>NC_085982.1:11587500-12256875 GCF_910591565.1 Cydia splendana | reverse complement strand
CATACATACATATAATTACGCCTATTTCCCGGAGGGGTCACGAATTTCCACTTGCTACGATCCTGACATACCTCTTTCGCTTCCTTCACTTTCATAATATTCCTCATACACGCTCGCTGGTTTAGGGTGCTGGCCTTTCTTCAGAACTACACACATCAGATATTTGAACTACAGTCATCATTGGCCTTTGCGTCTATTGCAGACAGTAAGACATTTCACCGTCTGGGACGGAATTAAGGAAACGCAGGGATGCCCAGCACCTGCATTACCCTCTCGGCTTCACTGTCTTATCCCACAGGAAAGGCGAGCCAATACGTGTGGAGACAGGTCTGCTGCAGGAATCTGCCGCTTATTTCAGGTTGGACCCTACTCGCGCCTTACGGAAACTCCATTCCGGGTTTTATTTTGGAGTATCCTTCTCCTAGATGGATTGCAAGCCAATGCTAAGAGGACGATTCTGCCCTCCTAAGCCGAACAGCGCTATCTCAAAAACAAATGATTTTGAAAATGGAATTCTCAGTTATAGGAACTAAAGTATAAATTAGCAATGAATTTTCTTTCGAGATAGCGCCACTCGGCTTAGTAGGGCAGCATGTCCCCTGTGACCTGTGACCTACAGTATTATAATTAAATTGAAGTTAAATGCAGTATCTTTCGGAAGCAGTCTCTTGTTCCTAAGGAACTGTCAGTCAGTGCGAGTCAGTTCAAACTGATCATGACAAGCGGCCAATTGAGCGGGGGATGTACCGTTTTGATTTTATCGCGTGATCTCCGGCCAGTAACTAGGTGTTTAACTTGTAACAAAGAGAATTTGAAATAGAGACTTACTGTCATTGTAAATTATGTAGCTAAGTCTATTTCAATAGAACTTGCTAACTATGTAAACAAACCGCCATATTGAAATTGTCTCTGAATGATGAATTTACTAGTGATGGGCAAGACTCCTACTTACTACTTTACTAATGTCAAACCATATCGAATAATATAATACCAAAAGTAAAAAACCAGTACTTACTTATTTTTAATTTGTTTAATCACGATCAGAAGACAAATTAGTACTTAAGAATGATGTATTGATGTATTTTATAATCGCAGCGGTAGGTACAGAGCGTGGGTTGGGTAGTGTGTAGCGGGTTTATATCACAAACTTTAGGGACAACACTCATAGACAATTGTAGAATTTAAAAGAAACAAAACCGTCATTCCAACAGGTCCTAACAACCTAACTTATGAACCCATTTTAAACTTTTAATTAAATATCCAAGATACAGTTATATATTTATGTTTTTACGGAACGGACCGTTTCAATAGTGTATATGTGTATGGTTTCAATGGTATTTGATGAGGTGGTGTGAAAATTCAAAGAGAAACAGTGATAAAACAAAGTTACGTTGTTTGTTTACATAGTTAGCAAGTTCTATTGAAATAGACTTTTTTACAGTACATTTTCTGCCCTCTTTCGACAGACGATTAAAACTGTTAGAACACCATTTGACTTTGATCATTATTCTTTCACTGATAGTCTGATATGTGTTAACTTGTTAAATATTAATGTTAACGCCATCTACTCGAGAATAGGCTGAAGGTTATGGCGCCATCGCTCGAAAAGATTGCACCATACAGGGTCTATAGTCAAGTAGATGGTGTTAATATTAATATTTAATAAGTTACACATATCAGTGAAAGAATAAGGATCAATGTCAAATGGCGTTCTAACAGTTTTATTTTCTGTCGAAAGATGGCAATAAATTTGCAGTGGCTACATAATTTACTTTGACAATCCGTCTCTATGCACTATATATTCTCTTTGCTTGTAATGTGGGATTGAGAGGTTACATTAGAAGAACGTTTCCATAAAACACAAGGTATTAAAACAGGAAATCACTAGGAAATTTAAAATCAGACCCTCTAGTGTAAATTTCATTTTCACTCTCTCTTCTCATTTACTCAAAGGTTAACTGGAAGAGATCCCTTAAAGGGATAAATTCGCCTTTGTACTTCTTAATAATTGCATGTTATTTTATTAATAAGTCGTTTTGTACAATAAAGAGTTTACTACTATAGTTGGTTTTTTTAGCATTTGAAATAAGGTAAACAATCTTGATGCGTCTTTTAATTGAAAAACATATTTTAAAAATAAGTTACGGCAAATATGTAACAATTATGAATCTAATACTATCATTTATATTCTTCTGCTTTCATAAGTAATAGTTACTGATTTTTAAAAAGCGTTTTCTCGATTTAAAACTCTCTAGGTACGTATACAACATTTAACTTAGGTCACCTTAGGTACTACTTTAAAAAGGGAAAACTTATCCTATCTAATATGCATTTTGCATAATCTTGTGCAATATGCGTATCACGTTATTTCAAGATTGCTTCGTACCGGAACTTGTAAGATAAGAAAAACCGGCCAAGTGCGAGTCGGACTCGCGCACGAAGGGTTCCGTACAATTACGCAAAAAAAGGGGAAAAAAGCACGTTTGTTGTATGGGAGCCCCATTTAAATATTTATTATATTCTGTTTTTAGTATTTGTTGTTATAGTGGCAACAGAAATACATCATCTGTGATAATTTCAACTGCCTAGCTATCACGGTTCATGAGATTGTCACGTAAATATTCCTAGCCCGGCTGTGGGCTTTCCCTGAGGAAACTCACGGACAATTAAAGTTACTAAATTAAACAAAAACTAAATCTTACCAAAAGCACAAGCAGGTGCTAAACTTATTTCCATCAACTATTCAGGGCAATAAAGGACATGAATGAAAGTTAGTTTTTGTGACACATCATTTATTACTAATTCGAACACGGGCAGTTATTCTACATGTAAATCATTAAGCTAGCATAAGCACCTTATTTTAATAATGTCAGACGACAGAGCTGGGTCGTGCCAGAAATGGTTCTAAAATGATTTACAAGCAGACCTATCTAAATTTGTTAGTCCCTAAATTATCATTTGCCATCACATATGATTCTACTAAATTCTTTAACTTTAAATTTTGAAATGCTTCTAGGACGGAAGGAAAGCGTACACCAACCTCATAACAATGTTCCACCAGTTCAAGCCCGACGTGTGATCCTCCGCTGTGCCGGAGCTGATTTGCTGCAGCGGGAATTTGACCCGACACCGCAGAGCAACACCGAAGGACTAAGGTCTCAGTTTGAAAGTGACGTCATCTCCATCCAGCAGAAGAGCGAAATTCTTATGGCGAACTGCTCACCAGACACACTTGAAGTTTTAGGAATATGGACAGACTTCCATACTCTGATATGCGAACTGATTTCACATACGTAGTAACATAAAAACGAAAACCCAGTCAGCTGAAAGAAACAATTCAAGATTAATAACTAGAAGCATGTGCTCTGCTAACCTAAGAGACATTATATGATCTAAGTTTCTCACCAGCTGGAAATTCCTAGAGTGGACTCATCTCGCAGCTCTGATACTCCCTCCCACCACATTGTTTTACCAGCAGACTGGAAACAAAGCGAAATGGTCAAACAAAGATTCAACAAGGAGTTGCACCTGAGGACATCCATATATTATCATATTCTACTTACTGTTTGTGGCAAAATAACAACAGCATGAGCTCCCTAGCTCATGGATGCAGCGGCTACTGCATAACCAAGCCTCTGATCGATGCTACCAGAGCATGATGTACTTCGCTTCACTGTTCTATGTATAAAAGATGCCCATCCAGGGCGAAAACCAGCCAGGAAAAAATCTCAAACCATTCTGTCCCTGGGATGACACAATCAAAATAACAGTAACTAATGAAATTCATGGAATAATTTTATTTCAAGTATAACCCAAAGAAATAAATCATATTCAATTATTTGAATATATTTCAACCTATTTTGTATTTATAAATTAAGTTTTTGATTTAAATATTTATTAATATTATTCCATAAATTTAGGATTTAATTTGAAGTAGCAACACCATCAGCTTCAATTTGTTTCCTATTGGCAGAGTGCCTGTCATGTATATTGTTGCTACATCAAAGACTTCCTTGCCATAGAACAAAACTACACTATATTCGAGACAATCCTAAAAACGTTAAACTGAGCTAACCATACAAAGTGCCGTGTCACAAGATACAGCCTGGTGACAGACAGCGGAGTCTTATAGGGTCCCGTTTTTACCCTTTGGGTACGGAACCCTAAAAATACGAATGCATATAAGATAAGGCATATAAAGAAGCGTACTGTTAGTTTTCCGATATTTACAGTTTACACAAAGTTACAATTATCAACCAAATTCTAGCAGGCGGATTATGATTTTAGGTTTTGAATGAATGAAATATTTTTTTTTTATTTCAGGCAACTACTAGTACATATTATAAAAAACAACGGGTTGCACTCCGGGAGTGCCGGCAGAAGTGAAAACTAAATGACATTGTAACAGTTTTTCGATCAGGCCACGTGTCCGTCTTACGAAGCGTCTTACGTCTTACGCTGTCGCGAGTTTAACATTTTTTCCCCATCACAAAAAGTGAACAGCGCCGTAAAGAAGTTTTCACTTCAATATATTTTAAAACTAAACATTACAAATCACATTATGGTTTTACTAGCGACCCGCCCCGGTTAACCCTGAGTTAGTGAGATGGTGCAAGTGGGCCTTAGGCGCCCACTCGCACCGTCCCACTAACCCGGGTTTAACCGGTTAAACGTTAACCAGTGTCAAAAAGGGTATTTGACATTTTTTTATGAATGGTATCTGTCGATCAGGTTATTTTTGAAGATCAAATGTCTGTATAGGGCCCAATTGTCTTAAAGCAATACAAAAGTCCCAATTAATGATGGTCAAAGTTTGGCACCCGCACTTTACTCACGAAACGCTTCTAACATAATGGCAATACATCGTGACGTCACGATGTAACGTTAGAGGCCGTTTCGATGTATGGAAAACAAGGAAATTGCGATCTTGTCGGTGAAATATTGCGTTTGAATGTATATTGTTGGAATACAATATTTTTTTTTTATAAAATGTAAGAAATCGAATGGTACCATAATTTTTTTCCTATTTGGAAGATGAACATTTTTTTTTTAATTTTGAGGTCTTGTTTTTTTTTTATTCCCATTAATTTTTTACGTTTCCAATTTATTGTGATAAATTGCTCATGTTCTATCTATTTAACTAGATTTAGTTATAAAATTCAACATGTGTTAACAACCCTATTGTACTGGTAACCATGGTAACATTGTAAATGGTGCAAGTGGGCCCAAATCTACAAATTGGCACTCATAAATAAATCAATTACTATATTAGGATATTGCGTACGTAGTCTATACCTACATACCTACACGTCGGATGTAATGATAGTAAATTTGTTTACTATGAAGAACTACGCACTTCGCATCCTTCCTGCTTGCTCTACAAGACGGTTGTGAGAGGGAAATAGGTCAATTCTTTCCATTCATGTTTCGTTACGTATTGTATAGTATACAAGCGTGGGAAGGCGTCCAACAGAAAGGAACGATGATCTGGTGGCAAGGAAAGGAACCGTCATTGGATAGTTTTCCACGATGCCTCCCTTGAACTAGCACAAAAAAAGACGATCTGGTGGCAAGGAAAGGAACCGTCATTGGATATTTTCCACCTTGCCTACCTTCAACTAGCACAAAAAAAAATTAAAAGACATACGGCACGATTCTAACTTTAAGATACGTCAATCAATAAATCTAAAAAAGATGTGGATTAGATATGTCAGTGTCAAATGTGACGTTTCTTCAAACAAATACGTCACTTTTGACACTGACACATCTAATCCATATCGTTTCTAGATCTATTGACGTACCTATCTTAAAGTTCGAATCCGGTAGATATTACAATTAGAACTTTAGAACTCGCCGGCGTCGGCGAAAGCTGACGGGATACCGCTCTGGGCCGATCAAAGTACGTGAATGTTCTGAACTTGCACATTGCTATTTAAACCAGCACAAGTAAAAGAATAAGTTTATTAATAAGGCATATGATAATGCACAGATGATGAAATTAATCACGGTTCTCTCAAAAATTCCTAAGCCCTGGAGCCCTAATTCAAGGTTGTTGCGTGTTTTCCTTTGGTAAAATTCCGACAGCATTATCAGTGCTCTATATTGCATTGTCACCGATTTACGGAAGTATACCAGCTCAATCGGACCGGGAAGCTCCTAGTTGGGATCATTCATCTGTCATCGACAATTCGATAATAACATCGTTAGATCGGTATGCGACTAGAGGCGGAATTCGACGGTTAAATTCTGATAGTGATATAGAGTTTGTGCGGAAAGAGTATAATACGTACGCAATATCCTAATATAGTAATTGATTTATTTACGTGTGTTAATTTGTAGATTTAGGCCCACTTGCAATATTACAATGTATGGGGCCCAATACATTCCAAGACTCTTCTCTTTCCGAACAGACTCTACTCACTATAGCATCATCATCATCTCAGCCATAAGACGTCCACTGCTGAACATAGGCCTCCCCCTTGGACCTCCATTCGTACCGGTTGGAAGCGACCCGCATGCAGCGTCCTCCGGCGGCCTTAACAAGGTCGTCTGTCCATCTTGTGGGTGGACGTCCTACGCTGTGCTTGCTAGTCCGTGGTCTCCACTCGAGCATTTTTCGACTCACTATAGCGCTCGAGCAAAAAGCTAGGTATGTCTGTTTTGGCGACCTGTCAGGACCTCGGAGTAAATATCTATGGAGCGGCCATTAACAGGCGTTCCCCTCTGCAAAAAGATCGCGGCCGCCGGTCAAGGAGGTTATATAAAACTAGTTGCCACACGTCATACGCCATTCAGCAAACGTCAGTCTAAGCGGAATGATAGGAGCCGAAAATGCCGAATTGCAGCGTTTTCTCGTGCAAAATGAGATCGGAAACGTCTAGTCTACAAAAAGAACACGTTTCTTATCATATGGAAGTACTATTACATCTAAATATTATCAAATAGTGCATTAACTTTGCAAATAACTAAAAAACATTGTCAATCTGACAGTGATACCAGTGATATGATATTAGATCTATTTTAGGGTAATTCTAAAGAAGACTTTCTAAATATTAATTAGGTACGAGTAGAATTTCTAATAGGAAATATTATGCGAAACTCTGCGTAGGGGGCGCGACTACCACAATCCATCACAATCTGGGGGTCCGCCGCGGAACAAGAAAATTTAAATTTCGTTATCTAACCTCTCTATCACTATTGCATATTTGAGCGATAAAGAGAAAAGAGAAAATTTACTAGCTAGCTTAGTGCTACACTCTGGCGGCAGAACATTGCAGTAATATGCCCTATTTGCGTTGCTTTTTAGAATTAAGATTATCTAAATCTCTCCCCATTTTCAAAAATCAGCTGAAAGTATACTTTTTATCTCTGCCTTAAGTTGCCATTTTATATATTGTATATATGTAAGTATAAATATGTATTATGTATATATATATTGTATATTTATTTGTGTATTAGGTTTTGTTGTAATACTAATATAAGTAGTTTTGTAATATGTGTGTTTGTGTTTAATAGTCTCCATATTTCGCTCCGTGCACTACCTGTTGACTTTTGTTTGAGTTCTACATTTCCTGCTACCCAAAGGTTATCTGGAAGAGATCGCTCTTTAGCGATAAGACCGCCTGTTGTTACCTGGTTCTATTTTTCCGTTAAAATTTCTTTGTAGTTTTACATGTATGTAAAATGTATAATTATTGGTGCAATAAAGAATATTTACTTACTTACTTTTTGTTATAATATAACTAATTATAAAAAATTCTATTATAATTTATGTAACACATTATTTTTATATAACACCTTAGTTTCATATCAACCTAATCTATTTAATCAAATAAATAGATCTATAAGAATAAAGAAAGGGGGGACGGGGGATCAAAAAGTAGTCGAATACATCTCGCGTGATTTGTGCACAACCCCTAAATAACGTAAAATTACCGATAGACTCTTTTTTTTTAATTAATTTTTCCTTTAGTTTCTACATATAGCTGGTCAAGCAGATCTTGTCAGTAGAAAAAGGCGGCAAATTTGAAAAATGTAGGCGGGAAGGGATATCGTCCCATAGAAAATTTGAATTTCGCGCCTTTTTTACTGACAAGATTTGCTTGACCAATTATATATTTTTATTTAACATGTCAAATATTTTATTAATTTAAGGTATTTACGGCTGTCACTTTCCATAAATAGGCACTTTTAATTTATTACTCTGGTATCACCGTAGCAATATTAGTGATGGGACACCATAAAAACCAATATCGGTAAAATCGATATAAACATAATGAATAATATACAGATGGTCATGATGCCTAGCGAACACCAGCCATATCGTACAAACCTCAAGGAGTGATATTCCTAGGCAGATGATGATCTGCCTAGTGACCACCAGCCATATCGTGCTAACTTCAAGGTGTGATATTCCTAAGCAGATCGTGAAACGCCGGCATGTCATGATCTGACTAGTGACCACCAGCCATACCGTTCAAACCTCAACATTTAGGCATATCGAATAAGTAGGATGTCCTAATTTTAGCAAATGATAACCATTGAAATGGCTTGACAGCCTACTTATAGTACGTGTTTGGGTAGCGTATGATTTTAGTACCTACCTAGTACCTACGCATTCTGCTCCAAATGCCACATAGAATGCAGCACTAGCCGTGGCAAAAAATGCAAAAGGCAGATTATTAAATGGCGGCGTTTCATGATATGCCTAGGAATATCTCGATATGCCCGATTTTACGATCTACCGCCGATATATATACTAATTATCCCCTACTCAATATTCCTTAAATGACATCCTATGGCCGCGTTCCATATCTGTCATCAGATCTGCATGCTCGATAGTATATTGCATTGCTTTCAGAAGTAAACCAACATGTAAAATATTAACTAATGAACTGATAATAAAAAATCATTCTATATCAGCTTGCAAGATTCGCCCTAAACAAATTGACAAACTATTAGAAATAACATCTAAATCATCATAAGTTAGTAAAATGCTGGTACAAAGACTTGATATTGTATTATTATTATAATTGATAAAATCAGAAATTAAAATTCATTGTCAATTTTATCGACAATATTATCGGCGCGTCCCTCGCACTATCTAGGTTTACTTAGAACTGACGTCATCTCGTTCACGGACAGGGTTGTCTGTGTTTGTTCTTGTACTTGTGTGAATATAGTTTTTGCTAGTGTTTGATAATTTTGTCGTGTGCGTGTGTAGCGACGCATGCTAAAAATGCATTAGTGTTAACATTATTTGTGTGCGTTACCTCGTCCCCCGCGCCAAAAACGACAGAATTTTTCAGATAGAAATTAGTGCGCGTCTCTACTCCATAGATATTTACTCCGAGGTCAGGACCCCTAGTCTCTCTCTGTCATCCATCACACAAATAAATGTCCTTCCCGGAATTTAAACTTAGAACCATCAGCTTCATAGGCAGCGTCCACTACTCACTAGACCAGTACCCCTACCGCCGTATTCGACCTTCAAGATATTCACAAGAGACGACACGTACTAGATCCATTCTAGATACGTTATAGTTTAGATATCAACTAGTTCTCTTTTGCAGCGCAATTCGGGCAACCAATGTCACTTTTACGTCAGATAGAGTAAGATATCTATTAGATGTGAATTAGATCTCTAAGTCATATCCTGTGGAAATCGTTCAAGAGTATCTGCAGAATCGCGCAAATGTCAAATTTGACAGGTTAGATCTTAAACATATCGTTATCGTATCTTGGTGTCTAAAAGATATCTAATAGATGTCTATTTCAAAATCCGAATCGGGCCCCTAGTGTAAATTTCATTCGATATCGTGACGTGACGAACGCGTTTGCGTTGAGTGTCATTTTGTATGAGATTTTGAATTTCCAAAACATCCCGCTTGACGCACTGTTCGAAATCCCATACAAAAATAGAATGAAATTTACACTAGGTGTTCTGGTCTAGTGGGTAGTGGACGCTGCCTATGAAGCTCGTTCTTGGTTTAAATCCCGGGAAGAACATTTAACTGTGTGATGACAGAGAGAGATATCAATCAATCAATGAAAGCATTTATTTTCAGGCTTCTAATGCCCATAAATACATACCTTACAAACTAACATATATATACAATAATAAAAAACTTAAATACTAAAAAATAATTTCCGTGACGCAGTTTTCTGTTGCGGCGTCACTTGCTCTTGTGTAGGATTCGGCAGATTCCCACGGAACCGCCGAAATATCACACCCTTCAGCCAGAAGTCCGCGCTCGCGATGGATATGGATGGTATAGGTGGATGGATGGATATGGGTGCTTTCTATGTACCTATTTAAGTACGTATAAATATTTTATAATTATAACAAGCCGCGGACAAAGCCGCGGATAGACGCTAGTACTTACTAAGATAAATACATAATCCAGGAATGTTCTTGCCAATTATGATATCAATCTCAACATTGGCAGGGTCAAATCTATCCCAGACCTTTCCGTACGCTAGAATACCTAGAACTGACTCATTTCCGAGTTTTGCAGCTACGCGGAAAGAATTATATGTCATTCAGATATAATACGTCCGTTGTGTTGTACTTATATATTTTAATTACACAAACGGGTCTACCGCGTCCGTGTCTTTTCGTGACCACAGCTGGTGCAACTCAGCTGAACCGTCGGAATTTAAGGTAAAAACAATGAAATTATATCGCGGTAGACCCGTTTGTGTAATTAAATATGTGTACAAAACTCAAGAGTTTAAAGTATACTTATAATATATGTTACAGATGTAGTGCATAATTGTTTTCCATCGTATTTTCTGAGAAACGTTCGTATTTGTCATGCTAATTCAGTCAACCTCAGTTCCAAGCCGTTCGTACGTTTCCGTGAAAATACGAAGGAAAATAATTATGCACGACATCTTTATGTTCGTTGATTGTCAATATTGTCAGTGATGCCAAATATACAGTGAAAATGGTTCTTATACATACATACATACATATAATCACGCCTATTTCCCGGAGGGGTAGGCAGAGACCACGGATTTCCACTTGCTACGATCCTGACATACCTCTTTCGCTTCCTTCACTTTCATAACATTCCTCATACACGCTCGTCGGTTTAGGGTGCTCTTGACCTGGCCTTTCTTCAGGATTTCCCCGATCTGATCAGAGAAAGTCCGCCGAGGTCTACCCCTTCCAACTCCCACTTCCACTTCTCCCTTATACACTCTCTTTGTTAGCCTTCATTCACTCATTCTTTCCACATGTCCAAACCATCTTAACATACCTTTCTCAATTTTTGTCACTACATCTACACTGAAGTCCACATTTTTCCCTTATCACACTGTTCCTAATTCTATCTTGCAATCTCACACCACACACACTTCTCAACGCTCTCATTTCCACTGCATTCACTTGGCTCTGATGCCTCTTCTGCCATACCCAATTTTCGCTACCATACATAAGTGTAGGCACCAACACCCCTCTATGAACAGCCAACCGCGCCTTTTGCGACACCTTCTGGCTGCTCATAAAAGCGTTAAGTGCCCCATTCACACGATTTGCAGCATTCACTCTCCTTTCAATGTCTTTATGGTTCTTATTCTGGAGGATAGGATTTCCACCTTTTGTGCTCTACATTAAAATTGATTAAAGTGTAACCAATTTTTGTAGTAAGCGTTATCAGAACGAATAATTGATTATTGTAGAATAAAAAGTAGCCGTAGGTAGTAGTCGCCTTGTAGGAGAAACAATATTTTTCAAACAATTTTTATATAAATATGTTTTCAATATGAGAATCAATTAATAAAACCTAGAAACCTAGAGGCATTACGACCATTACGATTACGTCAACAGCAGTTTTTTTTATGCGCAATGAATTTTAAACACACAAATACAACAGGTACAAAACAAGTAGTTTTTTTACTTTTTTCAATCCATCAATGATTATGTCACATCCCGACGACACAAAGATGGCCTGAGAACATAACATAACTACTATTAAAGTATGTCGGTATGTTTGTACTGTTGTACAAATTGCTTCCGTTGCCGTCTTTTATGTCGAAGTCTATGACTTATTCTGTTTCCGTTTCTTGGACATTCTGAATTCTGATGTGTGAATTATTTAAGTCTTAACGTCTCAGTAGATATTCTATCTATCTATCTAATATCTTTAAACGAGCAAATCTTGTTTATTTATTTATATAGGTATTCCGAGGATCTCGGAAACTGCTCTAACGATTTCGATGAAAGTTGCTATACTTATGGGGGTTTTCGGGGGCGATAAATCGATCTAGCTAGGTCTTATCTCTGGGAAAACACGCATTTTTGGGTTTTTATATGTTTTCCGAGCAAAGCTCGGTCTCCCAAATATTAATAGTTGATATTAGACACTAGTTTCACTAAGAAGGCGCTTCGCAAAAGGGTTGATGACAGGTACAACTGATAGATTGATACAAACTAGTCTAGGCAGTTGCAATTTAACAATGTTATTAAAATTGTCTTCGGTTACCGCAATAGTTACTTATGAAATAAAACTATTAGCCTTATGAACCAATTTTGTATGTATAACTGGCCTTAAAATTTATAGTTTATGGTGGTTCATTATTTTGTAAGTGGGTAGTTTTTGCACAGTGTAGTTTTTCCTCAGTCACCCGTTGACCACGGACGCTGTAAAGGGTTCGAAACGTCGAGTATGAATTCAATATACGCGATATAATCCGTTTCAATAGTTTTATTTAATGTTATTAAATTCAAATCCCGTGTAAAATTAAAGTTTTTAGTAAAATAAAAGGATTTTTAGTTCTTTAGCGCCATCCGTCAATAGTTATGCGATAGCAATTTAACTGTCAAGTGTCACACCACCGCTTGACATACATTTGATGGGAAACGCTTATTGTCACAGAATGCCTGTCTTCCGTCTTGGATGACATTCCAAACGCTAGAGTTGATCAGGATCACACAGTCGAAAATTGTTTTCCTTACCTTTCCCTTCCATAAGTCGAACCAGTAGAGTTAGACCAAGAGAAGTCTGGAACTATTTTGATAGCACACTCAGTGCAAGTGTCGATTATACGCCATGATTTCATAGATTGACGTTTAAAGTGCAGTGTTATCACTGCACTGCGTGTGCTATCAAAATCGTTGCAGACTTCTCTTGGTTCAACTCTACCATGGTATAATAATATACTCCGCCTGGTACTCCATTCCCGTCTTTTCTAGGTCACCTAACTGACACAAGCCTACGTCATCATGCGACAGCGCTATATGATAATATGCGATAGCGCTATATATAGCGGCCATGTTATTGTGACGTAGGCCTGTGTCACTCTGGGAATAGAAGACCATGTTTTATTAGACTATGAACTCTACCAGTTTTCTATATTTATATTTGAATCTTAATAAAAGCAGCACTCAATATTGGAAATATATTTTATGGTCTTAACAGATAGTGCTTGAAGCGTTAAGCTTATGATTTTAGCATTTTATGCAGATATGTAAATTTTGAAGTGAAAAAAAAGTAGAAAAATTCGTAATTCGTAGTTTTTTGGAACATTGGTCATCGCTCTTAACCAACTGACCTGCTGAAGCTAACCAGAAGCGTGCGATATTTTCAATTTCTTCCTTTTTGTTTATACGCGTCAGCAAGGAGCGTAGCGACATCTACACCGAAAAAAATAATTTTCTACAATACTACCAGAACGTATAGTAATTAAAAATATAGTTATACCTACTAAAATCCGGTAGTAATAACAAAAAATGTTGTTAAAACTTAAATACGCGATTAAGTCCCGTTGTGCAGTTTGATAAAAAATGTTGTATCGTGTAAAACTTGTTTTTTAAACATCACTGTTTAATTCTAGTTAAATGCAATTTAGTACTGCTTACAATTTCGTTGTATATGTAAAGATGCAAGTGTTGTAAATATTAAACGTTTGTCTCGTTTAATATATGCATCGTAACACTAACTATTGATATATAAAAATAAAGATACGAGTGTACACGTTACAAGTTATTATGTTGTGGTTACTATAATGCATTGTAGTCTGAACGAATCAAACAGTTGTGCCAACACCACGGTGTATGCGCGGGTGGCGGGGGGCGGAGAAAGGAATTGCGCAAGTCACAGAACGGCAGCCATTACGCCAGCGTCTTACGTTACGGCCGGTCGATGTTTTTATTTTCGTAGATCCTGTCCATAATTTTATTGTAAACTAGTACAAGTGTATAGTATAAGTGCGTGTTGTTTGCGTGTTGCTGACACAGTGAAATGTGCGGGTTCCGATTAAGGAAAAGTCCTCCCGCACCGATGTGGATAAGGAGGGATTCACACTGGTGGAAAGGAAACGCAAGGTGCGCAGGGCGCCTCGTAAAACTCTGTGTGGCACTGCGGAGCCGGTTAATTCTGGCCTACGAGCTGCGACACCGAGTAAGGCGCTCTACGTGTCACGCCTGCATTACTCCGCCGGGGCCGACGAGGTGGTGGAGTACGTCCGCCGGAAGACTGGCTACACGCTGAGGGTGCACCAGCTACAGTCGCGTCACTATGTGCACTTCAGTTCATTTGTAGTGCGCGTGCCGCGGCCTCTGCAGGACACCATCGCAAGCGCGGACTTCTGGCCGAAGGGTGTGGTGTTTCGGCGGTTCCGGGGCAACCTGCCGAATCCTACGCCGAGTCAGACGACGCTACGGAGCCACGCTGTTACATCGTCGCCCAAATCCAATGTTTAATTTGTATGTCATTTTTGTGTCTATTGTTTTCTTTGTGGAGACAAAATGTTTTTTTCATTTGTAGTGTCCCAGTGCCTTGGTTTTACTGTAATGCTGTGTTACTTATTTGATCAATAAAAAAAAAAATAAGTGTGCTTAAAAACTTGTCTGTATTTACTAGAAGAGCAGTGTACTGGTTATATATTGTTCACGTAACCAGAACCCACTGTGCTGAAGGGACTTCTAAACGGGCCATATGTTCAGTGCAATATGTGGCCGGCAACTATTAGTGTCCCTCTCTAACATGTGAGTAAGAGGACACCAATAGTTGCCGGCCACATATTGCAGTGAACATATGGCTCGTTTAGAAGCCCCATTAGCACAGTGCGTTCTGGTAACGTGAACAATATAAAACCAGTACACCGCACAAATCGTTCAGTTACATATACTGAATACCTTGTTATAACAACAGGACAGGAATGTATATGTTACTGTATTATTTAGTAACCATTAACAGACCGGCTAGTTGGGTTTACTAAAAGTCTTATACCCACTACTATACACTTCATAGAATTAACAAATTTAATTTAACAAGAATGGTCTGGTTATGTTTACAAAGTGTCCTGTCGTCACATATACAACAAGATAATATAGTACAGCTAACCAGATTCTGGTTACCAGTACCAGGTTTTTTTTTCAGTGTACCGTCATAATATTCTATCACAACGTCACGGAGTCTAAAGTTATACATATTGAAAATTATTCATCCTACTTGTCATTTAATTTTGCCCCTAAAAATCCGATATCTTACTATAATCATTCTTAACCAGCGATTGTAAATAATAAACCTTAAAGGTTAACTGGAAGAGATCCCTCAAAGTGATAAGTTCTCATTTGTACTTCTTACAAATTTCATGTTTTTTTAATTACACAAACGGGACTACCGCGATATAATTTCATTGTTTTTACCTTAATATCTGCTTTAAATTATATCGGGGTAGACCCGTTTGTGTAATTAAATATGTGTACAAAACGCAAAAGTTTAAAGTGTTGTATTATAATTTTATGTTATTTTAATATGTCTTTTTGTACAATAAAGAGTTTACTACGACTACCAGTGTAATAATTATTTTCTTTTTTTTTCTTTTCTTCTGTTATGATGTGTGTCTATCTAAAGTTGGCCAAGCAGATCTTGTCAGTAGAAAAAGGCGGCAAATTTGCAAAATGTAGGCGCGAAGGGATATCGTCACATAGAAAATTTGAATGTCGCGCCTTTTTCTACTGACAAGATTAGCTTGACCATCTATATCTATCTATCTATCTACTACTACCTAGGGGCTGTCCATAAATTACGTCATCGATTTTTGACGATTTTGGACCCCCCCCCCCTATAATCATCCAAAAATCATGCATCAAATGACCCCATTTCCTCCTACTTCATGCTACCGTCATCCGATGTCCAGACCCCCCCCCCCTAATTTGAAATGACGTAATTTATGAATAGCCCCCTATTTTGGTGTAACTCGACTCATCGGCGCCGGCGCATAAGAACAGCATGATCAGGCGATAACTAGATAGGGACAGGATAGGATTAGTTGACGTGATTTTTAGGGTTCCGTACCCAAAGGGTAAAACGGGACCCTATTACTAAGACTTCGCTGTCCGTCCGTCTGTCACCAGGCTGTATCTCACGAACCGTGATAGCTACAGTTGAAATTTTCACAGATGATGTATTTCTGTTGCCGCTATAACAACAAATACTAAAAACAGAATAAAATAAAGATTTAAATGGAGCTCCCATACAACAAACGTGATTTTTGACCAAAGTTAAGCAACGTCGGGAGTGGTCAGTACTTGGATGGGTGACCGTTTTTTTTTGCTTTTTTTTTCGTTTTTTTTTTTGTGTTATGGTACGGAACCCTTCGTGCGCGAGTCCGACTCACACTTGCCCGGTTTTGTCGGTACCGAGACCGAGTCACGGCCGAGTAAATGCAAGGTCGTATTTTGTCGGTCAATCGCATGTCCACGTGTAAGATTACCTTAAATTACACAATATTGCAAGATATACCTTAGCAATGTGCTAAAGACAATTATCAATAATTGCAAATTTGGCATGAAATGTATTTGGATTCTCGTTTACTGCCAAATCTTTTAAAAGTTAGTTTCGATTTTTATGACATTATGACACTTGAAATTGACGCTAACGTCGTATTTGCGTACAAAAATGTCTGTCGAATTTTGCGGGGAGCGTAGAAGTGCAGAAGATTACTCACACATACAAAAAAGATGTATCGGCGCAATTCGGGAAATGAGTTAGAGGTTCACGAGATATGAAATAGTAAAGATATGTGACGTTCCGCGGCAAAAGGTACGTTATGACGGCTGGCGCTTACGCTATTATTAACGCCGCTCCAATATTCAGCTGGGGCAATGGTACCTTTTGTCGTGGAACGTCACATATCTTTACTATTTCATATCTAGTGAATCTCTAATTCATTTCCCGAATCGCGCCGTATGTCTGCATACGATTTTTTGCACAATTGTGCAAGGTTTTTGACAGACGGGTATGTTGCTGAAAGGCTAATCCAGGTATGGTCTAGACATCAACAGATAAGAACATTGAGTAATAATCCATACTTTGAACGGGAACTTTCTAAGTGGAAACTTGCATGAGAATTTTCTTATTTCAACTTTCAGAAAACTAGTGGCAAATATATAATCAATCAATATTTACATACACACACACAGGCCCCAATGTGAAGGCCACCCACAATCACCCCGCAGCCACGCCCGCGCGAATGACATCTGATATGATTCCAATATCATTCTATTTTAAGGCCCGTCCAGACGGGAGCAATTTTTCGCCAATCTGATTAAATTGTCCGATCAAATCAGATGGTGCGGACGCAAACAACGATATGGCCACTTGCACAGATTTTAAATTTATGGTGATATTTGAGCGGTCTAAATAAAAAAAATGCCCCCACTAGAACAAATTGGTATTCTTGCATCTGTATCCCATTTTATTGGTAATATCGGTCATAATCGGCGGTCGAATTCAGTGAGCCAAATTGGCGTTTGCGTTCGCACGGCCTGATTTGATCGGACAATTCAATCAGATTGGCGAACAAAATAATTGTCCCCGTCTGGACAGGCCTTTATCGGTTCGATGTCAGTGTACATTCGTCACCAAAATTCTTTTAGCTCTCTTGTTTTTTGTCCCCAAAAAATGTGACGGAGTAGAGCTTTTTGTGAAATTTAGTTTTTTTTGTCAAGAGAATTATAATCTACAGCTAGATGACAAGCAAAAAGCAAATAGAACTAATTTTTTTTTATTTCTTAGATAAAATACAAAAATAGAAGCGTGACAGAGTCAGAAACAAGACAATGAAAAGAATTTTGACCCATTATTATACAGGGTGTCCCTAGCCATTGGACAATGCATTAGGGTATTTTAGAACCATATACAAAGTATCTTAAGTATCATAACAATCGGTGTAGCGACTGTAGCGGTTACGAAGAAATTAACGAATTACGATTTTTTTACTTTGGAGCAATCTGTATGTGTTAGTAGTGGTTAGTAGCTCCTGAGGTAATAAATAGTATGAAACCTTCTTCAACCGTCTTGATTATCTTTTTTATTTATGACAGTAATAAGATGGCTTTTGACAAATGTCATCATTGCCGCACATTTTCAAACAAATTGTCAAAAGCACTGCCAATGATTAATACAGTACTTACGTATGTTTCTTTTTGTTGTCGATTATTGGAAATAACTTTTGTTTGATAATTTATTTTTTATCTTTTGTTCTAATTAAAAACATATTACCGTTACAGCATTTCTGAGAAGTAACCCTACGTGGGATTTCAGGGTTTCACCCTGTAGAAGCATAATTTCAAAGAAATCTACTTATAAAATGATCAGTAACTGCACGTACAGTCGCCATCAGATATATCGGAGCGGCCAAGGTGTTCACAATATCTGAACACGTGCTCTAACGCCCTGACAATAGAGGCGTGTTCCGATATTTGTGAGCACCTTGGCCGCTCCGATATATCTGATGGCGACTGTACAGTAGGCATCACGGCGTGACCTTGAACTGATTCTCGGCCGCCCGTACGTTGACACCGACAGTTGCAACTTGCAACGTCATGCAGTAGCCGTGGCAACCTTCCAGTCAACCACTCAATAAATTATTGTACACTCGCCCATATATACCGGAGCGCCCATGGTGTTCAAAAATATCTGGACACGCACTCTAACTTGACAACAGAGGCGTTGTTCAGATATTTGTGTACAGGTAAAGTTATGATTTCAAAAAAATGTCCTTTGGAGAGTCATGTAAAAAGTGATTATCGGGCGTATTCTAAGTTTAAGGTTATGAAGATACGTCGCACTCCAGTGGGCGCGTTTTGGTGGCATGTCATTTGGTAGTTTACAAAAAAAACATCCTAACTTACGAATATACACCGTGTTTTTTTTGATTTCCGTTAATTTCAAGGGTGCATACCTGAGCTTAAATCAAGTAACTTTCCCAAAGACACCGATATTCTAATTAACTCCATTTCGAAGATAATCAATATTTTATTTTTTTCCTATAAGGCCTCTACAAGCTTGTACACTTGCCTTAAGGCCGGTTTACATATTGATTAGTGTTTAGAATGAGTTCATACATTTGCTACTAAACTTAAGTAAAATCTCGGTCGATCGATGTTCGAATTGACATTGATATGTCACAGATTTCAATTGTTTGGTTTAGTTAAATGTAATGCCCGTGTTACAACAACGCTATACTTATGCTACATTTAATTACTTTTTAATATCATTTATTCTGAAAAAAAAGCAAAAAAAAAATTTTTTTTTTCAAAATTAACTATGCCATTTAGTTTTCTTAAACGTACTTAAAGTACTTAAACATACCCCGAAGTTAACGGAATTCAATAAAAACACGGTGTATATGTATATGTACCTACTTAGTATTTGTAATATACCCGTTGTCAAGTTGTCATGTATCAATCTTAAATGTGTAAATACTCTTTGAAGTGATAAGCCCATTTAAGTGGCCACTTAAAAAATCTAATAAATAGCTGACATGACGAAGAACCTTGACTGCCAAAAATTTTGAAAAAATATTTATAATATATTCGCATAATATGCTTAAGTAAGTTGTTATATCAAATACCTATAATACATATTATTCAATCTTATTTTTATTTAAAATTGAATGCATATAAAAATAAAATTCAGCCTAACCAGACAAAATCAGAAATAAGCAGTTTCGACTTATTCACAGTGTTAGTGATGGTACTTGCCATAACTATTCCAAATTTCAGGTACCTACATCAAACGGTCTTTGAGAAAAACGCATTTAACTGATTTGCAAGACCGAAGTGATCCCATAAGAGCACCGTGAACAAAGTTTTGTACGGTGCTCTAAAAATAGATACCTAACTAACGTACAACCTTAGTTGCAAAGGTATTTGGAATTGCACTTTACAGACACTAGGTACCAAATACTAAGTACAAATACTTTATTCTGACAACTCGAAAATTGATTTGTGAACCTTACCAATGACATGCCCGCAAAATGCCCGATGGAGTGCGACGTATGGTCAGTACCGTCTTTGTTTACCATAAGGGCACACGGGGCCCGTGCCCAGGGCCCCCATCCTGTGCCCATCCTCAGGGGGCCCCGAAGGACAGACAGTAACAGTATATTTGATTACCCATAATAAATAAAAGAACATAGTAGAACATTTTTAGTTTAATTTGAATTTGTTACTTTCCAAAAGGGCCCCAAATTCTTATGTGTCCAAGGGCCCCAGCATAGTTTAAGACGGCCCTGCGTATGGTTATGAATTAGATATGGAGTAGTTATAGATCTGATCTGTCATTATCAAAAGTGACATCTCTTTAACCATAAACGTCAATTTTGACACTGACAGATATCCGTATTATGGCCAAAATCATTTAAAATAAGTCCGGTTTGCAATCCTTAAAAGAAACATACGTAGATATAGATATCTGCACATTAAAAGAATACACGTGGTCTATAGATTACTTCTTTACATAATAATATGTCAGTTGTAAATTTAAATAAATTATGTAGATTACCAGATTAGACATGATAATTGTTTATAGTGGAATATGAGATTTTTTTTTATTATTCTAAGATATCAGCTTCTCGTATTTTCTAGTCCACTACGTGTTGGTATATTAAGCCTGGCCGCAGACGTTCGGAATTTTCCGTACGGAATGACATGTGCGAGAGAGTGCTATGCATTTGTAGAGCGACGTCCCGTTCCCACCTGTCATTCCGTACGGAAACCGAATGAAAATTCTGAACGTAGGGTAAAGCGGCCGCTAAGCTCAAATATGGTCAAGTTTTTTCATTTATAGTCTGACTCTTTCACACCATAAGTGTTTATTGCAAGTTCTGTGTGTTCAAGTGGTCTCAGTGAAATGTTAGGTTAGATGGACTCCACAGACAAGACATCCTCCAGACTGAGCATAGTAGCTCTACCTCCTCTGCCACAAATACGGTAGTTTTACTCCATTTTCGAGTCAAAAGTGTCTTTGTGTGACGTCCGTGTCTTTGAACGGACCAATCACGGCACGGGACCTCGCTCACCTCGTCCCCCGCATATTAGTAGCTCTACCCCCTCTGCCACAAATACGGTAGTTTTACTCCATTTTCGAGTCAAAAGTGTCTTTGTGTGACGTCCGTGTCTTTGAACGGACCAATCACGGCACGGGACCTCGCTCACCTCGTCCCCCGCACCCCCGTATTTTTGGCAGCATCGGTTTCATGAAATAATTGCTCTAAACTCCGTCTATGACGATGGACTCTAACCACAAGCGTCGATACAGACGGACTGCAACCGATAGGGTTGCCAGTCCGTGCTGGCGAGGTTGCGGAAGATTACTTCGGCGTTCCTGGGACCTCGCCGTATAGCAGCGAGGCGGCACAATCAATATGTCGACGGCCGATCGAAAGATCAGGCAGATCGTAATGTTCCTGTGTAATGTTTTAACGATAGTCACATTAATCCAATATATAGGTAGGATAGATTCGTTAGGGTGCTTCAGAAGCCCGAAGGGCAAACTGTCCAGAAAAAGGAGCCCCGCGTAGCGGGGCTCCGTCGACTCAGGGAACGAGTTAAAGATTTTCACGCGTCACGATATGCCTAGGAATATCACGATATGCCTGATTTTAAGATCGGGCGCCGACATATATAAGTCGCTAGCAAAAAGAATGGATAGTATAGAGGGGTCCTGTCATTGTAAATTTTGTAGTCACTGTAAATTTACTGCCATCTATCGACACACGACTAAAACTCAAAATGAAAACGTATAAAGTTATCAAAAAATGTATATATATGGATAAATGATTTTATTATTTTTATATCATTTTGATCCATGTTCATTCACTGATATCTATGTGTTAAAATTGTTAAATATGAAACGGTGTCGTCACGCCATCTAGCCGAGGATAGGCTAAAGGTGTGTGCGGCATCTATTCGAGAATGACTTTTACTTGAATTCCGAGGCACGTTTTTTCCTTAGACTTTATTCGTCTTATACGAAGTTACATATGTCTTTGGTCGCTAGAGACCTCATACTATTGTCACTGTGACAAGGTACTAATTGGGTCATAAATTAAAACTTTCGACAGTACTTACCTATAGTCAGACGCCAAAAAAGTATTTTAAATCAAGTCGAGAAGCTAATTTAACCTAACCGAACTGCAGGTTTCGCGAGCAATTTTACACTTATATTCTACTTATGTCACTCCCACAGATGAGGCGAATCTAATGACATCTCATACATAGTAATCCGTCAAACGGCATGACTACGGTAGGCCGTGCTAAAGAAATATACGTACCTTCTTACCTATATAGATACATATACGTACTTGAAAAACAATCATCATTCGGCCGTCGGCTAAAAAACCTCAAAAGTAAACAGACAAATACGCAAAAACTTAAAATATGACTTACCTGTATAACTTCTAGAAACAGCAACAAACTCGTTTGCAAAACAAACTACTTTATGGCGAAATACAAAAAATACTGTGTCCTTTGAAAAACATTTATCATTTTGTTCATAAACTCACACACTCATCGGCAACTGTCAAGTTCAAATTTCGAAAATGGAACGCGCGCCGAAAACAGTGATGCGCCGAACAGTTATCGATAACGTTTAACGGTTATTCGGTTTAAACGCGACACGTCGTTTTGTAGCGAGTGCGCGGTGGGCAATGAGTCGATATCAGTGAGGTGACGTTGAGGTGGTTATGTCAACATTATTGCCGGTAGTGCTGTTGTGTGCGAATTATCGAAAAGTTTTTTTTGCGAAAATGTAAGTTTGTCAAAAAAATGTTTTTTTATCATGATGCTATAATCATTTCAGATTCTGAACAACATAGTTCGGTAAAACCTAATACATATTCAGTACTCTTTATTAGCACACTCTATTTACCCTTTCACGGGCAAACTTCGATTTGAATAAGAAATAGTATTGAAGATAGTCAAAAACATTAGCCTAGTTTAGACATTCAACTTAGAATTATGTTGCAATTATATAGTTGCATGATAATCCCGACCAAATAATGTCTCGATTCTTCGCTTCGCTAGTTTTAGATAGATAGGTATTGTTAGTTAGCGTATCTCGCTATAAAACTTTACAGTTTGGTGAATTTTATTGAAGGTATAATGTGATTTTCTTTTTCATGAAGCAACCTAGATAACCCAGACCTACACAGATATCTTGGTATTTTATGTACCTATACAATTTTCACACCCAGATAACGCTGTAACGACTACTATTATTGTCTATTCTGTTCTGTGACAACTAGTGATGTAATTTAGTCACAGAGCATATTGCCAACGTAGATTAGAGATGTAAACTAAATAGTTTATTACTATTACTTATTACCTAGCTTAGAAATTCTAACAGATTTTAGAATACTTTAAAGTGACCTAGAAAGTTACCGCTATGAAAACTGATGACCGCTATGACCGTGACCGGCGCTTTTGATGGTCTAATTATTATGACCGTCGCATCTGGCTTTATGAGGTTCCGTAGTATTCGTCTGTTTGTCTGTCTGACCTGAATCTACTTCAGAGTTCCTTAAGACTAAAAATAATAATGTTTAAAATCCACACATTTGAGGCAACGGGCATAGCTAAAGTAATATAAGAGCTACTTAGGATGCATTGTGTTGTCGATGGCATAAGGTCGTTAATGCAGTAAAAGCGTCTATAGGCAGCGCTGTCCGCTTATCATTAAGCAATCCTTATGCTTGTATGCTACCGTTATGGTTATTGCATACGTAAATAATGTCATGTTTCTGTATTTTACTGCCTCACTAAGGAAAGGTCTGTTTTTTGCAGTAAATATATGTAGCTACTGTACTTACTACATATAAAATATATGTTTGTGTCGAGTATTCTATTAATAGAAAGAGATACCTAGATAGTATTTGTCACGTGATAAAGTCATGTAACTGCAATTTACATATAATGCATAGGTACTCGTTTGCGTTCTCAATAAGATATAAAACGTAAACGTAACTAAACTCAATCTGGGTCAATACACTTAAAATGTAAATAATAATCGGTGAAGATCACATACGCAAATGCAAACGTCGGCACATAATTATACAAAACTATTAACATACTTGCGCGTCCGACTTTAAGCATTATATCAATGCTATAAGAACTATTAATAGTCACTAAACCTAATTTGATTCAATGAATTTGCTTTTCTTAACTTTACATTCACGAAAAAGTAAAAAGCCTAAATAACTTAGAAATGTCAATGTAGAGAAACAAAGTTTTATTTGCTGCCTACAAAACTACATTACACAGTCAATATTAGACAATATTGACGATGTAACGGTAAAAATAACTGTGTGTTATCGTCATCACAAAATAATTGAATTAAAATGGGGCGATCGTCATACGATGCTTTGATGAATGAAAACACTGAGTTGCGTGTTTCATCATTTCGTTTACTTGGTAATGCGTAAATGTATTGTTCTCAATAATTGATAGAATTGATACAGTAAAGTGTGACGTTATCCTAGTTATGTTCCATTGATGGGCAATTGGGCACATGTTTTCTGTCATTATATCTGGACACTTTAGATGTGTAGCTATATACTTTAGTTTGAGATTTAAAAGACTTCTGTAAGGGAAATTGCACGGGGAAAATCCTCGTAGGGCGAATAGAGAGCCCAAACAGTGCCAAGACTTTTACTGGTTAAACCACTTCAACAGACTTTTTTTTTCAGCTGTTAATTAGCGATGTTTGGTTTGGGAACCAAGGTTACGACATTCCACCTCATCGTAGCGTTTTTTCCGATTGCATCCTTAAAGTCTCTTAAAAAAAGTCTTAAAGTGTCTTGTGTCGGAGGCCAAGTCTCATTTTGGGTCGCTGAGCCAACGGAGTAGTAGTAGTAGCATCCTAAAAGTGCTTGGGTTATACCTATACCCAATGAGATTTTCTGGGTCAAGGTCAAACATATTAGCTTCGCCGATTTGTCATACTTGTTCGAGAGATTAGTGTAAATTATATTACATCTACACTCTTTCAGTAAAAAGTTAGGCTACATTACAACGCAGATTGACTGATCATATAGAGAATGCTCGTAGTAATTTCAAATTTGACTAATTTGCGTATTGTCCCTAGCGGGGTCCATGTGTGCATGTGCTTATACTTAAATGAACATCCTGTAAACACCATGGTTCTCCTCCTTCTTCTTCCTCGCGTTATCCCGGCATTTTGCCACGGCTCATGGGAGCCTGGGGTCCGCTTGACAACTAATCCCATGATTTGACGTAGGCACTAGTTTTTACGAAAGCGACTGCCATCTGACCTTCCAACCCAGAGGAACACCATGGTTGCAAGAAAATAAATGAAATGAAAATAATTTGTACTCGTAGAATATTTATTGCGAAATAGTGATTTAACAACATCGATATCGACACAATGTCGACGGTAACATCCCTACTAACCTGTTATCTGTGGGTGTGTCCCGTAATAATGCACTTAAAGCGTTATCAAATCAGTCTTCTGATAGCATTAGGTTAGGTTAGGCTTAGGATTAAGATGGAGGGGGCCTAGCCAAATGGCAATCGTATGTATGTAAACACTTTATTGACATTAACAATTTATAGTCTATGGTGGGTATATCTGGCGATTCAGGGGGGGAATGTCGAAAATGCTAGATTTTGGGGAGTTTCGGAAACGGGTGAGTTAGGGGAGGTTTTTTACATTTAGTTATGTTTTAGTTTTAATCTAGTTGTATTAGCTTGCTTAGGTTTAAGTAGTAATAATTAATTTTAAGTGCTGTTAATCGTGTAATAATATTTTTTGTACGTAATACATGTGTTAAACTCAATAAATAAATACAAGGTCGAAACACCGTCGCTCATGCATTTATAGTTTTGTGAATTAAAAAAATATTTATATGATACGAATATATCGGAGAGGCGGCAGAGAGCTCATAAATATCTGAACACGCCTCTATTGCTTCGGCACTAGAGCAGTGGGGAGACACTCCTCCTTTCGGGCAAACTCGGCTCCGTTCGGCTCAGCATTGCTCCGAGCAATTATTCGGGTTGGCAGTGTTGGCACCACTTGACGTCCTTTTGCGTGCACGTCCACAGATAGGATAATGACTTGAATTTTGACAACCCTAAATAGCCGAATAGTGCCATCTATAAGGGATAGCATGATTGGTCCCTGAATCGCAGTCAAACTTCGGTTTTGTAGGAAGTGTCCTTTCTGTACGGTAGCAGCTAGGCGTGGCTCACTCCGCGATTTCGTCGCTTTGCTACAGGTAGCTACAAGTACATCCGTTCCACACCAATTTTGGTGGCTAGCCATAAGCCGCGCGTGGCGCTGTCGCCACCTAGCGGCCATATCTGTCCTGATCGTAACACACGCGTTTTGTTAGAGAGTGAGTCTTCTGTACCTAGTACTATTATTTATTCTAAATTCTAAAGTAAATATAAAAACACTTACAAAACAACACTTTTTTTATATTATTATTATAGTTTTTTTTATGTAATTCGACATTAAGAGACCATATACATCTCTAAGTAATTGTAATACGTTAGTTTGAATTGGTAATTGCAGTTAGTTGTATTTTATAAAATTATTGATGTATTATTATTTTTTTTTGCTTGTATGTAGATTTAATGTTGACGTGTAAAAGTGCCCTTGTGGCCTATTTGCTGAATAAATGTTGCAGTTTTGAAGTAACGTGTTAAACTATTTATTACTAATGCCTGAATCCAGTCTAGACGTCTGTAACGCAATAAAATTGTTCAACAATTGCTCACGTAGTGTAAAATTGAATAAAATGCTGTCCAGAGATATCTCTTATATACTAACCGAGCAAGTGAAGCCAGCGAGTACTTGATACGGTGCGAAATCGATTTTAAAAGGCATA
The DNA here is from genome assembly GCF_910591565.1 of Cydia splendana. Lineage (NCBI taxonomy): Eukaryota > Metazoa > Arthropoda > Insecta > Lepidoptera > Tortricidae > Cydia > Cydia splendana. Next base: position 12,229,725 of record NC_085982.1, on the reverse strand, counting down.
TTGTGTTCAATTTTTAAACCAGCCAATGAGTTAATCAGAATTTATGTACACGATTATATCGCTTAAAATGTACCTGTCGCTTTTCGGTGAAGGAAAACATGGTGAGAAAACCGGATTAATCCCTATCTGTAAAGGATGATGCTACTTAAATGAGCAATTCTGATAAAGTTTGTACATTTCGATCACATCTTAGATTTCTATAAAAATTGGTATTGCTATGAACTCCACCACATTTCCCAAAATGTCCCAGAAAGTTTCTAAGAAACATTCTGGTAACAAAAAAGGAATGTTTCTTTGAAACTTTCTGGGACATTTTGGGAAATGTGGTGGAAGTTGTTCAGCTTCATGTACTTAACCAGCATACCAATTTTTATAGAAATCTAAGATGTGATCGAAATGTACAAACTTTTTGAGAATTGCTCTTATAACGATCCGGGTCCGGGCCAAAGCGTCCAGCACTTCGTTTTCTCTAGAAAGCATTATATGATCACAGAAAACGAAGTGTCGATGTCGGTGTCTTTAGTTACCTATCATTCTGATACCAAAATATAATTATGAATTAGCCTCAAAGTCTCAAAATAAGTTCAGCCTAGAATTAAGAGTTTTATTAAGTACCTATAGTCCTCATACAATTATATGAAATACTTTCTATAAATACTTGTAACTCACTAGAAAGAGACCTTAATTTCATTTCCATAAAGGACCTTGTCGTAAAGTTTACAGACACTCTTCGCAACTCAGTTCAAAGGGCTTTTGTATCCCTTTTCTTGTGAACTACAGATTTCTAACAACTTCCGAGTCCGCGGTCGTCTCATGGGACACATCTTATTCGCGAAAATATATGAATAGAAAGATTCTCACATAATAATAGTTTCTAACATACGAGCGGAACTCTATTTGACACGCGCTAAGTCATCTAATAGGGTCGAAGTGTAGCCATATGTTATGTATTCTTATGGTAACATTCCATTTCTAACCGCAGCTGCACTACCGGTACTGAACGCGTCGCTGTCATTGTCAATTTTCATAGTAAAATTGACAGTAATGCAGCTGCGGTTAGAAATGGAATGTTACCATTAGAGAGCCTAGGGAGCGCTTGGTTACCTTATATAGTAGTATACCCTATAATGGACACGGAACCAGTAATGGGACAAAAAAACACAATTCCTCTAAAATAAGTATATAAGGTGTATTCGGGTAATACCGAATGTCGGATAATTCCGAAATTCAGATGAAAATCACCCTTAATTCCATCATAATAAAAGTCTCTTTTCGGAATTATCCGACAGTTTTCGACATTCGGAATTAGCCGAGTAAACCTTAAAAGTAGTTTATAAACACTGGATATATTTTTATCATAAATAAGAGTCCTAGAGCTGATTATGTTAGAATTTTTATTAAATTCGGTTATTTTTTAAGAAATGTGCGTCAACCCAAAAGTTGTCGTGCAACTGAAAAAAAATATCACTAAAAATTCTTAACAACTTCGCTAAGAGAGGTGAGTTAATTTATTAAATTTTAATTAATTAATACTTGATGAAAACTAGAATGTGTTTTGTTAATTGCATTTACCATGAGATAAGGTATACAACACACTATGTTGTGACTCCACAGTTGTAAAAAAATAGTGGTATTTGGCCCAATCCCATTATAGGTAGCTGTAAAACTGCATACCTCCTATGATGGGACAATTGACATAATGATGCTTGCCATGCCATAATTTCATGTTTTAAACAATACAGAAGTAAAATGTAGTTACGAAATATGTCAACCAGGAGGTATTCTCGGACTTAGGATAAATTAATATCGTTTTTCCAAACTTTTATTTAACTTGCCTTGTTAGTTAGTGTGGGTCAAATCTTGGTAACTGAATTTGACCCACTTTTCGATTTCCGATTCAGTTGAAATTTTGTGTAAGTACGTAATTAAGTATGCAAATCGGATGATAATGCAATATTATGATAACATGGACTTGATCTGATGATGGAGACAGGAGGTGGCCATGGGAACTTTATCGCAATAAACCCTAACTAATTGTGTTTGGGTATATTAGAATTGTCTCGATGAATCTAATACAATAATAATTGGCTGTGGAAAGAAAAATACATTCAGCGATAAATGCTTATACCAAAAATTTATTTTTTTGCCATAACTTATTCCCCATTTCAATATTTTATACTGATAGAGCAATGTCCATTATAGGGGGCCCATTACTGGATCCACGTCCATTACCGGGGGCCCATTACTGGAGCTTTGGTGTCCATGACTGGAGAAAAAAAGCATAGTTTTAATTTGTTAATTATGTGGAAACTCATTGCAGTATCTTTGATACAACACGCCTAAAACATGAAAGGCGGATAGGACTTTCATCTTTTAACACGCTAAGCGGAAGACCATTTACATGTACAAGGGAAATATCATAAATACTCCAAATTTCCTCTTAAATGTCCCATGACTGGTGCTGTTACTATACCTTTATTATTACCTAACTTGCTTTGGCAACATTAGAAAAATACAGAAGTCTTTCTCGAGCTACCATTCGGTATTAGGCGTATTCGGCCACTTTGCCGAATATTCGGAATCCGGCCGAATATTGCCTACTATTCGGCCGAATACCGAATATCGGTTGCACCTACCTAAAAAGAAAAATTACATAAATAAAATAACCAAAAACTAGGTATATTTAATTTTTAAAATGTATTCTTGGAAAGTAGTTAAACACAAAGGCACGTTTTTGAGCATTTGTTGATTACAAAAATATTTTATTTTTATCATGGGTCTGATTTGATTGACTCTAACTACATTCATTAATTCTGTTCAACATAAAAATATATCTTAGCAAACGTTGTGCTTTGTTGGCGAACAGTTTTCATAATAATTGTGACTCAAAATATTCGGTATTCGGCCGAGAGAGGGGCCGAATATTCGGTATTCGGCCGAGAGAGGGGCCGAATATTCGGTATTCAGTATTCGGCCTAATTCAATATTCGGGGCATCTCTAGTTAAGACCATTGACGATATCTCAGGACGGGCCTTACGGGCACTAAAAATGGTACTAGTTCAGCGGTGTCACTCACGAATTCGAGCCCATCGTGCAGTCGAAGGCAACTAAGCAGTTGCGACCAATCGCGCGCGTGATGCAAACTCATCAACCAATCGTGTTGTAGCGGTGTGACACCGCTGTAGGTACTAGCCCCATTCTTATTGCCTGTAAGGTCAGTCCTGAGATATACGTCAATGGTTAAGACGAAAGGGAACGACCGTGCGAAATCGCCTTTTCATACAAACGTATATATAGTCCTCGTTTTCCTCTCTGGATATTTCATCATCATCATCATCATATCAGCCAGAGGACGTTCACTGCTGGACATAGGCCTCCTCCATAAGAGTGCCACAATGACCGGTCTTGCTCCACCCGCATCCAGCGGTCTCCCGCGACCTTTACCAGGTCGTCAGTCCACCTTGTGGGGGGTCTACCCACGCTGGATATTTACGTTATTGATAATATTTTGACACAATTTGATGTAAATAAGTATATCAACCTCAGCTATGCCCCTTCTTCGTTTTTCATCGAATTTTTAATAATGATTAAAGTAAGAAGCATTTAAAAATTTGTATGGAATTTCAGTTAGGCTCCTAATTCCTATAAAATATAAAATCTAATAAAGCCAAACGAAAGGGCAGTTAATCTTCTGTCGAAAGATGGCAGTAGGTAAATGTACTGTGGTAGGTACATAATTTACCATGACAGTAACTCTCTATACACTCTATCCTCTTTGGTATGGAGAAGCGGTCGTTCCCTTTCCTCTTATTTAACAAGTTTAACAACCAACTTTAGTTCACGGATATCATTCAAACATTCTAAACATTCATTCATATATGTAGATTGATAATTATACTAACAAATTGGTAATGGTAAAGTCAAATCGTTCATAAAGAGTTGAACAAATATCCGTCTGATCATAAAGGCCTGTGCACACCGGCTGCCTGTGCGTGATATGCACGTGCGCGTGCTGCGTTGTAGTATACAGATCGTTATAAGAGACGGCACACCGCTTGCGTGACGTGTGCGGCTCCAACATTTTAGTGTACGCGCACGTGCACGTCACGCACACGCAAGCCGGTGTGCACAGGCCTTAAATCATAGCTGGCGGTGGACTGTGGACTGTATAAAGTAAGATGAAATGATGAAAACACGGGTTTTCATAATATAAATTCGTATATATTTGTAAAATAATTTATATTGTAATTTCATATTATGAAATAAATAAATCTAAATCTTATGTAACCGAGAAATGTCAAATCCCAAACTAATTCTAATCATGTTGTACCATTCCCTTGAAACTACGTAACAATATTATAGGAATTTGGTTACAGAGGCTAGTAAATAGAGAAGACTGACGACCCTCTAAATAACACCGGCGTGTCAAATCTATGCCATGCTTTAAAGCTTTTTTGTACCTCTGACAGTCAGGTAAGTTCAATTTTTCGTTTCGAAGTCATAAATAGCAATAAGCTATTTCTGATACACAAATAAATCATGGCAAAATTCCATTTGGGCTCAAGATAGTGTCGCTACAAACAGCTTACATATGCTGAAATGAAAATTACAACATTTTTATCGAAGGTTAGCTGGAAGAGATCCCTTAAAGGGATAAGTTTACCTTTGTACCTATATTTCTCTAAATTTTATGTAAATCTGTGTTGTGTAACAAGACCAACGGACACAGCTCAACGGCAGACCTATAAATCTTTTTGTACTAGCCTATTTATTGTCAATAAAAATATTGTTATTGTTATTGTAATTCTGGTGTCCCACGGCTCTCGACATAGTGCCTCTTTCGGCCAGTTGATGAAAAAGGTGTCTAGAGGTCGTCCCGCCCTCTCCGTCTGGGTCTGCCGCGTCCGCGCCCTTTTGGCATCCACTTGGTAGCTACACTAGCCCATCTGTCTGGATGCATGCGGATAAAACTAAAATACAGAAATAATACTTAGCGCCATATAAATCTATTATTATTCTCTTTATTCAATTAGGGTCTTAGGTTAGGGTTTTACAATGTGAGTATAAAAGTAAAATATAAAAACACTTACAAAACATAACAAAAATATATAAACACATTATAAAAAACCTAACCTAGGGTGCCGCCGGCAGCGGGGCAGGGTCCAAGCTGCCGGTGGTCAGGGCCGCAGAGTGAGGAATCGACGTACTATACGCGCCGTGTCCAAAATTACCGCCTTCTGCATCTGACCCTTGATCCAACCACCCAGCGAGAGTCTCTCTAGGTGTTGGTCGAGACTCTTCGCTATGAGACCGTTCGCTGACACGACTATAGGAACAATGATCGTCGAGTCAACATCCCACATAGCGGTTATCTCGTGGGCTAAGTCTAGGTACTTGCTGGACTTGTCCTTCTCGGCCTTCACGAGATTCTCATCATGGGGGATGGTGACGTCGACGAGCACGGTCCGGCGCTGCGATCGATCTATCAGCACGATGTCAGGCTTATTGGCTACAATAGTCCTGTCAGTGATGATAGATCGATCCCAATAGAGCGTGGCACGACCATTTTCGAGAACTGGCGCAGGTGAGTACTTGTAGTACGGCACTTCGCGGTCCACAAGGCCGTATAGGAGGGCAAGCTGCTGGTGAATAATTCTGGCTACGAGGTTATGTCTGTGCAAGTACTCGCCGTTAGCAAGATGAGAACAACCGGAGATAATATGCCTGAGTGACTCTCCGGGACGGCGGCATGCCCGACAAATGTCGACCGTACCGTCCTTCAGGATATATCTCCGGTAGTTATTCGTCATGATAACTTCGTCCGCAATTGCACAGGCAAAACCCTCGGTTTCTCCGAAGAGGTCCCCAAATCGTAGCCAGTTCACCGACGCGGGTAGGTCTACATCGGGTCCCATGAGGGCCTTGTAGAACCGCCCGTGTAGCTGCTTATCCTTCCATACCGCCTTGCGGTCCTCGGTGCTTAGTACTACAGGTTTGCGCCAGTTCTCGTTCGCCAAGGAGAGCGGCGTGAGGCCCTTGTCAGCTGCCACCACATCACGATGCATCCCACACTCGTTGTTGAGGAAATAATTCCTGAGATTGTACACCTCACGGTTGTGGAGATTTTTGGCGTTTAGAAAGCCGCGACCTCCACATTTCCGTGGGATGTACAATCTCATAACAGACGAGCGTGGGTGCAACATACGGTGTGTGGTGAGCAGCTGTCGGACCCTCCGATCCAGGGCATCCAGCTCGGTCTGAGTCCACCTAAGTATGCCAAAGGAGTATGTGAGTAGAGGCATTACCCAGGCGTTGAAGGCGCGCACTTTGTTGCCTCCTGACAAAAGACTGTTGAGTACTTTTGTGAGCCGACTGAAAAAGCGCTCCTTCACCGACCGTCTAATACCTTCTTCCTCAATACCCAGCGACTGTGACATACCAAGGTATTTATAGGTTTCTGAAAGACATTGTCTCAGAAAGTTGTAAATTTGTTGAATTTACAATTTTCCCCCGCTGTACATGCATAACCGCACATTTATCGACACCAAACTCCATGTTGATGGCATTACTGAAGACTTCGGTAGTTTTCAGTAGCTCCACCAAGTCTTGGCTATTTGGTGCAAATAATTTGAGATCATCCATGTACAGAAGGTGAGAAATGACTTCACCCCCTCTCCGAAGCCGGCAACCTAGTTCTAAATCCTTCAGCAAGGTACTGAGAGGATTCAGAGCTAGGCAGAACCACAGAGGACTCAGAATATCACCCTGAAATATTCCTCGCTCAATCCTTATAAAATCCTGTGGGCCAGGGCTCTCATCCCCGCCTCCTGGTTGACGAAGGACTGTGGTCCATCGCCTCATACACGCGCTTAGAAAGGCTCTTAAAGCTGTATCAACTTTATACAGCTCTAAGACCCTCTCCAGCCATGAGTGAGGCACCGAATCATAGGCCTTCTTGTAGTCAATCCAGGCTGCTGAGAGGGCCCCCCTGTTCCGCCGGATTTGTTGGCAGATGGTCATGTCTATGAGGAGGAGCTCTTTAGTACCACGGGACCCAACCCTACATCCATTTTGCGCAGAGGCCAAAATATTGTTTGCGACAATGTGCGCGTTGATTTTTGCTCTCAAAATGGATGTAAGGAGCTTGTAGAGTGTAGGCAAGCATGTGATGGGTCTGTAGTTCTTCGCTTCCGTGGTACTACCGGACTTATAGAGCAGGAAGGTGACACCAGTTGTTAAGGAAGGTGGGGGAGAACCAAGCTCGAGGGCTTGTTGAAATTGTGCTGCCAAGCAGGAGTGTGAGCATCGGAACCATTTTAGCCAGAAGTTGTGCAATCCATCCGGCCCAGGACTTTTCCAGTTCTGGGCCGTGCGAATGGCACAACTTACGTCATCGGGGCTGATGGTGACTGACCCCATAGGTTCGATGGACTCGCACTCACGCTCGAAAACACTCATCCAACTCCCCTCGGTGTGTCCGACAGGCACTGACCAGATGCTACGCCAGAAGTCATTCATGACAGTAGCATCCGGTGGCTGCGAGTCGGACGCACGAGGGTTGGTTTCCTCCCACTTTCGGTACATCTTCCTTTGGTCACTCTGGAAAAGACGGTTCTGCTGGAATCGGTCCACACGCTCTCTGTAGCGGCGAATACGGTTTGCCCATGCATAGACTTTCTGCTTTAGAAAGTCGATGCGCTCCGTAATGTTGGCCATGTAGTCGCGGGGCCTAATATCCGTCCCCGCGAATGCCTGGTTTACAAAGCGCATTACTCGGGGGCGATTGTTGCCCCCCCTGAAGCAGATCAGCTTTGCGATAAGAGTCCTAAACGAGCTGATACGTCGCTCGATCCGTATTTGCCATGCGGGGGCACCCCCGGCGGTCCTAGGTGCACGTTCAGAGTCCGGAAACTTGACTCGTGCAACACGGCACGCCGCGATGGCTCCGCAATACATGATCGCGTGCGTATCATCTAAATCTTTACTAGTCCGCAAATATGGCTCTAGTAAAGCGTTTAGGGCTCCCATTAGCGCTAGATTGTGTCTATTCATAGGCAAACGTGGTAATCGTGGCCTAGTATTGGGTGTGGAGCGATACTGCGTAATCGCCTCATCCAAAGTCCTCCTCAGTTGCTCATTGGCTGTACTACTCACACTCTGCGCGAACTCCTCCTCGTCGGCACAGAGATCTACCCGCGGCGCCTCCGGGGCCTGGTCGGGTGCCGGCACCGGATCCGGCGATGTGGCGGGCGGGTCTCGCACCGAGGTGGAGGCTGCGCGAGCAGAGAGAGCCTCCAGGCGAAGCCGATCAAGTGTCGAGTCATCCAACCGCTTTAGCCGCTGGATGACTCGCACCTGATCCGATAGCCGTTGCGCAGTCACGTCGATGGTTGGTTCGAGGGCCTGAAACAGTGGAAGCATTCGGACACGGCACGCGCATAAGTCGGTTCCCCCCTCTGTAGCCCCATAGTAGGCGCGCATGACGTTCTCATTCATGGTTTGAGACCATCTCATGCGACGCACTACACCACCGGCAGCGGGAGCCGTGGGCGGAGCAAGATGTCCCGCAGGCCCCAAGCGTGCCGGCAGCGGTGGCCGCCCGCGTCGCGCTGGTGGTCGTGGCGGAGGCGGCGGCGGCCCGCACTCGTCGCTCGACTCGCTGGTATCGGGCGCAGTGGCGAATTCATCGCCCGATGATTGTGAGGAGACGGACGAGACGGGCGAGGGTGGTGGGCGTGCGTTGGCTGTGGTAGACGCTTGTGAACGCGCTTTACTTCGTGTAATCATTTTCCTCTCTTTGTCATTCAACCATTGTTTGTCGGCTAGTTTCGTACAGTTACATTTTTTGCGGTCACGTATCCTTTTGCGAAGTGTCGCATTATTGTGAAGGTAACTTTTCCACAAAAAAAATCAACTAAAATGTAATAAAAGCCAGTAAAAACATATTTGATCGCATATAAAAGGAAAATTTAGTTTATTTATTATTATTTATTTATTACAATATATTTACATAGGATCACAGTTGGCACCAAAGCGCTGGCAAATTTACACATGCAAATAGAAAAAAATATTGAATTATTATACCTAATTATTGAATTATACTTTAGTCATGCAAATAATATTAATTGAAAATACCCATGTCAAATGATTTAAAATTTGCAACTATACAATTTCATGTCCAATCAAAGATGACTCTCCAAGCGTTGTTCGGAGATACATATCAGTCTTCTCTAGGGGTCCCTTTATTTCCCATAAAGTTTTAAGTCATAATGTATTGTCTGTCAGATTATCATTAGTCATAAAACTGAAACCGTTAACTTTTCAGGATTTTCGTAAGGTTATCCTATAGATAGGTTAGGTTAGGTTTTATGGCAATCCTGAAAGTGACGCGTTTCTGAACCAAATAAATTATAAATAAATAAATATTATAGGACATTATTACACAATTGACTAAATCCCACAGTAAGCTCAATAAGGCTTGTGTTGTGGGTACTTAGACAACGATGTATATAATATATACATATTTATAGATACTTAAATACATAGAAAACACCCATGACTCAGGAACAAATATCTGTGTTCATCACACAAATAAATGCCCTTACCGGGATTCGAACCCAGGACCATCGGCTTCACAGGCAGGGTCACTACCCACTAGGCCAGACCGGTCGTCAATATAATTATGACTAACGAAAATGCGGGCAAACAATACATTATAACTTAAAACTTTTTTGGAAATAATAGAGACGCGTCTTCTCTGTTAACTAGCCTCTGACAGTAAGTAAATTTAGAGTAATCCGCACAACCTCGTAATCCGATCGTCATTAGCTTTAATGAGGGCCTAATGAAAGCCTTCCCTTGGTTAAACTAGTGCTATTTATAGAGAATATTAGTCTTGTGGTTTAGTGGTTATAGTTAGGGTAGACCGAGAAGCGCTGGTGGCCTAGCGGTAAGAGCGTGCGACTTTCAATCCGGAGGTCGCGGGTTCAAACCCCGGCTCGTACCAATGAGTTGTTCGGAACTTATGTAGGTACGAAATATCAATTAATATTTCCCAGTTGCTTTTCGGTGAAGGAAAACATCGTGAGGAAACCGGACTAATCCCAATAAGGTCTAGTTTATCTCTGGGTTGGAAGGTCAGATGGCAGTCGCTTTCGTAAAAACTAGTGCCTACGCCAACTCTCGGGATTAGTTGTCAAGCGGACCCCAGGCTCCCATGAGCCGTGGCAAAATGCCGGTATAACGCGAGGAAGGAAGAAGAAGAAAGTTAGGGTAAACCGAGGCGAATCGGAATAACATGGAAAATCCGATGCTATTTGAAATATGTATTGCATTAATACCAGCACATTAAAATGATATCATAGTACCATCGCCCACACTGTTAACTGTACATCGGTGGACCTTATGCCTTTTTTAATAAGGTCCACCGATGTACAGTTAGGAGTGTTACTGTTTGTACGTTTCTATTCTTAGCCTGCGATGCCAATCGTGAGAAATATTTTTAATATCAACAGATTTTTATCCTGATCCGATTCGCTATATTATTTAACAAAATACTTTATATAATTGGTCTTCGGTTACCGCGATAGTTACTCGTGAAAAAACAATTGAAACGGGTTCGAAACGTCGGGATTCATCCCATACATACTACAGTATGAATTCAATATAAGCGATATAATCCGTTTCAATAGTTTTATTTCAAAATACTTTATAATTTAGGCTAGTGCTAGGCTCTGCATGGATGGCTAAGAGCATGGACTTTCTTACAAATATAATGTACTATCTTACCCTCCCTCCCTCCCTTTTTTGCAAATTAATTATTAATAATTATACTTACGTATCTTCTTTTAAAGTTAACTTAGTCGTTTGATTTATTCACAGCTTCAAGGGACTGTAGACCTAAGTATATGGTTTTAATTTTAAACCTATAATTATGTCAGTTTATAGCACGTAAGCCGGTTCATATAAAATAGACAAAACAAAATAAAAATAAAATAAGTTTATTGTGCATAATGCGCGAGAGCCACACAGTTTCGCAGTTACGCAACATAATGAGAAACACACGATAAACAGGCCTACACGTGAACTAAACTCATAAAAAGATTTATTTTTAGCAATCATTCATTTCCTCTTACAGTAACCTCACCTGGCAAAAAACTGCACAAAGACACAGCCGAGAGAAACATCTAAAATACGATAGAGCAACAGAGGACCTAAGAGCCTCTTTTACACCACTAGTCATTTCATGCGACGGAGCCCTAGGGACTGAATACAATAGTTTCTTAAGAGAACAGCATCAAAATTGAATGATAAATGGGGAAAGGCATATTCACAAATAATTTTCTGGCTGAAAGTTAAAGTCCAAATTTCTGTTATAAGAGCTATCTCCATAAGATTCAGAGGTACGAGACAACGTATCAAAGCTTTTGAATGCGAAGACGGAGCAGGAATCCTCTACTGAACATTATACTGAAGAATGAAGATCCCTTAAGAAATATACAGGGTGATTCAGGAGACGTGAGCAGGACTAACACTGCGCATATCGTTAATTATAAGCAACTGTTTCGTATCAGTATTAGTGAGGTCAACGTTAATTTTCTAGTCGTGTTGAAAAAAAAGTTATGAATTTTTTTACGACATGCATGGCCACCCTAAAATTAGAATACTAAACTACCGATATTCTGTGTCAAATTGAATGTCATCACTGTCATCACGGTCTGGTTACTTTTGAAAACTGGTATCTCACTCAAGTTTGACAGTTTATTTTCTTCGTAATCAAAATGCCATTACGGTTAAAGAGGTTTTATGTTTATTAATTAGGTCCTGTAGGGTGACCATGATTGTTGAGAATTAAATTTGCTCTCACCAATAAGTTAAAAAATAGGAAAAAGTGTGGTTGTTTCTCCTAAATACGACGGTGATCGATCAATTATCAGTTACTGAGTGTGCAGGATTAGTCCTGCTCACGTCTCATGAATCATCCTGTATATATGTTGTAGGTATATATCTATATTTTTTATGTAACTCCCCACTGTCTCCTTCATACATTTTATATTGTTTACGTCGAAATAAATTAATCTTGTTCATTTCCAGAAACCCAAACTCATTTCTCAATTTGATTTAGTGAATATATCACATTCTCACCCACGTATTTGAGTAAGTGCGGATGCACTTAATTATATTCAAATCAAATTGATATCATATTTTACGTTTTGGAACACGCTTTTGTGTTACGCATAATGCGTAGTATCAGAGAGTAGTAAATATTCAAGATGCATTACCGCGTTCCGTGTGTACGTTATTACTAATTTTTAATTTTAGCTTTATACCTACGTATAAAATCAGTCAGATACCTACTTGAATGAGTTTTATAAAATTCGACTTTCCTATATTTTCCGTCTTTTTCTAATGGTGGTTTCTAATAAGGGTAGGGTGACATTTAACTTTTTTCATGCCATGCTCTTGGCATTTCAGAACAATCTTTTGTTAACAAAAAGTACTTGAATCCCAATAGAATAAAATTACACATCTTCATACCTTAGAATTTAACATTATTAACAAAATTATAAACAGCATTTAAGACATAAGTATCCTAATTTAATGACGCTATCTAGTTTTAAGATTTTTTAGTCATTAGAAACCTTTTTAAGTACTAAAAATGCTTTATTTCTTTTTTAGCCATTAGACATCGCTCCTTGAGAAACACAGTGTCATTATGCGAAAAACGTGTTTAAGATTTTTTAGCCATTAGATACCTTTTTAAGTACTAAAAATGCTTTATTTATTTTTTAGCCATTAGAAACCTTTTTTAAGTAGGTAATAAAATTGCTTTATCTACTTTTGTGACTATAGCGGTCAGTCAAGTCCAATTTTACGTTTTAAAAATAGCATTAGGGTGGTAGTTTTCATAAGCAAATAACTAAAATATAAAAATAAAATACTCGCGGCGTTGTATGGGGTCTGTTTGTCTTCTTTATTTACTAGACTCTGGTATCAAAAACTAGAAAAACACTACTATACAATTGTAATGGCTAGGTCCCAAATATAGTCTGACATATCCTAGATGGCTGGACAAATAAGATTAGCATTTCAAATGTCGCATTGAATACCTAAGTTACTGACAGATGTTGTGATCTTCCTTATTTTGTATGCGTGGACGCAATAGTAAGAGCGTGCGACTTTCAATCCGGAGGTCGCGAGTTCAAACCCCGGCTCGTACCAATGAGTTTTTCGGAACAGTACGAAATGTCATTTGATATTTACCAGTTGCTTTTCGGTGGAGGAAATCGTGAGGAAACCGGACTAATCGCAATAAGACCTAGTTTCCCCTCTGGGTTGGAAAGTCAGATGGCAGTCGCTTTCGTAAAAACTTGTGCTTACGTCAAATCATGGGATTAGTTGTCAAGCGGACCCCAGGCTCTCATGAGCCGTGGCAAAATGCCGGGATAACGCGAGGAAGAAGACGCAATAGTAATATCGGGTAATATTTTAAACTAAGATAGACCGCATGGCTATGTAGGAAGATATACAGAATGAAATTATAAGCTGGGGCCCTTAGGGCGTTTTCACGACTTTCACGTTGTCCGATCCGATACCGGATGTTACTTAGGATCCTACATCGGCGAGCGGTGCGGTGATACAAAGCGGCCGTTTGGCATCATGTAATAATATTTCAACCTATAGTTATAGAAGGTAGTCTTTTGGTTTGAGTTCAAAAAAAGTGTAGCTACGAGTATTATACCAGTACACCAAATAGCAATACCTTCAAAAAGGTAACGCTGCCAGCCTTCTGGGCACCATAACGCATTGAAGGTGATCTGGGGAGCATTTTTTACTTATAAGTTTAGTTTAAGATTTGTTTTATTTTAGTTTTAATTTTAACGTTTAGTTTCTTGTGTTGATTTTGGTTGTTATTAATAAAATTATTTTAATAGCAATTTTAGTATTTACTAGATGACCCGGCGAACTTTGTTTCACCTATATTACTATCTTTTTTTGTCACTTTCTTAATTTTTTTCTTTCATTAAAACCTTCTCCTGACAATAACAAACATAACAAAATAAGAATTAGCGAAATTGGTCGAACCGTTCACGCGTGATGCCGTTACCAAGGGAAATAGGGATTGATTTTTATACATACCAGCGACCCGCCCCGGCTTCGCACGGGTTAACAAATTATACACCTAAACTATCCTCAAGAATCACTCTATCCATTGGTGAAAACTGCATGAAATCCGTTCAGTAGTTTTTGAGTTTATCGCGAACATACAAACAAACACACAGACAGACGCGGCGGGGGACTTTGTTTTATAAGATGTAGTGATTTATATAGACTTGATCCTAGTGTCGTTTTATAACTCAGTATTCTCAGTAATTGTGTTACATCGCTAATTATCTAAAAACTGACGCATTTCGGTCCTCAATTGGGGTAATTTCTCCCCGCTGGGCCTGCAGGCGGGTAATTGTCCCCACAGGGGGTAAATGGGATCAACAAGTTGTTATCAATTAATTGATAGGCGTAGGTAGTAAATGGATCCGAAAATCTATACTTAGGTCCTTGTATATGCTTTTAAATTTTACACACTTTACTCGACTACGGGGCAGATGGCCTGATTTTTAGTTAGAGTTAGACCAAGAAAAGTCTGCAACGATTTTGATAGCGTACGCAGTGCAAGTGTTATTTATACGCCATAATTTCATGAAAGTTCGATTTTTTTTAAATAACACTTGAATTGAACGTGTGCTATCGAAATCGTTGCAGATTTGTCTTAATCTAACTCTACCGTTTTTTTTGAAGTTCCTCATTTTGGGCAGGATAAATACAAATATGTATGCAATTTTCCGTTGAGTTACTAAAATATTCAAAATATCATCCTTTTTCATAACTCAGTAGAAGATGTTTTAGGACACACGGGGAAAATATTCTTTATCCTGTATTCACCAAATTTTATCGAAATCTGACGACAAAAATCGACACCAAAAATCGCCTCAGATTTGAAAACAATTGCTGACAAAAATAAACATCTTGAGTTCGTATAAATAATGATCCATGAACGTCCACTGCTGGACAAAGGCCTCCTCCAAGGATCTCCACAACGCACGGTCATTCGCTGCCCTCAACAAACGGTCTCCCGCGACTAACGAGATCGTCGGTCCATCTAGTCTGGGGCCTTCCCACGCTGTGTCTTCCGGTACGTGGTCGCCACTCGAGAGCCTTTCTGGCCCATCGGCCATCGGTTCTGCGAGCAATGTGGCCCGCCCACTGCCACTATTTTTGCTGATTTTATTAGGAAAGTGAAACTAATTTCGCTAATTAAGTAGCTAACTACTTAAAGATTATTGACGCGTTACCACTGTCTAAGTATGTATACTGTGTATACATCACAGTTTGTAGCAATTTTGCAAACTCATAACACGTAAGGGGATTACTACGTTTGTATGGGGGAGCGGTCGTCTACTATACTCTTTCCACAAGACATGCACAAAATATTCAAGGCGCTTTCAGCTATATATCGTAAATCAAATCCTGCTAAGATTTTAAGCCATAAATCTGTATCCCTTCAACAAAAACAATATCTAGTTGGCATAAGGCAAAGGTTTGGTCTGCCAACAAACTGTCATAGGTTCAAGTCCAGAGGTTAGCACTTTTGAAATTTAAATTTGTAAATTCGGGACTATCCTTGACTCATAAGAGTTCCTGTGATATTTGTAACGCACGAAAGGCTAGCCAAACTTCTCATTAATATCAATACAATGAAATAAAAATTTATAAACATACTCGTAATTATATCCCGACGTTTTGAACCCTTTACACCGAGATCAGCGGGAGACCGAGGAAAACTACATATTCACCTCTGTAGGTATCTCCTTCTTCCTCACTTATCCCGGCATTTTTGCCATGGCTCATAAAACCTTTCTTTTTTGGGAGGAAAATCCGTTATGGATACCTCCGCACCGCAGGGACAGCGCGGAGGTTATGTCGGACTCTCACCGACTAAAAACCTCCCAGTAGTCCTCCTCGGCACATTTCGGACGGCTCTGGGATCTCCAATGAACGCGTCAGTGCCGTCCTAGAATTGGCGTAGGCACTAGTTTTTACGAAAGCTTACTGCCATCTGACCTTCCAAACCAGAGGGTAACCTAGGCCTTATCGGGATTAGTCCGGTTTCCTCAGGATGTTTTCCTTAACCGAAAAGCGACTAGTAAATATCAAATGATATTTCGTACATAAGTTCCGAAATACTCATTGGTACGAGCCGGGGTTCGAACCTGCAACCTTCGGATTGAAAGTTTCTCGCTCTTACCGCTAGGCCACCAGCGCTCTCATATATTCACCTCTGGGCTATAACCGCGAAAATCGAAGTTCGCAAATTGCGGGGATTTTTCTCTGTCACTCTAATTACGCCTTCATTGGAGTAAAAGAGAAAGATCCCCGCAATTTGCGAATTTCGGTTTTCGCGGTAGCCGCTCTGTTTATCATCGTATGAATGATAAAAAACTGGTGTAAGTACCTAGTGAAAAATCTTATAAAGTCTGTGCGTAAAGGGAAAAGTCGTGGAATGTATTGGGCTCCATACATTCCACGACACTTATCATTCCGCACAGACTATATGTAGATAAATATATATATCGCTTCGAACACGGCTGCAGTTCGAGGTATCAGTGCGTATACAATATATCTCTTTATTTATGACCTAATTATACAAAAATTATAAAAACAAAAAATTGTAAAATTATTTTATTTAGTGGCTTGCTAAAGCACTGGTCCTCCCTACATGTTAGTTTTATAAAATTGTAAATTTAATATAATCTAATGTTATTTATTATTTTTAATAGTAATTTCTAATTTTAATTAGTATTTAATTATGTGTAAGTGTAAGTGTTAGTTAATTTTAATCTTTAATTTAATTGTAATTTTATTTTATTTAAAAACATGGACTGGGGTCATTCTTTGATTTGGTGTAAATGCATGTCGCCCGCGTTTTTCGGTACTAAACGAAGTTGGATCTTTACCGTGTCTTATACTTATAAGTAGTAAATAAAAAAATAGTAGTACAGGCCGTTTTCCATTTCACGATATCTTAAGAAGATCTATGTTTTTTAAGGCTCCAAAGGGTCAAAATGTCACTACCAACGCGTGTCGCCTGACCAGATTTCATCAAAACATGAGCTAAAATTCAATTTAAATGTAACTTTATGGCTAGTATTTACTAAGTGACTAAAACTATATTAATAGTTAGTACATTAATTATTGATTGCACAAATTAAATTGTGTCGTACAGAACTACCTGGCAGCATCGAATTTTTCCGGCCTCGCGGTACCGTCATTTCCGTGGATGCTACTTGCACATCATATAGCTGTCGAATAGCAGGCTGTGCTGAGATCCTGCCACTGCCACCGCGCGCCTTTCGTCGCCTATTAATCGATAGTGGGAACACACTTCAACATTTGTGCCCGTATATATTTTATTTTTAAATAATAACTCGATTACCGTGGTTTCGTCCAAAAAAATGTGTCAGTTCCGTGTGTCTTATTTTTCGGTAAGTGGAAATCATTTTAATACGAATCCTATTTGATATGATAACTTATTCGAATTGTTATGATGTAATTGGAAGAATGTTCTGGAACATTAACTATGTTTAGGGTTATGAGACAAAATGATAGTTTTTATCATTACCGTGGTAGTCATTACCACGGAACCACGGTATTTTTCGACCAGGGTAATGACCATTCTTCCACGGTAAGAACATGAATCGCTTTTTTTTATTGTTTATGGTCTCTTTTAACAAAATTTGCCGAAGGAGAGTTATTTTTTCTTTGTTGTATTTTATTCATATACTATAATATTTCACTTAAAGTGAGAAAAATATATAACTATTTATATGGTGAAAATGATAATTTGTCATTACCATGTATTATCGCCGTACAAAGTCATCACCATGACACTTTAAAATTGCGAGGTCCATATCTTCGCAGATAAGTTTCACAGAAAGGGACCATAACGTTTTTCAACATCGTTGTATCCTAAACATTTGATTATGGTCAAACAAATACCCAAAATAAAGATTTTTTATTTTTTTACCGTGGACCCGCCGATTTACACCAAATCAAAGAATGACCCACAGTTGTCAATTGTCTGAAATAAATTAATTTTATTTTATTTATTTATTTAATATCTACTACCCTCATCCATACATAAATACATAGTATTAGGCTGAGTTTACATCAGAGATGTGCGAGGATATGTTTGTCAAGAATCAATAGAATAATACGCTGAGCGAGGATAGGTAAATTCAGTGATTCTATTGGTTCTTAACAAACACATCCATCCCTCGCCGCACATCTTCGCACATCTCTGGTGGAATGGAAACGCAGCCATAAATAGAGATTTCTTCATAACATTTATGTCTATATTTTCCTTATCACTAAGTGAATTATACAGGATTGTATAGTAAATTATACAGAATGGTACAGTTTAATGTCACAAATCCCTGAAACCAGAAATGCGTTCGCGTACATC
Source organism: Cydia splendana (assembly GCF_910591565.1). NCBI lineage: Eukaryota > Metazoa > Arthropoda > Insecta > Lepidoptera > Tortricidae > Cydia > Cydia splendana. The sequence goes on along the minus strand of NC_085982.1, from coordinate 12,211,204 downwards.
AGGTTTTTCCAGATTATACCATTCTTTACCGTCTCCTTACAAACAAGCCAATTTGAGCCTTAAAACTAAACACATACGATCTATATTATGTGGTTATGATTGTATATAAGCATAAACTACGGGAATTAGGTCGAATCACACGGCATTTTATTATGTAATGTTGCAAACGTTGCAGAGTGTAAGATTACTATTATATTTCAGTTCTGAGTAACTCTTATTGGGGTCAGACATATTTTAATTCTATAAAATGATATAGCAGTCTTTTCCTCACATTAGCATGGTGAACATTTTGTGTTTTACTCGGTACCAAAGTTTAACCCTCATGCCTTGAAACCCTTGCAATACTCATGATTTCACATTCTTTTTTAAAATTCTTCGCTTGCTCAGGTATTTAATAATGGGTTAAAGATTATAAGGGGTTAAACAACAATTTTGCCCCCTTGTACAACAAATAACTATAGATGTTTCAAAAAGAGTAGGTATGCATATGTAGCTTAAAGGTTAAATTAAAATATACTTAATTCATGTAGGCCTAGCAACAAGCACTTGTGAATAGTACTTAGGTATAGTTTAGGTATAATACATATAATGTTATCTTAAGCTAATTATCAGAGCAATTTATTGATGTTAATATTAAATAATAATAACCGGATAGTCCGCCGGTTCCTCTCTGCGGCCCTGACCACCGGTAGCTTGGGCCCTGCCCCGCTGCTGGCGCACCCTAGGTTAGGTTTTTTATAATATGTTTATATGTATTTTTATTGTTTTTTATGTGATTTTGTATTTTACTTTTATATTCATGTTATAAAGAACCTAACTTATGAAGAAAAATAAATACAGTAATTATATAATAATTCAGCCTATATTTATACGTCCCACTGCTGGGCACAGGCCTCCTCTCATGCGCAAGAGGGCTTGGGCTATAGTCCCCACGCTAGCCCAATGCGGATTGGGGACTTCACATACACCTTTGAATTTCTACGCAGATGTATGCAGACGCAGGTTTCCTCACGATTTTTCCTTCACCGAATATTATTCCATAATATTGAATTATTTTACAGATCAAATTGAATATGAATACTAAGGATTAAACAAAAAGATCGTCAAACATTTTTTTTTATATCAATCAATCAATCAAAATATACTTTATTCATGTAGGCCTAGCAACAAGCTCTTATGAATCGTAATTAATCTTAATCTAATTATCAGAGCAATTTATTGATGTTAATATGACCAAAGAGCTGGCGGCTACCTCGCACAACGTATCAGCATTGCGATACAGCGAGGAAATGCCGCCAGCATCCTTGGTACAATGCCTCAAGGGCCTATTTTAGATTTAAGCTAGTTATTAATTTCGTTTAGTAGTACCACTGTATATATTTTGTATGTAATTAAATGTTTTAATTATCAGAGCAATTTATTGATGTTAATATTATTCCATAATAAAATTGGATTATTATACATATCAAATTTAACACTAAGAATTTGACAAAAGGATCGTCTAACATTAAAAAGATTGTATAAAAAAATACTAGTCTATAATTTCTAGAATAAAATCTAAATGTCAAAAAAAAAGCATAAGTAACAAAAGAAGTAGATAGTATTATATCGGAATATCCATTTCCTCATCAATAATCAAATATACCTAATAAATAAATAATCATTTCGAATAACAATTAATCAAATCAAATTAATCATAAAAATGATAGTCTAGAATGTTGCTAGAATAAAATCTTATTTCACTAGTCCCCTATTGTTGCTAAGCTAAATCAAAGACATATGTAACTTCGTATAAGACGAATAAAGTCTAAGGAAAAAACGTGCCTCGGAATTCAAGCAAAAGTCATTCTCGAATAGATGGTTAGCCTATCCTCGGCTAGATGGCGTGACGACACCGTTTCATATTTAACAATTTTAACACATAGATATCAGTGAATGAACATGGATCAAAATGATATAAAAATAATAAAATCATTTATCCATATTTAGGGCCCAGGATTAAAACATGCTAATTCTTATGAAATATAGTTTTATTTCTCTATGACAGTAATGAATTGACAATTTCGCAGACTTTTCTTCCCCGCGCAGACAACCCTGCGCGGGAATGTGCGCAGCAGCTACAGGGCTCCCCCTCAAGCGAAGCGTACTGGTCGCCTGACGGTTCTACCTGACCGAGTACACTTTGCCGGAGGTTCATTAGCATTACCAGGTTCACTCAGATTCACTGTATAGGCGGGCTTTAAGCGGTCAATGGATACTGCGACGACCCGTCCTGGCAATTGTATTGTGAAAACTTTATCACTACGCTTCAATACTGGATAGGGCCCTTTATATGGAGCTTGTAGCGGTTTGCGCACTGCATCTTCACGCAGGAAAACATTTTCGCAATTCTGCAAATCAGGATGCACAAAAATCCTTCTACTGCTAGAGTGTACCTTTTGCGTAGGCTTGAGATCATTTATGATTTGCCGAAGTTGTTCGACGTAATCAAAATTTATGACAGGATTTACAGAAATGGACGATGAAATGAAATCTCCTGGCAAACGGAGTGAACAGCCATACGTAAGTTGGGCTGCACTGACACCAGAGTCGCTGCGCAGCGCTGAGCGTAGTCCAAGCAGGACAGTGGGGAGTTCTTCGACCCATTTATCTCGATCACACAGCCGCGCCATAAGAGCTGCCTTTAGGCATCTATGCCAGCGCTCGATTTTACCATTGCTCTCTGGGTGATATGCTGTTGTACGTACTCTTTCGATGCCAAGTAATTTAGTCAGAGATGAAAAAAGTTCACTTTCGAATTGACGGCCTTGATCAGTTGTTATAGTTGATGGGCACCCAAAACGTGCGATCCATGCTTCGTATATAGTTTTAGCCACAGTTTCAGCAGTCATATCTCGAATAGGTATTGCTTCAGGCCAGTGCGTTGTCCTGTCTATAATTGTGAGTAAATACCGGTGTCCAGCCGATGAAGTACTCAGAGGACCGACGAGGTCAGTATGTATATGTTGGAAACGTGCGCTCGGTGTGAAACATCCGACGTTGCTGTAAGTATGACGCTGAACCTTCGATTGTTGACATTGGATACAAGTTTTGGCCCAAATGCCGACATCCTTGTTCATAGATGGCCAAAAATACCTCTCTTGTATCATCTTCCTAGTAGTCCTGATACCCGGGTGACTTATATTGTGTACGGTATCGAAGGCAGTGCGGCGTAAATCTTCAGGTATGTAAGGTCTAATGGCTGATGTAGATACTTCACAATAAATCGGCTCTGCTGAGTTTGGCAAGATGATTTTCTTTAATTCTATATTCTTTTTTAGTAACAAATGGTTGATAGACTTGTCATTCTGCTGTAATTGTGCGAGTTTATCATAGTCGAACACGGATGGTGTGGTGATAGTCTCGATGCGTGACAATGCGTCCGCAACCACGTTATCTTGGCCACTTACGTGCCTGATATCGCTGGTAAATTCGCTAATGAATGACAGCTGTCTGGAACGGCGAGGAGTTTCTGACTCAGATGACGTTTTCATAAGTGCGTATGTCAGCGGCTTATGATCCGTAAAAATGATTAACTCACGGCCTTCGAACATTTTCCTAAAATGTTTCACAGACATATATATAGACAATAATTCTCTGTCGAACGTACTATATTTTTGCTGGGCGTTTGAAAATCTTTTTGAAAAATATCCCAACGGCTGCCATTTATTGTTAATGCGTTGTTGGAGTACACTTCCCGCGCTCTGGTCGCTAGCGTCACAAAAAAGAGCTATAGGCGCGCTATGAGAAGGGTGGGCGAGCATCACAGCATGGTTTATAGCTTTCTTGCATGCCTCAAATGCCTCATCCGCTTCAGGGTTCCACTGTATGACAGTTTTATCGCGTTTCTTGCAGTTATGCAAAAAAAAGTTTAATGGCGTTTGAATTTGTGCTGCGTTGGGAATGCTGTCGTGGTAAAAGTTGACCATTCCAAGAAACCTTCGTAGTTGTTCGATGTTTTCAGGTTTTGGGTAGCTGTTAATAATTTGAATTTTGTCTTCTGGTGGTTTAATTCCGTGCGGTGTTACTGTGTAGCCGAGGAACTTGACAGATTCTTGACCCAACACGCATTTTGAGGGGTTGATTGTGACACCGTATTCGTTCAGTCGTTGTAGGACTGTCCGGAGGTGATTTTCATGAGTCTTCGCGTCCTTTGATGCAATGATTATATCATCGATGAAGGGGAAAACATAATCTAGACCAGCAAGGACTTGATGAATAAATCTTTGAAATGTCTGTCCAGCATTTTTTAAACCTTCTCTCATCATCGGAAACTCAAAAAGACCGAATGGCGTAATTATAGCGGTTTTGTCGATATGATTTTTGTGCATAGGAATCTGTTGATACGCCCGGTTCAAGTCGATCGTACTAAAAATATTCATACCGTGAAGTTGGTAGGTAAAATCTCTTAGTCGAGGAACGGGGTAACGATCGGGTTTTGTGACAGAGTTTAACCGTCTATAATCTCCGCAGACTCGTATGTCGCCATTTTTCTTAGGCACAACGTGAAGTGGACTTGCCCAGGGGCTCTTGCTAGGTCGACAGGACTGTTGCTCAATCATGTGATCAAATTCCTTTTTGACTGCAAGGTACCGGTGTGGCGGGAGCGGGCGTGGGCGTGCATGTACGGGAGCTCCATTAGTCTCAATGTAGTGCTCGACGTTGTGCTTGGGAGCGCTCTTCATTGAAGATGGTCTTATAATATCGGGAAATTCATTGAGAATGTGATGATATTTTTGTTCGAGATCAATGCTGCAGATCGTCGGCTGCGAGGTCTTACAAATCGGAGTTCTGACAGCAAGGTTGGTTTTCTTATCAATCAGACATCGTCCGTCAAGATCGACGAGCAATTGGTGGTACTTCAGAAAATCAGCGCCGATGATTGGCTTACTAACTGCCGCGATAATAAACTTCCATCTAAATGTACGTTTTAAATTGAAATCTAGGTCCAATATCTTTTCGCCGAAAGTAGGTATTATGCTGTTGTTCGCTGCATAAAGGTTGAAGGAGGTCGGACGGCCACGGAATCCTTTAGGCTTTGGAATGACAGAAATATTTGCGCCAGTGTCAATAAGGAATTTAATTTTGGTGTCTTGATCAGTAACGAACAGGCGGTGTGAAATATCCGATGCGCTAGTTCCCGCCTCAGCTAACGCCGGTAAGTTTTCCTTATTATTGCTCTTCTTGAAATTACAGGGGATGGTGCACTTATACGCTGAGTCGCCGAAACGTCGGTGATAAAAACAGATGTCGCTCGAGGAAGGTTGGAGATTTTGAAAATTGGAGCGCGTGCGAGAATACGGACGATTAAATCGCGAAGCGTTGAATTGCGGAGCTGAATATGTGTTGCGACGGTACTGTTTCTGTTGAATCTTGATCTCGGCGACTTCACGAACGAGATAGTCCAGCTTGTCTTCTAGCGTTTTCTGCGGCGAAAGAGCTTCACTAGAAGTCGTAGAAGTGGATGGCTGTGCCGAAATTGCGGATATTTCTTTACGTGTCTGTTCTAAAATTTTATCTGCCATCAGTGCTATGTCGTTTAAATTTATGTCTTTCATAATAGTATCGCTGGAGGCGACGACGGCTCGAACGGACAAAGGCAGATGATTGGACCACAGGATACGGAGAGCTGTTTCGGAGATATTGCTACCGGCGAGGGTTTTCATCCGACGCAGTAACTGAGATGGCTTTAAGTCACCGAGCTCCATTTCGGATAAAAGACGTTGCAGACTACGTTCTTTAGACTCCTCGTAGACGGTAGTCAAACGGGTTTTCAAGGTTTCGTACTTTTTAGTTTCAGGTGGTTTTAGTAAAATGTCGCTTACTTCGTCCAAATCCTGACGTTCTAGTTTTGCTATTGCGAGTTCGTACATTGCCTGGTCGCCTTTCTTGAGGGGGGCGACGATGGATTCAAATTGCACAAACCAAAGTCTTATTTGGTCGCGCCATATTGGCGGAATACGAATGTTGGTCGCGATACCTGAGAGCTCTAGCAACGGGCTCGAAACTGCAGGTTCGAACTTTTCGGTCGTTTCGTTATCAGACATGTTTTTGGAAGGCTGGGTGCTGCTCTGAATGCGGGGTCACCACTTTAGGGCCCAGGATTAAAACATGCTAATTCTTATGAAATATAGTTTTATTTCTCTATGACAGTAATGAATTGACAATTTCGCAGACTTTTCTTCCCCGCGCAGACAACCCTGCGCGGGAATGTGCGCAGCAGCTACACATATATATACATTTTTTGATAACTTTATACGTTTTCATTTTGAGTTTTAGTCGGGTGTCGATAGATGGCAGTAAATTTACAGTGACTACAAAATTTACAATGACAGGACCCCTCTATACTATCTATTCTTTTTGGCTAAATTCACCAAATAGCCTAACTCCAATCACGATCAATAACTAACAAGCTAAAGTTTCAAACATCACAGACAAAAGAACTAAACAACAAAAGGGGTGACGTCAACCCCTTAATAAAAGGTGAAATATAATGTGTTAATATAATATCACGTTACATGGCCGAGACAAAATAACATCTGAGAAGGTGTTATGAAGGAAAATATGGAAAAAATTGTTTGACTGATTTCAGAAAGAAAGGTCGCAGTTATTAATATCTAAGATAGGAAAGAATCTATATTTATATTCTTATTGACTTAAAGCGTTTTCACATTGTCTGATCCGATATCGGATGTCGGAAGGAAGTAAAATGTAAGATATATGTGTTTCTCTGTATTTATTAAGCATTTAATAAATCATTATTACTAAAAAACGATAAATAACGCAAAAAAGGCGGACTTAATGCCAATCTCCTGCAGCTGTTTTTGTCGTAGGCGCCTTCCGACATCCGATATCGGAAAGGCGTTTCCGATAAATTCAGTCATGTCGGAGCCCCCCGTCAGCTGTCGCACCGATATTATTTGTTTGTGTGCGTATGTGTAGGCATGATGTTTGTTGTAGTATGCGTGACCGCTAAAGACGGCGCCCGGGCGCGCCCCCGCGGCCTGACTACGCGGATAGGATCCTACATCCGATATCGGATCAGACAAACGGCCCGATTCTAACTTTAAGATACGTCAATTAATAGATATAGAAACGATAAGTATATGGTAAGATATGTCAGTGTCAAATGTGACGTTTCTTCAAACAAATACGTCACTTTTGACACTGACACATCTAACCCATATCGTTTCAAAATCTATTAATTGACGTATCCTAAAGTTCGAATCCGGCTGAATGTGATCGCTCTTAGCGTGAGCGAGGATTTACATAACAAAATTTTGTAGACGCAAATATTTTGCTGAGATAGCGGTACACAGTTTTGTGGTGAATTAATTTAACCCCTTACTGCATATAATAAAAAAAAAACAACGGGTTGCACTCCGGGAGTGCCGGCAGAAGTGAAAACTCAATGACATTGTAACAGTTTTTCGATCAGGTCACGTGTCCGTCTTAAGTCTTACGAATCTTACGGTCACGTGACCTGTCGCAAGTTTAACATTTTTTCCTCATCACATAAAGTGCACACCGCCGCTAAAGAAGTTTTCACTTCAAAAAAATTTGTTTGAATTTGAACTTTAATAGCTTGAATATCAATAGTCAATAGAGTTGAATATCATATCTGCCATACATATATGGCTTTGTATGCGGTAAAGGGTTCGCTAGTTAGCGCTATATCCTAAAGGCCGATATTGATTTACCGATTTGATAAGGTTTTGATTTTATTTTGATCTAACGTGCACCAAGAAATGCGAGCGAGATACCTTATGGCTGGTTTTAGTGTCACGCGGACCGTCCGTGCGAATCGCTCCGCACCGCCAAATTGTATGAGAAAGCTGTCCGCGCGGACGGTCATCCGCGCGGACCCGTCAGCGTTACTCTATAATAAGCGATCCGCACGGACGGTCCGAGTGACACTAAATCCAGCCTATGAGACGACTCGAGTGCATTTTAAATATTACCTATTAAATATGACCTATAGTCCCCGTGCATGAACTATAGGGGGCAGCATAGGAGCCGTCAGATTATTGGCGCGAGGCGTAAATGTGTTGTTTATGCTTCCGATGTAGCCCACAAGATGGCAGAACCTACTATGCACATGGAAACGTACCGTACCGACAAGAACGGTAAGTGAAAGTGTTATTTTAAACGTCAAACTTCTATGAAATTATGTCGTATAAATTTCAGTTGCACTGCGTGGGCTATCAAATCCGCTGCAGACTTTTTTTGGTCCGACTCTAGATGAACTACCATAAGCAAGTGCTAACTTGCTTTGGCAATGTACATGTGCACATATGTTTCTGATTCAGGCCACAAGATGGCAGACCCCCCTACACGCAGGGTCCCTATAGGACATTATTACAGAAATTGACTAAGGGCTGCACCATTCACTAACCCGGGGTTAACCGCTTAAACCTGGAGTTACCAAGGCTACCAGTACAATTTGACACTGGGTTAACGGTTTAACCGGTGAACCCCGGGTTAGTCTAACCAAGTGGCGCTAAAGCTAAATGTGTCTAAACTAAATATAAACTAAACTCGCAGGTAAGTATAAAATAACTACTAACCACTTAAGGGGCCCACTGATTAACAGTCCGCCGGACGGTATCGGCCTGTCAGTTGTTCGGAACTGTCAAAATTTTGTTCTAACTGACAGGCCGATACCGTCCGGCGGACTGTTAATCAGTGGGCCCCTTTAGAGAATATAACCAAACGGAGTGGTCATTAACAGGCGTTCCCCTCTGTAGAAAATAGGCGGCCATAACTTCCACGTGATCGGCCAAGGATATTCGCATGTTTCCGCGCAATTTCGCAAAACCGACTTTTCTGCAAAATGTTTTCCACACGGGAAACTTGGAGGAAAACCGGGACTGGGTCAAGTGGGCTTAAATGAGTCGGGGTTTCTACGGGGTATAAATTGTTTGATAAAATAAATAAATAAATATCATAGGACATTTTTACACAAATTGATTAGGCCCACGGTAAGCTCAAGAAGGCTTGTGTTGTGGGTAGGTACTCAGACAACGATATATATAATATATAAATACTTTAATACATAGAAAACAACCATGACTCAGGAATAAATATCTGTGTCTTCACACAAATAAATGCCCTTACCGGGATTCGAACCCGGGACCATAGGCTTCATAGGCAGGGTCACTACCCACTAGGCCAGACCGGTCGTCTCATGATGATGTTAATTAAATTGATTAATAATCTAACCATCTTAGATTGAATATACCCCCATAATGGGGTTAGTGACACATACAGGGTATTTTTTTTATTACCGGGAATATTTTGCGAGATGAATAAATAGGTCATACTGAGCAACTTCTACTATAGGACCAACCCCGAAATCACGAATAAAATATTGGTTGTTTCATGCATTTTGGCTTGTAAGGCTGGTTATATGTTACTGTTTTTAATAATATAATAAAAAATAATAATTCAGCCTATATACGCCCCACTGCTGGGCACAGGCCTCCTCTCATGCGCGAGAGGGCTTGGGCTATAGTCCCCACGCTAGCCCAATGCGGATTGGGGACTTCACATACACCTTTGAATTTCTTCGCAGATGTATGCAGGTTTCCTCGCGATGTTTTCCTTCACCGAAAAGCTAGTGGTAAATATCAAATCATATTTCATACATGAGTTCCGAAAAACTCATTGGTACGAGCCAGGATTTGAACCCGCGACCTCCGGATTGAAAGTCGGGCGTCATATCCACTCGGCCACCACCGCTTACTGTTTTTATGGGAGAGTAAATTTTTTATATCGCGATTTCGGGGTTGATCCCATAATCCCATATTAAAAATTGTTCAGTATGACATCTTATTCACATCGCAAAATATTGCAGGTTTAAAAAAACACTCAGAAACTATTTAATTTCATGATGAACTCTAGAATGCGGACAGAAATTGAACGTTAATTATCAAATTCAATATAAATGTAGCGATAAAATGACTTTTTTAACGTTTCCTGCGAAAACGCGGTCGGCAGCACTTTTGCAGCATCAGCGCGACTATAGGTACTGCCGATTGCAATGCTGTCAGAAATGTCTTGTGTTGAGCGACATCTTTTTTTGCCTCAATAAGCTACTTTTTTATATAATTTACAATACCCTAGTTAGTAAAAGCTTTTAAAGCGTGGGCGATAAACCCGCTACATTGTATGCCACGTAAATCCTCCTACGGGGCTTTGGGCTTTCGTCAAACTTTCAGATTCCAGTTTTAAAAGTTCTGCCCCATATGGTGACCGGCCGGATTGCATAATAAAATAGAAGCTAATACTGTTAGTGATTTTACATAGAAAATTAAAAATCATTAATTATTTTATTATGCAATAGGCCCCAGGCGTCCCGATTTTTTGGCGGCCGGCGTGCCGGGATTTCACGAATTCTTGCGTGGCAGAACGGCCTCTCTAATGCGCCGTGTAGCCACCGTCGAGGTAGTACCAACAACATCCTGAGTGTGCTCGCTGAACGGGTGGACTGCCTGACAATGCGGATTTTAATTCGTTTGTGGTGAGCGTCCCGACTGAACATCTAGCGACCTTCACCAAGGAGGAATTTTGGCCGAAGGGTGTCAAGTTTCGGCGGTTCCGCGGCCGACTCCCAGACACTGCGGGGTTGCGCATAATGTGATTTATAGTGTTTAGTTTTAAAATATATTTTTGTAAAATAATAAAATATGTATGCTAGTTTTAAGGGGCCTTATTCGACATGCCACTTTTGACGTCGCATGTTGAACTTCCGTTGAATCGAATCATTACTTTTCAAAAATTGACATTAGCAATCCACAGTTAGGTGACAACCAAACCAAACCATTATAAACCTTAAAGTAATAATAATACAAAGTTGTTTTTTGTTAAATTATTGGTTGTACCAAATGAACTTCCGCACTTGATGAACTTCAAATGAACTTCAACAGTTGAATTTCAATTGACGCGAAATCCAACAGTTGTACATGTCGAATTTGGCTCAAGGTATTTATGTATGGGCCATTAGTTGCCTGAAATAAAGATTTTCATTTCATTTTTCATTTCACGATGCGGGATTGGGACCAGGGATGTTGCGAATATTCGCTTCCGCATCCGGAACCGCGGAACTTCCGCATTATTTTCAAAATCCGCATCCACATCCGCATAAAATCGATGCGGAGCTTAATGCGGATGCGGATGTCGAACAAGTCGGTACAGGAAGGTCTTAGCGGCGGCGTAAGTGCTAGGTAATTTCGTCAATACCTATAACGAAATCGTCTAGATCCAGAAAAGGCGGCCAAGTTACTGTTTATTAAATATAACGCACTTATATTCTTGCTCAAATACTATACGTTTCGTGTTTTTTTAAATAAAAACTACTAAAATGTAATATTTGACGTTTTTTAAGTAACTAATCTTGAAATCCGCGTCCGCGGATGTCATAAACTCTGCATCCGCAACATACCTGATTGGGACCAGGCACATCACGCTCCTGTGCGTGCCTCTGTCCGTCGGTATTCGTTTAAGATTTCTTTATTTTATTTTCTTTTTGTTACTAATACCTGTATTTAAATTTTTACTTTGCTGTTGTTATCTAGTAACTTTATTGCAAGTGATTGCAAAGGCCTCAGAAGCCATTGGTTTACTGTACTTAAATCCATAAAATAAATAAATAGACAGGATAATATATTATTACTGCCACAAATAGGGTTGTTGACTGACATATGTTGAATTTTATAACTAAATCTATTTAAATAAATAGAAATAGAGCATTTTCTCACAATAAATTGAAACCTTAAAAAATATATGGGAATAATAAAATACAAGAAATCAAAGTTTAAAAAAAGTTTTTTTCTCATCTTCCAAATAGGAATAAAATAATTATAAAAAATAAATATTGTATGCCGACAATATAAGTACAACTTACATAAACTCAATATTTCACCGACAAAATCGCAATTTCCTTGTTTTCTATACATCGAAACGGCTTCTAACGTTACATGGTGACGTCACGAAAATTGCCATTTTGTTAGAAGCGTTTCGTCAGTAAAGTGCGGGTGCCAGACTTTGACCATCATTTGTGACTTTTGTATTGCTTTAAGACAATGAGTCCCATACAGACATTTCATCCTCAAAACAAACCTAATCGATTGATGACATTCATAAAAAAATGTCAAATACCCTAATATTAACCAAGTCCCACAGTAAGCTCAATAGGCAAGGTAAGGTAAATAGCGAATGATATAGCCGATGGATTTAACTAGCAAAGGACTATGCGTCAAAATTGCCCCAAAACCAACAGAGTTGAGAGTTAGGTCATTAGATAGGTATTTCTCTGTACTTTATTTCGTTCTATGGGCACCAAACGGAATTCCATTGCAGAACTGAGTAATTGGTATTTTAGTCAAAATGTCGTCACCCTTATTACCAAGGCAATAGAGTCCACCGCCGGGCGAGCGCGGCAAAGCATTCGGTGTGCTCGCCCGGCGGTGCGCGAACATCTACCCTGCAGCAATTAATTTACTTACTCAGTCTCTATTGCCTAGGTAATAATAATAAGGGTGACGCCATTTTGGCTAAAATACCAATTACTCAGTTCTGCAATGGAATTCCGTTTGGTGCCCATAGAACGAAATAAAGTACAGAGAAATAGCCATAAGACGTCCACTGCTGAACATAGGCCTCCCCCTTGGACCTCCATACGTGCCGGTTGGAACACTCGTGTGATCATGTGATGTTTTTATGAAATTCGCTTTGAGCTCGTTTCATAAAAACACACTGGTATTTTAATGCATTTCATTATAGACCGGGAGACAGTGACACATTTTACTGGGTCATTTGTACCAGTATGGCGGTTCGTCAGGGGTCTAAGTACGTAATGAAGGAAAGACTTACTTACACGTACTTAGACCCCTGACGAACCGCCATACTGGTACAAATGACCCAGTAAAATGTGTCACTGTCTCCCAGTCTATTATGCATGCACCTATTAGGTAATCTTAGTAGCTTTGTCTATTTCGGTACTGTGGTTCTATTTCGGTACCGCAATTATTTCCCATTGTTTTCATACTCATACTCATATTTTATTGCATTTGCATGCCACAATCATGTATGATCCGGAATTAAGTGACATACCAGAATTAGGCTATTGTAGGACCTCGAACGTATTTTTGAGCTATTTTAAGATAGGTCAAGGCATTGCCAAATAAAATATTTAAAACTTTCGCGTTTTGAACACATATTATCACATTTATAATAGACGGGTCTATCGCGAATTTTATTTTATTACTTTTATTTACCGACGTTTCGACCAGGTTTCACTGGTCGTGGGCGCGGCTGACTGATAAATGTGAGTTAATATGTATTACCAAATAAGTTTCAAATTAAAATAAACGCCTACGAGCAATTATACTATCTTGGACGTAAATATTTTATATACACAAATATATACCTCTATGATACGTTCAAAAACTGCAAATTAGGGACAGTATAATGATAAACTGTTTTGTTACAACCAATTTCTTACCTGTGAAATTGTAACTATTGCGTAACCCGTCGAACGACCATCATACAACAAATTGATGTAAAGCAATTTGACCCATATTGATCTGTAGTGGGTAACACGCGTCTGATACTGAGGCGCTAAGACCAAATTAAATTAGTATCACACGTGTCACACGTGTGATACTAGGGCGCTCCACGGGGTAGGTAATAACTAGCAAAAAGCAGAGCTTTGTAAGGGCTCGCGGAGTTTTTCTACCTAAACGTATGTACCGGACCGCGACTTTGATCCAATCCGAGGTTTATTTCATGTTCGATCGAGTGGGTGGGTATGTAATAAGTCAGTTAAGGCCGTAACACACTATCGCACCGCACCAAGGTCGCGGTACGGTGCGATAGTGTGTTACGGCCTTTAAGAACGCAATTATAAGTGAGAGCAAGAAAGACAAATACTAACCGGACCCCGGTTGCTGTCAAGTACGCCTGTTTGTTACAGCGTTTACTTTGTCCATTAAAAACGTCTCCAGACGACAAAATCAAATTGACAATATCATCCACACGTAATATACAATTTCATAAGCGCTTATTAGATCCTACACGGTCGCCCAGTACTTTTTGTAAGGATGCCAACTGGCTTTCCTACATAATGTTGGGTCAGCGAGCCAATGTCCTTGAATTTATTTTTGCGTCCACACCACACAATTCAGCGAAAATCTATCCCATCTGGACACCTACTGGCGGTAATCACACTGCTCCGCACATAAACACACACACACACAGTTCCACTAGGTACAGCCAAGGTTCAGCATTAGCTCTAACTTGGGTCCTGCTCTTCTTAGTGCTCGTTAAGACGTGTCAGATGACCAAAACAGCGTGTGCCTATGTTGCACCAAACCTGAGTTCCACTAGGTACTGCCAGGGTTCAGCATCAGCTTTATCTTGGGTACTACACCTAAGTGCTCATCAAGACGAGTCGGATGACCAAAACAGCGTGAGCCTATGGTGCAACAAACCTGAGTTCCACTACGTACTGCCGTACCGGTGGAGGGCGGAAGCGAGGGGGCGTGGGGAGCACCTAGATGCGGAGGAGGCTGAGAGGGTGTCGCGGGCAGCCGCGGAGCGCCTACGAGAGCGATGGAGGGATGCCTTGGAGGATAGCCGCTATGGAACCCGAACCATAGGGGCTATTCTCCCGGTAATGGACGAGTGGGTGGACCGGAGCAAGGGGGCCCTGACATACAGGGTAACGCAGGTGGTGTCCGGACACGGCTGTTTCGGACACTACCTGCACAAGATACAGAGGGAGCCGGGGCCTCAGTGCCACGAATGTGGAGCGGCGGACGACACGGCCCAGCACACTCTAGAAGAATGCAATCGCTGGGCCGTGGAAAGAGCTGCCCTCAGGGCGGCCACGGGGGTAGCGGACCTCTCGCTACGCAGCATAATAGCGGCGATGCTGGGTAGCGAGAGGAAATGGGAAGCGGTGGCCTCCTTCTGCGAAGAAACCATGTCACAGAAGGAGGAGGCGGAGAGGGTGCGAGAAGCGGCTGCTGACGCGCTTCCTCTCCGACGTAGACGGCAGGGTCGAAGGCAAAGAGCGTATGCTCGCCTCGAGCCCCAGTAGGGTCAGCGGGTACCGTACCCGCATTGCACGGCCCCATACACGTCGTCGGAGGAGGGGGGGATCAAGCGTTTCTGATCCTCCCCCATTGTGAGGGGGGCCTGGCGATAAGCCGGGGCTGCCGGAGGGCGCCGTGGTGGAATGTCATCCTAGTCGGTCCCAGTGCGCCCTCACGAACGGCAGTGAGGGTGAAACGACGGAGTGGGTTTAGTGGGTAGGGCCAAATTCTCCCCCTCTCTTGCCAGGAGAGGGGAAAGGAGCGGCGAGTCCCACACACCGTGCATAAACGCATTCCCACTCCGTCAAAAAAAAAAAAAAAAAAAGGATTCAGCATCAGCTCTATCTTGGGTACTGCTCTCCCAAGTGCTCATCGTGACGAGTCGGATGTCCAAAACAATGTGTGTCTATGTTGCATCAAACCTGAGTTCCATTATACCTAATGGAACAATGGAAGTACCCTGCCAGGGTTCAGATCCGCTCTATTTTGGTTACTGCTTTCCCAAATGCTCATCAAGACGAGTCAGATTACCAAAACAGCGTGCGTCTATGCTACACACCACCTGAGTTCCACTATGTACTGCCAGGGTTCAGCATCCGCTTTATCCTGGGTACTGCTCTCCCAATTGCTCATCAAAACGAGTCGGATGACCAACAGCGTGTGCCTATGTTGCACCAAACCCGAGCTCCACTAGGTACTGCCAGGGTTCAGCATCACCTCTATCTTGGGAACTAACTCTCCTAAGTGCTCATCAAGATGAGTCGGATGACCAAAACATAATGTGCCTTAGTTGCACCAAACCTGAGTTCCACTAGGAACTGCCAGGGTTCTGGGTCATTTTGTTGAACTGCACGCCGTCGTTGCAATTGGCGTGCAGTCGGCGTGTAGTTCCCATACAAGTTGCAGTCGTGTGTCGGCCCTAAGTCACTGAAGTTTGTATTAATATGCTTATCTTTATTTATAATTTTAGCAGTTCCAAGCAATAGTAACCCCAAAGGCGCCATTCATAAATTACGTAAGACAATTTTTGTCAGTTTTTGACCCCCTCCCTCCACTATGTAAGAAATAATAAGAATAGGCTGACCCCCTCCTTCTCCCATTCCCCTACATTACCATATATTACGTAAGAATCTAAAGGAAAAATTGAGTACCTACACGTTTGGTTTGTATTAGTGCTTATTTTTCAAAAAAAAATTGTTTTAATGTGATATATGTACCTGTACAAAGGTACTTGAGCTCGTTTAAGCTAACTCTGCACCGTGTTTGATAGCATAGTGTGGAAGTATTATTATTATGTATTTTAAACGTCATAATTTCATAGAAATTAAATAAAAAGTCGCATCTTTGTGATCTTACGTAATAACTATGAAAACCCCCTCCCCCCCCATGTAAGAAAAAATAAGATATGTTCGACCCCCCTCCACCCCAAAATCGTCTTACGTAATAAATTAATGGCGCCAAAACTGTTTCTCGAACTGAAAATACCCTGATTTAAGTTTGCTAACACAACATGATTGATCAGTTCATCAGCGTCACAAAACCAAAATTGACCTCCGCAGTGAATAGGTATACAGCAAGATTGATTGTTCTAGTAGGTATTCACAGAAACTTTATTGCTAAATTGGGAGTCAAACCAAGCGAAGCGAGGTGGGTCTGAATCCAAAATTTTAACCCACTTTTGTATTCATCGTTGTTAATAGCGTAAGCGCCATCGACATTATTGAAATTGAAAACACCACATAGGTATCGTTGTCTGAGTACCCACAACACAAGCCTCCTTGAGATTACTTTGGGGCTTAGTCAATTTGTATGTCCAATATTTGTTTATTTTTTTACTAGTAACGCCATCTGTTAGAGAAGTAGATAATTCATTATTTTGCCAACAGATGGCGCTAGTAGTAATACAAAGTGTTATTACTTTATTTTATTTTTTTAGGTTTATAAAATTATATTTTTATGTTTGATAACACATCTAGACATGAATTTACATTACTATGTCAAATTTCAAACCTAACAGTGCAGTAGTTTTTCCGTAAAGTGTACCACAAGAATGCATAGTTCGTCGAATAGTGATAGGGCTCGCTTCGCTCGCCCTAATAACGTCGATATTGATTAGGTAAATAGTGACATTCAAATTTCGAAAATTTCTATAAAACAAAAAAAAATATATGGCCTCATTTGTGTAACATGAGGTTTCTAAAAATCATTATCATCATCTTATAATATACGTGTAGATAAAGCAGTATAATTATGTAGCTGTACATAAACAACCATTAAAACACTCGTGTGATCATGTGTTTTTTTATGAAATTCGCTTTGAGCTCATTGCATAAACTCACACTGGTGTTTTAATGCATTACATTATGTAGCAGTCACATAAACTGATAATATAAAGGATGACTCACGCTAGACCGGGCCGGAGCTTCCGGCGCTTCGTTTTCTATAGAAAGCACCACGTGATCATTGATCAGCCGTCATAGAAAATGACATTTCAGCCCGGTCCCGGCCCGGTCTAGCGTGAGTCATCCTTAAAATAGTTCCGTTACTTAGATACTGTTAGATAACGCACAACGTAAACCATTGAAGGCGTAAGCTAAAAACAGCTAAAAAAAGGTTTTGTTTTTTAACATTAAAACCGGGGTGAAAAGGTGATGGAAAATTACTGAAGTCGCGGGCGTAGTTTAAGAGCATTTCGGCCACTCCTCCATACAAAAGTAATGCCCATTTTCCTCTCTGGATATTGACATGAAAAATGTTTTAACATATTTTGATGTATATTAAATTAACCATAGTTATGCCCCTATGTTTGACTTTTTTCGATTTTTTTTGTGTAAAATTTAGGAGCGAATAACATATTACTTACTAAATTTTAAATGCTCCTAACTCTTAATAATAAGTAAAGATTTGAAAAATATCGAACATATGGGCATAGCTGTGGTTGATACACAACAAACGGTGTCAAAATATTTTTATTAATGTGGTTGATCAAAGTAACGGATCTATTTTATAATTAGCAGTTTATGTGACTGTTACATAATAATGTGCATTACAATATCAAGTTTCGGCGGTTCCGCGGCCGGCTTCCAGACACTACGGGGTTGCGTAGGTATTAAAATGCATCGCAACCATAATGTGATTTGTAGTGTTTTAAAATATATTTTAATAATATGTATGCTAGTTGTAAGGTATTTATGTATGGGTCACTAGTTGCCTGAAATAAAAGTTTTCATTTCATTAAAATACCAGGTGCGCAGTACCGTCTTTACCATAAGGGCACACGGGGCCCGTGCCCAGGGCCCCCATCCTCAGGGGGCCCCGAAGGACAGACAGTAACAGTATATTTGATTACCTATAAAAAATAGAAGATTCCAAAAGGGAGGGAAGGGAGGGCCCCAAATTCTTATGTGCCCTAGGGCCCCAGCATAGTTAAAGACAGCCCTGAGTGTGAGTTTATGTTATGAAACATACTCAAAGCGAATTTCATATAAACATCACATGATCACACGAGTGTTTTAATAATCCAGAGAGGAAAACGAGGTCTACGTTTGTATGAAAATGCGATTTCGGTGTATCCTCCTAAGTTGGTATATTTTTGTATCTTAAACCGATAATCCGATTATCCAAAAATAATGCACGCCAACTCAAAGGATCAGAATAAACCAGAATATAATGAAATTGATGAAAAATATTTAATAATAAAACTTCTTTGAGACACAGATATTAATTATGTATATTAAAACGGGTCACTCACGTATCTGCACTTTAGTACCGTTTGGTAACTAAAAATTGGTAACCGGCTTCTTTACCAAACGTTACCACTCTGGCCCAATTCGTAACTGGCTACATAAAGGGAATTTTAAATTCCTGTTTTGTAGCTAGTTACCAAATTTAGTTACCAAACGGTAACACGCTGGCCCAATACGTAACCGGCTACAAACTGGGAATCTTGATTCCCATTCTGTAGCTGGTTACGAAATTTTGGCTACCAAACGGTACTAAAGGGTTTCTGCGTCATCACGTCACGGGTCTGCGTCGGTCCGCCAACGCGTGCTTGCGATGATGGTCCTCGGTATAGAGTGAAACATGTCAAATATCTTTATTTTCACTCAACACAAAATGTTTTTGATAAACACACTAGGTAAGTAATATTCGAACCCAGGACCTAGGTTAGAAGGCATATTAAAATATAAAATAACTAGCGATCCACCCCGGCTTCGCACGGGTAGTTCAACTAATTTACACAAAACCTTACCCAAAAATTTGGTATACACCTAAACCTTCCTCAAGAATCAATCTATTCATAGATGAAAACCGTATAAAAATCCGTTCATTAGTTTTCGAGTTTGTCGAGAACATACATGTAGACATACAGGCAGACGCGGTGGGGGACATTTTTTTTATAATATGTATTGATCATATTAAATATATTAAGAACGGGTCACTCACGTATTTTAAGTCGAAAAACGCTCGACATGTTTCACTCCGTACCGAGGAGTGTCATCAGGAGCTTGCGTTGACGGTGACGGACCGGCGCAGACTGCGGCGGTTTAGTGGAATACGTGAGTGACGCGTTCTTAATATATTTAATATGATCAATCGGTTCATATTATAAAAAAAATGTAAATGTTTGTAAATTATTAAAATGTATTGATCATTTTGAATTTCCTCGTATTTGAACATTTGTGGCCTTGGTTTTAAAGAAATTTCGCCTCCATAAATGACATCATCTGGATAACATTAGATACATCGTTGATACACACTAGGCGATTATTATTTTGGTTTTATTGGAATAAAAATGGGCGCCCTACCAAGGGCATTAAGTTTGATAGGTATTTTTTTTAGCTTTAGTTATTTTAATTGTAGTTAGTTTTAAGTATGTACATATATTCATTTTATAACACTTATTATATAATAAATGAGCATTAGTACTTCAAAAAGGAAACGATTTTAATAATATTGTTATAAATATTACTAGACTTGAAGTTCGCGCAGATCCGCCTCCACCATGTCGCACCAGCGACATCCACAGATTGGTGAGAGGACGCACAGGAACGAGAAAACTGGCGCTGTCTTGCGTCGGAGGCCAAGTCTCATTTTGGGTCGCTGTGCCAACGGAGTAAGTAAGTAAGTAAATATAACTAGGTTATTCTTACAGAGATGAGTAAAAAATGTTTTAGAGGAATTTCTTTCTACAAGCGCACCGGCTTTGAAATGAACTCCTAAATCCTACATATTTTATGACGGTATTTTTTAAATGGGTGTCATTCTGAATTCCTAACAACGTTTGTCCTAAAGTCACTTGCCCTAACTGGTTTGTCCTAATGGGCACATGCCCTAACGATCAATTGTCATAACGATTATTTTCCATAATGTAATGGTTAGCCTAAGACTCATTTGCCCTAAGCATTTGTACCATAACTATCAAGATCCCTAATGTTTTTTACCATATTCTTCGAAATCCCTAACAGTGTTTGGCATAAAATAACATGTTCTAACTGTTTTGACCTAATGGCTATTACCCTAATGATCAATCGTCATAACAGTTACTTTTCCTATTGATCAATTATCATAACAATTACTTTCCATAATGAATGGTAACGAACTGTTGCCACAAAAGTGGGTTAGGTTAGGTTAGAACCGTGACCCTCGCAAAAACGAACTGCTGCCACAAAAGTGGGTGAGGTTAGGTTAGAACTGCGACCATTGTAAAAACGAAATGTTGCCACAAAAGTGGGTTAGGTTAGGTTAGAACTGTGATCCTCGCAAAAACGAACTGCTGTCACAAAAGTGGGTTAGGTTAGGTTAGAACTGTGACCATTGTAAAAACGAAATGCAATAGGGAAATCAAAATTAGGGCATACGAGTGAGTGTTAGGTCAAGCAACGATAGGCTAAATGAAATTAGGTAACATGATGGTTAGGATATATAATTTTTAGGCCTAACAATAATTAGGCAAAAAAATAATTATGCTACATAACATTAGGATAAATACTCAATATGGAAAGTGTCATTAGGGAAAAAGATATTAGGACAAAAAAAAATCGCCCATTCGATAATAGGGAAACCAAAATTAGGGAATACGCGCGTTAGGACATCTGCTCATTATGACAAACAATATTAGGGAATGCAAAGATAGGAGAAAAGATTTTAGGGATTCAGATATAGATCCTTTTTAAATAAAAATTTAGTTCTAAGAAATTTAATAAAGTTCCTTGATACTTTTTGAGAATCCTTAAAGGCAGTAACAATATTGATAAACAACCGTTATATCCAACGGTCCTACCGATTGATTCAAGTAATTAAAATCACGCGTTTATCGAAATGGTCTTTAATAGCCATTAAAGGCCTGGCCGGATATCGAATTGAGTATATGACGTCATGATCATCGTAACATCGAAATATCCTTTATTTAATACTTATAATGTTTACACTTAGATACTTTATTTAAAATTGAATTGGTTTTTAGTATTAGATTTTACATTAAACGGGTGCCCCGTAAAAATATAACTTTGACGAAATAAGTACCACCCTACTGAAGTGTCTTATAATATTATCTATCTTTTCATTTATTATTTTATATTTGAATGGTAGTTTTGATACTTTTATTTGCAATATTTAATAAACTAATAAATACACCATAATTATTATATAACACACCATTTTATTATCAGATTATATCGCGTAGATATATGAATTTAAAATACATCCCGACGTTTCGAACCGGTTCGTTGACAATATTAATAAGTAAAATAATTAGGCCGTTACGCCATGTATTTTTTCGTGGATTGATGTGCAGATTTCCGCTAACGTCCTGGTGAACACAAAAAACGTTGGGACTAAGGTAAACGTACTACTGTTCGACATGCTAATGCCCAATAGATGACACCTTGCTGTCACCTCTATTGACAATGACTTAAATTTCAAGATGGCATGTACTGGGACCGCATCGAGTACCTTTACCTTATGACGTACAAGATTTTTCAAGAAATAGTACGTGATAAGATTACATATATCAAGTTCAAATCAAAATTGATGTTACTATATGTGATTAGCATAAGCCTTATCTTTTTATCCTGGCGCCAGCGACTCATGATTCTACGAATTTAATTAATCTATCCAAAATGACTGGGAAGACTGCACAATATCTTGTTGTTGTTGTCCTATGACACCCCAGAGGTGCAAAGGGCCTTCACAAGCTCGTGGCACGCCCTTCTATCTTCAGCGACCCTTCTGGCCAAAAAAGAGGATTTTTGGACAATACATAGGTGTTTATTCTTTTTTTTTTGTTTCTTATAAGTTACAATATATTGAGTACAAGACTATTGTACTTACTTTTACTAATTTTTGTACAGTAATTTTTAAGTAAAATAGCAACATTTAAGTATAATTATAATTGTTTTGACACTGAAATCTGCTCAATGTACTGAAGCCTTGATTTAATAAAATAAAAAAATAAATTTGATAAAAAAGAAACAAAAAAAAACTCGATGAATTAATGCGTAAAAGTGTATTTTTGTTATTAACTTAGACTCAGTTTTATGATTCTGTATATTTCTGTTCTTATTTTTAAGTTTGTACATTTTTTTTTATTTACAGTGTAGTTTTATTTACTCTTTCTAAAGGGGCCCACTGATTAACAGTCCGCCGGACGGTATCGGCCTGTCAGTTGTTCGGAACTGTCAAAATTTTGTTCTAACTGACAGGCCGATACCGTCCGGCGGACTGTTAATCATGTTTAAGACATGACAAGCAACGTCAATCACAAATGATATGGCATGGCGATGGCGTCCATTGAAGATAAAATTTATTTTGTATGAAAAGTAGGAAGTCTAAATACTTCATAATTTTTAAAAGTTGTTTAACAAAAGTGTCAACGTTTGAGGAGTACAATCTATGTTTTAATTTTTTGCTCGTGTTACAGGCCACACCCGGTATATAAGAAAGATGGAGTATTAAGAAAATAACCATATTATCCAATCTAACGCTTTAGCGACTGGAACGGAAGCTATACGTGACGATCGAAGTATAATCTCCTTCAAGTCGGTAGAAAGCGACTTCATCTTTAGGCGTATATCGCTATAATCGTAAATCTCTTCTCGGTTATCCGACCTTTTTTTTTCTAGTTGAGTATACGTGATCACGCTAACGTATACATCATAACGTTTATAAACATAACGTTTCATAAAATCTATTTACATTTTTTTTATAAAATATTACTTTAAATAAGAGTAAATAAGCCTGGCCATTCAAAAAGGTAACCTGAGGAGTAATTTTTATTTGTTATGGGTATTAAAATATTTAATAAAATTCCAGCGACGATAAAGGCACTAACATACTATAACAATTTCAGAAAACAAATGGTAAAAATTATTGTTTTTATAGTCTAGATGAATTCTTTAGCTTTAAGTTTTAATTTAATACTTGTGAAATTTTATGTAATGTATGTGGAAATACTGTAAATATTCAAGTTGTATTTGTTGTGTGTAAGCATAGCTAGGGCCTTTTGTTCTGCATATGTAGGTATTTCCAAGTTTCACATGCCAAATGGCAGAATATAGTATATAAGTGCATGCGCTGTATATGTATTCAAGTGAATAAATCATTCATTCGTTAGTTTATTTTTAAGTATTTTTAATTTCATTTTAAGTTTTGTAATAGATTAGTTTTGATTAGGCAATATTGTTTGTTATTTTGTGTCTAAATCTACTTTAAAATTCAACATGTACGTACTGTGCGTTAATTTGAATATAAAACCTATACATTCTCAGTAAATTAAATACAAAAACAAATACGTTTAGGCAAACCCGAAAACTCCTTTTTTTGGGCTGCTGTTAACCGTTTCCTTGACAAAATTAAAAAAAAGAGTTGGAGGCACGAGGCACGCTTGCGCTCTCAAGGTCAAAAATAATTATCTAAGAAAAAACAAAATTAGAATGGATATAATTTTGTGTTTTGTGAGACACATTGCCAGGATAAGCGACGTAAATATAACAGATATTTCTAGCTTCCTGCTTCTACGAAAATTGCATCCATCTAACTATAATGGCTAAATAGACAATAGGCGGGAAACTCAAAAACAAATAAGCCGACATTACCAGCCTTTTGATACTGTAAGGTACCTTCATATTGTCAAACGCTTTATCCAATTCGATTCCCATAATCTATTGTGTCGCACATTCCAGAGGCAGAATGCCGAGCAAAAAATCCTCTTTTTTGCCGCACGTGGCTATTCACCAATCGACAAATCCCTTTTTGAAACCATTTGCTAACCGAAATTAAACTTTATTCTTAGGTATTAAAGTATAGCGCTTTTTTTCGAAGTGAAAGTTATTTTTGTTACATTTTTATACTTAAGTGCCAACAGTGTTTCTTAGTAATTTTAGTCAGCATTTTGACAGCTTGAGAAATGAATGAGGATTGCTCATTTTAAGTGACAGTTGATCACAATTCACAGTTGCTCTCATTTCGTCGTGTAGTTCGCACGTCCCTTAAAATCAAATGTTTAAAAGTTTATTCTTTTACTTAAATTTTAAAAACATATTTAAAAAGTGAAAAAAAAAAACTTCGGTTTTGTGGTGAGTTTATTTTTTGTTTAGTTTTTTTGTATATTGCGTAATAATGACGCAATAAACTATAACCGTGACTCATTCGAGGTTCTGTAATATCTATTATAAAATAGTTAAGCTACTAAGACATCATAATAAATGAATAAATTACAATATTCATCACTAGTTCCAATACGTTTATTAATAAAATGTATCAAGAATATTAAGATTATGTGGGTATTATTTTTATAGCCAGGTTTTATTTAAAAATATTTTACTTCATTGTTCAAACATAAGTTTTTACTACCAGCTTAGTGTAAAAAATATACTATAATTGTAAATGTTAATTTAATAATATCAAATGAAAGTGTTACAAAAAAAATACAGCCTTTGAAATAATTATACAGTTATTTTAGTAGGTATGTTATTTAGCTTTTATGGTAACACATTTTCAAAAAGCCAAAAACTAGAAAAGTGTCTTATAATAACAAAATAAACGGATTTACTAACATCACGTCAAGTAGTACACCCATAGACGCTTGTAATATTAATCTCGCGAAAAACCACCCCGTGTGGCTCGCGCCCGCCCGGTATATAAGGGTGGCAAGTAACAAAAAGCACGTATTCTCGATCTAACTAGGAGACAAGTCACATCTAGTGTCACACGTTGTGTTTTACTGGAATACCTGAAAGAGGTACGTATTTATAAACTATTTAGTAAATAGAAATTATGGTGTTTTCACGTTGACAAAAATAATACGAAAATATATCAAAATTGTCCTTTTATTTATTTATTTTAAACTTTATTGCACATAAAAAAGAGTACAACAGATGGACTTAAAGTCAACCATAGGGCAAAACAGAAATGCGTTAAGGTGGGTGCAGTGAGAAATACACAAAAAAAACGTTAATTCTGAGCGAAGTAAAATTCCATACAATACCTAATATGAATTTCCTTTTTGTGAATTTGTAAAAAAAATCGTAACCTTTGAGTAGCTGATTTTGATAAGACTGGCTAGTAAAATAATAATTTTATTTTTCATGTCGAAATATATGTTATGTTATCGAGATATATTTTATACACCTGAATATCTGTGTGTGTAGCTTTTTGAAAATACCAAATTTATTTAAGTCAGTTTATATATCAGTATATACATCTTAATAATTCCTCAGCCAGTACCTACTTATTTAGAAACTCGTATATACTAGTATACATATCACCTGTGAAGTCACAAATATTGACAGTTACCTGAGTAACCTCTCTCAAACTACTTTGCCTACTTCACTGAAAGTATCTAACTTGACATATTGGTGAAGGTTACCATTTATAAGTTTACCTATTTGCTTAAAATGTGTATCTAGCCTAGTGAAAAAAAAAACAATTGTTTAGTTTTGCCACCAAAATTATTTTTAGATGCTTAGCTAGTTTATTCAGCAATAGAATAAAACTATTACTTGTTGATACTGAATTATCTCATTGAAAGTACCTATTGATTATTTATTATTATTGGGAGCCTATAATGTCCCACTGCTGGGCAAAGGCCTCCCCCCACTTTTTCCAGTCTTCCCGATCCTGTGCAGTCTCTGGCCATTCCCTTAAAAAGGAGTCTAACTCGTCTCGCCATCGCCGACCTATTGATATAAATGCGAAATCAATTACTGTATTAAACATCCAAAATTCAATAAATAAGTATTGATAGATAGCAGACGCGATAATTTTGGGGATAAAGTTATTACTTCGATTCCCGATTTTAAATCTAAAGCTCAGCATAGCAACTACTTTTCAACATATCAATAGGATTTCTTAAGAATATAGATATGTATTATGTAATCTATCGGTCTTTTATCATTGCCTACTCTGAGGCTTTACATTGTATTATGGCAATTCAATTCTAGCACTCACACACAATTTGAATTAAATTGAAATTCAATTGTCAATTCATAGCGCTTTTTATACTCGTATCGAAAAGGTATGTATAGGTAGAGGTATAAATTAAGAAGTTGTAAATAAAAGTACCTACATACCTACTTGCGTTACAAATATAATTTTATAAAAATTGTGACGCTCCACGGCAAAAGGTACCTTATGGCGGCTGGCGTTTACGTCGCATAGCGCCGCAATAATATTGGAGCGACGTTAATAATAGCGTAAGCGCCAACCACCATAAGGTGGGCCGTCACAAATAAAGTCTTAATTACTTAGGTACCTAAGTAAATAGATTGTCGCAAAATCTAAACCGCATCAATTGAAATGAAATCAGATATCCATTTTAATGATTTGATATTCTATAATTAATTTATTTTGTATAGATAAATTAGATTGTTTTACAACAACAGACTTACAAAACTATAATGAAAAAACAAGATCAAATAATCTTTGCACTTATTGTTATTTTAAAATCAACAATAATTATAACATAAAACATTTTAAAAACCCCCTACGCAAACATAGCTCTCAAGGAAACTCGCTTTCACTTCAAAAAACCTAATCAAAATCGGTCCATCTGTTTGAGAGCTACGATGCTACAGACATACACACAGACAGACCGGCAGACATTGGTGTCAAACGTATAACATCTCTCTTTATGCGTCGGGGGTTAAAAACATATTAAGGTAGATACATACGTACAATCAGCAACATTCTTAACTGTACATCAGTGGACCTTATGCCTTCTGAAATAGGTTTACGAACTGTCAATTAATGGTGTGGGCGGTGGTACGAGTGCTCGTCACTGGCCTAATACATGGTATAATCAAACTTACGTCATTTCCAATACGTGACAGCATGGTGTCGTCTATTTGGCGTTATTATGTCGAGCACTGGGACGTTTACCTTAAATTGTTTTTGATTAAGGGTCAAACAGATCACAGTGTTATGTCTTTCCTGTAGACATACACAAGAGTTAAGGGCTATAAAGGTTAATTTTCTTATTTAACCCTTATCCACGTGAAAAGGTCCTCCTTTTATTTAAAGAACTATGATAAAATCATTACTTACATGCCCACAAGCTGTTAACTATTGCCCACAGGAGAGAAAACTAGTGTGTTATCGCGAACAGCACATTTTTCTCTCCTGTGGGCAATAGTTAACAGCTTGTGGGCATGTAAGCAATGATTTTATCATAGTTCTCTAAATAAAAGGAGGACCTTTTCACGTGGATAAGGGTTAAATAAGAAAATTAACCTTTATAGCCCTTAACTCTTGTGTATGTCTACAGGAAAGACATAACACAGTGATCTGTTTGACCCTTAAGAGGAAAGAGACGATTATTTCTTCATAAAAACATAGCTTTCAATCACTTTCCTCTCTGTATGATGTATTTTAAACACAGCTATGCTCGCTCGTTTGATTTTATTCGATTACTGAATTATTAAGTATAAGAGTTAAGGATGACTCACGTTAGACCGGGCCGTGTCCCGGCCGGAGCTTCCGGCGCATTATTTAGTAGCAAAAAAGCGCTGGTGGCCTAGCGGTAAGAGCGTGTGACTTTCAATCCGGAGGTCGCGGGTTCAAACCCCGGCTCGTACCGATAAGTTTTTCGGAACTTATGTACGAAATATCATTTAATATTTACCAGTTGCTTTTCGGTAGGAAAACATCGTGTGGAAACCGGACTAATTCCAATAATGTCTAGTTTCCCCTCCGGGTTGGAAGGTCAGACGGCACTGATGGCAGACGCTTTCGTAAAAACTAGTGCCTACGTCAATTCGGGATTAGTTGCCAAGCGGACCCCAGGCTCCCATGAGTCGTGACGAAATGCGGACGGGATAACGCGAGGAAGAAAGAAAGAGTTGGCAAAAAACGAATTCCATAAAGATAAAGATATTTATTTGCAAAAATGTAGTGATGAACATAGGTGGACAGTAATTTTTGATGCGTACATTTCACTTGAAGAAGCTTGCAAATCTTTCTTACTAACTAGGTACTATAACTAAATATATACAAATTGAAGCTAAGGTTAGTTATATAATAATAACATCATCGAAATACACATAATTATGGTTTCATTTCTAAGTACCTATGATTTACAATAATACCATAATATAAAATTATTTATTCATTTATAAATGTCAATTTCTACCTAAGATTTACAATTCATTATATAAAAATTATTTACTCATTTACAGATGTCAAGTATTAATTAATTCTATAATAACATTTATCTAAGCAAAATGTATATAATTTGTGTTTCAATTCAGGCATCTCTGAGTTCCTTACATAGTTCCACGGGTAAATGATTAAATATTTTTATTGACATACATAGAACGTTATTCGCAAAGAAAGCTGGCTGACATACACATTTTTAAAAGCTCATATGACATAGATGTGGTTGATACGTATATCAAAATAATATTAAAATATTTTCAATTATGTTAATATCCAGAGAGAAAAATGGGGACTACTTTTTATATGGCAATGCGGTTTCTGTCATATACACTGTCATATACACCCTTTATTTATTTATTTATTTAAACTTGATTGCACAGATCATAAAAATAATGTACAAATGGCGGACTTAATGCCTAATGGCATTCTCTACCAGTCAACCATCGGGCCAAACAGAGACATATTTAAAAATGGTGCAAGGACACACTACACATAATAGTGTAAAGTTAAGGGGCCCACTGATTAACAGTCCGCCGGACGGTATCGGCCTGTCAGTTAGAACAAAATTTTGACAGTTCCGAACAACTGACAGGCCGATACCGTCCGGCGGACTGTTAATCAATGGGCACCTTAACTTTACACTATTATTTTATCCTTTCACTTTTCAGTTAGGCTCGTTAGAATGAAAGTAACAATATCTGAGAGACCGAGAGCTTTGCTCGGAAAACATATAAAAACTCAAAAATGCGCTTTTCCCAGAGATAAGACCTAAGCTAGATCGATTTATCGCCCCCGAAAACCCCCATATAGCAAATTTCATCGAAATCGTTAGAGCCGTTTCCGAGATCCCCGAAATATATTAAATACATATACAAGAGTTGCTCGTTTAAAGGTATTATATATAGATAGATAGATACGGCGCGATTCGGGAAATAAATTAGAGATTCACTAGATATGAAATAGTAAGGATATGTGACGTTCCACGGCAAAAGGTACCTTAATTATGGCGGCTGGCGCTTACGCTAATTATTGACGCCGCTCCAATATTCAGCTGGGGCAATGGTACCTTTTGACGTGGAACGTCACATATCTTTACTATTTCATATCAAGTGAATCTCTAATTAATTTTATTTTAATACTTTAGGTATATCCTTCCTTCAATTCGTTTAAAAATACTTTTTTGTGTCCCCTGTCAGGTAACGACACTGCAATTGCCACTCATTCGATCACAGAACAGTCGAAACTCAACCTTACACAACAGTAATAAACTCCAATTTGCCTTGGCGATAAAGAGATGGTTACACTAATCTAACCGAAAACGAGTTGTGTCACATGATGCACATCACGTAGGCAAATGCATTAGGATAACCTTGGAAGATATTGATTTGTGTACTTTCATTTACTCGTAAGGGTCGATTTTTATTTAAAAAAAACCGGCCAAGTGCGAGTCAGACTCGCGATCCAAGGGTTTCCTACATTAAGTCCGACTCACGCTTGACTGCAAATTTCTAATAGGTTTTCCTGTCATCTATAGGTAAAGAACTATTTTATGTATTTTTTTTTTAATTTTTGAACCAGTAGTTTCGGAGATAAAGGGGGGGGATGGTAATTTTTTGGCTATTTTCTTAAATAACTTCCAACTTATTTATTTTAAAATTATAAAAAAAATATATTTGTAATTCTCAAAGTGAGCTCTTTCATTTGATATGTAACACAATATAGTTTGTAAAACTTAATTTTTTTAATTTCTCATTTACCCCCAAAAAGTGGCCCCCATATTTAAAATTCATTTATTTACGTTACATATCCGTCTTTGGGTCACTAATTTACACATGTGTACCAAATTTCAACTTAATTGGTTCAGTAGTTTCCGAGAAAATAGGCTGTGACAGACGGACAGACAGACAGACCCACGAGTAATCCTATAAGAGTTCCATTTTTTCCTTTTGAGGTACGGAACCCTAAAAATGTACGTTAAACCGTTTTCCGAAGATTTAGGACATAAGGTGAAACTTCGCTTATATTGTGCAGAATAATGAACATTAATTGATTCACCATTCATCTTAATCGGTCCATAATGTATTATAAAGTGATTTCCAAAACCTCAAACATGTGACGTAGGTTGATTAATACAATCCGCAACGTGTTCATAAATTTCAATTGTGGCCTTACAATCCTGCTAAGTTAATAATTGTAATTTTATTCTATATAAAAACCGGGCAAGTGCGAGTCGGACTCGCGCACGAAGGGTTCCGTACCATAATGCAAAAAAAAAAAAAAAGCAAAAAAAAAACGGTCACCCATCCAAATACTGACCACTCCCGACGTTGCTTAACTTTGGTCAAAAATCACGTTTGTTGTATGGGAGCCCCATTTAAATCTTTATTTTATTCTGTTTTTAGTATTTGTTGTTATAGCGGCAACAGAAATACATCATCTGTGAAAATTTCAACTGTCTAGCTATCACGGTTCGTGAGATACAGCCTGGTGACAGACGGACGGACGGACGGACGGACGGACGGACAGCGAAGTCTTAGTAATAGGGTCCCGTTTTACCCTTTGGGTACGGAACCCTAAAAATAAGCAGTGTATTGTTTTACAAACGGTCTCTCACCTTACCCAGTGGCGTCTTCCCAATATGTTTAATCAATGTATTCGTATACCTACTCAATCTTATTGCAAAAGTTAAGTAGCTCTTAACTTTTATTCATTTATTTAATGTTTCTTTCTGTTCTGTTAATTAGACCAAAGACAATGAAATAAAGAAAGAAAGACATAGGTATGTATAATGAAACTCCGTATAAGATGAAGTCTAAGGAAAAAACGTGCCTCGCGAATCAAGAAAAAGTCAATCTCGGATAGATGGCGCCACACCTTTGCCCTATGCTCGGCTAGATGGCGTTGACCACACCGTTTGACTTTTAACAATTTGAACACATATTATCAGTGAAAGAATATGGGTCAAAATCATATAAAAAAATTTTTTTATACATTTTTCGATATTTTTATACGTTTTCATTTTTAGTTTTAATCGTGTGTCGATAGATGGCAGTAAATTTACTATGACTACAAAATTTACTATGACAATAACCCTCTATACTATACAGAGTGACCTTAGCCATTGGACAAACCCTGAAATGCCACGTAGGGTTACTTCTCAGAAATGCTCTAACGGTAATATTTTTTTAATTAGAACAAAAGATACAAAAATAAATTATCAAACAAAAGTTATTTCCAATAATCGACAACAAAAAGAAATATACTGTATTAATCATTGGCAGTGCTTTTGACAATTTGTTTGAAAATGTGCGGCAATGATGACATTTGTCAAAAGTCAGAATCTTATTAATGTCATAAATAAAAAAAAATAACAAAACGGTCGAAGAAGTTTTCATACCATTTATTACCTCAGGAGCTACTAACACATACAGGTTGCTCCAAAGTAAAACAATCGTAATTTGTTAATTTCTTCGTAACCGCTACACCGATTGTTATGATACTTGTATACTGGTTCTAAATACCCTAATGCATATCTACATTTCGGCTATGTCCAATGGCTAGGGACAGCCTGTATATTTTCTTTGCTTTTCTAGACCTATTAAAAAGAAACGTACACGTGTATTTATATGTATTTATATGTACAGTCCTACTTGCTCGAGGAAAATAACCTGTCTGCTACAACTGGCTATCCTATAGTCGTCACCTATACTTTATTTGTGTATAATTAGAATAGAAGAGAAATATTTTTATTCGTGAGCACAAACACAAAAAATAATAGTAATAATTCAATAACAGTTAACTACTCTTCTCCAGCTACATAATGGTCCATCTAACAACTTATTATCCAATAAAATAACTGTATGAAGCTATGAAATACCCGAAGCCGATCCTTAATAAATAAAAGGACAATTTGTTGAAACTGAGCTTGATTCCGTCGAATAAGACTCGAGAAATCTGGTTAGATTGGGTATCGATCACGTTCAGCATCAAGTATGATAAGGAATGTCATGAGTCATACAAATCATACAATGCATGTTCTAAATTAATTGGGGTAGGATGTAGGTCGGATACTTGTACATTGTGAAATTCATGACGATGATAATACGACCTTTTTTGACCAATAAAACTAGTGGCTCTGTGAGCTATAGAGCGAAAGATGCGACTCACGGAATACACAGCTGTAATAAACATCTGGAGAAGATGTAAAGGCCAGGGGGTCCCTTTGTTTCCCATAAAGTTTTAAGTCATAATGTATTGTTTGTCATATTATCGTTAGTCATAAAACTGAAACTGTTAACTTTTGAAGATTTTCGTAAGGTTATTCTATAGATAGGTTAGGTTAGGTTTGTTTAATGGCAATCCTGAAAAGTTACGCGTTTCTGAGAAAAACCAATTATGACTAACGAAAATTCGGACAAACAATACATTATGACTTAAAACTATTTGGGAAACAATAGAGACCCAATGCCAATGATGATGATGAAGTATTTAATTATTATATTAAACCTTCTCACAAAATTTCACCAAAATCGGCGGGGAATCGGTGAAGCTGCCTCTAGGGGTCTCTATCTATTGTTTCCCATAAAGTTTTAAGTCATAATGTGTTGCTTGTCCGTATTTTCGTTAGTCATAATTTGGTTTCTCTCAGAAACGCGTAACTTTTCAGGATTGCCATAAAACAAACCTAAGGGCCCGATTCGGATTTTGAAATAGACATCACCAAGATACGATAACGATATGTTTAAGATCTAACCTGTCAAATTTGACATTTGCGCGATTCTGGAGATACTGTTGAACGATTTCCACAGGATATGACTTAGAGATCCAATTCACATCTAATAGATAATCTTACTCTATCTAACGTAAAAGTGACATTGGTTGCCCGAATTGCGCTGCAAAATAGAACTAGTTGATATCTAAACTATAACGTATCTAGTACGTGTCGTCTCTTGTGAATATCTTGAAGTTCGAATACGGCAGTAAAACTAACCTAACTTATCTATAGAATAACCTTACGAAAATCCTGAAAAGTTAACGGTTTCAGAATTTGGACTAGGTAATGATAATCTGGCAAACATTACATTATGACTTTCAATAATTATGTCAAACAAAGGGATCCGTACCTGTAGGGCTACCGCCAATACCGAAAATCGTCAATTGCGGGCATTTTTCTCTGTCACTCTAATTACGCCTTCATTGGAGTAAAAGAGTAAGATCCCCGCAATTTGCGAATTTCGGTTTTCGCGGTAGCCCCTCTGTATTTAGATGAGAAAATCCGGACATACGAAAATATTTTTGCCCAAGCTGAAACGAAGACCTTCGCTAACGCTCGGACAATTAAATTAAATCGAGATAATTAATTATTAATTAATTATCTACGTATGATGTAAGATGCCCTACTACTAGGTACAAGTATGATAAATCATTATATATTTTCTTGTTTCCGTCTGATGCATCCCCATATGTGATCACCGTATAAAGAAGTTTGGTGTACAGTATCATAAATCATAAGTAGCGTATCAAACTATGCGTCAAAAGTAACTATCTTCTCTGATTACTTAATAAACGAGATTAATTAAACTGTTACAGATACTTTTGAACGCGTCTGTCTAGATACTTATATCTTTTTGGAAAACTCGAGGGTGACAGATACTTTTGCCGCTTTTTCCCTATTGCTAAGACTCCGCAGTCCGTCTGTATGTTACCAGGCTGTCTGCCCGATTCGAACTTTAAAGGGGCCCACTGATTACCAGTCCGCCTGCAGTCTCTGGCCTTATCGGGGGGCCTGCCGTCCTAGACCAATAACGTCCACAAACATAAGCGATTATTGCCGGCCGGCAATGGTCTGCTGCCACCTCTGCGACTACAGACGAGTCGTCAGTTTCCCACCGTACGGCCGTCCGCCGGCAATAGTCTGATATAATTTTGACAGGTCCCTACAAATTGACAGTTCGCCGGACGATATCAGCCTGTCAGTTGATCGCAAAAGGCCACACATTAACAGTTCTACTTCAGATTCTGCCGGACAGTCCGTGGCCTGCAGGCCAATTTACACACACATTATCAGATAGCCGGCCGGTGGCCTGTTGGCCGTCATCTGCTGTCAGTCGAGAGCCTTCAGTTTCATGTTTTTCAACTAGTTTAATTTTTTCATCAAAATGGACAGTCGACGTCAAAGATAATGTTTACACTTTTGGACCTTATTCCTTTGTAATAAGGCAAAAAATGTAAACATATTTTTGACTACTATAGTGAAACCTGGTTAAAAGGGGATATTACTGCAATGTTCTGCCGCCAGAGTGCAGCACTACCGACTCAGTAAATTCATAGACTAACTTATACATACTGTGCCTTAAACTGTTTTTGACAAGTTTTCACAGACAATAAAATATGACATTGATGCATCAAGGCGGTTTGTTAACAAGGGCCTACCGGTAAACGCGAAAATCGAAATTTAGTTATCTGCCTCTTTATCGCTCGAATATGCAAGAGTGATAGAGAGATTAGATAACGAAATTTCGATTTTCTTGTTTCGCGGTAGGCCATGTGATTGACGTGACGTGTGATGTGTCAATGTGGTTTGTTTACTGTATGTGCCACAAAGGTGCCACCTACGCACTAGGTTGTTGTCGAATACAATGGCTCTCTTTTCGTATATACTTGCAAATGATTACATCGAGGATGAATGTGTCACTGAGTTTCATAGGATACTTTCCCAAAACACAAATTACCGTCCCCGCGACGTACTTTTGATGCAGGCTATGCATCTAATCGAGTCCGTTCCCGCCGAAGAAGAATTAATGATATATTAAATATATAGTAAAAACTAGAAGGGTTGTGAAACTATAAGGGTTCCTATAGGGTAGTAGAATACGGAATCCTAAAAACAGGCAAACAACCTCTGTAAAATATAACGATGCGAGCGGAACACTAAATGCCTCGAGCTATCTCGGGCTTGGCCAAATTATTAGGTATCAAACAAAAAAATCACTCGGGTAACGGCCAAGTAGACCTAATAATATGTAGAAAAGGTTTAAAAGAGTAGAATGAATATAACAAAAACATAACAGTAAAGTATTTTCATTTTTTTCAATTTGGTATACATAGATAGTACCTAAATAAGAGCCGGTGTAAGTAAAAGTATGTTGAATCCACCGCTTGCAGCTTGTGACTCCATATCCTTTTTTTGTAATAATTGTCACATATTACGAGAATTTCGGGTAGGTAATATCGCCACGCCACGCTCTGTAACTCCGAACACAGTTTGCTCCAGATATTCTCTTAACTTAAAACGGAATGAATTAATGATGTCATAATTCGGATCCCACTTGTAGCTGAAGAATTTCAAGCGTAGGTCTTATCTCTTGTCTAAGCAGGTACCTCCATACTTGCGCTAGTGTTTCTACCACGTGTCTTTATAGCGGAATCAAAACGCACAATAGCTAGTCTTTTCATTGCTAGCTGCCGTGAACGCCATCGAAGGTATACCTCCCGGCGTTGTCTTGAGAACTATTAAAATTTTAACCAGTGTTGGTATATTGGGACGCTAATTTCCCTATTTGAATCTTTCAATGTTTGCTCCTTTTTTACTCGGTTACTTACTCTTCCAGCAATCAATAATCAAGTCTGTATTTTCAAATATATAAGCCATGCAAATACAATAATAACATGTCACATTTAAAATTAATAGAGAAAAAAATAAGGTTTATGTTATAATTCTCTCTATGACATTTATTTTTGACTGACAGTAAACAACAGTTGCGAGGTAACAACATGATAAATAAAGAAAAGTCTTGACAAACTAGATACTATGCAACCTTCGCATTGTTGTATTCATGCCTTAAAATTAAAATGATGCCTATGAACCAACTATGAACTCTAACTATACTAGAATTAAAGTTGAATTTTACTAACGTACATATCTGTTTTTTTTTTACTGATTCTATTTCAATTTGACAGAAGCCCTACCGTATTTAAGGTTAATAAGGTCTACTGGCCTTAAAATTGTGTATGAAATTACAAGCAAATATCAGCGTCATAAATTAAGTATTGGATCCGTGATGTTCGAAGACAAAAAGTCGTATGCTTATTTTAGGGACTATGAACTCTTAAGTACTAGGAATAAAGTAGAATTTACTAATGCTGTAACGTGTGTCGATCGCCGGCCGGCTACCTCATGATGTGTGTTTGACTGGACTCGAGGCCACGGACTGTCCGGCGGATATCTGTCGGCGCTGACTGGAATCGTCAGGCGGCCACACACTATCGGTTCGTGTAAGTCGTCAGGCCGAAAACTGACAGAGAACTGTTTAGTGTGTGGCCTTTTGCGGTCAACTGACAGGCTGATATCGTCCGACGGACTGGTAATCGGTGGGCCCCTTTAGATACCTCAATTAATAGATCTAGAAGCGATAAGGATTACATATCGCCGGTTGAGAATACGTTTGTGCCATATCCATTTTTGGCAAAATCGTTTCTTAATAATTTCTAAAATAACAAAAAATATGCTATAAGTAATTGACAGTAATCGATTTTTGAAAAACACTATTTTTGAAAAATGTTGTGCCATATCCGCATTTTGCTATAGGATAATTACACTCTTTTAACAGAAAATGATCACAAAAGTGTGACATATCCAAAACGTTTGTGTCATATCATACATTGTACGTTTAACATTTACTCATCAAAAACGGATATGGCAATACTAAAAATACTTTTATTTTATGATGACTACTATATTTACAATATTTGAATGGTACTATAAATAGTAAACATATGTGCCTAAATGATAAATAAGTTCAATATTTCCTAAATACAAACTTATCGAAAAAAAATTGTTTGCTTCTTTTCGCTCTCCTGCAAACCAATGTAAGTGGCGTATGGCACAAACGTATTCTCACCCGACGATATGTCAGTGTCAAATGTGACGTTTCTTCAAACAAAAACGTCACTTTTGACACCGACATATCTAATCCATATCGTTTCTGGATTTATTAATAGACGTATCTTACAGTTCGAATCGGGCCGTGTATCTCATGAACCGTGATAGCTAGGCAGTTGAAATTTTCACAGATGATGTATTTCTGTTGCCACTATAACAACAAATACTAAAATCAGAATAAAATACATATGTAAGTGCTCCCATACAACAAACGTAATTTTGTTTGCCGTTTTTTTCGTAATGATACGGAACCCTTCTTGCGCGAGTCTGGCTCGCATTTGGCCGGTTTTTATACGCTACTATTGATGCTAACTGTACAACTCAGCAACCGAATCCCAAGAACAGCATCATTAATTTTTACTACTGACATCTGATCTTTCGACCCAGAGGTAGGGCACGTGTAATAAAATCTACAAAATAATAATAATAAAATAATAATTCAGCCTATATAGGTCCCACTGCTGGGCACAGGCCTCCTTTCATGCGCGAGAGGGTTTGGGCTATAATCCCCACGCTAGCTCAATGCGTATTGGGGACTTCACATACACCTTTGAATTTATTCGCAGATGTATGCAGGTTTCCTCGCGATGTTTTCCTTCACCGAAAAGCTAGTGGTAAATATCAAATGATATTTCGTACATAAGTTCCGAAAATCTACAAAACCAAGTTTAATGCCCTATACCCCGTGTACCTAGTAGGCATAGACAATTATGAATGATAATTAGGAGTAAAATAATGTATAACTATCGCAAAATGTATGTCAAAACGCACTCAATGAATTCATGCATGTTAAATTCACGCCGTTATAACGTAGTAAAAATATCATTATCAGCGCATCGAATATCAAGGCACCGACATACGAGTTAAAGAGAGGAAGTAAAGAATAAAGATCGTCAAACTTTAGTACATAGTTGCGTTTACCAATGTTGTGAATAGTAGTAACAGTAGAATTTTAGCAGGACTTTAAAACACTACCCATGAGCTCCATCATCCGGCACATGGAGATGGTGGGAAAAGCTCTTGAGTAGTTGACGATCTTTCCTAGGGGGTAATTGCACAAAAGATCACTATGGGTCGAAGTGTATCCGCAATGGCCCCCCAAAAACGATAAGATAACAGTAGAATAAAAAATATATATACCTACCACATTACTTATTTCAAATTTAAGTTGCATTTGTAGACAATTCCATCAGCAAATGAAATTAAAATTTGACATAACAAATTAAAATTCATTTCTTCGAGCAACTATGTGATAAAAACTGAGCACTATCGAGGCTTACTAAATAATGGAAGTTTTAACTTTTTTACAATAATAAGGGTCTCCCCAGATATATCGACTCGCATTCGGCAAAATCCGATAAAAAACTTTATGTCCGCGCAATAAGAGCGAAAAAGCCGTCGACGCGTCGGCAGGCGCCGGCCGATGCGAGCAGAGCCGAATGACGACTTTTTCGCTCTTATTGCGCAGACATACTCGTAAAGCTTTTTCCTATAAGATTTTGCCAATTCCGCGTCGGGAGTCTGATTGGGGGAACCCTAAAGCGGAAAAAGCTCATAATTGGCTACAAGCGTAGCGCGCAGCTAGCGCTGGCATGGCAGTGAATGCTTGAGGTGAGAACCTTCCAGTCTATACGTCTATACCATCAACTCGTCTATAGTAAAGCTATATATGTATTTCTCAAGAAAACCTAAATGGCACAAAGCTGACACAAAGCTAAATCGTGACCTATAGTTTCAGATTTCACAATTTACGTTTTTAGTTGGTATGTTTATGAAACGTGGACATAATATCCGTGCGAATGAATAGTTGACATTTTAAAATGAATTTCACAACTTTTCGCTTACCTTTGCTTACTTTTGTGACCGAAATTATTATCTACGTAAGGTAAGGTGGGAAAAGATTGACATAGCATATTTTGCTCGGGGCAAGACAAACAGTATGAGGATTCCATACACGTGAAAGTCTTACCCCGGTGATAGTCTTACCCCACCTTACCCTGACTTTGTCTTGGTAACTTGGTAATGATTGATAAAACTATCCTTTCTCCATCCTCAAAATATCTCCATTCTTATACAAATTTCATCTAAATTGGTTCAGCGGTTTAAGCGTGAAGAGGTAACAGACAGACACGGCCCAATTAGAAATTTAAGATACATCATAATTTGCTATAGTTAGATGGGCGTTTTCTAAAATAAATATCGAAAACCTGATTCTTTCAAATCTGGACATTCTTGGGCTCATTCTACTCAGAATCGATAGCATTCTCCATCCTTCCATTAAAAAAAGATGTCCCTAAATGTCCATTCCATTACGTCACGTTTTATTATGAGAAAAATTTTCACTTGTATGGACGTGACGTAGTGGAATGTACAATTTTCATACAAATTATTGGGACAAGTTTTTTTATAATCAGGATTGAATATGCTAGTGATCCTGAGTTGGAAGAACCCAAAAACACCAGGATCTGTTAGAATCGGGTTTTCAATATTTATTTTAGAAAACGCCCAGATGGATCGGATATTTGTCAGTGTCAAGTGGTGTCAAAAGTGACGTTTTTGGTTGACACTGACATATCCGATCCATGTCGTATTTTTAGCAAATTTTTGACGTATCTTAAAGTTCGAATCAGGCCGATAGTTACTTTCGCATTAATAATAACTATCATACCCTCGAAATTTGATACCTAGAATACCTCTACGTATTGCTAGAATCCAGTTTTGAGTTAGCGAAGTTATATATGACCTATTCGGTTTTTCGCTTTTCTTCTACTTCTACGAAATACATACGAGTAGGTACAACATTTAGAAAATCGCAAATTTTTGATTCGGGGCTCTAATATTATTTTTTGGAGGTAATACCCTTTATTGAACAATGTTGTACTTATAAAATCAGTTTGTCATAAGACTCATTATTTCGTTCCAGATTCTCAATTCATATACTCAACGCCACCTACCGTCGGATAGAATGTTCAACTTAGTGTCGCTACTCGTCGCCGCGGCGCTAGTGTCGCTGCAATGTGGGCTCGAAGCGAACGCACAGCTCGACAACAAACAAATGGATAACAATATAAAGGCTTTTGGTAAGTGTATTAAGTTTAATAACTTAATATAATACAAAAATATAAACGTGAAAGTTTGTATGTTTGATTGAATGTTTAGATGTTTTTGCTGAATCACATCAACAGCAAAACGGATTTAAGTGAAACTTAACACATAGATAGTTCTAATCTAGCTAGCTAGGTAAAATATAGGGGCTATAAGGGAGAAAGCTCTTTTGTACCCGGTAAAACTTCCTGAGGTCTTTTAGATTAAAATATTTTATTTAGCTTTGTAGTTTTTTTTTATTAATTATAGATATATTTAAGCTATTTTTGTATGATTGTTTTAAAAACTATATAATTCAATATATAGTCTCATATGTGTATACCAGGGGTCTCCAAACTTTTTTACCTGAGGGCCATATTGCGCCTCAGAATTTTCGCGCGGGCCACGGCACACAGCATTTCGGCGCCGGGGGGGGGGGGATCTGGTTGCTGCTGTTAGGGCTGAACACCTGGAGCCTGGCTCCCGCGGGCCGGATTAGACCGCTGTCGGCGGGCCGGATTGGAACGCTTCGCGGGCCGGGGTTTGGAGAGCCCTGGTCAATACAATAAAGAAACCTGTCTTTTTTGGATCAGAATATTTCAAAAATTAACTAAAAACCAGGGTGTGACACAAAATTTATTCAAATATATTGCTTCTGATTTTTTATAACATTGTTGCATGTAAAGTAGATTAGGTATTTATCGAAGTAAATCGAATTCAAAGCGACATTTTATAAATATACATATTTTATGACGTGATTTTATAATAAGGCGGCGACAACATTTGGTATAACTACATTAAATTTGTTGGTAGGAAATCTAACTACATGAAAACTACCTATAGGATAAAAATATACGTAAAAACATAACTAGACTTACTTATATAAAAATAATAATCAAATACTGAATTAAATTAAAATATATCTAAAAAATCGGGCCTCTTTGGCATGGTACAGTCACGAGCTATAATTTGGGACCCACCTAAGGTTGAATAGGTAATAGGTATCGTGTATCAAACTGACGCTATTTAGAGCTAATATTTTAACGCAGTGTCATAATTCTTTGACATAATGTTTACCATCGACATTTACTTACGTTTACGTTTCTAGGAGCAACCACTCAATTACGTCAATTTGTGACTTAATATTTTTGAAAATGTCACTTTAAACAGATTATAAAACCGGAGTGATAACTTTTTGCAAAGAGGTTATCATTTCAAGGGTCAATTCGCTATGACATTTAAATGTCTTAATTTGACATTTCAACAGTATCGAACTGAAGTTTCAACCTTATTGCACTATGAATGTTCTAACAACATTTAATGGAAATGGGTCCCAAATTAATGCTCGTGACTGTACTAAATTTGACCGCAAAAAATGTTGATTACTAATTCTTGAATCATACATATCAAATATTAAACATGAATACATAAATAAGTATATGCGCTGCAATATCAGGCCACTCATGATCAAACTGCATTGGCAATATAAAACTAAATATAGCAAAAATCGAGCACATATCGTTCTGAATACCTATATACACTCCGGACCACTTCATTTTGACTTGCAAAAACACGAGACGAGAAATCTACTTTTAAATTCAAATAAAGACACAACGACACAAGCCGTGCCGTGTCCATTCCTTCTTTATTCTTTGGTTCTGAAATTCAGATGAACTGAATTTAAATTCTGTGATTCAGTAATAGCCAGAATGACGAATTTGACCTGAAATTTAATTGGAAATTGAAATAGACTGTGACTTTTGAGGTTTGCACAAAAAGATTTTGGTCATCAGATGGATGACAATGTCTGAAAATGAAAATGTGATAACTTGTTAGGCTAAATAAAATATACTTGCTTTTATCATTTTTGACATGAACAAGCGACTATAGGCTGTCTTCTTTTATCCACAGTTTCTTCTTCTTCTTTGTCGTTATTATAAGATTCGTGGTTAACTGCTGACAACCTCAGTTTAGATACTTAGATATTTGGAAAATAAGGTCAAAATGGACTATCAACATCATACTTTTGCTTGGACATTAAAATGAATAAAAATGTATAACATTGTGTACTATTTTGGATTGCAAGTTTGGTTGGGTTAAACCGA
The DNA here is from genome assembly GCF_910591565.1 of Cydia splendana. Lineage (NCBI taxonomy): Eukaryota > Metazoa > Arthropoda > Insecta > Lepidoptera > Tortricidae > Cydia > Cydia splendana. Next base: position 12,168,284 of record NC_085982.1, on the reverse strand, counting down.
GATCAAAATAATTGTTGTAGCTATTTAATATCGTTTAACTGTATTAAGCTACAAGTCAAATAACCAAAACAACAATATTATCAAATTATTTTAATCTTTGCTTTTGATTTTAAAAAGCCTTACAGTAGCCTTTTAGGATGTCCATTGGCGGTAAAATCCGTCGCATGCATCCGAACCAGTTAGCGTAACTCATTGACTTATAATATGTCAGGACGGGCGTTACGGGCACTAAAAATGGTATAGTTCAGCGGTGTAACTCACGAATGCGAGCCAAGCGTGCAGTCTAACGCAACTAGTTGCGACCAACCGCGCGCGTGATGCGAACTCATCTACCAATCGCGTTGTAGCGGTGTCACACCACTGTACTGGCCCCATTGATGCCCCATTCTTATTGCCCGTAAGGCCAATCCTGAGATATACGTCAATGGCGTAACTCGTAATATTTTTCGCCAACCCGCTCCGTGCAACCGCGCCCTTAGAGAACTAATACTCGAGGCTCGTCGTAAGATGTTTGACTTTTTGAATTTATATAAAATTATACACTCAAAAATTGACTCTACTGCACTATTATCATCCATTACCTTTAACACGCCTAGATTTAGAGGTCGTAACACTAAACTTTTCGCACTTAGAGTGTACAAAAACAACACTTCATTCTATAATCCAATCACAAGAATGTGCCGCCAATATAACGATTTAATAGCCGGTAATCATCGCGGTAGTAGGGGCACTGATATTGATATTTTTGACCCTCACATCGCTAGGTTTAGGAAGTGCTTGGCTGGCGTCCTCTTCTCTTCTCCCACTTAACTGATGACATCTGCCTTAATCCTCTAAGTTTGTTTTAGTGATGTTTAATAGTCTTTATAATGTAAATTTCTTCTCTGATATTTTTCACTGTAGCTATAATATGGTGTTAATTAGTTTGTAATATTTCCGCTAAATTGTAAAACATGCTGTGTACACTTGTTTTGGATCTCGTGCTAGATTTAAGCCGTAATGTGCAAATGTATTACCCATAATATCCTGCTAAAAATATATGCGAAATCATTTCAAAACTTCCAAACATTTCATAAACATTAATTATTGTTTTCAGTGGCTCCCCTGACGAAAAGGCGCTCCCGTAACTTCGTATCTATACAACAGGCGCCTCCCGAAACCGCCCACCTGGCCGGCGCCCCAATAGAACTGCGATGTGAGGTCATGGGTGTACCTTCGCCTACTGTACATTGGTTGAAAAACGGAGAGCCTGTTGCTGACGTGAGTAGAACTTTAGAACTATAATCGGGAGTCTTCAGAATTGCGGCGTTAAGCCATTAGACCAGGATCTCTAGAGGAGTGGTGTATGCATAATTATTCGACCGCAGTTTGACTTCTGATCCTTGTAGTAGGAGAGATTGCCCAGGCTTTAATAAACCTGATGTTGCCTGTCTGAAAAGTGGTGCCGTTACCCCCACCAGCCCCTTGAATTTCTCCCAATTCTTAAACAATCTGCTAGTATGCCTCCTATACCTATTGTAAAAAAGAAATAATTAATAAGACAACTTATTTGCAGTACATGGACGAAACCAACGAGATCCAAGCAGTCTACCCATCAAGCATGGCCTGGCTCATGTCCACACTGGTCGTGTCAGAGGCAGTCGGTGGCGACGTGTTCACGTGTGTGGCCACTACTGGGCTTGCTACTGAGACTGCTTCTACCACTGTTTTTGCTGAACCAGGTATGTTATCAGAAGATAATTTTTATATTAAAGTCAGAGACTAAAGCCACGTCACAGGCTGGCATAGATACACCTGGCACAAGATAGAGCGGCTTGAAGAGCACTGGTGAAGAGTGTCCACATTCGTCTCGTCCCTCAGCCATGAGGATACGACAAGGCAAGTCGCATAAGCGTAGGCCTCTCTTCTAGTACGTCACTTGTCTCAGTCCTGAGCTAATCTCATCCAGAAGTGACCCGCAATCTTTCGAATGTCGTCCACCCAATGAGCCAGCGGACGCAGGCGCTCCTTTCATCCGAAAGTGTCGGCCATTCCGTTAACATCCATATTATTATATGGTTTTATTTTATAATTTATGTAATTATAATTGCAAAAAAAAAAAACTTTTAGCGTCTATAAATAGGTAGGTATACAAGATGTTAATGAGCAGGTAAATATTTTAAAGAAGTTAGAATTTGCCGCGTTTTTTCTACTGACAAAATTGGCTTGCCAGATAATTGGTTCATATGTATTCTTTCTTATTTTCCAGGTGACGACGCAAATCTCCTCCTCCCCCTGTTCCCCGCCGCGCCAGTCATCTCCTCCTACTACGTGCAGCTCTTCCAGGACATAGGGAGCGACGTGGTGCTGCCCTGCCGCGTGTACAGCCCCACCGAGCCGCAGGTGTACTGGCAGGACCAGCATCATAATGTCATCTATGACAACCCCAGGATGAGGGTAAGAACCTCCCCCTCTTCCTTCTACTACGCAGCTCTTCCAGGACATAGGGAGTGACGTGGTGCTGCCCTGCCGCGTGTACAGCCCCACCGAGCCGCAGCAAGCAGGGCCAGCATCATAATGTCATCTATGACAACCCTAGGATTAGGGTAAGAAGCATTTATGTATACAAATTTATAGTTTTCATATTTTTTCCTGTACCTACCTTGTAGTGTAAGACGATATAATTTGCCAAATTTCATAATAGTTCTAGGACGGGAAGTACCCTATAAATTTTGATTCCCTTGAGAGTGTCGAAATATACGTTTTTTGCGGCATACACGGCCGTATCTTTTTTTTTACGTTAACTTAGTAGTTTGATTTTTTCACAGCTTCAATGGACCATAGACTTGAGTAAGGTTTACTCGGGTAATTCCGAATGTCGAAAACTGTCGGATAATTCCGAAAGAGACTTTTATTACAGACTTTTATAGACGACCGGTCTGGTCTAGTGGATAGTGACCCTGTCTGCTAAGCCGATGGTCCTGGGTTCGAATCCCAGTAAGGGCATTTATTTGTGTGATGAACACTAATATTTGTTCCTGAGTCATGGTTGTTTTCTATGTATATAAGTATGTATTTATCTATACAAGTATATATATCGTCGCCTAGTACCCATAGTACAAGCTTTGCTTAGTTTGGGGCTAGGTTTGATCTGTGTAAGATGTCCCCTAATATTTATTTATTTATTATATTTATTATGATGGAATTAAGGGTGATTTTCATCTGAATTTCGGAATTATCCGACATTCGGTAATACCCGAATACACCTTATATAGTTTTAATTTCAACGCGATATCTCCACGCGTATTCAAAATAAAGGGTCGGACGGACAACAAAGTGATTTATAGGATCACTTTGTTGTCCGTTTGGGTTCCGTTTTTTCCTTTTGAAGTACGGAACCCTAAAATAAAAAGAACTCAAATAGACCGAATAGATGCAATAGCCCCATAGTCACATTCTCGATCGACCTAACTTAAGATTAAAGAAATACAAACATTAAAAGTTAATTACATTTATTAAAATATTATTTTCTTCTCTACAGGTGCTGCGCTCTGGAGACCTCTACATCAAGGACATCCACTGGTCCGACATGGGCGAGTACACGTGCACCGCCAAGAACCTTTACGGAAAGACAACTGTCTCCAGTTTCCTCTATCCCGCTAGGCCGAAACATGTAAGAAAACATTTTATTTTTGTTTAAAGCACTCGAGGTTTGCCGACACCTGGCATAGACGCCAGCGCTAAAGCGGCGAGTAGCGGAACTGAGTTAGTTCCGCTGTATAATGTTAGATGGCGTTGATAGACTTAGAAAGAGCTTTTAGTTAAGTTGAGGTAGGGAATGCTTTTAACTAAATTATGGAACATTCTGTTACTGTGGATCCTATCACCTTTATGTTTGTAAAAAAACATATTTAGTATACCAAATAGCCACTTAGTACTTCTAGAAAATACAAGATAGCCTACTTTGGTGTCCCACTGCTGGGCAAAAGCCTCTCCTCGTTTTAACTAAATTAATAACTTCAATCTAAAATAGGCCCTTGAGGCATTGTACCAAGGATGCTGGCGGCATTTCCTCGCTGTATCGCAATGCTGATATGTTGTGCGAGGTAACCGCCAGCTTTTCGGTCACCAGTTACGTCAACCAGACGCTGCGCGATTTCTGCAAACTTCTAGTAATTAATATTATTTTTATTCTTTCAGTAAACCATCAATATCCGCCGACCAAGCCACTCCCGCCGATGCTAAATGTTGTTCCTATTCGTAGTTAAAGTATTAACGTAAATTAACTTATTATTAGATTAAGTTGTGCTTAAATCAAACCATTGTACTTGCCTTGTTTGTAAAATTATGGCAATTCATTAATTTATTATAAGCTGTGAAAATAGCTCTTTTCTCTCGCAATGGTCCTAAGTAAACTATTTTGGACTTGGTCCCAGTAGTGGGCATTCGCAGAACCAGTCTTTGACAGTATGATTTTTAAGCTTTTATTTTAGATTAAGTAGGTAATTATATATCGTATCTGAAATTAAGCACATAAAGTGCTAAAAGCATAATGGGTTAACGGTAAATAAGTTTTATTATATTTTATTTAATGTAAATACCCTCTAATGAGGAGCTTTTGTAAAATGAGGTCTGATTGTTTTTATTAAGATTGCACTTAATTACCCACATTTTATCGGCATATGTACTGTAATTCTATAATTATAAGAATTTCCTTGTTTTACGTATAATAATTAAGTTAATCCTCCCAGAGATTGTATAGTTATAAATTGCCGCGATCTGACATATCTATTCATAATAAATCACCACTAAATAAATCGCCTATTTGGTACTTGTCATAACTAAAGTTCGGACGCTTTAGCACGAAGAATCTCGTACATTGACCGGCCTGTTCCTATCTCTATCACACACGCACAATTACATTGCTGTCTCGCTCGGGTAGTGTCATTAACCGCTAGCATCATGGCCGAGACAGCAATATAACTACGCGCGTGCGATATGTGATTGGCAGACATCGTAAATTGTGACGTCCCACGGGTAAAGGTACCTTATGGCGGTTGGCGCTTACGCTATTATTAACGCCGCTCCAATATTATTACGGCGCTATGCGACGTAAGCGCCAACCGCCATAAGGTACCTTTTTCCGTGGAACGTCACAGTTTATAGCATTTTCGGTGCAGCGGAGTGGTGTCTAACGGAATTGGTATAAACAATTTCAACCCTAATGATTAATTAGCGTTAATTACGTTAATATTAACCTTTATTTTCAGTTGGAATTATCTATACCAATTCCGTTAACACCACTCCGCTGCACCAAAAACGCTATAAAATTTACGATGTCTCTGATTGGATATCATCTTAGAATGGCATTATATAGTGTTATTCAAGAAAGGGATGACAGTAGTATTGACCCTACGTAAACTTTCTCAAAATTGCCTACCATGAAAAACATTGCCTGGCGTGAAAAAATAGTGATTACTTACCAAATAACTGTCTATATCCAATTTCCAATAATGATCGCCTTCCTCGAATTATTAGGAATTACCGTAAACTGGGGTTACTTTGATTTGAGGGGTAACATTGACCACCGATTTTTAAACTATAAGAAATTAGTTTCTAAACGCTTTCATCATCTATTTCGGTTAGCATGCCAACCACATCATAAAATTCAGTTCGCGTTCAAAAATCAACTCACTATTCCCAAAAATCGATAATCAATGTTACCCCACGAATCAAAGTAACCCCATTTTACTATATAGTCAGCTGTTTGATTGAGAATCACTATTTTATCAAATTAGAAATATTTGTGAGTTTAAGTACTGATTGACAAGACTTTTTATTTTAAAATTTTCATACACCATTCAAAAATACTCTAATACCAATATTACAGTTAGGTACTTACTTATAAAGTTTTTATAGCATATAATTATAATGACATAATCAGTAAACTCATAAAACTTAAAATTACACATTTAAACTTTAAATTGATAATATTTTTTATATCAAACATTGTGCCAAAATCAGGCCAAATTCAACTTTAAAACTTACAATGTACAATGTAAAGTTACCTAATATTGACAATTGCCATATTGTCCATAACTGGTTACAGTATAGCAATTCTACTCGGAATATAAAAACATAAGCATAATTATTATCACTGATAATTTAGTTATACAGGTTTTTTATTTATACTATTTTGATACTTAATTTTAATAAGGTTTAAGTAATAAGGTAAAATTATAAAATATACTTAAGTATATGTTTCGGTGTTACATACTGTCCTGTGATTGGAAAAAAATAAATAAATGTTTTATTATTACCAAATCCATTTTTGTTTCATTTTTATTCGTACAAACAAATAAAATTGGGTCACCCTAGCTGAATCCCTATACGTAGTGACCTTTTTAGGGTTCCGTACCCAAAGGGTAAAAACGGGACCCTATTACTAAGACTCCGCTGTCCGTCTATCCGTCTGTCCGTCCGTCCGTCTGTCACCAGGCTGTAACTCAAGAACCTAGGTTGAAATTTTCACAGATGATGTATTCCTGTTGCCGCTATAACAACAAATACTAAAAACAAAATAAAATATATATTTAAGTGGGGCTCCCATACAACAAACGTGACTTTTTGCCGTTTTTTGCGTAATGGTACGGAACCCTTCGTGCGCGAGTCCGACTCGCACTTGGCCGGTTTTTTCATTTTACTGATTAGACCGTATAGCTCGATATCGAGATGGGCATGATGTATCTTTATGGACGATATTCGTAAATGCATTTACTCAAGAATAGATTACTATATATATTAAATAAGTAGTTATTTATTTGTTCAAGGGGGCAAAGTTATTGTTAAATCTGCTAGGGTGTACCTCTATGTGAACTTTCTAATCCGCACTGGGCCAGTATCAATTACACTTATAAAAATACAATTTCCAGAGCATTCTCAGAATATCCGAAATTTCTGGAAATTGTCATGAAAGTTTCCACTAAAAATACACAAATCATTCTATTCGCACATCACTACACCTTATAAAACAAAGTCCCCCGCCGCGTCTGTCTGTTTGTGTGTTTGTTTGTATGTTCGCGATAAACTCAAAAAGTACTGAACTGATTTTCTTACGGTTTCCACCTATCGATAGACTTGTTCTTCAGGAAGGTTTAATGGTATAATTTCTTAACGTGGGCGGGTTGCTAGTAAAACTAGCTACTTATAGGTATGCAAGTTGCTGAAAGTTTCCAAAGACTTCGAAAAGTTCTTAGTTCCATTAGGCATTAAGTTCGCCATTTGTACATATTTTTTATGTTTTGTGCAATAAAGTTTAAATAAATAAATAAAACTTCTCGGAAAACACAGAAAATAATTCACAGGAAACAAAGGAAATTTTAATTTTGGAAATGGATTTCTGTTCCCAAACAAACACATGAATTCCGAAATATCACCATGTGGAAATTTAGTAATTTCAATCGAGTTGACCTAAATAAATAAATAATTCAGCCTATATAATATACGTCCCACTGCTGAACACAGGCCTCTAGCTCTCATGCGCGAGAGAGCTTGGTCTATTTACAGAGTGGCTAAAAAATAACTTCATTCCCGTTGCCAGGTTCTGGGATCATAATGAGCAACTTTTACTATGGAAACAACCCCGAAATCGTGAAAAAAATATTTGGCTGGTCCATTTTCTATGGGAGGGTATTTTTTTTTTAATTTTTAAGTAAAAGTTGCTCAGTATAATCCCAAAACCTCCCTGGCAATGGGAATGCAGTTATTGTTTAGCCACCGTGTATAGTCTCCACGGTAGCCCAACGAGGATTTGGGTACTTCACATCCACTTTAGAATTTCTTCGTAGATGTATACAGACCTCAGAATGTATTCCTTACCTGACTAAAATGCCTAAGGCTCGTAAAATCTGACCTTGTGCCAAATTAAATATAGCACATATGATACATAAGAAATCGATTTACACAAGTATATAATTATCGATACAAGATTGCTTACCGAGTTTAGCCTGCAGCGTCACGAATACATGAGTGATTGCTTTTAGGTGAAGATCACGGTACAATTTGACCGGTCGGATTCAAAAACATCTTCACAAGCCAACGAGTCAAAAATATATTCACACGACCTTAAGGTGACAGTCCATTTCCAACGACAGCAGCACTACCATTCATTTTACTATGGAAATAGACAATAACACCGACGCGTTCGTACTAGTAGTGCAGCTGCGGTCAGAAATGGAATGTTACCCTTATTGTCAGTGGACCCGATTCGGATTTTGAAATAGACTAGACTAGGTACTAGATATCTTTTAGACCATGGTATAATAATATACTCCGCCTGGTACTCCATTCCCGTCTTTTCTAGGTCACCTAACTGACACGGGCTTACGTCATCATGCGACAGCGCTATATGATAATATGCGATAGCGCTATATATAGCGGCCATGTTGTTGTGACGTAGCCCCGTGTCACTCTGGGAATGGAAGACCATGTTTTATTAGACTATGTTTTAGACGTCACCAAGATACGATAACGATATGTTTAAGATCTAACCTGTCAAATTTGACATTTATGCGATTCTGGAGATACTCTTGAACGATTTCCACAAGATATGACTTAGAGATCCAATTCACATCTAATAGATATCTAACACTACCTGACGTAAAAGTGACACTGGTTGCCCGAATTGAGCTGCAAAAGAGAACTAGTTGAAATCTAAACTATAACGTATCTAGAATGGATCTAGTACTTGTCGTCTCTTGTGAATATCTTGAAGTTCGAATACGGCAGAGTGTCTTAGTGGTGTGTGAATATGTTTTTGGAACGCTGGCTTGTAAAGATGATTATGAACGCGGATGAGCAAGCAGTTACTTTTGGTAGTGGCCCTGGGAACGTGCGAAATTTGGTTTATTAGATCGATTTCATAATAAGAATGTTTTAAGTAGGTTAGCGATATGTATATAGGAATACACAGCACGAGTCCATAATGTTGATTTTTCTGTTTTATTTTTAGTTACATGTATATAGGTACTTAGAGTAGTAAAAATATGTATAGGTGTATTTTAATTTTTATTCCTAAACTAACTAAGTAGCGGCTCACAACATACAACTAAATCTCAAATTTCATTAAAATATACGTGATAGTTTCCGAATAATTGTGAAATCCGGACAGATAGACGGACGGGCAGACGGACATGACGAAACTATAAGGGTTCCGTTTTTGCCATTTTGGCTACGAAACCCTAAAAAATAACCCTCCAATGTGCAGGGCAAAGACCAAACCTACCGAAAATCATTGTTTTAATTAAGCTAACAAATCCAGATGGCGATGGCGCCGCTGTCGTGCTCAGAACGTATTAGATTAACAAATATTTGATAATGTGTTCAGTATCGACCCGGCATCAGAATCCCGAGCGATCAATTTCTCGCAATCTCGAGAACGTTTTCTCGTGATGCACGCTCGGCACGAAGCGTACGGCGCGGCGACGAGACGACAGGACGACGACATTATAAGTATTAAGGGGCCCACTGAGTAACAGTCCGCCGGACGGTATCGGCCTGTCAGTTGTTCGGAACTGTCAAAATTTTGTTCTAACTGACAGGCCGATACCGTCCGGCGGACTGTTAATCAGTGGGCCCCTTATAGGTCTTGTCCTAATCCCAGGCGGTAGGTAGAAAAGTTGCAGAGTGATTTTCTTGTAGAAAGTTTTGGGACTTTACAAATATTTAGTAAAATGCGTCGAGTGTGTGCAGTATCGAGTCTGGACCGGTCAATTTCTCGCAATCTCGAGAACGTTTTCTCGTGATGCGCGCTCGTCTCGAAGCGTACGGCGACGAGACGACGCCACGACATTATAGATCTTCTACTTATGTCAGGCGATTTCCCAAATTATAAACTGAAATAGATGTCATATACGAAAGAAAAAAGTGACCAAGGCCTCCAATGCCCAATGCTGGAATCGAATCAGCGTCCACAGCATTCGTGGCAGATGCCTAAAAACCGTTTGGACACCCGGTTCAAGCGTGTGTTTTAAAAGTCCCTTCATGAATAGGGAATATTACGCAAAACTCGGCGTAGAGGGCGTCACTAACTAAATCACATGGCTTACCGTGAAACACGAGAACCGAAAGTTCGGTTTCTGCCTCTCTATCACTCTTGCTTATTCGATCGATAGACGGGCAGATAGAGTTAGACCAAGAAAAGTCTGCAGCGATTTTGATAGCCCACGCAGTGCAAGTGTTATTTACACGTCATCATTTCATAGAAGTTTGACGTTTAAAATGCCACTTGCATTGCGTGGGCTATCAAAATCGCTGCAGACTTTTCTCGGTCTGACTCTAAAGAAATTTCGATTTGCGCGTTTCGCGAAAGCCACATGTAAACAAACCGCCTTGGTGCATCAATGTCATAGTGAAAACTTGTCAAAAAACTGTTTAAGGCGTAGTATGTATAAGTTACTCTATGGTTTACTAAACAAATTAGTGCTGCACTCTGGCGGCAGAACATTGCAGTAAAATACTCCCTACGAGTAATTTTTAGGTATGCCGTATACTTGTTCCAGATCTTGATCGTGTCGTGTTCGTCTCGTGACACCTAAACAAGCCTGGAGCTTGTCGTTCCGCCTGATCCGTAATAGGCGCACGTGGAAACATGCGCTTTGATTACAACATTACAGATTGGGCATCTGCGACATTGATATAATGTGGATTCGTGTACCATATAATACCTAGTACTAAACTAACTGAACTAACTAACTATTTTGGCTTAGCAATCCAAAGAGAATCTTGGCCTCCGAAACGAGAACGCGCCACCTGTCCCGATCCTGCGCAACTTCCTGCCAGTTACTGACGCGAAGCTGAAGCAGATCTGCCGCCACACTGTCTTCCCAGCGATACCTGGGCCGACCCACCGGAGCACCGGACGGCTACCAGTCGGTCGTCCCAAGAACGCCTTCTTGACAGCCCGATCCTCTCCCATTCTGAGTAGGTGACCGAACCAGCGAAGTCTGTGCGCTTTCGTTTCGCCGACGATATTGGGTTCGGCCACTAACTCCTCGATCTCGGCATTTTTCCGGTCATAATAATACCTAGTACTGGTAACCTAAGTTTTTATTAAGGCCCGTCCAGACGGGATGACCAAACACACGTGATGTAGTGCATAATTTTCTTCGTATTTTCACGGAAACGTACGAATGTGTCTTGCTATTTCAGTAATTCAGGGTACAAGACACAAGTTCAAAGGGTACAGTACAAGTGGCCCTGACCTGGAAGATGCCCGGCAAACGGAAACATGGTCGCCCTAAATCTACTTGGCAAGTGGCAGCAAGAGCTGGGTGTATTGGGGATGGGGGGAGGAGGCTACCCAAGCTGCCGGAGCCGGAGTCAGTGGAAGAAAAGGATTCGAGCCCCAGCAGAGGGTAACAGGATGGAAAGAAGAAGAGATATTCACAAGAACTGTTTACACCAATTACGCACTTGCTACTATGCTAATGCTACACACGTCTCACAGGTCTTCTCTCTTCCTCGCGTTATCCCGGCATTTTGCAACGGCTCATGGGAGCCTGGGGTCCGCTTGACAACTAATCCCAAGAATTGACGTAGGCACTAGTTTTTACGGAAGCGACTGCCATCTGACCTTCCAACCCAGAGGGGAATCTAGGCTTTATTGGGATTGGCCCGGTTTCCTCACGATGTTTTCCTTCACCGAAAAGCGACTGGTAAATATCAACTGATATTTCGTAGGTACATATATAGGTATAATTATAAGTTCCGAAAAACTCATTGGTACGAGCCGGGGTTTGAACCCGCGACCTCCGGATTGGACGGACTACGGATACTGGACGTTACCCTAGTCCAATGATCAGCGAAGATGGTCACTTGTTGATCCGTTTGGTAATGTGCCTATTTTTGATACATCAAGTAGCCAATCCGTAACAGATCGAATTGCAAAAATGCAAATTCGTCTGATCATTGCGGTATGACATGATGATGGGGCTCTCGTGCGCACGTCAAATTGCCTGCGAGACTGCACACGCGGTCCAAGTGTAAAGCTTAAGACCTCTTAGGGCGTTTCTCAGAGATGACCTTCGGTGCCTGACTTCGGTGCCAAATTTTTTTTTAAACTTATTTGATATGCGACTTTATTTCCTAAAATCTAGCCTTAATATAAAAAATATTGGTAGTGGAGGCCTCCATGTCTATTCAAGTACCTACTGAGGTTGATATTTTAGAAGCTTTACGTTTAAAATGACACTTGCACTGCGTTGGCTATCAAAATCGCTACAGACAACTTGGTCTAACTCTAAACGTTACGTTTTATTTTGGTAATTTATTTATATTTATATTCACAAGTGGCCCTGACCTGGAAGATGCCCGGCAAACGGAAACATGGTCGCCCTAAATCTACTTGGCAAGTGGCAGCAAGAGCTGGGTGTATTGGGGATGGGGGGAGGAGGCTACCCAAGCTGCCGGAGCCGGAGTCAGTGGAAGAAAAGGATTCAAGCCCCAGCAGAGGGTAGCAGGATGGAAAGAAGAAGAGATATTCACAAGAACTGTTTACGCCAATTACGCACTTGCTACTATGCTGATGCTACACACGTCTCACAGGTCTTCATCTTCCTCGCGTTATACCGGCATTTTGCAACGGCTCATGGGAGCCTGGGGTCCGCTTGACAACTAATCCCAAGAATTGACGTAGGCACTAGTTTTTACGGAAGCGACTGCCATCTGACCTTCCAACCCAGAGGGGAATCTAGGCCTTATTGGGATTGGCCCGGTTTTTTTCACGATGTTTTCCTTCACCGAAAAGCGACTGGTAAATATCAACTGATATTTCGTAGGTATAATTATAAGTTCCGAAAAACTCATTGGTACGAGCCGGGGTTTGAACCCGCGACCTCCGGATTGGACGGACTACGGATACTGGACGTTACCCTAGGCCAATGATCAGCGAAGATGGTCACTTGTTGATCCGTTTGGTAATTTGCCTATTTTTGATACATCAAGTAGCCAATCCGTAACAGATCGAATTGCAAAAATGCTAATTCGTCTGATCATTGCGGTATGACATGATGATGGGGCTCTCGTGCGCACGTCAAATTGCCTGCGAGACTGCACACGCGGTCCAAGTGTAAAGCTTAAGACCTCTTACGTACAGTGTCCTTTTGGTCCCGTCCCGCACCTTAACCCTTTAGAGGTCCAGATTATTTTTGCACCCATAGTCCTAAAATATCCTTGGAAAAATCAGCTGCTAGACAGTGCCTTGTATCAAATTCTTCTTTTTTTAGGGTTCCATCTGTCCGTCTGTCCGTCTGTCCGTCTGTCCGTCCGTCTGTCTGTCATCAAGCTGTATCTCATGAACCGTGATAGGTAGGCAGTTGAAATTTTCAGATAACATATTTCTGTTGCCGCTAACTGTAACAACAAATACTAAAACAGAATATAATAAATATTTAAGCGGGGCTCCCATACAACAAACGTGTTTTTTTTTGCCGTTTTTTGCGTAATGTTACGGAACCCTTCGTACGCAAGTCCGCTCGCACTTGGCCGATTTTTTTGGTTTAAAGGTGGCCACTGACGAGTCTTCCAACAGTCCAAATAGCGTGGCTAGCGTGGATAAAATGTCAAAAACCTACAATGTTTAATATTAGGATGCCGTCCATTTGGATTAGGGTTTGCACGACGGATCCGAAATGTATGGGAAGATCCGCGGATCCGGATCCAGATCCGGATAATTTCATACATTTCGGATCCGGATTGCAAACCCTAATTTGGATGAATCCATTGTAACGGCATCATTTGGAAAGCTCGTCAGTGGCCTGCTTTAGGTTATCTTTTGAACAGTGCACATTTAAACTATTTGAAGGTCTCTGAGGAACTCTTAAATATAGGCCCCCATTCTTAAGTAATACACGTAGGTTTTTTTTTTATACCACATCGGTGGCAAACATGCATACGGCCCGCCTGATGGTAAGCAGTCACCGTAGCCTATGGACACCCGGAAACTCCAGAGGTGTTACAAGCGCGTTGCCGACCTTTTAAAAACCTGTACACAGGTAGGTACATACACTTCGCTTCAGCTTGTTACTTGCGACTCGGTCTAAGATAACTAATCGATACATCAGACGCACGATGCGTTGCCCAACCGGCTAGAGAAATGAGCATCTCTTACTCGCGCTGTACTAACTAAACTACCCTGTATACTTAGGAATAAGCCTACATAAGGGATGACTCACGTTAGACCGGGCCGTGTCCGGGCCAGAGCTTCCGGCGCATCGTTTTCTATGGAAAGCATCACGTGATCGCCTGCAATGTCATAGAAAAAGCGCCGGAAACTCCGGCCCGGACAGCCGGACACGGCCCGGTCTAACGTGAGTCATCCTTAACGCACTGGGAAAGTACTATAGAAAATATTGGCGCAAAACACACATCAAAACAATAATTAATAATTTAAGCGGTGGTGGCCGCGTGAAATTGATGTCCGACTTTCAATCCGGAGGTCGCGGGTTCAAATCCTGACTCGCTCGTGCTAATGAGTTTTTCGGAATTTATGTAAGTACCTAACCTACGGATTATCATTTGATATTTACCAGTAGTTTTTCGGTGAAGGAAAACATTGTGAGGAAACCTGCATCTGCGAAGGAAAAAAGTGTCTTAAGATGTTTATTTCCATTTCCTTACCATTTTTCATAGACTTTGTATGACGGTAACGGAATTGACCGAAGAACAAATGTATGGAAAATTTAGGACACTTCATTTCTCCTATTTGGATCGAAAAAGCTCCTGTAGCAAATGCCCAAATCTGGAAAAAACTATAATTGTTTTTTTTTTCTTAGCTTAGGAGTGTCCCACTGCTGGGCAAAGGCCTCCCCTCTTTCCCACCATGAAATTGTTAAGAACTTTATATATATATAGGTAAAAAAAAACCTTAGGAACGTTAAGAACGTATTAAGAACGTAATAAAAGCTTTTTTTAAGTAGGTAACCTACCTACACGATTATTAGATAAACATCTTCCATTAAATTCGCATTAGAAAATTCACACGCGATTCTTTCACAGCACTAAACAATATAGTTTAAATTAGAAACAAGGTCACGTTTGTAATTTTTATAACCCAGTGATGAGCAAACTATCGATATCAGTCTCGAAATTCCAAAACCCAAAAATTATGTTTGAGTTGATGAGTTGAACTAACTTTACGTCCATACGTCTCCGAGCATTTGTATTTTACAAAACTAAATATGTATAGGTAAGTAAGCATTTCTTGAGTGTACACTACTGTCAAATAACAAAATAAATAAAAGGATCGGCAATTACATATCAGAATGGAAATTACCAACAAATTAATTTACAACCGAATTTTCAATGCTAATCGAAATAGAACTTGGATTTGACAGGATAGTAGATTGAGTAAATATGTAAGTACCTACTAAAATAACTACATAGATAGTATATGATAAATGTTATTAAACGTACTTATACTAAGCGGGCAGCGTTTAGTACGCAATAACACAGAATAAATAATAGTACTAGGTGCAGAAGACTCACTCTCTAACAAAACACGTCTGTTACGATCAGCACAGATATGGCCGCTAGGTGGCGACTGCGCCACGAACGGCTTATGGCAAACCCCAAAATTGGGGCCGAACGGATGTACTTTTAGCTACCTGTAGCAAAGCGACGAAATCGCGGAGTGAGCCACGCCTGGCGATAATCAAATGAATCACCGCAACAAAAAGTCATCAAAAACATCGATACTTAACTTACTTACACATCACTAATGCCCAATTACACTAATCGTATCCAGCGATAATCGAGCAATCGAATATCATAATCGGTGGAATCGGATCATCGCATTCGGATTCATACCGAGCAAGGTTAGTTTACATTCTAGTTGCGAAAAGGCGTACGTACGTGGAAAACGAAAGCTTACCGAGTTAACCGCTTTACTTCAATTACGGTGATTTTATTATGTCTGACCATACAAAATGGATGAATATGTAGGTCATATTGTGCAACTAGTGACAACCTTGAAATTGTGAAAAAAAAATCTGCTGTTCCATAGAAAACATTGACATTATCATTTTACTTGTATATTCCCCCCTCACGTATGGTCAGACATAATAAAATCAACCTGTAAAGTCGTTTAGGCATGCACAGAGTTAATATAAAAATTGTTAAGTACAGATTGAGAATTATTAAGTGCACAGCCATTGCACAGCACAATTGATTTCCATCGTACTTTCTCGGAAACGTTCGTATTTGTCATATATGCTACTTCAGTCAATCTCAGTACTTTTTGTACCGAGACTGACTCAAATAGCAAGACACGTTCGTACGTTTCCGTGAAAATACGATGGAAAATAATTATGCACTGCCTATGTACAACTTTACTGTAGGTATCTAACCTACGTCTACCTAGAAGTGTAAATATAAAAATCTAAATTACTATGAAAAATAAAATAAATTCATAATGTCCTAAGCCTCCACCGCACTTTCTGTCGCTTTTTCCCTAAAAGCTACAATTTACATTTAGCTAACATAAAGTGACTTCCGCCATTTTGGAACTAAGAGTACACGCAGGTGAATGGGATGCGCGATCATTTCACAAGTAAATCACGATTTGATTTCGACATTTTTTGAATGAACTTGCTAATGTTTATTACATTTACTACTATGATTGATAAGTCTGATTAGACGATTACTTAGTATGATATTAATTATACATAGGTAGATCACACATTTAACTGTTTCAAGAGATGTTTTTTGCGAAATTATTGGTAAAGTTTCGAGGTTATAAAGTAATCTGGATCTACCCAATAGAATGTTTAAGTAAGTAAGTATAAGCTTTTGTTTAATTGATTAATATTTGTATTTGTAAGGTTTTCGGTTAAATAATGAAAGAAAGGTTTGAACCAGTTCCAGAATTTATCATATAAACATCTAGCTTATGTTAAGTAATACCTACCTACATAACTTTCGATGACAATAATACTTAAGTAATGGAGAATTAAGTTATAAAATAACGCCACTTCACTGGGTTGGCGTTGCATGTTGCTGAGCTCGTTAGAATCGTCTTGGTACTTTTTAGTATTTGTTGTTATAGCGGCAACAGAAATACATCATCATTCAGCCTATATACGTCCCACTGCTGGGCACAGGCCTCCTGTCACTCGCAAGAGGGCTTGGGCTATATAGTCCCCACGCTGGCCCAATGCTGATTGGGGACTTCACATACACCTTTGAATTTCCGCGGATGTATGCAGGTTTCCTCACGATGTTTTCCTTCGCCGAAAAGCAAGTGGTAAATATCAAATGATATTTCGTACTTAAGTTCCGAAAAACTCATTGGTACGAGCCAGGATTTGAACTCGCGACCTCCGGATTGAAAGTCGGACGTCATATCCACTCGGCCACCACCGCTTCAAATAAAATTCATCATCTGTGAAAATTTCAACTGTCTGTCTATCACGGTTCTTGAGATAAAGCCTGGTATTTAATTGCACAAACGGGTCTACCGCGATATAATTTCATTGTTTTCAATTAAATATGTGTACAAAACGCGAGAGTTTAAAGTGTTATAAAGCCTGGTGACAGACAGGCGGACGGACAATGGAGTCTTAGTAATAGGGTCCCGTTTTTACCCTTTGGGTACGGAACCCAAAAACATCCTATTTAACAGTATGTAAAATGGTCACATCCGATTGGTCTAGAATTCTAAATGGCCGACGATCGGTGTCATCAAAGCTGTCAAGTGTGATGGGTCCATCTCGGCGCCGGGCCAAGGCTGAATGCCTGAATAATACCTATGTATAGCGTGTGCATGCAGTGTTGAAGAAAGTGGAGAAAACAAACTAAAATACAAAGATGTCATTATCTTGTATGTACCTAATATTGACAAACGACAATGTCTGCTAAAGTCACAAATATTACCAAAGTACGGCCCGCGTCAACTTCGGTAACTAAGTACTATGTGGCCATTGGCTGCTAAAAGGTTGCTGACCGCTGTACTAAAGAATAAGTTTTTGGCAAAAGTTTCATCTTTGGTACAAGCTTTTATCGCTGACTGTACTTTTCTTTCCACAGGCAACTTATACTCATCGAGACAATTCTAAAAACCTCAAACAAAATTAAGTTGCGTTGTTTTATCACAGAGTTCCTATGGCTACCTCCTGTCTCGATCATAAGATCAGCTCGATGGTATGGTATGCAAATTTTCAGCTTCATCGTGAAGTGGGTCAAATTTAATACAATTACTTATGTACGTTGCAAGTTAATAAAAAACTTGTAATAAACAAATTAAAAAATATTTACAATAATACTATGATTTGATCACTATACTCACTAGTACCGTAAGTTAATACTGATTTCTGGATTTGAACTGTGCTCATGTGATTGCAAGTAATTTTTAGGTTTGTAAATGTTCCAGTAATCTAGAGTAATCAGAGGTCGGAAACCGATATGTGCTTCATACAAAAATACCGGTATTATTAAGTTCTTTTTCGTTCTTTGGTTTATTATTTCATTTTTAATTGGACAATCTTATAATACAAAGTCGTTAGCCAAATATATGATTCAGTCTTACGTAAAGAGCATAAAATAATTCAAAATATTGGTCTATTTCGGGGTTTTATAAAAATACCGGTTCCGAGCCCTGAGAGTAATTTAAAAATTTCTCACCTCCGCCGCTCTCCATACCTCCGCGCCGACACCTCGTACGTAATTATTGTGAGTGCGCGCAACATAAACTACACCAAGCATACCTACCACATACTTACCTATATAACTATTATTCAGCTATATATCGCTTTAAACGAATGAATTAAGCTAGAAATACTTGGAAAATTATCTTAATTATACATTGGCAAATTAAATGCATTTGTTTAGTATTTCATATGAGTCGCTTCACTTGAAAATCCATTCGAGGGGTCAAGAAAATCGAAATTTGTGTGATGTAATTAATGGTCAACCCTAATAGTTCGTTTTTTTGCATTAGAAAAATACTACACGATCTTGACGTGTCTTTTAATTTAAAAACGATTTTTAAAAACCGGGCAAGTGCGAGTCGAACTCGCGCAGGAAGGGTTCCGTACCATAATGAAAAAAAAAAACGGAAAAAAAAATGTAAAAAAAAAACGGTCACCCATCCAAGTACTGACCACGCCCGACGTTGCTTAACTTTGGTCAAAAATCACGTTTGTTGTATGGGAGCCCCATTTAAATCTTTATTTTATTCTGTTTTTAGTATTTGTTGTTACAGCGGCAACAGAAATACATCATCTGTGAAAATTTCAACTGTCTAGCTATCACGGTTCGTGAGATACAGCGTGGTGACAGACAGACGGACGGACGGACGGACGGACGGACGGACGGACGGACGGACGGACGGACGGACGGACGGACGGACAGCGAAGTCTTAGTAATAGGGTCCCGTTTTTACCCTTTGGGAACGGAACCCTAAAAACGCTTTTTAAATTAAATCAGTAACTACTACTTATGAAAGCAAAAGAATGTAAATAATCGCATATGATTCATAAATCATAATTGTTACATATTTATTTGCCGTGACTTATTTTTCAAAAGTGGGTCGTTCTCTCATTTCGTGCAAATCGGTGATGTTCTCTCGATTTGTAAATTTTCTTTTAAATGGTAAATTTTTGGGTTTTCATGCATTGTGGATTCATTTATTGACACTTTTATGCTAAAGGCACCTTCGTAACCTTATTACTTTTCATTTAATAAGACTGGTGGTAATGAACTACGCGCTGGTAATGAAATGGGCATGGATGGTAATTTTATCAGTGGACGGTAATGAAACAAACTTATGAAATCGCAATAAAAAATTCACAGATTTCGTGCCTCACACGACTATCGAGCACATTGGAAATGAATCTACGGAATTCGAAAACATATTGTCGCTGAGCGACGAGAAAGTCTGGATAAGGAAAAAGTTACAAAATAAAACTACAACGTTGAATGATAATTATTTAATTCTTAGACTAACACAAGTATCCTGGACATAACGCATGTGAACAAACAAATTGCAAAATTTCCACACGCGTATCCAAGTTTGAATAATTGTCGCCGTGGCGCATAAGTATAGGTACATATTTCATGTTTCGATTAATAAGCAGGATATATTAATGTTCAAAGTTCAAGAAAATTATTACACGGCAAATCCGTAGTCAACTCGAGAAGTGGTGATCGGCAGCGGCCCATTTGCTGCAAGATATGAAATTTTCTTGACAGCAGTTTGACGCGACGAGAGATGACCATAACAGCGTTTGTCTATGTTGCACCAAACCTGAGTTGCAATAGGTGTACTACCAGGGTTCAGCATCAGCTATCTTGGGTAATGCTCATCATGACGAATCGGGTGTCCAAAACAGCGTGTGCCTATGTTGCACCAAACCTGAGTTCCGCAAGGTACAACCAGGGTTCAGCATCAGCTCTATCTTGGGTACTACTCTCCTAAGTGCTCATCAAGACGAGTCGGATGACCAAAACAGCGTGTGTTTATGTTGTATTAAACTCGAGCTCCACTAGGTACTGCCAGGGTTCAGCATCAGCTATCTGCTAGCAGCCGCCAGCAACATGCTGAGGTATGACAATTTCGTGGCACTTTTTCTTTTGTTTATGTTTCTCTGTATAAGTTTTTATTTTGTGTTTCTCCCTCTCCCTCTCCCTCTCCCTCTCCCTCTCCCTCTCCCTCTCCCTCTCCCTCTCCCTCTCCCTCTCCCTCTCCCTCTCCCTCTCCCTCTCCCTCTCCCTCTCCCTCTCCCTCTCCCTCTCCCTCTCCCTCTCCCTCTCCCTCTCCCTCTCCCTCTCCCTCTCCCTCTCCCTCTCCCTCTCCCTCTCCCTCTCCCTCTCCCTCTCCCTCTCCCTCTCCCTCTCCCTCTCCCTCTCCCTCTCCCTCTCCCTCTCCCTCTCCCTCTCCCTCTCCCTCTCCCTCTCCCTCTCCCTCTCCCTCTCCCTCTCCCTCTCCCTCTCCCTCTCCCTCTCCCTCTCCCTCTCCCTCTCCCTCTCCCTCTCCCTCTCCCTCTCCCTCTCCCTCTCCCTCTCCCTCTCCCTCTCCCTCTCCCTCTCCCTCTCCCTCTCCCTCTCCCTCTCCCTCTCCCTCTCCCTCTCCCTCTCCCTCTCCCTCTCCCTCCCCCATAATCACGAGAGCTGTAAGGTGCAAAAATGTCGTTCTGACTTTTTGACTATTTAAAGGTTAGGCTACAGGGCAAACCCTTAACCCGATCGTCTTTGTTTTAGGCTCAAATTGTAGCTGACTAAATTGTCCAGAGCCGTTTTTCTCAAATTTTTGATATCATTCTTCGTTTCCAAATTATCGAGCACCAAAATCAAAAATTCGGAAAAAATTGAATTTTATTTTCACTATTTCGACCATAACTTTTTTTGTTTTTGACTTTCTCGAATAATTATTTTTGCACCTTACAGCTCTCGTGATTATGCGTCTTTTGAGCCTATTTTTTAATATCATATCTTCACAACTTTCCGAGATATAAGGGGATCGCACTTTTTCGTGAAATCGTACCGTATACTGGAGCGAACGAAAAGACATTTCCAATGTCAAAAACTTTATTTAACGAAAATTAACACCATTAATATAATTAACAACATTAAAATCACGTGTCTCAAGCGCTGTGCAGACGATCAAGCCGACTTAACAAATATTCTGGCTTGACATTCGCGACTTATGATTTACCGCCTAGCTTGTAGCGATTGTCAAGCACAATTTACGTAATTGAAGACGTATTTCGTATTGTTTATTTATTTAATGTTTATACAGCACTACATCAGTCTTATCACCAACACACTGAGAAACTACATACTTTAATTTAAAATTAACATCCAAATACACTCGACTGCCAATCCATCCACCGCAGCTCCATAAACTCGCAAAATCTCAAGCAAGTGTTATATTTCTAATGTCCGGTACAAAAAGTCTTACAAGCCTCTCTACTAGTTCAAGGCAGTCAGAGTCTCCACGAAAAGCCCAACAAGCTAAAAGTAGTAGGCTTAAGTTGTGCCTCACCTCCAAAAACATGAAGCCCAGGGTTCCTAAAATAAATATTTTTTGGTAATACATCCTAAGGAAATTCTTTTGGACCTTTTCCAATAGTAGAATGTACGTTGACTCGAAAGGGATCCAGGCTATCCAGGACGCCTCCAACTTGCTTCTGACCAGAACATTGTAAAAAACTTTTATGGGGCAAGGGAAATGGAATTCTCTGACGTTGCGAGTGACAAAGCCTAATCTACTGAATCTACAGTGGCAAGTGCTTTGATGTGGTCGTGAAATGTTAGCCGCGTATCGAATATGACCGCAAGATCCTTTACTGAGACGACTCTTGTTATTACAAGAGTCTATTGACCCAAGAGTCTATTGGCTCAGGTCCAAGAAAATATTGAGCATGTGTAGGAAATAGGGCTCGATTAAAACTACACACTTGACACTTAGCCGCATTGAAAGTCAGTTTGTTATCCCGACTCCATTGGAACAGAGATGAAACATCCTCCTGCAGCAACTTACAATCCTCCTCCTTCTTAACTCAATATACCAATTTAAGATCATCGGCGTAGAGTAGACAACGAGCGTTATGGATAACCGAGAGCAGGTCATTGACCATTATTCCAAATAGGAAAGGCCCCAAGATTGAATCTTGGCTGTCACCAGAACGAGTATGGTACGGATCTGGTACGAAGTGGCCATGCTGGTCGTTGCGTACTGCGGTTGATCAAGCAGATAACTGGCAAAAATGTTAAGCAAATGTGGATTGAACCCAATAGCGTCTAGTTTGTGTAGGAATACATCGTTATCCATACGATTGAAGGCTTTTCGGAAATCATAATACAGGACGTCTACCAGGATACCCATATCCAGATGCTCTGAGATGGTGTAAACCAAGGTCAGGTTAGTTTCCACAGACCGTTTCGCTCTGAAACCATGCGGAGTGTTGCACAGGAATAATGGTTTCACTTGTTTCGACAACGTGCCATGGAGTATGGACTCAAACAGCTTTGCTAAAGCTGAACGAAAAGAATACCTTGACTTTGGGATCGGTCTTACCCGTGAAATCTTCCAATGGTGAGGATATGTACTTGTGGAGAGTATGTACCAGATTAAGCATGAAGTGTATTGGACCATTCTAATGCTCTAAACACCCCTTTAAGATATATGCAGGTACCTACGTAGTCTGGACCAACAGCATAGAAGCCCGAAAAACTTACTTTTGCGTTAAGACCCCTTATGCAGGTACCTAAGTAGTCTGGACCAACAGCATAGAAGCCCGAAAAACTTACTTTGGTGTTAAGACCCCTTACATTTTGGTGAATTAGATCCAGTGAAGGTTTCGAATCAGGATTCCGAACTAAGTATTACTGGTTGGTTTTTGTCTGACTCCCATTGACGTTGGATTTACGAAATGACCACGATTATCGGGCTACATAGTTGGAAATAAACAGGATTCATACATTGTCGAGGGTACTCCTATTTTGAAAGTCTTGGAGTCCCCTTTGAGCTTAAGTTCGTCGACAGTGCACCATGAATAACAGCAGATATGCCCGTATGTCCTCCGATTGTCAAGCTATATTCCACAGATGGATGAACTTGCGATGCTCCGTCGCCCTGAGAGGTTTACACCGTTTTTTACTGCTGGTATCAGTTTTCTGAGATTTATCACGCACGGGTTGGGAATTGTCGCTTTTGACAGCGGAGGCACTATTATTACTTATCGGCCTGTGTTTATGTTCATGTAGTTTCTGCCTTTTATTCCAAACATTTGCCCCGTTCTCTACCTTATCGTCGACAGGTACCTGATGATTCCAATTCCAACTCACTTAGTCTCTTAGTAACGTGTCAAATTTCTCAGCACAGTCCTTGAGTGCGGTCTGGTATTATATGTAGAGCGGCAGGTTATGTTAATCTACTGCGCTCTAGTTAGATCCATAAATCACCAGTTAGGCTCCCCTATATATTATTACATACAGTTTTAAATGCTTATACCAACATACTATTTATAATAACTTAACCCTCTTTCCATTAAATGCACTGCCTCTAATACATTATCATTACCTTCTAAATTCGTTCATTACCTTCCCTGGCAAAATTGGAAGGAAAAGAAATGAATGAAACAGATATGAATGAAGTTTTGGAAGTTTTCGTCGCCTAGGTCGGTTGATATCAGACCTTGATTTCGCAGAATAAGCCACCCGAAAGGCAACCCTAAAACACATCAATTAGGTATAATGTTAATAATGTACAATTGGTACTTACTGTATAAATCACTAGATGGCGATGAAGATTTATCTGAACCACACTCCTTCCCGACACGAGAGAACGTAGGTATTTTCGTCAAAAGTAACATACGGACGACCGCTGTGGTAGCACGCGGCCAACTGACTGACGAACAATGTGTTGTATCCGCGGGAAGTGCTATATACCCTTGCTATATAGCAAAATATAGCTAATCCATTTCTCGCGTCGGTAATGAAGAAAATGCTTGGACCATACACTTATAAGGCTGTATAGTTTTATTGTTAATTTCTTAGAGTATAATATTATACGATATAAAACATAACTAAATTACTTGTTTACTGAACCAAAAAGAAGTTTTCTATTTTTAGTATCTTAAGGTTCAAATGGAGGTCAAAGTATAGCTTCACGCGATACGTGCAGAGAGGAATGAAAATAGTGGGGGTTAATTGTAAATATAAAGAAAATAACCACCTTTTTAGAATTGTTCATGGCGGGCCCATATACTTTAGGTCCTATGTTACAACCTTGCATTGACAGGTATTCGAAAACACCAACACATTTTTGGTAAATTGCAAATAATACCGATTTGCACGAAATGCGAGAATGACCCAAGTGTTTTTCAAAAAAACACGTCAAGAAAAAAACACATCATAAAAAGACACGTCAAGATTGTTTACCTTCCTTCTAATGCTAAAATAAATAAAACCGGGCAAGTGCGAGTCGGACTCGCGCACGAAGGGTTCCGTACCATAATGCAAAAAAAAAAACAAAAAAAAAACGGTCACCCATCCAAGTACTGACCACTCCCGACGTTGCTTAACTTTGGTCAAAAATCACGTTTGTTGTATGGGAGCCCCATTTAAATCTTTATTTTATTCTGTTTTTAGTATTAGTTGTTATAGCGGCAACAGAAATACATCATCTGTGAAAATTTCAACTGTCTAGCTATCACGGTTCGTGACGTCGGTTCGGACGGACGGACAGCGAAGTCTTAGTAATAGGGTCCCGTTTTACCCTTTGGGTACGGAACCCTAAAAATGAAAATAATTAAAAATGTTCGCTAATAACATTTGACGTACAGTCAGTAGCGCGTGAACCTCACGAAATGACCCCATGCGTATACGCAAGACAGACACACACTAAAAGGACTTATGTGGCCGCTAAAGTATTGTTTATATGATATTTTGGTTTTAAGTGGTTTAAATTGAAGCTTTGAGTAGTAGTCGTGATCCAGTTTTAGTTTATCTATTTAGTAAGTATGTAGTACTAAATAAATAAAGTGATATTAGGCGTTGAAACAGTGTGTGTCTGAGCATGGGGCTTTAAATCCAGGGCTCGATTCTACTCGCTAAACTGAGCTACTTTTACTATGGCACCAACCCCGAATTCCCAATTTTTTTTTTACTTTTTCATACATTTTGGCTGATCAGATGTCGACGTTTTCTATGGAAAAGCCAAAAAAAATTCCCCGATTTGAGGGTTGGTCCCATAGTAAAAGTAGCTTAGTTTAGCGAGTAAAATCAAGCCCTGGATTTAAAGCCCAATGGTCAGACACACCATGTATACAGCATTTTCGGTGCAGCGGAGTGGTGTTAAGGGGCCCACTGATTAACAGTCCGCCGGACGGTATCGGCCTGTCAGTTGTTCGAAACTGTCAAAATTTTGTTCTAACTGACAGGCCGATACCGTCCGGCGGCCTGTTAATCAGTGGGCCCCTTTAACGGAATTGGTGTAAACAATTTCAACCCTAATGATTAATTAGCGTTAATTACGTTAATATTAACCTTAATTTACAATTTCAGTTGGAATTATGTATGCCAAAAATGCTATAAACTTTACGATGTCTGCACATCACACAATATATGTAGGTAGGTATGTAATGTCAATAGTGTAACTGTAAACAATGAGACAATAATAATATTATGATACGTTTTGTAATATAATTAACTTAAAAATTATATGGAATTTTATTTATTTAAAAAAATGAAGTTTAGATTTTTTTTCCTCATTAAACTTTCAAATTTGTTCTTAATTATATTTATAAAAACTACAATTAAGAAAAATAAAAATGGTCATATTTTTCTAAATTATAAATTCTGTGGCTTTTATTTAAGGTTGCAATCACAAGATTGGCTATGTCACGAGCTGTCAAAATACAGCATGGAATTGCGCTCAAGATCGTGGCCCTGTGGTCGAGTCGCAAGACCCTGTCGTCAGTTCGAATCCCGGCTACTTCCTGTTTCATATTCAACTTCATTTAACCACATTGCTTTAATTTACGCCTTACCACGGCCTAAAAGCCCATTGACATAGATATCTAGGGACTGGCTTTACGGGCAATAATAATGAGGCATGACAGGGGCCAGTACAGCGGTGTGAAACCGCTACAACACAACGCGATTGGTTGACGAGTTCACATTACGCGCGCTATTGGTTGCAACTAGTTGCGTTAGACTGCACGATTGGCTGGAATTCGTGAGTAACACCGCTGAACTATATATAGTACCTAGAGTTGGACCACAAAAAGTCTGCAGCAGATTTGATAGCCCACGCAGTGCAAGTGTCATTTATCTTCTATATATATAAACGTGAAAGACCTGACTGACTGACTGACTGACTGACTGACTTAAATCAACGCACAGCCCAAACCGCTGGGACTAGAAAGTCCAAATTTGGCAACTAGATTCCTTATAAGGTCTAGGGGTCCACTAAGAAAGGATTTTTCAAAATTCATCCCCTAAGGGGGTTAAAAAGGGGATGAAAGTTTGTATGGGTTTAAAGTTTTCTTTTAAGCTAGGAATTTGAATCTTCGTAAAAAGATACATTATTAAAATACAAGAAAACTAATTTCAGCGTTTTTGAAAATTCATCCCCTAAGGTGGTGAAAAAGGGGTTGAATGTTTGTATGGATAACAAACATTTTTTCGAGTGTGGGACTTGAATCTTTGTATTTACGGATATTATTAGAAGACAGGAAAAATAATTTCAGCGTTTTGTAAAATTCATCCCCTAACAAGGTTAAAAAGGGGTTGAAAGTTTGATTCCAATACAAATGGTTTTGAAACTTCTTAGAAAGACATAATAGCCGCTTACAAAAAAAAAGTAATTGCAACGTTTTTGGAAATTCAACCCCTAAGGGGGTTAAAAAGGGGATGAAAGTTCGTCTGAGGGTGCAAATTTTATTTTAAGCTAGGAACTTGAAACTTTGTAAAACAGTATCAAATTCAAATACAAGAAAACTTATTTCACCGTTTTTGAAAATTCATCCCCTATGGTGGTGAAAACGGGGTTGAAAGTTTGTATGGATATCATACATTTTTCGAGCGCGGGATTTGAATCTTTGTATTTGTGGATATTATTAGAAGATAATAAAAGTGATTTCAGCGATTTGTAAAATTCATCCCCTAACAGGGTTAAAATGGGGTTCAAAGTTTGAATCCATTACAAATGCTTTGAAACTTCTTAGAAAGACATAATAGCCGATTACAAAAAAAAAGTAAGTGCAACGTTTTTGGAAATTCAACCCCTAAGGGGGTTAAAAAGGAGATGAAAGTTCGTCTTGGGGTGTAAATTTAATTTTAAGCTAGGAACTTGAACTATTTGCAATAAAAGGTATTAAATTAAAAAACATAAAAACGAATTCAAGCTTTTTTGAAAATCATCCCCCAAGGTGGTGAGAAAGGGGTTGAAAGTTTGTATGAAGATCAGATATTTTGTGAGTGCGGAACTTGAATCTTTGTATAAGGGCATAGGCACCTATTATGAGAATACTAGAAAAGTAATTTCAGCAACCAACATCAAAATTCACTTGACTTAAAACTTCACACAACTTGCTAAAAAATAAAGTACTTAATTTCAACATTGTTTGGGTATGAAAATTATAGTACTAAAGATGTAAAATGTTGACGATAAGATTCCACGCGGACGAAGTCGCGGGCAACAGCTAGTACGTCATAATTTCATAGAAGTTTGACGTTTAAAATAACACTTTCACTGCGTGGGCTATCAAATCCGCTGCAGACTATTCTTGGTCTGACTCTACCATTTTTAGTGCCCCTTTAGCCCGTCCCCAGTATTATACGTCAATGTAAAATGCCGTGTTGTATCAGCTGTTGGAAAAAAGTTATTTGTTTTAACAAAAGGCATGTCTGCCCGATTCGAACTTTAAGATACGTCAATTAATAGATCTAGAAACGATATGGATTAGATGAGTCAGTGTCAAAAGTGACGTTTTTGTTTGAAGAAACGTCCTTTAGTACAAGTCGGTGCAAAGTTAAGCGGCCCACTGATTAACAGTCCGCCGGATGGTATCGGCCTGTCAGTTGTTCGAAACTGTTAAAATATTGTTCTAACTGACCGGCCGATACCGTCCGGCGGACTGTTAGTCAGTGGGCCCCTTTTAACGGACTCTATATGGGCCAATGTCATGTTTAGTCTACAGCCTCGTTTACACGATTGCCTTGGACTTGAACATAAGTGAAGTACTTAGTGTAGGTACTTACATTATTTTCTATTGGACTCCTTGGTAGTCTTTTGTTTGTTTGGACTGGTTTATTTAAAGAACACTTTTACTATACCGGTGACTAAGTCTTGGGACATGATTTTAGCGAGGTTATTATGTAGTAATCAATATATAAAGAAAAGGTGTATGGAGTAAAAAATATAATATTGAAAATATCCCCACTTATCCCTAAGTACCAATATTAAAAATGCGAAAATTTGTCTGTCTGTTACCTCTTCACGCTTAAGCCGCTGAACTAATTTAGATTAAATTTGTGGTGGAGATTAGAGATGCAACGGATAGTTGTTTGGCCAGATACTGTATACCGGATATTCGGCCTGACAACCGGCCGAATATTCGAAATCCAGCCGCCGAATATTCGGCCGGCGGAACTATATCTACATTTCGGTTTTTCAGGTGCGCATTGTGCAGGTTTGACCTGTTTCCTAGTGAACGTTCGCGCGGACACATTTCTAGGTTCGAAGTCAGTGGAATGTTTAAGTTGTTTTAAAATAATAAACAAGTACGATTATGATTATAACCGTGACTGTTTCTTAAATCCAAGTTGTTTACTCCGAAATCAAGCAATGTTACTATCCGGTATCCGGCCGGATAGTAGATTACTATCCGGCCGGATATTAAAATATTGGCCGGAGAGGCCGGATACCGGATAGTAACCGAATATCCGGTGCATCTCTAGTGGAGATAGTTTAATTTAAGGCCTTCCTTCGTTCCCAGGATATACTTTAGCAATCATTATCATCATCATTCTACGTAGAGAAGTCGCGCTGGTCCTGTACTCACTAAAGTTCAGGAGAATATCTTCAGAAATGTAAAAAAAAAAAAAAACATTTTGGCCGGAGCTGAAAAACGAAGAGCAGTTTAAAAAAATCTAATAACGTTAAACGCCGCGGGCTATAGGTATAAGGAAGAGGGAATATATTTCCCACATGATTTTTAACTTTGTTTTTAAATGATAGGTTTCAATTTTGCATAGGAAAATAGGAACTACGTTTGTATGAAAATGCGGTCGTCAACTTTCCTCTTAACCCTTTATCAGGCTAAGGGATATATATTTCCCACATACCTACGGCACTTCAAACATGTGTTCTATTTTCGTAAGACTGACATTCTATTGTCATTTTTGAACTGTCAGCCTAAAGGGTTAGCAAAATAGGCGTCTAGAGAGGCGGACCAAACCAACCCTGCATGACATGGCAATGATAAAGTGTGGAAATGCCATCTATTTTGTCAAATTTCTTTGAAAATATGACGTTTCTATTTCTAATGACACTCCCATACTTTGTTCTAATGAAGTCGCTGTATAATAGTTAACTTGGCGGACTTTACATGCGTTCTTATTGTTTATAGACGATTTATATCAAATATTTGGGTATAACTATAAACCTATGAAACCATAAAATGTAAATTGTAATAGTGCTCGTAAAATTGTATCAATATTGATTGAAGGACTGTCTACTAGCTGCACCTGTAGCACGTCACGAACTGGAGCGAGTGTGCTCGCACGGGAGTATGCTCCACTAAATGCGTTTCAGAGTGCACTAAGGTAAGGTGGGGTAAGACTATCACCAGGAAAAATCAAATATCCATCAAGCCATCGTTCCAAAAATATATTTACACCTCCTCCTCCAGGACACTGACAGTAAAATAATAATTCAGCCTATACCTATACGTCCCACTGCTGGGCTCTCATGTGCGAGAGGGCTTGGGCTATAGTCCCCACGCTAGACAATGCGGATTGGGGACTTCACATACAACTTTGAATTTCTTCGCAGATGTATGCAGGTTTCCTCACGATGTTTTCCTTCACCGAAAAGCTAGTGGTAAATATCAAATGATATTTCGTACATAAGTTCCGAAAAACTCGTTGGTACGAGCCAGGACTTGAACCCGCGACCTTTGGATTGAAAGTCGGGCGTCATATCCACTCGGCCACCACCGCTGCATAGACACTGACAATAAGGTCGTGTAAATATACATATATGTTAGGGCTCGGCTTCCTTTTGAGCGCTAATCGTGGTAACTCGTAGTAGGAAGGCTGAGGTCTTCGTTGTAGAAAAGAAACTTCGTTGTAAAATACTCATATTTATCGTTTATTTATAACTTTACACAGCACACTTTTTAAACTATCAGCACTTTAGCTATTTATAGTAATATTAGTAGCACCGTCGTACAATAAATAACAATAATACACTTTTAGGACACTTTTTGTCAGCATAGGCTGTTAAGGTCTTACTCCTAAGGTTGCTCAGATAATAATGGTCGCTTTAATGAGGTGCAAGGCCTTTTATTAGACCATCGCCCCTCCAATCTCGACCACTTCCACCTGTTCGTCAGGCGAGGTAGGCTGACCGGTAGTGACGTCACAATTGTTTAATTATTTTAACAACTAAAGTAAAACTGGCAAGTTCAATCACCTTACTTTTTATAAATGAACACAAGTAAATAAAAATACGGTATTATTACTCTTATTTTTGGAAAGCCGCTAACATATATTTGGAACGTTGGCTTCTAATTTTTTCGCGTGCGGCAGGCGTGCAAAACAGACGTGTGCAAGATTTTAAATAAAAATTTAATAATAGTGTCATCCAAAAATAAATTCTAACCCAAGTGTATTAGATGCATATTTCTGCGCTACGCGGTCATCTACTAACGACTAATTGAAACCATAACAGTTGTGGAACTGGTCGCCGCACACTAACTGATAAGCGCATACAATGGCCGGTACGCCCGGTACTCATAACTCGCCACAGCGGACAAACAATACAGTAGGTCCGAGTTCATCATTAACGGACCTATCGGCACAAACTGAAACTGATGCCGCCGATCAACAAAAATCGCAAAGAAAGAGAAAAAACAGACTTGACTGTGACTGTGAACATGCAAGCGAGCTTCAACAATTCCGAATTGAGATGAGACAAATGTTAGAAAGCATAAAAATAACGCAAGAAACCACTCTTCAATCCATGCGAGAAGACATATCCGAAATGAAAAACCAAATACAGGAGTTTACCTCTTTAACAAATAAACTGTCAACCGACAACCAAACAATTAAATCGGATATTGCACTTTTAAAAGAAACCACGGGTAATGCAAGTAAGAAGATTGCAGAAATTGAATCGGAAGTCAATACTCTCAAAAGTATACCATCAACAAGCCAGCAGAAGGCTCAGCCTGTGTTTCCAAGTGAAGACATTATAAACGAACTCCAGAATAGAAATATTCGCAGCAAAAATGTTATCGTTGCAGGCCTGCAAGAGCAACCGTCGACAGAATCTAAAGAGTGCCTCGCCTTAGATGAGCAAGCAATAAAAGAGGTTTTGTTAAATATATTCTCCGAATGCCCACAAGTGCTGAAAATCCAACGTCTTGGAAAATACAACCCACAAAAGACCCGTGTGGTAAAAATATGCTTCGAAAATAGCGAACCCGTGAAGGAAATTCTACGCAATAAAAACAAACTTCCCAAGAATATAAAAGTATACTCTGACCAAACACCGGCTCAAAGAAACGCGTTAAAGGAACTTAGTGATGAACTGACGCGTCGTACAAATAATGGAGAAAAAGATCTTATCATAAAGTACATTAACGGAACTCCGAGAATCATCCACTCCAATCCAAAAAACTCCAAGTAACAGCATCGACTTGTAGTGATCAAGGTACGTCAGAAACCATAACTTACCAGTTGAGTCTCTCTTATCAAGACCTACACATACTCAAGTCATCTATTAACTTCTTCTATGCAAATGTCCGCAGCATCTGTAAACCAGGTAAATTTGACGAGCTACAGTGTATACTCCGTTCTATAAACAGCACAGTTCAGATCGTAGTACTGACGGAAACCTGGATTTCGACGACAGAAGAAGCAGAACGGTTCCAAATACCGAATTATACCCATTACTATAATATAAGAACGGACACACGAGGTGGTGGCGTATCTATATATGTACATAAAGACCTGAAACACAGACTTGATGAAGAAATTTATATCGGTGGTGTTAATTACCTATGGGTTTATTTGGAAAAATATGCAATAAATGTTGGCGTAGTCTACAACCCTGGAAAACAGACAACAAATAGCCTCCTTGAAGTATATCCGACACAACTTAGTATAAAGAAGCGAGCTGTGGTGTTCGGTGACTTTAATATAGATCTATTAAAAAAACAAACCAGCAAACAATACTTAGATCTACTTCAAGAGAATGGGTTTACGATACTAAATAAGGTTCGAGAAGAGTACTGTACACGAGAGTCGGCAACAACTAAGACCATTCTCGACCATGTTTCTTCAAATCTAAATAACAAGAGCTTTCACGTAGCCCTCATAGACTCCACAATGTCCGATCATAAGCAGATCTTCGTATCTGTCAACAAATATAAACCCCCCATAAAAAAACGTATAGAATATGAGTCAGTGGATTACGCCCAACTTCATACACTTCTTAGTAATGAGCCATTTGAACACGACTATAGCGACTATACTACTCTTCACGAATACATAAAAACTGGCATTGGACGGGCTAAAATCACGAAGACTAAAATACTTAATCCACCTCAACAAGACTGGATTAATAAAGATATACTGGCAATGATCAGAAAAAGGAACAAGCTATGGCACGAGCATAAGTTAAAACCGAACGACAAGTGCACTGAAAACCAATTCAAGATGGAGAGGAACAAAACTACTGTAGCGATCAGAAAGACAAAAAATAAGTACTACTACGACTCTTTTCAGAAATGTACTAACGACCCCAAGAAAATGTGGAATCTTATCAACAGTTTGTCAAACAATAAAATAAGGACAGATAGTATTCCTCAAAAACTCATTTCATCAGCGGGTCCAGTTCAAAATAGTGGTGATATTTGTGAAGCTTTCAATGTATTCTTTTCTACAGTTGGATCAACTTTAGCAAATGAAATTCCCTTAAAATATCACTGTCATCAGATCGGTGGCGAACCAAGTAGTCTTTGTCAAAACCAACTAGCGACACTTACACCATGTGACAAAGATGAGGTCATTAAAATCGTTCGGGGTCTCGATGCAAATACCAGCGTAGGCATTGATGGGGTCAGCACCAAAGCAATAAAATGCATTATTGACTTAATAGTTGACGATCTTACGTCTTGCATCAATAAACATCTTGTGGAGGGAACATTTCCTGACGTTCTTAAAATTGCAAAAGTCACTCCTATTTACAAATCTGGCTCTAAAACCGACACAAACAACTACCGACCAATATCAGTACTACCCGTAACGTCCAAAATATTTGAAAAAGTCTTGTACGCGCGCCTTGTAAAATATCTGACATCAATTAACTTCATCTTTGAGCGGCAGTACGGATTCAGACCCCAATCAAATACGTTATCAGCAACCATAGATCTAGTAACAAAAATAAAATCTAACATTGACAAAAAACAAATAGCATTGGGTGTGTTTATCGACCTCAAAAAAGCATTCGATACTGTTAGCCATGACATTTTACTCAATAAACTCAGTGAAATAGGAATAACCGGCGCCGCCTACAATATTTTTGAATCTTACCTCAAAAATCGACAACAGGTAGTTAGGATTGGAAATCACCAGAGTAAACCTCAAAACGTCACATTCGGTGTGCCACAAGGCTCCATAATCGGACCACTGCTATTTACAGTATACATTAACAATATACATGAGGTAGAACTCAATGGTCACTTATCTCTTTACGCTGATGACACTTGTCTCTTTTATTTTGGCGCTTCGATCGCTGACTTGATTACTCAAGCACAAGAAGATCTTGATAAATTATATTCCTGGTTTCGTTATAATCTTCTTACAGTGAATACTTCCAAAACATCTTACGTTATTTTTAAATCAAAAAATAAACAAATACCGTTACATTTGCCTCTTAAAATCAATGGAGAAGTACTACAGCAAAAAACAACCGAAAAATACTTAGGCCTTACGTTAGACACCTTTTTAAATTGGACAACACACATTGAAAAAGTAAGATCAAAGCTATCATCGCTGTTAGGCTCCCTTCGTAATATAGTACACTCCCTTCCGCATCGAGTACGCCAGACAATATACAACTCTCTTGTCAAACCCCATCTAATGTATTTAATTGAAATCTGGGGTAATGCATGTAAAACGAACCTGAAACCACTTCAAATTGCACAAAATAAAATCATAAAAATGCTTTTTCATTACGACTATCTAACACCCAGTAAACAAATCTATAAGGAAACAAAAATTATGAATATTAAACAACTATATATCTACAGTACATGTATACTAATAAAAAAAATCCAAACTAATATGATTCATAGCCAAATCACATTTATTAAAAAACACCAAATATCCAAACGCAATAGCCGACGAAAGGATCACATTGTTCTGCCACAAATAAAAAGCGCTCAGGGTAAACGAATGATAACTTTTGCAGGAGTACAGGTATATAATAAATTACCTGATACTATAAAAAATGCACGCACCTTCAAAATATTCAAAAATAACTTAAAACACCATATCCTAAATGACGAAAGCCTTCTGATTTATAACTGACCTACTGTCTTACTGTTCCACTATGTACACCTTGTTTGTGCAACTTGCCGGTTGCAATTCTATGCCTACCTCATTTTTAAATGTGTAATTTCTGGATCTCTCGACCTTATAGTTATGTATGATAATTCCTTTAATTACAAAACATGTAATTTTAGTGATACTGCATGCTTAGAAATAGTATTAGTACTTAGAAATAAATCTATAATTATTGCTTTCAATTATCGTATTATAATAATGCATGTTTGTCGAAGCAAACCTTAAATATTGTAAAATTTTAATACTTTATCTACGCAATGTATAAATAATATGAATTTTATATACCTATTAATCAAATGTTATAGAAAAATGTTTCTCATATAAGTGAAATGTAAATTTCTTTTTGAGAAAATAAAAAATTCTTTAACCCGAATATTTGTGAACTAGACCGGCCAAGTAGAGTACGCATCCATTCAAACCGCTGGAAGCAGATGCGCCAATCTCCTTACAGTATTCCATAGCTCACCATGCAACTATAACCCTAACGCTAAAGCAAACCAGCCTAAAAGCGCTTACAAATCGCCTACATTTGTTCGTGACCTTGAGCTCAAGTTAGACTGGTTCGTCAGGAATTTAGTCTACTTGCGCGTACGCAACTTTTTGGAATATGGAGTGGTAATAGTGCACAAATCGTATATAAGCTGAGGACCCTATGATGGGCATCATTCGCTCATCCGCTTAAGTTTGGTTGGTCTACTTATTTATATTTTAAATAAATTAGAATTTGATTAGTTTTGATCAATTTAAATTAGGATTAAAGTTAAAATAAGTACAATTTAAATTATTCAGGGAAATGTTTTAATATTAGTTCAATAATATTATCTGTTTATTAGAAATTTATTATTTACTTATTAATTAAATTAACTAATGAATAAAAACACAGCCAAAAGTTTATCGAGAAATATGGAGAATTAAAATTTTAGATCACTGGTCGATATTATAAATTAAAGTCTTAATATTAGAAAGGGATTATTTTGATTTCAAGTTTCCGACTTGAAATCAAAATAATCCCTTTCTAATCCACATCGATATTAGTTACTAGGAACAAATCAAATTAGTTAATGAAGATATTTTGATTTAGGTACCTATATCATATTATGTTCCAAGAATGGCAATGCTATCAAATATTAGCACAAACCTAACCATGATTAAAATTTTTCCCTACTTTTCATCTTATTTACATGTCCCTCAAGGCTATTTTAATGTATCAATTTCAGATTTTAACGTTTGAAATTTAGAAATTTTAAATTCAGTCAAACCCAGTCCACAAAAATTATTAGCGTGTTATGATTGTTAAAATTTTTGGATATTTTTAATGTAATAAAATGTATATTATCTCATCTTTTATTATTATATTTGCTAGGTTTAATCGCTTGATCTCATTCGTGTTAATATAAAATATTGTGTTTCATTGGCAGATTGAAGGAAGTGCAGCAAAATTCCAAATATGAGGGTGAGTCATGTTGATATTTATTTAAAATTTTGAAAACTTACTAAAATAAATTAAAGGATATAAAAACAATGCATTCTATTCATTTCAGTCATCATGTTTCATAGTAACATTTACTGCTTAGGACCTACACAATCGATATCTACTAAATAGAAATAGAATTAGTTTTATATTTCAAAACGTCCGGGTTCGATTCCCGAGGTGAGGAACATATTTCTTTTAAATGTATGAATGCAGTTTTTCTTGTTACTATAATCGATGACATGGTTCCTAAGAAGAGATCGTCGTGTGTCTTATAGTTTCAGATTTTCCCATACTGACCGATCTAAATGGGCCAGCCTGTATAGGTAATAATAAATTGTCAGTAAAAACAACAAATGCTTTGAAAATACCCAAAAGTTAGGAACACATATGTGACTATTTGTTCCTAATAATCATGTGCCTATTATGCTAATTTGTGTAAAAATTTCTGCCTGCTATTATTTTGTCTTATACCATTATCTTATCACCAATTTAAATTAAACCACTGTATTTAAAGGAGGAAACTCATTTATTATATATAAAAAGATTAAAAAGTGTTATAAAATGAATATAAAACTAAAATTAACTACAATTAAGATAACTAAAGCTAAAAAATAAAAAATACAGTGAAACGTGGTTAAGTGGGACCTGGATAAGTGGGAAACCTCTATAGCTGGGACTCATGGTGTGGTCCCGGCACTTTGGCACTGAATTACCTCTGTTAGTGAGATAAAACAGACCTCTATAACTGAGATTAGTTGTTTCGATTTTATAGTCAAATTTACCTCTATTACTGAGACAGAGAGTGTATCTATATTTTACCTGTTTTGCTGAGGCTATATTTGAAAGATTACATTTGCTTCATAATTTTTTAGAATGTTATAGGAATTGACCTCTGTATCTGAGATAACGTCAATCTATGACCTCTCTAACTTGGACTTTATTGAAAATCTTGGACTTTAGTCTAACCAAAAAATCCGCATTCGGTTAATTGTGTCTAAACGACTTCAATGTTTACTTAGTTAGTTTGAGTAAGTAGTTAAAACTATCAAAACGGAAAACCAAAAATTAATTTTCATTTATTAAAGTTCTAAGACGCAATGAAGTCCGTTTCAAATTTAATTTAACAAAATCCATCCTTTGTAGAAGTAGAATCATTCAAAGTTAATTCGAATAAAAATTTGAACAGACTTAAAAACCTATTTAAGGACAAGGATTATTTTACCCTTATTTATTGTTGATGATTATAACTCATACATAATGTTGATAAAATACCTTATTTACCACCTCTATAACTGAAATAACCTCTTTTCTCACCTCTATTAATGGAACACTCTATAAATGAGACAGAAATTTATTTATACCTTGCTAACTGAGACCCTGTGTAAGTGGAATACCTCTTTAAGTGAGACAAATTTGGTCGTCCCTTGAGATCCCACTTATCCAGGTTTCACACCTATCAAAATTTTGCGCCCTTGGTAGGGTGCCCATCACTGTATTTTGTATTGTTATATTTGTATTTTGTAGTATATATTTTTTTTTATTCTTGTTATTTCAGATATTCCTAGCGTGTACATTGTTGGCGGTGTCAACATTAGCCGAACCTCCTGTGGACAATAGGTTAGACTTTTAGAAGTTTTTCAATTTTTAATTTGAACCTTGTTCTATATGTAAATTGGAACGAATTTCGTTTGTTTTAAAATGCAATGAAACAATAGAAATGCTAGTTTAATTGGTTCGTGAAAAGTTCAAATTAGATTGCATGATTATGTAGGTAGAGTAAGACCAAGAAAAGTCTGCAGCGGATCTGATAGCCCACGCAGTGCAAGTGTTATTTTAAACGTCAAACTTCTATGAAATTATGACGTATAAATAACACTTGCACTGCGTGGGCTATCAAATCCGCTGCAGACTTTTCTTGGTCCGACTCTACCTACATTGCAATGTACGTTTAGACTCAGGTTAAGATGATTAATAGTTAATTACACTAATCTATAAATACTTGACTCTAACTCTCATGGAAAAAGCTAATAATGAGATGACAAAATTAAATCACATCATACAAAGATTAACAGAATATTTAAAAAAGTCTAAAAATTACCCATTTTGTAACCATTATTGGTACAACCTAAAAAACGACTCCAAATTAACATTGATAAGTGTTTTTTAATGACAATAAGCTGACTTGACTGTCCTGTCCCTGCAAACATAAAAAAATATATAGACCTATTACATAAATGTATTATCAGGCAAATAAGGCCCATAGATACATACCTTACAAAGTAACATAGGTACATAATTTAAAAATCTTAAAAGTTCATTTTTTCGATACAGCTTTCTGCTGCGTCACCTGTTCAAATACCACACCCTTCGGCCAGAACCATTCGGTCTGCGCTCGCGATGGTTTGGATGATAATGGTTCGGATAGTAAAATTATCGTTACCCTCATTTCCAGATACCTGCCGCCTCAGCAGGATTTCAATGGTGGCTTTTCACCCCCGTCGCAAAGCTATGGCGCCCCTAGTGGCGCCCCCAGGCAAACGGATGCCGTATTTGGGTAAGTCTCATGTAAAAATTTCCCACATGGAAATATTGCCTAAATATATTGGAGACATATTTTACTTACTTATCTTTCAAACTAGATTTTCTCGCGGAAATATTGCCAACATATATTTCGGGGAAATCCTTAATTATTGTATTAACTTTGTGGATATTTTTGTCCGGCCATTTTCATTAGGTACGTCTATAGGCTCCGCTCGGCAATCTAATTCCAAGAATTAACACAGGAACTAGTTAAGCGGCGGAAAAACTTTTTTTAGCCTACTTTGGTGTCCCACTGCTGGGCAAAGGCCAAAGGAAAAACTTTATGTTTAAAAAAGTTCTTATATGACATACTTTTATATTGATACAAAATATGGTAGGTAATACATATTTGGTAATATTTCCCGGCAAGGTCCGGTCCCTAAGGAGTACCTAGTATTCTCTTGAAAATGAGTCATCAGTTTGCTTGACTATATGATTAGATGTGAATTATACCATCAAACCTATAACATCGGATGATAAACCGATCAACACAGCATGTGAGTTGTTTTCTTAGGGTTCCGTACCCAAAGGGTAAAACAGGACCCTATTACTAAGACTCCGCTGTCCGTCCGTCCGTTCGTCCATCCGTCTGTCACCAGGCTGTATCTCACGAACCGTGATAGCTAGACAGTTGAAATGTTCACAGATGATGTATTTCTGTTGCCGCTATAACAACAAATACTAAAAAGAACGGAACCCTCGGTGGGCGAGTCCGTCTCGCACTTGTCCGGTTTTTTTAATGATAAAATGCTAGAATTTAACACCATAGCAACCATTCGAGAATTTCATATTTTAGTGTTCTCTATTCTCAAATTTAACTTAAGTTATAAAATTAATTTGAAATACTTAATAGGAAAAAATGCTAACTTAAGGGGCCCACTGATTAACAGTCCGCCGGACGGTATCGGCCTGTCAGTTAGAACAAAATTTTGACAGTTCCTAACAACTGACAGGCCGATACCGTCCGGCGGACTGTTAATCAGTGGGCCCCTTTACGCGAATACTAACATTTAAGTACCTACTTCTATGAATAAGGCACTAATTTAGGTACCTATGTATAAATCTTTACTAGTCTACAACTTTAAAGACATACCATTCCAGTGGCACAACTCTCCTGATACTAAGCGGTTACTGTAGCCAAGGAACGTTTGGATCTCTTGCAGTCTTTTTAAACATATACTTAAGTTGTACTTTTTTTTGTAAGGGAGCTTATACTGTAGAATTGTCATATTATTGTATGTTCGTAAAGGTTGTTGCAATTTTGTATGAACAGTGGAAAATAATTATTTTTATATACCAGTGGTCTCCGTTGACTGGGCTACAAGTCGTGACCCCCCACGTCTGTATGACG
The DNA here is from genome assembly GCF_910591565.1 of Cydia splendana. Lineage (NCBI taxonomy): Eukaryota > Metazoa > Arthropoda > Insecta > Lepidoptera > Tortricidae > Cydia > Cydia splendana. The sequence goes on along the minus strand of NC_085982.1, from coordinate 12,127,542 downwards.
TACATAATTGCGGACCAAACCGCTAATTCCTCGGGTGCTCCACTTTGACTGGGCTAATAGCTCCATTTTGAAATCTAACAGTTACTTAAACTTGCAGGCCAGAGTTAGAATCTTTTTCAAAATTCCAAAAGTAAGTAGGTATATATTCATTATTAACGTCATATTTTAATCAAAAATTTAAATTATGACATTGCCACACTATCATTGCCAGTGCCATGCCAGGGGTGCGAAACTCCTGACTTCGGGCAAACTCGGCTCCGTTCGGCTCAGCATTGCTCCGAGCAATTATTACGGTTGACACAACTTGACACGACCACAGATAAGATAATGGCTTGAATTTTGACAACCCTAAATATCCGAAAGGGATAGTGCCATATATTAGAAAGGGACAGCATGATTCGACCCTGAACCGCTGTCAAACTTCGGTTTTGTAGGAAGTTTCCTTTCTGTGCGGTAGTACTATTACTTATTCTGTGGCCATGCAGAGGTTTACCCGACTCTACTAAAATTGCAATATGACTTCAAGGTAATATGAAATCTTTATAAAATTCCAAAAATATGGTTGTTTTGTATGTCATTAAGTACTCATTAAGTAGTACCATTCAATGTACAAATTTTGAATTTAACCCATTAGCGGCTGAATTATTTTTATGTCGCCGATTTTGATGATTTTCAGATATATTAATATAGTAGGCCTCAGAAACAGAAATATGAAATTAAAATTTAAATCCGACCTGTAGTTTAGAAAAAAAATACTGGTGCCGCATGGCATCGCTAGCCCTCTACCGTGTCAATAAAAACATGTTGTTATTTGTCAGCATTTATTGAACATGAAAGTTATAATCACATTTGGCACAAAGTCCTGCAACATTGTTATCTAGATTGGCTTTTACACTGTTCCAAAGCACATTCTACGTACATCCTCAGCACATGGTACCAAATATGTAATGACCAACACCATCATAGCGAAAATCATCAGCAACTCGGATACCAGTCTGAGATTGTCGCAACCCTTGAGGACAGACTGTTTATTAAGAAGTCTGCATACGTCTGTATACTAATAACCAGCAAGTGATAAAAACTGTCATCACAACGTAGCTTGATGTTCCCAATTCTACTATATTGGCTAGAAAATCACTGGCTCGGCGTATAGGAAGAGTCGGTTTATGGTTCTATCTGAAGTTCTCTATGGAATGGAAACCGGGATCACGATGTCTTAGATGTAAACAGCATCACCCTACCACACCAGATATCTTAATAACAACCAGTGATGTTACTAATGAAGTAACAACCAACTAAGTGGGTTGGACCTTGATAGACTGTATGGGCAAGAGGTTCAACATAGCCACTAAAACTCAAAATCCTTACTTTTTTGACAGTAATTGTATTCGAGATTTTTAAAAAGCCCGATAAGATTCTAAAATCATGATGAAAACGCTAACAAATAGGGGAAAATAAAACATAGAACATGTAACACATATCAAGTGATAAGACCACATAAGCGGCTAATGGTGCCGTACGGCATCGGAGAATTTTCTCATGCCATATACAAAATCTGAAATCAAAATTTAATAGTCTATGTATATCATTGCATCAATTATACATCCCACGTCCTGATAAAATACATTACATAAATATTTTACCAGAAAACCAACGATTTCTGACCAGTTTACTTAGAATGAACACCAAAAATTTGTATTTTTTTCTATACCCAATTTTTGGGTACCTGAAACCAGCAGGAACAATTCAAGTTGCTTAAAACATGTAATTAAATTGATAACTGGTATCCTTGAGTATGTAATTAATCACAAAACTCCTTCATTTTCTGCTTATTGTATCTTTAGAGAGCGAAATACTAAGCACAGGAAAAGCGATGCCGTATGGCACCGCTAGCCGTTAATGGGTTAAAATACCACAAGATCTTTTTTTTCTGAATGTCATCTTTCAAGATGCCTGCAACTGCTTACGCGTTGACTTAATCGACTACAAAATCTAGGTTCAATCAAAAATAGTGGTTCAATTAAGCTAGCTAATTAGTAAAGGTGTTTTCAAAATAGTAACATTAAAAATTATAGAAATAATAATTTTAGCTAAGTAATGAAATTGTACTCAAAAGTAACATTATTGCATTAAACAATTGATAGGTACCTATACCTACCTACTTTTATTTAGATTCGGCAAAAAAGCACGGCAGAGTCCAACTCGCACTTGACCGATTTTCGAGCGCGTATCATACTTGATGAATTAGTCATTATAGTAAGCGATAGATCGTGATCATCGTGATACAGCTACGAGCATCGGACACGGTATAATCGAAGACAAACAGCTCTACTTAACGAAAGCCTTTTTTTCTACTGTGCATCTGCCTACTATAGGATATAATATGGCACTCCAAAACATCTGGGAAATTATTTCCCACTTTGTTTTAAAAGCCTACTTTTATTTATTTTTATACGCAGAAACTTGAAGCAATGACTAGTAAGTACCTAGATACCTACATGGGAAAAGCAGCGATAGTTAAGTATATCGAAATAGGAACTTCCTGTCACTTGTGTCACGTCACCTGTTATTCAAAATTTGCCGCCTAAAACTGATGACTGGTCATGTTAGTTGCTTTTTTTAAGAAATCTTTTTTACCACATAAGAAAAGACAGTCCAGCACTTGTGGTTTCGACTATACAATAGATAGAACATCAAAGTCAAGGATCAAATTTGGTTGCATAATTGTTGAATTGACCTCGAGACCATTAGTTCAAACGATCAAGACTAATCAGAATTCCCATTCAGTGGGGCACTGTACCTAGTGTAAATTTCATTTGATGGCGTGACGTCACGTTTGCTCTAAGCCTCGTTATATATGGGATTTTGAGTTTCCAAAACGTCTCTTCTCTTCTTCTTCAAAGCGTATCTTAATAAAAGTAGGTAAGTACCTTTTGTTTATGGATTAATGTTACTTTTGAGTAATCAGGTTTTAGTTCATATATTTTATAAAGTAAAGGTCTTTTTCTGGAAATCTACATACTTATCAATACCTATTGACTACAAATACAACTTCATTACTAAGATTATTATTTCAATAATTTTTAATGTTACAATTTTGAAAACAGCTAGCTTAATTGAACCACTATTTTTGATTTTAATTTTGATTTATACCTAAACTGGGACATCATTTCCCACTTTGTTATTTAGGTACCCACCTACCTATTGCTTCAATTTGGATTCATTAAATTTGTATTTTTCTCGAAACTCAATAAATAATGATGTGTATGATATTAAATAAACCTAGAAAATAAAACTTTTAACTGGGACATTATAATTTTTTTCAGACAACGCCCATCATCAACGTACGGTGCTCCCAACTCCCGTTCTTCTCGACCTTCCAACCAATATGGACCTCCACAAGGCAGACAGCCGTCCAGCCAATACCTACCTCCTCAGGGCAGGGCTCAACAACCCTCTAACCAGTACGGGCCTCCATCTAGCAGGGCTCAACAACCTTCGAACCAATACGGCCCTCCACAAGATAGAGGTCCCTCTAACCAATACGCACCTCCGCAATCCAGAGCTCAACAACCATCTAGCCAATACGGCCCTCCTCAATCCAGAGCTCAACAACCATCTAGCCAATACGGCCCTCCTCAATCCAGAGCTCAACAACCTTCTAGCCAATACGGCCCTCCTCAATCTCGATCTCAGCAGCCTTCTAACCAATACGGAGCTCCTAACCAAGACAACCAATTCCGCTCTCAACCTTCAAGTCAATACGGTGCTCCTGCGTTCGGCCAAGCCGCATCGTCTAACCAATACTCTGGACAGGGCAGATCTCCTTCGAACCAGTATGCTAGGCAACCGTCTACTGAATACGGGGCGCCTAATGGTGGTACGTATTTTTCTATGGTTATAAAACCCTTTCTAATATCTTTAGAGGTTGATCTTTTTGACTAACATCGTGTTCTTAGTGTCATGTCACATGTCCAGGACCTGTTGAATGGCTCACATACCTCGGCAACCTAAACCCAAGAAATTATAATGGCTTTCATAAAGCTACAATCCAGACAGATTGGACAAACAATAATACCTAGTTGTGATTAGTTGGTTTTCCTCAGGGTGTTTTTCTCAAAACCGCTGAATAAGTGACTGGTAAATAGAATCACCATATTTCTGACTCTGTTACTTGAAATCTTAATAATAATGCCTTTCCACTGAGGCAGGATTTCCGATGATGAGAGGAGTACTGGAATCAACCAATAGTAGGTGTTACACGTGTCTTCTTCGCATCGCTGGATTATAACTAATGCCAGTGGGAAGACACACCTGACTCCGGGCAAACTCGGCTCCGTTCGGCTCAGCATTGCTCCGAGCAATTATTAGGGTTGGCACCACTTGACGTCCCTTTGCGTGCACGACAACAGATAAGATAATGACTTGAATTTTGACAACTCTAAATAGCCGAAAGGGATAGTGCCATACATTAGTAAGGGATAGCATAATTAACAAAGTTCGTCCCTGAATCGCTGTCAAACTTCGGTTTTGTAGGAACCTTTCTATATGGTACCTAGTACTATTATTTATTCTGTGTTAAAGCTATTGGTTGATTTCTACACGCCTCTCATTTCCGCTTATCTCCACCTCAGTGGAAAAGCAGCCTAGGGCTCTTCTGATAGAAGCCTGATACATAGAGATGTCCAGTGTATAATGTAAATGATTATGTTCTTCAGGTCAGCAATTTGGTCAGGGTAACTTCGGAGACGCTCAGAGCAGGCAGTACCTTCCTCCCGATGCTAGAGGAGGATATGGTGGTGATGATGATGGCAGCAATGGGGTAAGTTTTACTAGAGACTACTCTCTTAGTTTACAGTGTACAGTCAAATGTAAAAATATGGGTGCACTCATCTTACTCAAAAATAAATATGTTCCATAGCTGCATATCAGCGAATTAAGAACTAAGTATGTGACATATTTTTGAGTAATTTATTATATTAAGAACTATGTGACATATTATTTATTTTTAGTAAGCACCCATATATTTACACCTACCTACTTGTGTAAACGAATACGATTGCAATCTGACTTTTGATTTGCCTTTATTATATTCAAGTGCTTAAGGTTATAACATTTAATAAATTTTGTTATCCAACCACCACCCTGTATAAGGACACCTTAGTACTAACGGTAAGACAACTATTTATTAAACAACTAATTATAAAACAGCATAAATATATTCCAGACTTCTCTGCCTCTAGAAGGAGAGATGACTTCGTACGTACGTACACACACACACACATACACATACATACACACACACACATTATAGGTACGCGTGCTTTAAACATTATCAATGTAACTTAAATATAAAGTTCTAAAAAACAAATTATCTTAAGTTTTTGCATATACTACTTGTTTACGTCTAATACGGCCCGGCAACGGCCGCAGTCCAGATGTTAAGAAATTGTTTTGCTATTCATCTTTTGTTTACCTTGTCGTCATGTTAAATATTACGTTTCTATTATCTTGTAATACAAATATGTAATATTATAATTGCTAAGCATAAAATAAATGGATTGGTACCTGTGTTGAAAATAAAATGTAAGGACGGTGAATCCTGACCCACCGTGATACAGTTCACACTAGTACGGGGGTCAGATGACACTTACTTGCCATTTGGTTTTGTACCATAATACAATGTAAGTTATGTAAGTAGTTTAAGCACCTTTATTAACTCAATAAAATATCTTTATCTTTATCTTTTTATCTTTTAAAGTGACATATTTTTAATCGGTGTCTAAAGAGGAAGTTTATAGACGTTCAAAGACGAGAAAAAATCGTAATTCGGAATATATTACTTTTTTATACCACGTTAGAGGTAAACAAGCGTACGTTCCACTCCACCTGAGTAAGCGGTAACCATAACCGCTTACTCAGGTCTCAGGTGTCACATTTAATCGCCTTGCGACCAATATTAGTATTAGCACAACATACAGTAGTGTTAAAAAATGTCGGCGGCAGATCGTAAAATCGGGCATTAGCCAGGCAAATCGTCAAACGTTGAGGTTTGAACGATATGGCTGATAGTCGCTAGTCAGATCTTGAAATGGCAACGTTTCATGATCATGATATGCCTAGGAATATCTCGATATGCCCGATTTTACGATCTGCCGCCGACATAAATACGTAAAATGAGCAGGAAAAATAAAAGAAACCAAAGCATTTTAGAGTCATGCAAACAAGTGGCCTCCGGACCGGGCCACTTGTGTTGCCCGACTGAGGTTAGCTTAAAGCTATGGGGGACACACCGATATACAGGTGGTTATCCTAGCTATACGCATCACTGATTGCCATATGCAGTAAGAGTAGTTAAGAACTCATTCAATTGTGAATCTTGTTCCCATCAAATAAGGTATAAAATCAAATGGGTTAGTAGTTGGACATAATGCTAAACGTAACGGTATTCTTAGCTCGCTTCATCTGCGCATGTTGAAGGAACGATGGCGCTCCGGGCTGGAATCAATTTGACTTCGTAGTCGCTCGCAGCATGTTTTGCTCGCAATTATATTTATGTACGAGCGTGATGCACTGTTAATATCAAAATGAGATCAATTTATCTTTGAAATAGACTTGTCGCTCGTTTTTTAAAACAACTTTAAAAACTTTACACTAGCACTCAATTATGTAGTTTATCGAACTCTCTGTAGTTTTATCTCCTCGTATGTTAATACTTTTCACTGGACCCACCTTGATACACTGCTTGGCCCTCAATGAATTAAATGTGCTTTTTGTTATGTTCAATAAAGTTTAAAATACGAAATACATAGATATTTAATTGACTTTTAAAGCTTCATCAGGAAGTTAAATTTATAGTTCTTATAATAAACCTGATCCTCCCACCCTCAGGAGCCAGCAAACTACAGCTTCGAGTACATGGTGAAAGATGACGAATCCGGCAACGATTTCGGGCACCGCGAGTCCAGGATGGGTGATCGCGCTGAGGGCCTCTACTACGTATTACTTCCTGATGGCAGAAAACAGGTATTACTTGCCGTTCCAGTGGGTGAGCGAGACAGGCTGTGGGAATAAACTTCTCAGGACGCCGTGCTAGTTAGGGCAGCCACACTATGGTCTTTTGCGCATCGGCGTCTAGTCAGCACTATGGAAAATGGCGTCGCTGCTCAGTTGCGCCAACGTTGCGTCGAAGACAGGCATAGAGTTGACTAGTCGCCGACGCCCAGGAGACGCTATTGTGGGGTGGCCCTTAGTGTTTATGTGATAACTTACCTACCTGTGATTATTGTTCCAGACCGTTGAATACGAAGCAGACCAGGACGGTTACAAGCCAAGAATCTCCTACGAAGACACCGGCGCCGGGGCGGGCGCCGGCTATGACTCCAACGCTCAAGCTTTCGGACAAGATGGCGGCTACAATCAAAATGGCGGATATTAAGCTAAACTTTGGTAGATGTTTCTGCAATTCTTCTATTCATCTCGCTTTTATTGTGTGTAAAAGAATGTGTTGGGTAGGTGACATTGTAAAAATTCTATCTAGCTATGAAGTCCAAAGTAAAACACTGTTTTTATTATTAAGCATTTATGTTTGATGCTGAGTAAAAGCTGAGAAGAAAATGTTGGCATGTTATGTGTCCTCAATTGTACATAATAATTTTCTGTCAGTTTTGTTATTTCCATATGTAAATGTATAGTGTAACAAGACTGACTTGGGGACACAAACTTTGCTTGACTCAAGTTTCCAAAAATAATTCTTAACTCGATCAAAAATGAATGCGTTAATGAATCTAACAGCGTTTTTAAAAGTAGCACTTTCTGTTCAAGTTAAAAATGGGATTGTTTTATGGCTATGAATTGAACAAGGATCAAGGGAAATGTATACCTAGGGATGTTTAGATTCGCAGATTATTTCTAATTAAACTTTTTTAACTTTTTAGGAATGGTTATACTTATATTGTGGGGGGTTTGTACGTCGTATACCATGACAAGAGATGTTAAAGATGGGTGAATAAGTAGTTCAAGAATAACGTTTTTCTATTGAGTATTTTCGAAAGTTGTACCGTACCTACCCTTTTTTAACAGAACGGTAGAGCTAAAGTAGAAAAGTTATTATTTAATAATTTTATTTGAATGAATATCGACGACTTAAGCTATGTCAAAGGACAACGAGCCATATTACGAGATTATTAAAGTACAAAATACTTTAGCGTAGTATAATATTGTAAGTGATGTGATAATGCACAAGGAATCAGCACCAGTCATATGTTATCGAGCTTTAGTTTTTATAAATACTAGCTTTTACTTAAACTTGTTCTCTTTCTGACAAAATAATTGTCCATAATGTACCTACCATGTTTAACCAAAATTATTTCTTATTATTACTGTATGAACTTTCCTTATTTGACGTATTTTAATTTCTTGTTATTTATTACATTATTCCCTTTATCGCTGTTTATCTACGATTTATTTAGTCTGTAGAATATTGTAATCAAATACTCAATGTAAATAAACAGATTTTATACGAATTTTGTTTTTGTTCTTACTTTTACTGTTTTCTTAACAACTTTGCTAGTGGTAATATTGGTAAATTTGACATTTTGTAAAGTGGGAAATAATTTCCCACGCAGCAAGCAAGGGTTTTGGTGAAATGCCGCCAACTTAGGCAATTAAATATCGAATATACCTGATTTATCTTTTTTATTGTAGGTATTTATGTCAGGGAAGAGCACAGAAGCAGGGAAAAAGTTGCAATTGAAAATCTGTATGCAATATTATACGTACTACTTTTTGATGTAATGCCGAGGTTTGTGTATTTTGTGTTTGTTTACAAGTTTTGACACATGATAGGTCACGGCCCCAACGCTGTCTGTTCTCTTTCACGGCGCAGCAACTAGTATCATTTCTCTCTCCTTGCTCTTTTAAAAATGCCGTTTGTCAAAAAAGGACAACCATACTGTTGACAAGATGGACTTCAAATCCGGGTGTCCCCTTTTTAGGTAGACCCAGGTTGTGCATGTGTGCGTAAAAACGTATATGTGTGCTCTTTTAGGGATGTGAAAAGTCGATTTTAATCATGTTATATATCATATATCGATAAACGCTACACAGCGGAACGCAATAGCGATTAATTGAAGCTTCAATATCTTCGTTAAACATAAACATAATTGAAATGCTAATGGATAATTAATATATTATAAATAATTATAATATAATAAAATAATTCAATTATTGCGGAACACCTATTTTAGTAGGTATTTATGTATTTTAATTAAATATCTGAACTTTCCCTTGGTTCCCTGCTGGGGCGTGACTATAAAATTGTGATCTGATAACCACAATAAAGAATAAAAGCGTTTATGTTCATTTTAGGTATCGTTAAACCTTTGAAGTAAAATTAAAATTGCAAGAAATGTCGATAGTTTATCGATATGACTTTATCGACATGGCTACAGCAAGGTGGGCCCACATTGTTAAACGTTCACTAAACAAAAGTGGTCCCACTGACAGCTCGCTTGGAAGGTATCTCTGTATATTATTATATCTATGTGATAGGTAGTAAAAAAAATCGTTATCTACTCCAAAAAGTTTACATATGGCAAGACATAGTGACGCAACTTTATTGCTTGAATTTACTCTAACTATATTTTGATACAGCTATTCAATATTGTAAATATTAAATAACACCAATAATAATAGATTTAACACCATGAAGTTATTAAATTTATATTTTTTCAAACTAAGCAGTATGCTTTATGGTCATAGTCTATTCATAAGGATCGAATTGGAAAAAAAAACTAAATTGACAATGACAATCTTGTGATTCGAGTCAGCTCAGCTGAATTGTGTATTTTTATTTATTATCAGCATTTATGTGTTAGATTTTCGTAAATTTCCGCGTTCTTTATATTACAATAAAGGCAACGCGTTATTTAATCTCTATAAAGTGTCATTTGAAGTGTGAAAACGAATGGTTACCTTTGTTTTGTTGTCGTGAAATCGTTGAACAATGTTTGGGAGGCCCAGATGTAGAGAATATACGCCTCTAGCCACCCAACAGTTACGACTTCGGAGTCTTATACAGGTATTTAAGTAGTTCATATTAATTTTTTAGGTTAAATACTATTGGAAACGCAACATTTACCAACAAACTTCTACATAATTTGTCATCATATGCATCGTTATTTTGAGGCTTCTGAGGAAATTAGTTGAAATTTGTTCATAAAATGCATTAAATGTTCATTAAAACCCGTTTCAAATGTAATTGGGCTTAGTAACTACTCTTATTTATAAATGGTAACCAAAAATTACACTCAATAAATGATGAAAGAATAGATTAGATAATAAGAGATAATACACATGAAATGCATTGTTATTATTGCCGTGTTTTCTTGTAAGATGAGATTACTATTATTGTTCAAGTAAGTGAGTATGATATCATATCGCTAGTTTTTCATTCCTTTGGTGAACCCTTTCCGGCACTTGCGGTCACAGGTAATATGGGGGAGTTATGATCTAGTCCTGACATTTTGGTGCCCTCATAGACATACGTAGTGGTTATTTGGCACTGGCAATATCACAGAGGACCGCCAAACATGGAAATTGCTCCACCTGGAAATTGAGTCTTACTCTTAAATATATGATGATGAATATCTCATCGTGCTTTGTATGATTCAGTCTGACTTAGCAGTGGAGTCTCTTATGGATCTTATTGATTCCTAGATTGAGCTGTAGGTCTCACAAACAATGTATTTTGAAATAATTCCAATTTAACAAAATAAAGAAGTATCTAATTTTTGAACCTGTTCAAAAATTTTTACAAGAATTGTTTGAGAAATACTACTTCTAAACGATACGGAAACATTCCGCTCCCGCCTCACCTTGGTTGATCATGTAATGTTTTTAAAATAAAATCTTGTTGCATTCCAGATTGTAGGCTACAATATCCGACCACCTGAAGGCTGTCTATACCAGTGCAGTTTCTACCTGACTCTCCATCATACTACCATGTCTGCACCATTCTACACCAGCGAGAGGATCTGCTCTCCGCATCCCAAGTGGAAGGAGATTGATTCAGGTAATAGGTTATAGATTCTCTCGCGGGCTTGGTTTCCGCAACTCGACGTCATATTACTGCGCCTATTTTGCGTGATGGGTTGGTGGCACTATTCTTGCCAACCCAACTCTACCAAGCCTAGCAGACCTTTGACGTCACCAACAAATTCTGGGAGAGACCCCGGTGAGCCGAGGTGTTGTGCCCGGTACACTGCCACCCCTGGGCATTCGAGAATGACGTGGGCCGCTGTCTCATCTGCCTCCATGCATGCTCTGCAGAGGGGGTTATCTGTAACACGTAGGGTTAATAGGTGCTTGTTTAATGAGGCGTGGCCAGTTATGGCCCCAGCTATAAGCCGAGCTGTGGCCTCTTCAGCTGTCGCAGTCGCTGATTCAGGTAATAAATTCTTGGAGTATCTCTCTCCTGCCTCGTGTTATTCCGGCTTTTTGCCACGGCTCATGAGAACTGGGGTTCCGATTGGCAAGTAATCCCAAGAATAGTATGAATAATTTTATGGCTCCTCTACACGAAGGGCCAGCGCCAGCCACTCCAAGGGACGCATTTATGCGTTAGAGGGAGCAAGTGATATTGCTATCTCATTCTACCGCATGGCTGCGTCCCTTGGAGTGGCCGGCGCTGGCCCATTGTGTAGAGGAGCCATTATTTATTTACGAAGAGAATCTTTGTAATTGTTATCCTGACTAGTTTTTATGTGAAAAGACTCGTCTTTCAATGTCAAATCAATTGACACCTCATTCACCAGACGACACAAACATTCAGTCAGGTAAAAATGTTAGTTTTTGCTTGTTTGCCGCCTTTGGTTGTCACACGCGCGTTTCCGACCACGAGTAACAATTAACAAACTAATACATGAGTCACCAATGTTGATAAACTCCATCCTAGAAATGTGGGTCAACCGATATAGGTACAAGTATGCAAATTATTTAACAGTTTTAACTAATATCAACCTTAACAGTGTACAATATAGTTCATTTTTGTATAAACGTTGGGATTGTTGTTTTAATACGACAGTTAAAAGGAGATTAAGAATTAATGAGGTCTTGTTTGGTGTCAATGTGTTAGAGATGTCTCTGTATATAATTATAGTCATTGACTGGTTTTTAATAAATGAATAATGAATAATGAATAATGTTTTTTGTTGTCTGGGTTGCTAAGTCGCTGGCCCAATATTACAAGGTTCTATGTTTCACTTTTATGAAACTGAAATTTGAACATTGTCATAGTGACATTAAGTCGAATTTCAACTATCTTGAAAATGTAACATAGAACCCTGTAATATTCGGCCAGCGAAGTATTATTTATATAATGTTGTATTGTAGTAGGGTCACTTTTATAATAATATTTGGACAACGAGGCTTGTCATTAAGAAATCATTTTTGCTCAAGCTGAAATGGAGACTTCGCGCTCGCTCAGTCCATTATAATGCACAATGGGCGTTACAAGGATAGTGGTCATATCCTCACTATAATCTGCGTCTGCGTCATCGACCACAATCGAAACATAAATTATACAATGCACGATAATAATAATGACATCATTTTATTTTGTAACTATCCTCCCACGTATTCGTCCGCGTAATAGTAGGTACATTACGATACAAGTACGAAAAGTAGGAAATTCGCAACGATTACCTTTTCACACGTGTATTGTACAACGTTTTAGAGTACTTATGCCCCTTTAAATTTTCGACATAGGTTAATTCCGTCAGTTTACCGTCCAGTGTCAGTTTCCGTCCACTTGTCGGATTAGCAAATAATACATTTCATTTCATTTGCTACTTGCGAAATATAATTTTTATATAGATAGATAAATTGTTTAGATATTAAGGATTGCAATAAGTCCAAATTTTTGCAACAATGAAGGTTTATATTCAAATGGACAATGGACGTCAAGTGGACGAAAACTAGAGCCGGACTAAAACTAGCGCAATGACCCTACGCACGTATAGTGCTAGTTACCGCACTAGGGCGTTAAATTAACATTCAGGCTTTTCTTTATCTGTCAATATCTAAATAACGAACCTGATTTTTTTTTTTCAGAAATCACTCATCATATGACGTCAACGAATGTCGTCATACGTATCTGGTGTCATATGCTCCCGCCGAACAAAGATTACGAAGAAACAGACCGACAAGACACCGTCATTCAGACCTGGGGCGTATACTTCACGGGTCTAAGGTATTTAGGGGCCAATCTAGCCTTAAACTTCACTTCAGACTGCTTCAAAAGCAATACCCTAGTTTTTCAAATGCATGGCGGGTACTTTTGCTCCTACAAAAGTCTCAAACTAGATATAATTCCACCGGAGAACGAGATAGAACATAGTTCGCTATCTTCAGATTCGTCCGGTAAGACGAAAACTCTGGAATCTAGATTTATACAGAATCATAAAGCGAAATCTAGATCGATATCACCGAGTAAATATTCTAGACGGACGGATAAAGAGTATTCGAAAAGCCATAGTCCGGTTGAAAGGGGATTTAAGCAGAATTTTCCTACTTTAAAAAACTCTGCAAGTTTAAATATAGGACAGAGTAGTAGAGATTTCAAAGAGAGAAACGAGGAAAAAAAATTAGATCCGAATTTAATATATGAACATTCACCGGAGACTCAAGATGTGAAAGAGTTTAGAAGTGATGTGAACTGTGATAATTTATCTAAGAACGCTTCGAAAGAAGATATATCAGAGAATAAAATAGATTTGAGTGAGACCGCTGAAAATTATGATCTAAGGAATGAATCGGATGTACCAAAGTATCGGTATCATGCTTTAAGCTTTTTAAAATCGGAAATCAGACCCAGTTATAACTCGAATAAGTTACAGAAGTTGCATATATTGCAGTACTCTATTAAGAAAAAGCAAGAAGCGGTGCAAGATATAAAAGAAAAAATATATAAAAATTCAGCGTTGACTAGTAGTTTAACCGATGAGTTTGGTGATGAAGTGAGATTGAAAAGCAGGTCGCAAAGGAATTTGTTTTCTCCGGATGATGATTTGGAGAAGATTGTGAAGTACGGTAAGATTAAGGATGAGAAGCCGGTTTCTAATGGACCGAGGCTGGCGTTGAAGTTGAATGATCTCCTATCTTTTAAGGTTGGTATTTACATAATAAATAAATATATAATATAGGGTTTTTACACAAATGACTACAGCTTGGCAAAATAGAGTAGAAATTAAAAAGTGGCAAGCCCTTGCAAACCAATTTAAATAATAAATAAATATTATAGGGACATTCTTATTAAATATATTAAGAACGGGTCACTCACGTATTTTAAGTCGTGCAACGCTCGACATGTTTCACTCCGTACCGAGGAGTATCATCAGGAGTTTTGAAGTTTTATTAGGGACATTCTTACACAAATTGACTAAGTACCACGATAAGCTCAAGAAGACTTGTGTTGTGGGTACTCAGACAACGATATATATAATAATTATATAAATACTTAAATACATAGAAAACAACGATGACTTAATCACAAATATCTGTGTCATCACACAAATAAATGCCCTTACCGGGATTCGAACCTGGGACCATCGGCTTCATAGGCAGAATTACATAAATGGTTTCTCTTCACTACACCTTATAAAAAAAGTCCCCCGTCGCGTCTGTCTGTCAGTATGTTCGTGATAAACTCAAAAACTGAACGGATTTTAATGAGGATTTTCTTATATTTCAGTCAAAACCATCACCCTTCCAAAGGGCAGAGCATGTAAGGCTAACGAAGCAGATAGAAATATTGCGGTTCAAGAGGATATTACTGGCGGATGAGAGAGATAGCAAGCTGGCTAACATACGGAGGCTGAAAGAGACGCATGCGAAGCTGTGCGAAGAAAATCAGGACTTAGGTGAGTATTAGAAAATAGTTATTTGTTTTACAAGGGGGCAAAGTTGTTGTTTAACTGCTCGTGCTAATATTGATACCCGAGCAAGCGAAAGATTCCAAAATTGAACCACGAGCATAGCGAGTGGTTCGAAAAATGGAATCTTGAGCGTTGCGAGGGTTTCAAAGCACGAGGGTTAAACAAAATTTGCCCCCGAGTGAAACACAAAATTTTTCACCACACCAACCTGAAGCAAATATTAAATGTAAAATATCAAACAAAATCAAACCAAATCAAATACAAATGAATGTAATTAAAAATTTATCATCCAAAATCATCATTTAAAAGTCATTTCTACCAGCAAACATAAGAAACCAACTCAAAATTTGCATTTGATTACTTTGTCTCACATGTGAATAAAATGCAACTTTGCTATCAGTTTTTAAAGTGCAAAGAAAGCCTTTCCGAGCTGGTGTGGTGAAAAAAAAGTTAAATTATGCAATTAGAAATTGTTCATACTTATAATAGTTATAATAGGCCCCGTGCATGAATGAACTATAGAGGGCACTATAGGGCTCGCTTGAACTATAGGGGGCAGTATAGGACCCGTCAGATTTTTGGCGCGAGGCGTAAATGTGTCGTTTATGCTTCCGATGTAGCCCACAAGATGGCATAACCTACTATGCACAAGGAAACGTACCGACGAGAAAGGTAGATGGTAGCACTTGCTTTGGTAATGTACATGTGCATATATGTTTCCGATTCAGGCCACAAGACGGCAGACCCTCCAACGCGCACGGTGCCTATAGGCAAAGTGAATTATGCGTTAAAATGTCACTTTTATTGAATATTGGGTTATAAATATTGAATGTACAATTTTTTTTTGTCTAAAATGATAGGACGTGATTGAAAAGTTAGGAATGGCATACGCTTGGTCCAATTTCTTTTCGTAGCTTTAAAACTACTGATATTGATAGATGAGGTGTCGATTCTTTTTGCGATAAAGGAAAGTAACATCTACCCTCTATTTTTTGATTCCAAAAAACATCTACAAATACTTATAACTAAAGGTTTAAGGTTTTTTTTTATATTTTCCAGGTCTAGAACTTATGCAGGGCTACCACAGCCTCTCCCGACGGACAGACAGACTGAAAGAGCAGAGACAATCCGCGGCAGCGCTAAGGGAACTCGCGGCGCGCGCACATAGAGAATTAGCTGCGCATAGCGACTCGCTGTTGCAACATTTGGCGCAGATATTCTATATTGAGCAGGTTAGTTTATCTGTACTTGTGCATGGGGTAAAACACAAAAAAATACAAATAAAAAAAAATATATAAAGGAAAAAATTAACACAAAATCACAAAAATAAATCCGGCCCAGTGCGAGCAGACTCATTACGCATAAAACGGCAAAAATCACGTTTGTTGTATGGGAGCCCCACTTAAATATTTATTTTATTTTGGTTATAGTATTTGTTGTTATAGAGGCAACAGAAATATCATTTGTGAAAATTTCAACTGCCTAGTTATCACGGTTCATGAGATACAGCCTGGTGACAGACAGACAGACGGATATACAGGCAGACAGACAGACAGCGGAGTCTTAGTAATAGGGTCCCTTTGGGTAGGGAACCCTAAAAAACAAAGTACAAGAAAAGAAAAATCAAAAAACACAAAAAACAGCAATAAAAATACAAAAACAAAACAATCACCCATAAAAAATGTAACAAATATCACAGCGCAAAAATTAAATATCACACAACAATACTAAAAGCGTAGTTAGAGTTAGATCAAGAAAAGTCTGCAGCGATTTTGATAACCCACGCAGTGCAAGTGTCATTTTAAACGTCAAACTTTTATGAAATTATGACGTATAAATAACACTTGCACTGCGTGGGCTATCAAAATCGCTGTAGACTTTTCTTGGTCTAATTCTAACAATAAACTTATGAGTGTCTCGCTTCTTTGTCTTCCAGGTGGACCAGACAACTTGGAAAATCTGCGATGTGCCCCTGCCAGTCTGTTCCGACGGAGCTCGCCCCTCCGCCGCGGCCGACGCCGTGGCGGCCGGGCTCGCGGCGCAGGCTGTTGTGCTGACGGCCGCCATCTTGAATTTACCGTTACGATATAAAATAACGTTGCTGGGTTCTGCGACGAAAATATTGGATATAACTCCGGATTTACCTGACCCAAAGTAAGTAGGAGTGGCGGGGTGAGTGACCCAGTAGCTGTGTGAGTGACCTAGTAGCTTGGTGAGTGACCCATTAGCGGGGTGAATTACATAGTAGTTGGATGAGTGACCCCGCTATCTATGTGAGTGACATAGTAGTTGGGTGAGTGACCCAGTAGATATGTGAGAGACCTAGTAACAGAGTGAGTGACCCATCAGCGGTGTTAGTGACCCATTAGCAGTGTGAATGGCCCAGTAGTTGGATGAGTGACCCCAGTAGCCATGTGAGTGACCGAGTAACTGGGTGAGTGACCAAGTAAGTCACCGACCGACCGGACGAGGGGCCACAAAAGTGACCGCGCGAGTGAGTGCTTTGTACACCACAAGCTGTCCATCCCGACGTTCCCCTCTCAGTCTGTTCCGACGGAGCTCGCCCCTCCGTCGCGGCCGACGCTGTGGCGGCCGGGTTCGCGGCGCAGGCTGTCGTGCTGACAGCCGCCATCTTGAATTTACTGTTACGATACAAGATTACGTTGTTAGGATCGGCGACGAAAATATTGGACATAACCCCGGACCTACCTAACCCAAAGTAAGTAGGAGTGGTTGGGTGAGTGACCCGGTAGCTGCGTGAGTGACCGAGTGACAGGGTGAGTGGCCGATTAGATGCACGAGTGACAGATTAGATGTGTGAGTGACCGTGTACGCGACAGATGACGGTACTGTCAGAATGCCAGGAATGCACAAATAATCCACACACGTTTGTTGTTAATCATAGTCTTTAATGCACTGATTTTGGTATTTAATACAAATACAGTAAATTGAATAAGTAATCTAGGTCGCGCGTGTGCGCATATTTGCCCAAAGGCATTCCTACAGTGTATGCTATACCTACGCTGTACGATAGCTAGATCGTACAGACCGAGTAGCTGTGTGAGTGGCCGAGTAGCTGTGTGAGTGGCCGAGTAGCTGTATGAGTGACCGAGTAGCTGTGTGAGTGGCCGAGTAGCTGTGTGAGTGACCGAGTAGCTGTGTGAGTGGCCGAGTACTTGGGTAAGTGACCAAGTAAGTCACCGACCGACCAACTGATTGACCGGGCGAGGGGCCACAAAAGTGACCGCGCGAGTGAGTGACCGACCGAGTGAGTGCTTTGTACACCACAAGCTATCGATCCCCGACGTTCCCCTCCCAGTCTGTTCGGACGGAGCTCGACCCTCCGCCGCGGCCGACGCTGTGGCGGCCGGTTTCGCGGCGCAGGCTGTTGTGCTGACGGCCGCCATCTTGAATTTACCGTTGCGATATAAAATAACGTTGCTGGGTTCAGCGACGAAAATATTGGATATAACACCGGATTTGCCTGATCCAAAGTAAGTAGGAGTGGCTGGGTGAGTGACCGAGTGACTGGGTGAGCGTCCACGTAAGTGATCGACCGTTCGAACGAGTGAGTGACCACGTAACTGACCGACCGACCAAGTGAGCACGTATGTGACCGTGCTAGTGACTTAACTTCCCATCATCATCATCATCAACTTTTTTGCTAAAATAAAAAACAATTCTTTTTTCGTTTCAGCATACCCTTATTCGCCCGAGGCGGCGACGCGACGCTATTCCGCTACGCCATGTTTTTGTTAAACAAGTGCATAGCGCAGCTATTATGGGCGAGAGGCCTCCCCGTCACCGACATGAGGCCGACGCTCGCTAATCTACAGAAACTGATGATTACTCCTCATAATTCGTAAGTATTTGAAATTGTAATAATCATCTGATACTTTTTTGGGTTTTTAGGCCTCTCTGCACTCGTATGGGGCTTTCTTTCTGTTAGATAAACCTCCATATTCCATACATCGTTATCGCGGGAGCAAAAACAAGCCTGTCACAGAACACATGTAACAGAACGTCCGTTTTGTAAAAGTGGTATATTCTGCCTACACATTTTAAACCTCTAAGATGTTCTTCATATCTAGCATGAAGTTTTCGCAGGAAAAGGTCAATTAAACTCGTATTTCACTATGTAAATGCCTACCTATAAGTCAACATGTCTACTTGAAAACCAAGTTACCAATGTATTTAATTTTTTATATCAGTATTTACTTCTTAAAGTATTTTATGTGATTTTAGTAATAGATGACCACACTTTTATTTAAATTCGATTCTGCTACATTTTGAGCCGATAGGTACATAAGAACGTAACTCAATAGGAATGTCACTTCTGTTATTATTTATTTGTCATAATCTTTCACTACTGTCAAATCGTTGTTGATCCCGCGATAACGATGTATGCATATTACCAAAGAGAATTTAGACTAGAGGAATATTCTCAAAGTAAATTATGTAGTCAGTACATTTACTGCCATCTTTCGACACAAATGATTAACACTTTTAGAACGCCATTTGACTGATCCTTATTTTTTCACTGATATGTGTTAAATTTGTTAAATGTGTAAAAAGTATCGCCATCATCTACTCGAGGATAGGCCAAAGGTATGGTGCCATCTTTTCGAGCGATGCATAATTTACTTATGACAATATTCCTCTAGTCTAAGTTCTCTTTAATATTACGAAGATTCTTGCTCTAGCTATTATGTTTTTGCTAAATAAGCTTACTTTACTATTTGCTAGAGTAAAAAAAAATGTATAAGTATTTAGGTTTAAATTATCACTTTCCAAGCATTATTTTTACATTCTGTATCAGTTATTTTAGCCAGCTTACCGACTTTATTATCGCTATAATATTACATATCTGTCCTTTTCCTTTTATACTCTATCTCTCTCTTATCAATTAATTTTTACTTTTTTTTTTTTTTTTTTTTTTTATTATTGGAAAAAGGTAAACATTCGACCACAATCTCACCTGATGGTAAGTGCCGATGCAGTCTAGGATGGAACATGCTTACCTAAAAGATGACTATTCACTCTCGATTTAAAGACTTAGCAGTTTCTACGTAATATCATGCTAGAATCATTGCCAAGCTAGTTTCAACCTTATGTTATAGGAACGATACTGCAAAACTGTTTGGAACGTACCGCTGGTTGCCGGACAACCGATGCTCGCACACGCAGAGTTTGAGAAGCCTCGTCGCGTCGGATAGAGGGAAATATAGGCAGTTCAATAGGTTTAAGGTAAGTTATTGGTCCTCATCTTGTACAGTACCGTAAAATGGGGTGAGTAGGTGCAAAACTGACATTCAAACCTCGATAACATTTTGTTTTTACATATTCAAACTGAATGGTGTATATAATAAGTATTCCGGACGTTTGTATTTTAGTTTTTATTTTATTTTGGGTAGTTCCATTTCATAACATTGACGATAAACAGGAAATCCCACCTCACCCCGTAGTCCCTTGTATTTGGGGTGAGTTGGGTTTTCATACAAAGGTGATTTTGGAACATTGTTGGATCGATTTTTTTTATTATGAGCATACACTATAGCTCCACTTTAAATTGGAATACATTATTTTTGTAGCAGTAGCCTTAAAATCCCATCTAACCCCCTTTCATCCCTTCTCTCCCCATTCATAATCCAACTCTCCCCGCGAACCCTACTCACCCCATTTTACGGTAGGGCTAATAAGGTCGCCTCTTTATCATTTGTCCCCATGCCTGTCACGTTCTAACAAATATGTTAGTGCGAAAGTGACGCATGGCGTGACAGGTGATAAAATGCGACCATGATACCGCTACTGGGATCGTCAACATTTTCAAGAAAATATCCAACTGCAATAAAATCAGCATTATTTTTAGGAACGACAGATAATTTTTAGGTCGAAATG
Source organism: Cydia splendana (assembly GCF_910591565.1). NCBI lineage: Eukaryota > Metazoa > Arthropoda > Insecta > Lepidoptera > Tortricidae > Cydia > Cydia splendana. Next base: position 12,106,708 of record NC_085982.1, on the reverse strand, counting down.
GAGTTCGTCTAAGCTAACTCTGCATCGATTTAACAGCGACAAAGCTCCGCTTGACAACTAATCCCAAGAATTGACATAGGCACTAGTTTTTACGAAAGCGACTGCCATCTGACCTTCCAACCCAGAGGAGAAACTAGGCCTTATTAGGATTAGTCCGGTTTCTTCACGATGTTTTCCTTCACCGAAAAGCGACTGGTAAATATCAAATGATATTTCGTACATAATAAGTTCCGAAAAACTCATTGGTACGAGCCGGGGTTGTAACCCGCGACTTCCAGATTAAAAGTCGTCCGCTCTTACCGCTAGGCCACCAGCCCTTAAAGTTCATTTATGTTATCTGAAATATAAAGGGCCGTCTTTTCATTCAACTAAAAACTTGATTTATTGCAATTTATCCTGTTAACGACTATAAGGCCCACTTGCACCAATCCACTAGCCCGAGGTTAACTGGTTAAACCTGGAGTTACCATGGTTACCAGCACAATTTTACACACTGAGAAAAAAATCGTTTAAAACAATTGAAATTGCATTAACGTTTAATGCTTTAAACAGTTCCATATGAGCCTACCGAACCAAGCAGTAAACTTTACTGTTTGTACGTTACGTACGAACGAACGTACATTAGTTGATATTGTAATAGCAGTTAATCTTAATGAAATAATTTTAATGTGTGCTCGATAGATCATATTCTTTTCAGTGCACTGGCTTAACAGTAACTGCTTAACGCCGGGTTAGTGGGATCAGGATCAGTTCTTCTAAGATATCTTCAATATACAGATTTAGACTCTTTACTGACTTCTTATAAGAGTTTATAACTCGATATATTATAGTTTGTAGTACATAATTGTGTTTGCAGGACTCCGTCGACGGCCAATCCCCACAGGCCGTGATGACGCTGAGTCGACACCGGCACTCCAGAAGTGTAGGGAGTTACAACGACGATCAGGTATTTATAAAACTAGTTGTTAAGAACTTTATCATGCATTTTACAAGGAAAATGTTTTTATTTTTTGACCGCTAAAGACGTGAGAGCGCGCAGCTACAGCCTAATATCAACCTTCGTGCATTCCCACAAGGTTCAAGATGACGCGCCGCGCACGATAGAAAATAAGTTTTTGCCAAAATTTCATTTTTGGTAGAAGCTTTTATTGCTGACTGTACTTTTCTTACGACAGACAACTAATACTCATCGAGACAATTCAAAAAACCCCTAACACAATTAGGTTGCGTTGTTTCATCACAGAGTTCCTATGGCCACCTCCTGTCTCCATCATCAGATCAGCTCGATGGTATCATAATATTGCATTGTCATCCGATTTATACATGCATGCAAAATTTCAGCTCAATCGGAAACCAGGCAGTGGACCAAATTTAACTTGCAAGATTTGATTACAGACAGACAGACAGACAGACAACGGTCAGGTGAAACTAAATAAAAGCTTGTAAAAATCACTTATCTATTGCCATAAAATGCATGTTCAAAACTGCAGTAAAAATTCACTATAAAGGTGACAGTCCATTTCCAACGACAGCTGCACTACTGTTGCGATGTTACTGTCATTCATTGTCTTGTCATTCATTTTACTATGGAAATTGACAATAACATTGACGTGTCGGAGCAGTAGTGCAGCTGCGGTCAGAAATGGAATGTTACCTTTAAGCAAAACATTATTAATAACTGAAGGTATGTAAAGTCAAAAAAATGCTTTGAATTTCACATCTATGTTTTCTTAGACTACACCTATTCTTCAATAATGTCTTATCTGCTTAAAAATAACACTGTTTTTTGTTTCAATATACATTTTGTTGAGTGATTTTCGTTCATAACTTAAAATAACTAATAATAACTAATTTCATTCATAATTATTAACAAAGTTACCTATGTGATTTCTAAGTGTTCATTTATTTTATTGCACGTAAGTTTCTTTTCATATTTTGTAGTTAGAGAAACATCGAATGCATGTTTTTATTTTCTTCATCTCGCTTTTAGATTGTACAAAAATATGTCAAAGTCACTGAATTGAAAAAATATATATTAAAAAGTTTTACAAGTAATGATTTCACTGAGAACATTTCTTAAACGTAATAATGGAAACATTCGTTTACCTTTATAGGTATTTGATATAACACTTTAAACTCTCGCGTTTTGTACACATATTTAATTACACAAACGGGTCTACCGCGATATAATTTCATTGTTTTTACCTTTAATTCCGACGTTTCAGCTGAGTTGCACCAGCTGTGGTCACGGAAAGACAAACAACAACAATGAAATTATATCGCGGTAGACCCGTTTGTGTAATTAAATAGGTATTTGATAGCTCAGTTAGCAGAACTCTAATAATTAAAGTCAATATTTTCATTTTAATTTATGATTATAATTTATTAAAATCTTTGGACACAAAATTAATATCAATCTCTTTTTTCTTATAGGAATCACCCGCTTTAGACCAATCAACAACGTCCATAATGGGGAGTGAACCAAACATCTACAACACAAAACTGTCCCACGTAGCATCAGAACCACCAAAATTGATGAAAACCCACAACTCAGACTCCGAAATACTACGTCATACAACAGAAAGCGAAAAAGTCATATTCACTTTAGGCGACGATTGCATAAACGATATAAAATCAGACAGACTCGTCAAATTATCTAGTAACAATGATGATTGTGAAGATGTCAAAAAAATATGCTCTGAAATTAAAGATTTCTGTAATAAAGATGAAGAAGGCTTAGATATAGTTAAACATCTTGAAGGTAACGTGAATATAGATATAGCTAAATATATGGAGGAGAAAAGAGTCAGTGTTGTCAGTGAGAAATGTGACGATTGTGACGTCTGTGACGAATCTTGTGCCAAAGTGACTGACGTCATTGTGATACCTAGTGCGGAAGCCATTTTGGATACGGGACAGGAAGCGGATGTGGAGTTAAAGGAGTGATTTGTATTATAGATGTTTTGTGGTGAAGATTGTGTAAAAATAATTTAACATTTAATTAAAGTTTTCTCATAATTATGTGGTTGAAGCAGAGGCACGAACACCATAATATAATAGTACATTTCGATGCTAGTGCGGAAGGTATGTCATTACTTCACGAGTACCGAGATATCTTGGCACGAGCCGCAGGCGAGTGGCAAGACTCGGGACGAGTGAAGAATGACATTTCCGCACGTGTATCGAACGACATTTTTTAATACAGTTGCGAAAAAATAAGTAAAATATTGTTAATCGTACACTAAACCAAAGTGGTAACAGTGACAGCTCGCTTAGACGTCGTCTTTAAGTATATTATATCTATGGGCGTTTGGCAGCTATTCCGTTCCATTCAGACAACTTATTAAGAACGGAATTTTCAATATTCAATATTAAAAAATAAACGTGTTATAATGATGAAGAGGTAAGTATTAAAATATGAAATATGTATATTTTTCACATTCTTACATTAACAGTAGGTTTTTCTGCTGATTACGACGTTTAAAGGAAACTAATATTAACACTCATCAATAAGTAGTCGTGAATTGGAACAAGTATAAATTTAAAAAAATTGGAAAAGTAAAAAGCACTAGTTCGAGATAACCAACTTTCCGCACGCTAAACAGCTACGTAAAGTAGCACTTTTTGAGCAACTGTATTAAAAAATATATATTTTTTTTTTGTTGAAACTGGAACTTTCGGTGATCAATGAAGCTGAAATGATGTCCACATTTGGGAGTCGATGACAATACTATATTTTGATGTCGTGAAAATGGTCTAATGATATGCTTTAAAGAGTTTAAAGTATGGTCATCATAAGAACTCTGTATACTATGTGACGTTTACAACCAAAAGGTACCACATTGTCGGTTGTTGACAAGGTTGATTTTAAATAGACTGTATGAAAATAGTTCCTTATCGACAACCGACTATAAGTACCCTTTTGGTTGAGAATGGCACAAATACACAAAGAGTCGTTTACGTCGTTGAAATCGTCTTACAATAAATAGCAAGAATTGTACAGAATAGCTGGTTTATTTCCACACCGGTTTTGATCGTATAATAATAAAGTAAGAGATATCGGGTATTTGAATTTGTAATAGAAAATAAAATCTAGTTTTTTTTTTCAACGGAGCATTTTGGCAGTTGTTTTTGGGTAAATGCCATTTTGTTAGTCTGTTAAGAATATAGATTAATTTTATCATACTCGCACGAATAAAACGTAAGTGTGCTGTTCTGGACTAAATTGATGTTTTTTCTTTGGAAATAAAATGTAAAGTAAATAATTGTACATACCTGCAGTACCTTTTTACTTTCATTTACACAATATTTACTGTACTTTAAAAATATTATATTTTCTTGTTGTGATACAGACTTGATCTATATTGAAATAGAAAATATACCTATTGTTGATAAAAATAGCATATATTATTTATTTGGTATAACTGCTTCTTATATTACATAGTAAGTTTATTTTTAAATTTACTGCTTTCAACTGTGATTTTACGGTGATATTGGGATGGTCACTATAATTCCTTTCTCTTGCTGTAAATATTAATTATTACATTAATAACTATGTCTTAAGGGTTTTCAACATACTCTTAAAGATCACCTTTCAACTTTTGTTGTCGATAACTTTTGTTATTCATTCGCTTAATTATTTACCCATATTCGGTTTTGTTATTGGTACATTATTTGGTGCCTGTAGAAATAGAAACATAACATGTATGTCTATTTTGGGATAAACCTTATGCAATATTTTCTTTTGTCAATTATGAAATTATTGTAATAGATTCATTGATTGTCATATTTGTTCCGGGCGAACTAAAAAAAAATACTCTACTAATTAAAACTATTATTTAATGAATACCGTACATTGAATACAAAAGTATACGTGCAATAGTCAGACATATACACCGTGTTTTTATTGAATTCCGTTAACTTCGGGGTATAGTTAAGTACGTTTATAAGAACTAAATGGCATAGTTAATTTTCAAAAAAAAATTTTTTTTTTGTTTTCTTTTTTGTTTTTTTTTCTGTTTAAAAAGTAATTAAATGTAGCATATAGCGTTGTTGTAACACGGGCATTACATTTAACTCAACCAAACAATTGAAATCTGTGACATATCAATGTCATTTCGTACATCAATCGACCGAGATTGTACTTAAGTTTAGTAGCAAATGTATGAACTCATTCTAAACACTAATCAATATGTAAGCCGGCCCTAAGGCAAGTGTACACGCTTGTAGAGGCCTTATAGGAAAAAAATAAATTATGGATTATCTCCGAAATGGACTTAATTAGAACATCGGTGTCTTTGAGAAAGTTACTTGATTTAAGCTCAGGAATGCACCCTTGAAATTAACGGAAATCAAAAAAAAACACGGTGTATAACATGGAAATTATCATTTTGATAAAAACTAGCATGTCGTGTTTCAATCGTATGATAGCTGTAAATTATATTATGTATAGATTCCCCTCTTGCGTTAAACTGTAATCTGCCATTTTGTTACATACAATAAAGTATTTATTTATACCCTATTTGAGTTATTTTATTTTATACAGGTGCCTTTTAGCTTGAGGCTTAAAATATAAACTTTAATGTAGGCATATTGTAAATGTAAAAATGTTAAAAATAATTTAAAAAATTACACAGATTACCATATCTAATTTAAATAAATACCTACTACAGAATATTTGGATATTCAGTGTAAGAAGAAATGTGTTTACTTACTTCCATGTGTTTGTTTTTCTTTTAATAAAAATATGTGTAAGATGTAGATTGAATAGAAAGGAGTCAAATTGTTATTAAAAATTCATAGAACATTACCCGTTATAATCTGGTTTGCTGTTTGATTTATGGATTTTTGTGTTTGGATTATACAATTTTCAATTACTTTGAAGAAAAGAAAGGAGAAATCCTAAAAAAATTGATATCAAAATAGTAACGGCAAATACACAATCTATATTCTGTAAAACGAAAGTTTAATTAAGTATTCTTGTAGTATTGACGAACATAATTATGACGTATGGTGGTATGAATACTTAAAAACTTAGTTTCTAGTATGTCCTAGACCGTCTGTTAGTGGCATCAATTTCGGTTCAGAAATAGTTTGTAACGATTTATTCAAAGAAAAACTAGAGAACTCCCTGTTCTATGCTATGAAATACTATTCTTTACACGCAAAATTTATACAGATACATACTTCTATTCTACCACCTTGTAGAACCTCAACTAGTTAAAGGCAACAACTTATCACGTTAGTCTTAAAATTATCGAGTATCGAGTTTTTGTTTGAGTTTACATTTAAAATGAAAAGAACTTGAGTCTACAGAAGACAAATGTGCCTAACAATAAAAACTGATTGATGAGTCTAGTTTCTCTCAAAAACCTCTGTCTTAACCACCATTGAAGTATCAGAATTAAGATGAGTTGTGCTCAGGTTAGTTCAAAATTTAATCTATTATTCACATTGCTAAATAGTTACATGGTTACATAAGTGCGTTAGATAGAAATGACAGGAAGTCATGGTTTATCTGAAGCCGATTGCGAAAAACTAATTAATTTCAAAACAGATTAATCCCCGGGAACGTTTTGCATTTGTTCAGTCAAAATAATAGTACCGGCCAACCGCAGTTATTAGAGCTTTTACCAAGCGTCCGCCCAAGCCAAACGTAACGGTAACTAATACAAAAAACTGTTTTCAAGTAGCTCTATAGATACTGGTTGTCGAGCGCCCAGCGAATTTAAAATTAGAAACAGCCGTGCGTGTTTCTGTTCTAATTTCAAACGGTCCGGCGGCCGAGCAGGCCGGACTTTCGAAAATCGAATTCTTTTTTTTATTTTTTTCGATTGGAAAGGCCACTAGAACTTTGAAAAGTTGTGTTTGTATTGTGGACTGGTGAAGTGAAAATGTGTGAAAATTGTGTTCAACGCTAGAGGATAATAAGGATTTTTATGCGTGAATCACGCATGTGGTAAGTGTTTTATATCTGTTTATAGATTTAGTTCGTAGAATTAATATTTCTCATAGTTTGCTCTTAGATGCATCGAAAACTACTCTGAATTTGCTTGTATCCATACTAAAGTTATGATAGAATTGGTGCGGAATATGATTCTGCCCGTTAACAAATGGTGGGTGTAGGACAAATGTATGGGTTGGAATCATATTTGAGCCAAAATATTGAAACAGCTAGTTAAAGATCGAGAACATCTTAGGATAATATACGGAAAATTTTTTTTTGTTTAGGTTAAATTTAATTAGTAAATGGTTTAAATGGATAAATAGTTAAAATATTTACATTTTATTAAGATTAATACCGTTATATAACGTTCTAAAACCATTTGTTTCCAAGGTAATAATTTAAATTCGCAATTGATACATGGTGCGTTTTGTGCCAAGTACAAATACTGGCTAGCTATAAAAAGGTCGGCTATATTCGTCAAACAGGGCTTTAGGCGCCAATTTCGAACGTTCTTAGTATATCCACCCTATATGCATGCAATTGTATACCTTGTGACTATGTTATAAGGTTCCAAATTGAATGTATTTTCAAATCCACTTATGGCGGAATGCCTATGGAATGTTCTAGTGTAAGTACTTATTTAAGAGCCATTAAAAGTGAAGATACACTTAAGTGTGGGTCGTATTAATAGAAAGTCCTAAAGATTGATGGGATCAAGTTGATATTCGATCACATGAAAGGTAAGTTTTGACCAGGCCTGTGATATTCGTGCGAATATTCGGAAATAGTGCGAATGTTTGACATAACCTTTAGCAAATAGATACGGAGCGCTAGTGGCTTCGCGAATGTTTTTACAATTGTATAGGAGGTATCGTGAAGGTTCGAGGTTCGCGTCTTTTTATGTGTGTCAAATCGACAGCACTTGAAAAACAAAAACATTCCCATCACCATTCGCGAGTTTAATTCTACACCTGACGGGTTCGCGCATTTGCAATAATATCAAATACGGGCAACACCTAAGTGTGTCTAAGTAGTTGTTTGGTTTGACTCTATTAAATTTTAAATCAAGCCATAGAATATAGCAAAAGATCGAAAATCCGCTACCCATATTCAGAAACGTGAAAAGAACAGCTAGTAAGCGACACTTTGGTGTCCAAAATGTTTGCGGCATTTCCGAGATAGACCTTTGCACCTAGGGTTGCTACTTGCTATATGTCAGGGTTTCCCCTGACATTTCAGGATTTTTAGTATTTATCAGTATTACGGGGGGACTTGGCGAGTGTAGGCTTGTAGAAACCTCAACTAAGCACTAGAAACTAGTTAAATATCTTGGATTTGAAAATCTTGGAAATTTCAGGATTTTTAGGGTATTGTCCGCACTTTTGTCGATGTTGTTAATGTTTTTTAAAACCCTTTTATTAGAGCATTCCAAAATAAACAAGGTAAGTACATAAATAAAGCGCTTATTATCGAAAGTAATCATAACAATATAAATTCGTCGTCGCCTCATGGTCGTTAGTGTCATGCAATTAATAACGCATCTAATATTAGATAAGTTGCCGCAGGTGGCTCCAATACATATATCTCTCTGTACAAGCATGTAGATTTATACACACCATGTATGCACTTACAGAAACACATAATATAGCTTGACTATTTTTTTTCTATTAGCCTCTAAGGCGATAAAAATGAGGTTTAAGGTTTTTAACGACATACTACTTTGACGAAGTGGTTTGTGGAGGCTAGATTCATATGGATATTAAATCTACGCACAGTGAACCGTTTTTATTGCCTTTGAGTGTAGTAGGTACAATCACGCATCTACAGCATTCTACTCGTGTACTCATACATGTTGCTTAGTTAGACAAATGTTTATTTAGAACGCTCCTGACAGTTCATTATACAGTTAATTCTATAATTAAAACCTTGTACGTGCCATCTGTTGAGACAATTTCTTTCCATAGCAACTGAAACGATTGTATTTCCTAATTTTATGAGGGAGTCACAAATATTTGTACAAAACAATTTTTATAAAAAATTTACTTAAAACTTTAGGTCTACATTTAATACTTTTTTTTAAGAAAGTGGAACCTGTTTACATATAAATAGTGATAGCGGTACAGCCTGAAATTCGGGAATCAGCTGCAAACGGTGTTAAAGGTATGAAAATCGGCACGATTAATCTTTAGACCATTTGAATCAATTTGACCCGTAGCACCAAAAAAAAAAACAAACGGAAAGGAGTTATGACGTCATCTTTTTTTTGTATGGAAAAAAAATTGTTCAGAAATCTCACGATAGGGTTGATATGAGGATTAGATATGAGGGTTAGATATGAGGATATTGGGTATTACTTGAGGTATATTTTACAAAAAAGAATTCAACGGTTTCGTATCTGGAGGAGCCCAAACTTGGTATGTTTTGAAAATTATTTTTATTTTAATTGAATGCAAGTGACGGAAATATAATAATGTGATATATTTTTAGAACCGGCTCAAAATGCCCTTTCATTTAATTCCACACACGATAGGATTCTGAACAAAAATATTTTTTTTTCCATACAAAAAAAAGATGACGTCATAACTCCTTTCCGTTTGTTTTTTTTTTGTTGCTACGCGTCAAATTGATTCAAATGGCCTAAAGATTAATCGTGCCGATTTTCATACCTTTAACACCATTTGCAGCTGATTTTGGTCAACCGCTAATAATACTAAAATATGTACTAAAAATTCATACTTAAAAGGACCAGCCTAAAAAAAAATTTAAGACATCCCTACTAATATTATGAATACGAAAGTAACTCTGTCTGTTACATCTTCACGCTTAAACCGCTTAACCGATTTAGATGAAATTTGGTATGGAAATAGTTTGAGGTAGGATAGTTTTTATCCGTTTTTATCAATTATCATTATAATTCCACGCAGACGAAGTCGCGGGCAGAAGGTAGTATTTATATAAAGTGTTATCGATTCTGAATATGAAAAACAAAATCCTAACTTGTTTTAACACATTTTTACATAAACACCAAGAGCAAGAGCCATATAAGAAGCGGTAAAATGTAAGAAAAACATCCACATAGCTAATTATAATGAAAACGAACATTAGATATTCATTATACGACTTTGTATGTAGATTGTACTCGCAGTAACTTTCACACAATCGTATCTGGTCCAACAGTATTATATTAAATCTCGACTTTACTTTAAGCGCGTTAAAGTTGAAATTCAGACTGGACATTAAAGCATGATGCGTTTTAAAATAAATAAATGCAAGTAATGGAAATGCAATTTTAGTAAGCTCGCATCTTATATGGTGGTGCTATTGGAAATAGGATTCTAGTGCGTGTACTTTAAGTTCAAATTTAAGTGCGATTTATTCTTGTACCGATGGTTTCAGAGTTACTTGTTTATGAGTTTTTTAGTACTTTTAACCCTTTCACTTTACATTTAAATTAGAAAGAAATTAAATATTATGAGCGTAAATGGAGACTAGCGATGCGGATAAAAGCCTTAATCGCTTAACAGATGTAGTGCATAATTATTTTCCATCATATTTTCATAGAAACGTACCGTCCACTGTAATAGGTGGGGGTGAGCTCTAGATATAGAGAAGATTATATTTTATGTTTTTAAGACCGTTACCACAACTGGAAACGTGTTTCCATAGAGTGGTCCAGAACCCACCAGATTTACCTACTTAAAAATTCAAAAATGCTTGCGGCTAACTACGAGCATAGATAGGGTCGTGGTTCATGCCACTATCGAGTGAGAATATATCCAGATATTTAAAATCGGACGCCAGGATACTATCCTCATCAAACGTATGACATATCCAAATGAAAATCCAAATTTATTTACTAAACACTTTTATTCAATTAAACTACTATAGGACCCGCTACGGCCACGACACATAAAATCTTAATTATATACCGTAATTACTATTAACAAAATTTAATCTGAGTACATCTCAGGCAAACTCGGGCCTGTAATACACACAATATCCAACATAGGAATTACATGTTTCTCGATAGGCATATAATTTACGATATAGAAAGTTCACTTTAAAAAGGTCAGTCTTAAAAATTGTTTATGCTTTCACACAAAGGAACACCGTCACTAATTTAAATATAAAGTTTCGACTCACAGTTTTAGCGGTTAATCACTTCACCTCGAGTCCTAACCTAAAGTGGAGAAGACGGCTTCCCAACTAGAATGATGCGACATCACCCTAGGTCTTAGAGGATATAACCAACGGAGACGCCATGTCTAAAATTTTCGGTACAAAATAGTCTGCCGTTTTTTGCGGGGGAGGGGCACATTAAATGTATAGGTACGTCATGTCAGACAAACGTCAGTCCATACATATGGTTGACATGTGGTTGACCATTGGCCGCCTATTTTCGACAGAGGGGAACGCCTGTTAATGGCGGCTCCATTGTTAATTACTCCGAGCCCTAGGTGCTCCAAAGGAACAGCACAGCCCAAAGTCTGGCGCCTCCAACAGGATGGCACTCCCAAAAAGACGGTACATCCAAAAAGATTGGGACTCCCCAAAAGGACCGGTGCCTTCAAAAAGGATGGCACCTCTAAAGGACGGTACGTTTCATAGTCTCGGTACAAAAAGTACTGAGGTTGACTGAAGTAGCATGACAAATACGAACGTTTCCGAGAAAATACGATAGAAAAAATTATGCGCTACATCTGTAGGTACATATTTTTATATTTCAAGACGGGGTATTTCGTTTAGTTCCTTCTATTTTGGTAGTCGATTAAGACGAAACAGGAGCTGAGTTTTAAATATTTTGGGTAAATATATCCGTCTCGCTAACGGAAGCGGCACCTAAAAGTAGTGCGATAAGGACAAGGCGAAAAATCCTGCGTAAAAATCTCAAAAATCGAGGTTTCGTACTCCTCTGTTTCCTCCTCCAAAACTTAACCAATCGTAACCAAATTTGGAAATCTAAATGATTATGAAATTATCTGTGTCGGACCGTTTTGCTTTTTTGGCTAATTGATATCAGTTTTGAATGCCACGCCTCTCATTGCGGCATAGTCAATTAGGCCATTTTGGCCATTTTTCCAGCGCCTTAAAAAACAAAAATATCAAAAAAAGCAAAACGGTTCGACACAGATATTGACAATATTAATCTATGTTGAAAAAATCATTGCTCTAGCTTCAAAAACCACGCAGGAAAACGAGGAGTACGTTTGTATGCAGAAATGACCACTCCCGTTGGCTCTTAAAAGTTTTGGTTGTACCTACAAAAATAAGGGCTCATTTAGACGGTGCGAGAACTCGCATGTGAGTTTCATTACACTGCGGTTTATGATCAGTCGGTTGAATTGGACGTAACCAACAGTCCGCAACGTAACTAAAATCGCATGCGAGTTCGCGCGCCGTCTAAATCAGCCCTAATGGATAGAAAGTAGAAACCTCATTACCAAAAAGCAAAACGTTTGAACACCGATTAACTTGACTACGGTTTAAAAAAAACCTCTTACAAAATTCGTTAAAAATGTAAGCAATGCTACTCGCGCCATAAAACAAATCGATTGCCATATCTAATATATATAGGCTCCGTGCATGGACTATAGTTGGTAGCATAGGAGCCGTCAGATTTTTGGCGCGAGGCGTAAATGTGTCGTTTATGCTTCCGATGTAGCCCACAAGATGGCAGAACCTACTATGCACAAGGAAACGTACCGACGAGAACGGTAGATGGTAGCACTTGCTTTGGCAATGTACATGTGCACATATGTTTCTTATTTAGGCCACAAGATGGCAGACCCTCCAACGCGCACGGTCCCTATATACGAAGTAACAAACACATATATAAACAGGATGGCATAAAAACACGTTGACAAATGAACTATTTAATCATTTTACTGAAACATAATGTATTATTTACTAAATTTTCTCCTTTAAACATACTCCTTTTTGTAGATGGTTAAGTTAATGTATTTTATGACATTTAAAACGTTAAACTAACTTTATCTACAAATAAATTTGTATCTAGCGTAAAATTTATCCCAAAACTCCCTTTAGTTGCTTTCCATATTAGAAACCACGAACTTATTTTAAAAATATTTCAAGCTAGAGTTATTTAATAAAAAGCCCGACCCTTTTGAGAATCCCTGGAATTCCGGGTATATTTTACCCACTGGCAACCCGAAAGCACAAGATCATAGATAACAAATAGATATGCCACTTTAGAGAAAACAATTTGCCTCAAGTTGATGCTACATGACAGAAAGCCATTTAGTTTTACGTGTGATACTTATAGCAAAGAGAATTTGAAATAGATAAATATTCCAAAAGTAAATTATGTATCAGTACATTTACTGCCATCTTTATAGTTTTTAAGTAGCAATACTCCTATAGCTTTTTCTGAAAATAGGTATTAAGTATTGGTTTAAATATCAAAATTGTACACCACACCATAATTAGGTACATTTCAGAATACTTAAATGACTTAAATACATTCAGATTTGAATCCATCGCGTACTTGAGCGCTTTTAGGGTTCTGTACCCAAAGGGTAAAAACGGGACCCTATTACTATTTAAGACTCCACTGTCCGTCCGTCTGTCACCAGGCTGTATCTCATGATGAACCGTGATAGCTAGACAGTTCAAATTTTCACAGATGATGTATTTCTGTTGCCGCTATAACAACAAATACTAAAAAGTACGGAACCCTCGGTGGGTGAGTCCGACTCGCACTATTCCGGTTTTTTATTTGGTAAGGGGCCCACTGATTAACAGTCCGCCGCACGGTATCGGCCTGTCAGTTGTTCGGAACTGTCAAAATTTTGTTCTAACTGACAGGCCGATACCGTCCGGCGGACTGTTAATCAGTGGGCCCCTTAAGAGAGCGACATATCTGCTGCTACACGTAATCCGTGCCTTTATAGCCTTGCAGTAGTTCCCTTCAGTAGCCTGCGGCATTTCGAACCCTCATGACGTTCGCGCGTTCCATTTTCAAAAAACGTTCGAATTTCAAAATTAAACGAAATCACTGTATTGTCACCGATTGAGGAATTTCTAAAGCGATTTTGTGTAGTGAAGTGTTTTTTGGTTGTTGTGTGTAGTGTTTTTTCGTTGTTGTGTTTAGTGTTTTTTGTGTATGGAATGTCAGGAAGGTTAGTTTTGCGTGTTTGTTGTCAATTATTCATGTCGTTTGGAAGTTTTTGGCTCGTAAATTTTATGTGGGCGAATGTGCAGGATGGTACTAGATTTATTTGAGGTTATATTTGTATGTATGCATTTAGCAGTTTTAGCATGTAGTTAAATATTTTATTTTAGGTAAGGACTTAAATCTAAATACAAAACAAAGGAGATTTGCAAAGGCGAGCTTATCTCTTAGGGATTTCTTCTAGTTAACCTTTGAGCAATTGCGACGTTTCTTTGTTCGTAACTTATTTGTTTTACATATTACTAAATGATGTATAATAACAATAAATATCTTGGTTAAAACATTACGGTCCTTTTCTATGTGAGGTAAATAGGAAGATTTATTCAAATTCAGCGTCATTAATATATACACATACACAGCTTATTAAAATAATTTATGTCAAGTAATTATTACTTAGGTTGTAACGTGTGGTATAACTATACAGGGTTAATATTTAATAGGTTCTAATTACCGTTATAATTGTAAGTGCCTGAATATTTTACACAAAAAGACGAAGCATTTTCTCTGTCAACAAATCGAGTTAATATAATATTTAATATGAGAGAAAATAAATACCTTCACTACTTACTCGTAAAAAAAAAAACTCCGTTACATTTGTAAAACCAAATAATAAAAACGAAATAATTTTGACCTAATTATGTGTTAAACATTTATTTTACTAGTGTTAACATTTATCACGATCAACAACAATTTATTTCCCCCCTAATAGTAGTGAATCACTTAATTGTATTGAAGTGTGTTCGTGTTAGTAATAACAGTAATAACATAGTGAAATAATTGCAATTATGTTGACTATGAGTTTTCCAAAGCTCACATTTGTTAAATACGTATTCAGCTGTTACGTATATATGTATATACAACCACAGCTCTTCGCAAGATTCCCGGCCATCTCTCCCTGTTAGCAGACTGTCTGGCACAGTCAGATACGCGATACAACTGCGATTTATTATACAACGATAAATTATATGTAAAGGGGCCTCACAAACAAATACTTTCTTTGAAGAGCCTACTACGACAATGAAAAACATCACAATCTGAGAGTGTGATCATTTTTTGTTACTGATCTTCATTAAATTTTCGATTACTGACCCCACTTTACTCACCCTGTATACTTACAAAATACAAAGAAAATGCAAGCACAGGTGTTCAGTATCTCTAAATCTCGCTATATCGTTCAACCGATCTTTTTGGGCCATTCGGCTGGAGAGATACTCGCTATCCGTTACTGTAGCTAGTGCGCTCTATGGGGAGTAGAGTGACCTACTTGTCGGGTTAAAAATAAAAAAGTTAAAAAGCTATTAAAGCGTTTAGTGTGAGTTTTGCTGCGTGGAATTATGTTTTTTTGTTGCAGCAATGAAAGGATAAAGATGATTATTCATCTTAGAGGATATAGTATAAGCAAACGGGGTAGCAATTAACAGGCGTTCCCCTCTGTCGAAAATAGGCGGCCAATGTTCATACACAATGTATGGACTGACGTTTATCTGACATGGCTATTTTTACGTTACGTATACATTAGATGTGCCCCTCCCCCGCAAAAATCGGCAGACTGTTTTGTACAGAATATGACAGACAAGGCGTCTCCGTTTGGTTATATCGTCTTAGTTTTTAGGGTTCCGTACCCAAAGGGTAAAACGGGACCCTATTACTAAGACTTCGCTGTCCGTCCGTCCGTCCGTCCGTCCGTCTGTCACCAGGCTGTATCTCACGAACCGTGATAGCTAGACAGTTGAAATTTTCACAGATGATGTATTTATGTTGCCGCTATAACAACAAATACTAAAAACAGAATAAAATAAAGATTTAAATGGGGCTCCCATACAACAAACGTGATTTTTGACCAAAGTTAAGCAACGTCGGGAGTGGTCAGTACTTGGATGGGTGACCGTTTTTTTTTGTATTTTTTTCGTTTTTAGGGTTCCGTACCCAAAGGGTAAAACGGGACCCTATTACTAAGACTTCGCTGTCCGTCCGTCCGTCCGTCCGTCCGTCCGTCCGTCCGTCCGTCCGTCCATCCGTCTGTCACCAGGCTGTATCTCACGAACCGTGATAGCTAGACAGTTGAAATTTTCACAGATGATGTATTTCTGTTGCCGCTATAACAACAAATAAACTAAAAACAGAATAAAATAAAGATTTAAATGGGGCTCCCATACAACAAACGTGATTATTGACCAAAGTTAAGCAACGTCGGGAGTGGTCAGTATTTGGATGGGTGACCGTTTTTGTTTTATGCTTTTTTTTTGTTTTTTTTTTTTGCATTATGGTACGGAACCCTTCGTGCGCGAGTCCGACTCGCACTTGCCCGGTTTTTTTTTTGTTTTTTTTTTTTGCATTATGGTACGGAACCCTTCGTGCGCGAGTCCGACTCGCACTTGCCCGGTTTTTCATATACGTTTAGGGTTCAAAATGGTTATCCACTTGTGGTGGTGACTAAACTGAACGTATATTTCTGTATGCAGACATTTAATAGTAGATTGTTAACCAAGGGTTGAAAGGCACCCATTTCTGTCGAGGTAGTTTGATTATATGAATGAATATCATAAATATTCGTTAAACTTTATTTTATTGACAATTCCATTGAAATTTTCTTAATGCGAACAATCACCCCACATGCGTACTTTTACCCCGCACGGTGGGGGAGTGAGTGCCAACCCTTTGCATTTCAATAAAATTTAACCACTGATAACGGGGTCTGTACATATGTATGTGGACATGTTTACCTATATTACCGTGACGTGACGTGTCAACATACGAGGGTCACAAAGGCTACATTCTTAACTAATTTAAAGAAATAAAGAGATGTTTAAAAAAAATCTGCAGTTGGATTACTTTGTTCAAACGTTGTTTTCAACAAGTCCCATTAAAATGAATAGGTTAGTCCAATCTTGTCCGTATTTATCAGGCCAATTCGAACGTACACTGACACGGACATACATATTTAAAACATGTTATTTAGCTATCGAGCGTCTTGCCCGCGTCAATACATGTAAGTACTAGACCGCGGGCCAGGAGCAAATATCGTCAGTCATCGCCTCCCGCTTGATAGTTTAGGTGCTATCATGAATTAAAAAAATAGTCAGCCGGTTGTATCGCGGTGGAAAGACCGTCAGTTGATGACATGAGCATGAAAAAAAGTTTTTTTTAGTAATCGCGTCCCGATTCACCGATTGATACTTTGTCAGATAATAGTTTAGATGTTATTATAAATAAAAAAAAACCGTCAGCCGGTTGTATAGGGGCTGTCCATAAATTACGTCATCGATTTTTGACGATTTTTGACCCCCCCCCCCCCTAAAATCATCCAAAAATCATGCTTCTAATTACCCTGTTTCCTCCTATATCATGCTACCGTCATCCGATGTCCAGACCCCCCCCCCCCCTAATTTGAAATGACGTAATTTATGAATAGCCCCATAGCGGTGGAAAGAGGGTGTGTAATGCTTAATATAATTATAAAAAAACTATCATACATTTGTTATAACGCCACTTGATATATTATTGTATGTTATAATGTAATTTTTATTATACGTTTCCTTTATTATATTGTGATTAGGGATTGCAAACCGGATTGATTTTCAATCCGGCCGGATCCGGCCGGATTTTGGCCTCAATCCGGCCGGATCCGGCCGGACCGGATCCGGTTAGGTATAAGGATATTAAAGTTAATTAAATGACGTATTTTTCAAGTTTTATGCGTTATATGAGAAACAAAGGGTATTTTTACAAATGTATTCATAAAACAACAATTTGAAGTTAATAAGAAATAACTTTTTAACAATAAAATAAAACTAAGTATTAAAAAGTGTCACATAGTCAATCTCAATTTAAAAATAAAAAATTAAATCTAAGTCGTTTATTAATTTTATTATATTTAATCATTCACATCCTGCTCAAATTTATACGTTTACAATAAAAATATAAATTTGATTAGATTCCAAAGCCTGTTCATGGGATAATTATGGGATGGGAATTGGAGAACTCCTTGAAAGGACAAGTTTTCGTAACTGTTCTTTGATGGAATTATTTGTAACGCTGACATCCATTCTAGTAACAAGATATTTTAGTTTTAACCAAAATTGTATGAAATGTGCTCCAATATTATCGTGCTTTCATTTTTTATCCGTGAAAATAGTTTTATAGCCTAAATCACACATAAATAAATAATTCATGAATAAATTTTTGGGGACAATTTTATACAGATCGACCTACTCGTAGCCCCAAACCAAGCAAAGCTTGTAATATGGGTACTAGCTAGCTCTAGGTAGTACTACTAGGCGACGATATATACACGTATAGTATATTGATAAATACATGCTTATATACGTAGAAAACACCCATAACTCAGGAACAAATATCGGTGTTCATCACACAAATAAATGCCCTTACCGGTATTCAAACCCAGGACCATCGGCTTAATAGGCAGGGTCACTGAATGGTCACTACTCACTAGGCCAGACCGGTCGTTACAAATGCCTTCCATGGCATCTCCATCCTTTAATTTTTACTTCTAATTATTTAAGTAATCGTCGTATCGTGCCGATTCGTGCCACCAACATGAAAGAAGACGAAATCCTCTTCTGTTCTCAATCATCGTCATATTAAATATCTTTTTATTTTACTATATTTGGATTTTTGGTGCGAGTGAAAGTGGAGGAGCGGTGGTAGCCGAGTGGATATGACGTCCGACTTTCAATCCGGAGGTCGCGGGTTCAAATCCTGGCTCGTACCAATGAGTTTTTCGGAACTTATGTACGAAATATCATTTGATATTTACCACTAGCTTTTCGGTGAAGGAAAACATCGTGAGGAAACCTGCATACATCTGCGAAGAAATTCAAAGGTGTATGTGAAGTCCCCAATCCGCATTGGGCTAGCGTGGGGACTATAGCCCAAGACCTCTCGCGTATGAGAGGAGGCCTGTGCCCAGCAGTGGGACGTATATAGGCTGAAATGATGGATTTTTTCATTCGTTCTTTATTCTGTTTAACTGCTTTCTTCTATCCGTCGCCTTTATCTTACCTAAAACGCGCAGTGGGTGCTGCGTGCGGTCTTTTTTTCTATTTTCCCGGATCCGGTCCGGATCCGGTGATTTCAACCGGATCCGGTAGCTCCTAAAAAGTGCCGGATCCGGCCGGATTACCGGATCCGCCGGACCGGATTGCAATCCCTAATTGTGATCATCTAAAGTGTCATTGATATAATGCCTAATGTAATATAATTTTCAAATAGTATATAGACATATTTTATAATGACATTTGTTATATTATATTTTTGTATAACGTAATACTTCATACAATTTTATCAAGTATAAATACATATATTGTATAACATTTTTTGTCATATTTCATTTACCGATAACGTAAAGTTTTACATACTTTTTATAACTAGTACGCAGACTACTGCTTTTGCTAGCTATTTCATTCTAGGGAGGCCGCAGTTCTAACCTAATCTAACCAATTTTTTCACGGTTTTTGTTCTGCGGGGGCCGCAGTTCAAACCTAACCTAAACCATTTTTTTCCTAGAGTATTTTATTCTACGGAGGGTCAAAGTTCTAACCTAACCCTCCTTTTGTTAGGTAGTTATTCGTTTATGCGGAGTCGCAGTTCCAACCTAACCTAACCCATTTATGTCATGCAACTATTATGCCACATAAATATTTATGTGATGTCACTTGTTATAACAAATAATATGCTTTAGAGTATGTAATAATTATGGCAATGTATACTAGTGGCTCTGTGAGCTGTAGACCTCGCGAGCAGAGCTTTAAATAACATGGTGCTAAAAGCTTTAAATATAGTAAATTAAAAAAAAACAATACGAAATTTATGTGTAAAAAAATACAAAAAGTTATAATATCCCAGCATACAATTACTGGGGATCGAACCCAGACCCTCTGTGCAAACAGAAAAAGCGAACGTTTACAAACTGAGCCAAATAGTTCTCAGATGGGTTGACGAAATTTAGCTACTCCTTCTCAAATTAAAATTAGTTAAAATTAAATATCTCAATACCTCCGAAACCAGCGAAATAAATTTTCTGAATTTTTGGCCATTTAATCTATAAACATATCTCAAAAAAAAAACACTCGTATGGTACCGATACCACTATTTGTTTAGGCGCGAGCTATCACGACTCCGCCATTTTAAAAAAATTGAAAAAACCGGACGGACAATAAAATTTTATTTAGACATAGAATCCAGTCACAAAATTTCACGAGATTCGGTTAAGAATTGCGACCTGTAGAGGAGAACATCCGGACATACAAAAGCAAAATGCTCCAGTCGAAACGTAGACCTTCGCTACGCTCCGGTCAATTAGACGAAGTGTAAATATACCTTATGACCATTATACCAATAATAACATTATGTATACCGTTAATTAGGTATTACGGTAGTATGCCATTTATTACGTTATTCAAAATAACGATATATCAAACTATAATATATGAAAAGTAATTATAACAAATGTAATGCACCCGTGGAAAGACTGTCAGCTACTTGCATAAACATGTAAAAAATACGCGCCTTACCATACCATTACCATTACCATTGACGTCCGCAAATCCGTAAGGCGTTTATTGAAATGCCTCAAATGCCTGATGAAATGCTACATGCAAAGTTTGATAACTATATCACTATCATAAAAAGGTAAAGCGCTTAGTTTTTACTTGTTTATGCGACCAGGTGATCGTCTTCCAACCGGCTGACGATTTTTTTATTTTATATAACATCTAAACTATCATCTGACAAAATATCAAACGGGAGGCGATGACAAAATTTACTTAATTTTTTTACATGTTTCGATGGCTGCCATTCCACAACCCACCAACGGAGCGGCAGCTGACGTCCATGAGGGATCATCATACATAGCCGTTAATCACTATACGAGTTATTGCCCGGGAGGCGATTGGTCATGGAAATCTGTTCGTGGCTCGTGGTGTATGCGGACAAGTACGAGTGAAATACACGATAACCTAATGACATCAGTTAGATATTATTCTGATATCAGTGTACATTCGAATTGCCCTATAATTTGTTTTATCAATCAATCAATGTAAATGTAATACGAATCCCGACATAAACTAATTACTGACGTCGAGAAGTTATCTACACTAAAGGGCATTGAAAACTGGTCCTTCCTATGAACATTTTCCTACAAACTGACCCGTTTTTCTTGGTTTTGGGTGTACATCCTTGAGTCAATAACCGTTTCGTCTAGACGACAGTGTTGGTGTTCATTGGAAGACATGTATATTAGGTATAAAATATCTGGAAGACCGAGCTTTACTCGGAAAACATATAAAAACTCAAAAATGCGCGTTTTCCCAGATCGATTTTTCGGCCCCGAAAACCCTCATATACCAAATTTCATAGAAATCGTTAGAGCCGTTTCCGAGATCCCCGAAATATATATATAAAAAAAAAATATACTTACAAGAATTGCTCGTTTAAAGGTATAAGATAAGATATTAACGCGCAATCAAAACAGGTTTTTTAAATTTCCATAAAAATCACCCGTTTTTATTGCACCGTAGTCACAGAACACCGCCTCTAGAAACCTAATATTGGCCATTTTGTTCCCGACGCAAATCACCAAACTGTGAGGTGCGGGAGGGGTGCTCACGGCGTTCCGATTGGTCGTTTCAAACATGGCGCGCTGACACGTGTAAGCGTAGGGATGGGACATTTTCATTACAGGTAGTGGGTACTGCTACCAGTGATACCGAAATTTATTGTGGTAAAATTGTTACCAATTTAGAATACTTAGAGTAAACTTACTTAATAAATAATTATATTGATTAATTTAATATTTCATTAAGTAATTTAACAATGTACCTGAAATGTTTACTTAACATATTAGGGCATTTCTGTTTAAAGTACCCAGAACATGAATTTTAAAGTTTAGGATTTTTATATTATTTCCACTCAGAATCGCAATCTCTTTCGATACGAGAAAAAAGTGTCGCCAAAATCTCATACAATTATTTTCTTTTGTCCGTTTTATTAAGGTCATAGAAGGTTGTATTGAAAACATATTCAAATGGACCAATAACATATGCCTATTACAAATCAACTCCGAGTTCTCTCGCACTTCTTTGAAGTTCATCATTAGGTCCATTTCGTGACATGAGACCTAACTGCTCACCTAGAGGATTCTAAAAAACCCATACAACATATGTCTATCACAAACCAACACCGAGTTCCCTCGCACTTCTTTGAAGTTCATCATCAGGTCCATCTCGGTACATGCGGCCTAACTGCTCACCTAGAGGATTCTAAAAAACCCATACAACATATGTCTATCACAAACCAACACCGAGTTCCCTCGCACTTCTTTGGAGTTCATCATCAGGTCCATCTCGTGACATGAGACCTAACTGCTCACCTAGAGGATTCTAAAAAACCCATACAACATATGTCTATCACAAACCAACACCGAGTTCCCTCGCACTTCTTTGGAGTTCATCATCAGGTCCATCTCGTGACATGAGACCTAACTGCTCACCTAGGGGATTCTAAAAAACCCATACAACATATGTCTATCACAAACCAACACCGAGTGCCCTCGCACTTTGAAGTTCATCATCAGGTCCATCTCGTGACATGCGGCCTAACTGCTCCGCTGGCCTAGAGAATTCTAAAAAATTTACACAACATATTACCTATATATTATGTCTAAAATGGTACAATACGGTATGACGAAGCACGAAGTTTCCGTAACTGAAAAACCATCATCGTCACATCACTAGTCGAAAGGGAAAGGGATAGCGCATTGCATTTTCAAGTTGACGAAAAGGGACGGACATACTTCGCCTCTGCTTACGACCAGTATAAAATGAACCCCGCGGACAAGAAACATTATTCAATGAAATAATGAATTTGACTTTCCTGTGGGATGTTATTCCATCTGTTTCGTAAGTAGATGTCTTAGATGACTTGCCACACCATTTTACGCTGCAATATCCCATAATTTCCCAATGAATTCAATAGTTTACGATTTATTTTCTTAGACTCGTGCACACTGCTAACAGGTCGTAACCTTGGGCGCAACTGATCGGAGTGGCGCGCGAACAATCTTATATTTGACCTATACACCATACGGGCGGTGGCCGCGAGTCGTCCTATAAGCTCGGTCTATAGGTGTTGGTCTGTGACCGTAGTGTACCATAAATTCAATTTCTGAACTGGTCTATACCAATACATAAATGCATGCAGAGTAACTATTTGACTTTCCACTCAATTCTCCCCGTAGCGCCGCTACGTGCTACGCCGTAGCTCGTAGCACTTGAAGCCTTGGGCAAATAAAATGTAGAGAATTGAAAATGTATTACTATGTTCTATATTGCGGGATACAATGTATTTTGTGTTTTTTTAATGTATTTTATAAAACTGACAAAGTTACAATCAGGAGGCGATGACTAAATGTATTTACTAGAGATGCAACGGATAGTTGATTGGCCGGATACGGGATATTCGGCCTGACCATCGGCCGAATATTCGGTATCCGGCCGCCGAATATTCGGCCGGCGGAACTATACCGACATTTCGGTTTTTCAGGTGCGCGTTGTGTAGGTTTGACCTGTTTCCTAGTGAACGTTCGCGCGGACACATTTATAGGTTCGAAATGAGTGCGCGTGCAAGTCAGTGGAATGTTTAAATTATTTTATCTACACACATATCATAAACTCTCTATGATGCCTTCAAAATCCGTAAATAATGGCCCACATTATGATAAACTGTTTTGTTACAGCAAATTTCTTATCTGTGAAAATGTGGTAATAGCTTCATTACTATATCAAAATCGATTTGGTAATGAAATTCAAATTTCGAACATCTCTGAAAAAAAAAGCAATTTGATTTGACCCCTATTCTAATATCAGTCGAGATGACGTTTTATTCGAAATCAAATGTCAATTGCATACAATATTGACAAATCTCGCTTGTAAGTTGGTATCGGACGATATGGTAATCGACCCCGACTCTAGTTTGTCTCTGAATTTAAAAACAAACTACGGATGCGTGACATGCGTGAAAAAAGTTTTCATTTGCCGCCATTTGACGTACAGTTTATCTTTTAATTAGTTTGTAGTAAAAAATAATTTGTTTTGTTGTTTTTAAAGTAACTAAACAAAAGTTTCGTGTAAAATGTGCGATAAAGATATTTCGGAGACGCCATCTCATATCCGCGAGTTCCGCCAGAGAGGAAAGTGCCCCAATGTCGGTTGTAATATGAGGTTAGTGAATATATCATAGAAAGTTTATAATATGTGTGTAGATAAAGCAGTGTATGTAACTGTACATAATTAGGCATTAAAACACTCGTGTGATACTATTATGAAACTCATTTCATTCGTTTCATAAACCCACACTCGTATTTTAATGCCTTTCATTATGTAGCAGTCACATAAACTACTATTAAAACAATAAACAAGTAGGTACGATTATGACCGTGACTGTTTCTTAAATCCAATTTGTTTACTCCGAAATCAAGCAAGGTTATCCGGCCGGATAGTAAATCAGTATCCGGTATCCGGCCGGATATTAAAATTTTGGCCGGATAGGCCGGGTACCGGATAGTAACCGAATACCCGGTGCATCTATTATTTACTTTTACTTGTTTGGGTACTTTGGGTGGCACAGCGGCAGCTGACGTCCAAGAGTTTTTAGTCACTCGCATATACACACCTGCATACAGACATTTCCACACACACACACACACTCACACACACACACACACACACACACACACACACACACACACACACACACACACACACACACACACACACACACACACACACACACACACACACACACACACACACACACACACACACACACAATCATATTTCCTTACGTAATTTTATTACATTCATTTTCTACACCTAAACAAGTAGCAACAACAACACACGGACATACCTTTCTGAAATTTTAATACCTTCGTAAGGCGTGTAGTTTACGTACGCAATTAAGTATTAATTATTAATGTGTTGTTCTAGATATAGCGGCCATTTTTAGGGTTCCGTACCCAAAGGGTAAAAACGGGACCCCATTACTAAGACTCCGGTGTCCGTCCGTCCGTCCGTCCGTCCGTCTGTCACCAGGCTGTATCTCATGAACCGTGATAGACGTGCTAGACAGTTGAAATTTTCACAGATGTATTTATGTTGCCGCTATAACAACAAACACTAAAAAGTACGGAACCCTCGGTGGGCGAGTCCGACTCGCACTTGTCCGGTTTTTCTTTCGTCGTGACGTGTTAGTTTGATCTGCAGTTTAATTGAATAACAGCACCTGTTTATTGTATTTGACTTATTGCAGGATGCATATTCTATCAGTTTTTATTTATTATGACCTTATAAATAACTAGCGACCCGCCCCGGCTTCGCACGGGTTAGCAAATTATACACCTAAACCTTCCTCAAGAATCACTCTATTGATAGGTGGAAACCGCATGAAAATCCGTTCAGTAGTTTTTGAGTTTGTCGCGAACAAACATACAAACACACAAACAGGCAGACGGCGGCGGCGGACTTTGTTGTTTTATAAGGTGTAGTGATTAAAACTAAATGGGTCATATACAGACTTACCCCCTAATTCATAAAACTTATAAACCTCTGTTAAATTTTACCTCTTTCTAACACACAGAAACGTCTAAAAGACTGAGCGGGACAAACGATTATCGACGGTTTGTTAGATTTGACAATCATTGATGATTAAAGCCATTAGGTTAAAATTTGTTTTTTTTTAATAAGAAAAAAAAATGTACATTTTTAACCCAAAACTACGTCGCGTCGGCGACTTTGGCTGAATCAGTGGGGACACTCTTCCTTTATTCGGTCGAACTCGGCTCCGTTCGGCTCAGCATTGCTCCGAGCAATTATTAGGGTTGGCACCATTTGACGTCCTTTTGCGTGCACGACCACAGATAAGATAATGACTTGAATTTTGACAACCCTAAATAGCCGAAAGGCATAGTGCCTTACATTAGAAAGGGATATCATGATTCGTCCCTGAATCGCTGTCAAACTTCGGTTTTGTGGGAAGTGTCCTTTCTGTACGGTAGTACTATTATTTATTCAGTGGCCGAATATGATACCGGATATAGGCCTCCTGTACTCTTAAGTTTAGGAAAGGCAGTTTTTGGTTTTCTGCGCAGGTATAACCCAAAAACCGGTCAAGTGCGAGTCGGACTCACGTTCCAAGGGTTCCGGACATTAATAAGTCCGACTCACGCTTGACTGCACATTTCTAATAGCTTTTCCTGACATCTATAGGTAAATTACAATTTTGTGTATTTTTTTTTTTAATTTTTGACCTAGTAGTTTCGGAGATAAAGGGGGGGGGGGGAAATGTTAATTTTTTGGCTACTGTATTAAATAACTTCTAACCTATCTATTTTAGAATTATATAAAAAAAAAATATATTCTCAAAATGAGCTCTTTCATTTCATGTTTAAAATTAATTTATTTACATTACATGTCCGTCTTTGGCTCACTCATTTTCATATGTGTACCGAATTTCAACTTAATTGGTCCAGTAGTTTTCGAGAAAACAGGCCGTGACAGACGGACAGACAGACAGACAGACAGAAGCACGAGTGATCCTATAAGGGTTCCGTTTTTTTCCATTTGAGGTACGGAACCCTAAAAAATAGATAACAAATAACCAAGTCTTGTTTTACGGACTTAAGGGGCCGGTATATGACGTTTTCGATTTAGACCTCACTTTGTAACCATAATTTGTTCAATAAATGTTTGATAATTGCATTAAATTACACGTAAATTTATTCACGAAGAAACCGTGTACCGACTCTTTATGCCATTATATTTTTAATTTGCTGTTATTCTCTACAAATCGACACTAAAAGTATCAAAAAATCAAAATATGGAGTTCCGTTTGAGACAGAAGCAAAACAATTTTGTCTTTGACAGTAATTGAATTATTGTATGATTTTGGAAGCTAGATAATTCAGCTACCAATTTATTATCGATTTATATTTTTACTCACAAAGACAACACAGAAATTCAATCTCAAATGTAAACTTTCGAACAATTTCCATACATTGACGACATCACTCAAAATTCTTCTTCAAGTCAGATGCCCGTTGGGGCTACACCGGAGCACACGTGTACTTCTTCAAATGAAAATGACAGCTTGATTTTCTTGCTTTTGACAATTATATTGACATTAAATCATATACGCACACGAGAAAGCATACCAGTAGATAAAATGTATTTAAAAAAATAGGGTACATAAATATCAGCTCGCGTCTCATTTAAATTTCATTTGCTGTTATTTACGGGTCATTATTGTTGAAAACCGCAGTAAACTATCTGAAAATAATACGATTACAGTCGAATTTAAGTATTATCTTCCTTCAAAACTCGCTTAAAATGAAAAAAGTTTAAAGACTCATCTTTAATGATTGGGATCAATTTTTATTATGCTGGTATCATTTTGCGTCATTTTAAAAACGTATTTGACTTCTGTATGTCAATGAATTTTGATGACAACTGTAATCTTGTATTATATTATAGAACTTTTATATTAAAATATTGCCTATTAACAGGAAGAGTTATGTAATTCGTATAAGTAATACCTGAAAGTCTTGTAACTAGATCTGTAATACCATGGATTGCGACGAATAAATTATTATGATTATGCCGTTCGTTCCGTCTATATGTATAATGCGTGTACGTGCTGTTCTCTGAAAATCTTCAAGAAAAAATAAAGGCTAGACCAGCACTAAGTACTAGCAAGTTTTTGCGGCTTTGGAGACCGAGATGAAGCTTACAGGCCAATAGCGTTGTGGCCTGGTTATTGTTATGTATACCTATGTATCGAATGTTTTATAAATTTACTATAAAAAGCAATGTTTTATTTCGATTAGGTTTACATTTTGTGCATATTGCATATCTGAAGTATTTTCGTACTAAACTTGAAACTTTCGTTGAAACTAAATAAAATAATTATTCCAAATGTACAGTCACCTGCAATTTATGTTACACAACGAAGGCCGCAAAAATATCTGACACGATCTTATTTGTAGAACCATAAGAGCATGTCACATATTTTTGCGACCTTCGAAGAGTAGGTACCGTCATTACTCATTATCATCAACTTTGCCCGCTTTTTTTTTAAACACGAATTTCTCAAAAAAAATCACATCATATGACTTTTTTTTGCTCAGCACGTCCATTGTGATCAAACGCATCAGTTTCTGTGAAGAAAACATTTTTTTATCGTGTTTTTACCCATTTTTTTGCGTTTTAGAGGGCGGGCAAATAAAAAAATATCCGGGGTTTTCGCCAACATTGCCCACGTCAATTTGGTATTCAAATACAGCTCGTATTTGAATACCAAATTGACGTGGGCAATCGGGCAATTTGGGCAATCCTACTAATAACTTAGCGATAAGTGTAAAAACTTTTAAATAAATTTGCTGGGCAATGTTGCCTACCCGTTTTTGCCCATTTCCAAATAAGGCTCGCCTAAGCATTTTACAAAGGCTAGGGTTGTCACTTTTGAGAAAATCTGTTACAATAGTTTAATGACCAAAAATATGATTTTTGTTGTGTTTTCATTCGTTAACGGGATAAAACATCTAAATAAAGGATAATAAGACAAATTAAATACAGTATATATTTATAAACTTATTTTAGTGTACAAACATAACCTTCTTTTACTTGCGAAGTTGGGTAAATTAGATGAAAGTGACAACCCTAATCCGTTTTTGGTGGTGGGCAATGTTGGTATGGATGCCAAATTACCGGATTACTTTGCCCACCGCTAAAACTTTTGTGTATTTAGGCCTTATTAGTTTAAATCTCAATAGACATAATCTATGCTTCATGTGTTATAACTGAAACCCGGAAATATTTGTCAAAGGGTTCTCAATTTTTTCTACTTGCATTCATTATTTATCAATTTTTTGCCCGCCGAAATATACCCTATATTAGACAACTCGCTCAAACTCAAAATTCCCAAGTCAAGTTATGCACAAGTTTGGCATATACTTTGTCAGAAATATAACCAATTTTCTACTAAAAACAGCAGGGTGGCCATAACTATTATCAATTTTTCTACATTAACGAATTTGTTTAAAATTGTCGTTTTGGGCAAAGTTTCCCTGGAGGCAAAGTTGGCGCTAATGACGTAACATATTATTGCAGGTGACTGTACATAAATGTTTCGGTGATTTTGAGATTATTTTCCAGGTTAGTTTACTAACAATCAAGTTATGCAGATACCGATTTCGTGAACGTATAAGTAGTAAGGTACCGCTATTGTTTAGCGATACCGATTATTTTTGAAGGTAAAACTATACCGGTTGAAATATAAAGATATTAAAATTACAGCAGGGACAATCATTTTTTATAGGTGTACCTAAACCATCATTGGCCGAGCGTTAGGAAAGGTCTCCGTTTCAGCTTGGGCAAAAATGCTTTTGTATGTTCTCCGTTGCAGATCACATTTCTCAACTGATTCTCGTGAAAATTTGTAAGCAGGTTCGATAGAACTATTCTGTTTCGCTTTATCCGCCAAAATGGAATTGCCACCCTGCTGAAACTTTATTTATTTAAATTCCTATTGAATGGATTTTGCACCTTATGAAAAACCGTATAGAGTAGTAAATAACATTTTACATCTGACTTAATGACATCTTGTTTTATTCGCTTTAATTGTACAAAACGCGTATCTCGACAAAGCAATAGTAGGTAGTAAAACAGTCAACAATCAAATGAATTAAATAGGTACGTCACGTGTGACATGAACAGACAAGGAAAGCAAGATTAAATGCATTGTTTCTCTTTCATCTTTAAATGGAATGCTTTTACCCTCAAAGGAGGCTAGTGGTCAATACTAAACTAAAAGTCCAATCTTAAAAAAACATGATGGGTCACTGACCTGTCCCAGTAAAGTGAGGTAGTGTGCGTGAAGTGCGCTTGTGTGTGAAATGGGGTAAATTGACAGAATCTGATATTTTACCCACCGCTACCGTCGCCTTAAGAGTCTTATAAGTTTATAATTGAGCAATTGAGCATTATAATATCCTGTTTATCACACTCGATTTCCCTCATCCGATTTATATTCATTCAAAAAACAACCCTACTTCTCTACACTTAAGTAACCAAATCGCCTGTGCCACATTCCCCTCAATTTCCAAACACTATCTGCTATTGCAATTTAAGTCGTAATGCCCTACATTTAGAGTTGGTAATTGTTTGTGTTGCCGTGTTGAGTGTTTCCCAAGTCGGCAAAGTTCCCGAGTTAATTTTCATAATATAAGAGACAATATTTAGGCTGTTTAGTGTTTGTACGGTTCCTTTGTGCTTTGAACAAAGACTTGTAGTTTCTGTTTTGTATGTTAGAGCCCTAAATGTATCATTGGCCTGTAACATCAATAAGATTATGTTTAAACAGCGTCCATACGAGTGCGGCACTTCCGCAAATGACTAGCAAGTCCAATGCGAGAGTGACAGCCGCGGCCGCATAGCTGGCAGGAGAATGCCGTGCCCGGTGACGAAGGTGGGAGAGCGGCGCACTGGTGTCTCACAGGCCTATTCGGATTTCGAGATAATCACAAGATCTTGAGACGATTTAGAGATCAACTAGATCTACATTAGATATCGACTAGATGTGACTTGGATATCTAAGTCATAACTTGTCGAAATCGTTCAAGAGGACCTCCAGAATCGCGGTAACGTCAAATTTGACATATCTATCTTACAAATATCTTTAAATTATCCGTATCGTAACTTGTTGAAGTCTAGTAGATATCTAATTCATTTTCCGAATCGAGCCGTCAGTTCTTGCCTAGTGTGAAGCTGAAGAAGAAGAAAATTATAAACTTTCCTGGATGTATAACTATTAGTTTAAGTAACTATAGGCTTTGTGAGGCGCAACCGAAAGACCTCCCTAGTTCAAATCAGCGATTTTTGAACAAATTAACTAGTGGCTCTGTGAGCTGTAGACCTCGCGAGCAGAGCTTGAAATAACATGGTGCTAAGAGCTTTAAATACACCGTGTTTTTTTTTATTTCCGTTAATTTCAAGGGTGCATTCCTGAGCTTAAATCAAGTAACTTTCTCAAAGACACCGATGTTCTAATTAAGTCCATGTCGGAGATAATCCATAATTTATTTTTTTACTATAAGGCCTCTACAAGCGAGTACACTTGCCTTAGGGCCGGCTTACATATTGATTAGTGTTTAGAATGAGTTCATACATTTGCTACTAAACTTAAGTACAATCTCGGTCGATTGATGTACGAAATGACATTGATATGTCACAGATTTCAATTGTTTGGTTGAGTTAAATGTAATGCCCGTGTTACAACAACGCTATATGCTACATTTAATTACTTTTTAAACAAAAAAAAAAAAAACAAAAAAGAAAACAAAAATATTTTTTTTTTTTTGAAAATTAACTATGCCATTTAGTTCTTATAAACGTACTTAACTATACCCCGAAGTTAACGGAATTCAATAAAAACACGGTGTATAGTAAATTAAAGAAAAACAATACGAAATTTATGTGTAAAAAAATACAAAAAGTTATAATATCCCAGCATACAATTACTGGGGATCGAACCCAGACCCTCTGTGCAAACAGAAAAAGCGAACGTTTACAAACTGAGCCAAATAGTTCTTAGATGGGTTGACGAAATTTAGCTACTCCTTCTCAAATTAAAATTAGTTAAAATTAAATATCTAAATACCGCCTAAACCAGCGATAATTTTTTCTGCATTTTTTGCTATTAACTCTGTAAACATGTCTCAAAAAGAAAAAAGTCTTATGATATCGATACGAATATTTGTTTAGGCGCCAGGTATCACGACTCCGCCATTTTTAAAAATTTCCAAAAACCGGATTGACAAAAAAATTTTATTTAGTCATAAAATTCGGTCACAAAATTTCACGAGAATCGGTTAAGAATTGCGACCTGTAGAGGAGAACATCCGGACATACGAAAGCAAAATGCCCGAGTCAAAACGTAGACCTTCGCTTCGCTTCGGTCAATAAAATATATAATTATCGAACCTACATAAAAAAAATCTTGAGAAACTGTTTAGAAATGGTAAAGAGAGCAGCCAAACAAACACCAAAGCCAAGTGAAATCCTGAACTACACCTCAAGCAAACTAGAACTTGGCACACCCATATAGATCTTAATTATTTTTCCGGCGAAGTCAACAACGACGAATATTCTTAATATTGAACTTGGCTCTCATTTAACATTTATGTTTTCACTTCTCATGCTCAAAAAGTGCACCTTTATGTCGTGCGTAGACGACATAAAATCGCATTTTATGCTCTAGAGCTTAAAGTAAAATCATATATTACGACCCTTATTGACTTAGCAATAAAGTCCAAATTCTGCCATACAAACTGCCAGCCCTGCCGGCGCGCCCCCGACCGGCGCTCTCCCGATAGGCGTGCCCCGCGCCTCCGACCGGCCCAAGAACAATTTTCTTTAGTCTTGAATAAATACGTTAAAATAAACCTAAAATATTTGATTTTTTTGTATATTTTCCTCGCAATCGAAGTGAAAAGCAGAGTGTACAACAAGGGCATAAATGTCCATTTTTACCCTCGTCTACTATTTTGGTCTTCGCTTCGCTCAGACCAAAAAATTGCCTCGGGTGAAAATGGGTCACTTTATGCCCTTGTTGTACAATCTACTATTTTGATGGGATCGAAACTACTCACTTTGTTGGGTATAAGTCGGGAGGTAAGAGATAGCTGCAAAGTATCGATAAACCATAAACGAGTGTGTCGTAAACTTGATACTTGAGCAGGATAGCGAATAACGATAGTTTGCACGATGTTAGCGTTAGGTACAAACAGCAATATTGACCATTGGTTTCGTTTCAACTCAATCGAATCTAATCCAATCTTACTTACTCACTGCTGTGGCGCAACGACCCGAAGGGCTGATTTAGACGATGCGAGAACTCGCATGCGAGTTTCATACCATTGCGGGGTTCGATCGGTCGGTTGAATTGGACGTAACCAACAGTCCGCAATGTAACTAAAATCGCATGCGAATTCGCGCGCCGTCTAAATCAGCCCGAAGTGGACTTGGCCTCCGAGACCAAAGACCGCCATGCTACTCTGTCCAAAGCCGTTTCCGTCCAGTCGACGGCGCCGAGTTCGCTGTCTTTCTGCACTTCGTCTCTCCGGCAGTACCGAGGGCGTCCAGACGGCCTTCGGCCACTTGGTACTCTAGAGTACGCCTAGACTGCGCGATCTTCCCTCATCCGGACTGCGTGCCCGAGCCATCGGAGTCTAGCGGCTTTCGATTCTCCAATAGAGTCGGGTCGGATCGGGTCGCCACTTTCCCGCATGAAGGTTGAGGGAGGCGATGGCTGAGAATGCTGAGATACGCGTCGTACTCGTGAACGGGTGCTGTTTGTGGAGACTGGTCTGTTTAAGATAACACGAGCTATTATAATACCTAGTAATTTTACTTTTT
Source organism: Cydia splendana (assembly GCF_910591565.1). Lineage (NCBI taxonomy): Eukaryota > Metazoa > Arthropoda > Insecta > Lepidoptera > Tortricidae > Cydia > Cydia splendana. Next base: position 12,073,086 of record NC_085982.1, on the reverse strand, counting down.
TTAGAGTTTAATGTGAGACGCCTCATTCTGCTCTCGTATGTTTCTTTTCTCTGATGAATGTGTTAATTATACAGGATTTTGACTCTTGGAGACCCTATACATCTCTAAGGATAATTTGATAAACTATATAATCTTATAGTTCTAACACCTAGAGACATTTACATCTCTAAATATTATAGTTTTTTTTTTTTTTTGTATCTGTTTTTTGGGTTCCGTACCCAAAGGGTAAAACGGGACCCTATTACTAAGACTTCGCTGTCCGTCCGTCCGTCCGTCCGTCCGTCTGTCACCAGGCTGTATCTCACGAACCGTGATAGCTAGACAGTTGAAATTTTCACAGATGATGTATTTCTGTTGCCGCTATAACAACAAATACTAAAAACAGAATAAAATAAAGATTTAAATGGGGCTCCCATACAACAAACGTGATTTTTGACCAAAGTTAAGCAACGTCGGGAGTGGTCAGTATTTGGATGGGTGACCGTTTTTTTTTTTGCTTTTTTTTTTTGCATTATGGTACGGAACCCTTCGTGCGCGAGTCCGACTCGCACTTGCCCGGTTTTTATGTAATTAGTTCGTTAGTTATATTTTATAAAATTTTTGATCTTATTGCTTGTATTATTTTGTTGATCTAATTGTTATTATTTTTGCTTGTATGTAAATTCAATATTGACGTGTAAAAGTGCCCTTGTGGCCTATTTGCTGAATAAATGTTGAAGTTTGAAGTCCAATGATATTCGGCTCGGATACCAGATCTTCAATCTCCTGGTTCTTGCGTAGTCACCAAGTTCCGTCCAATCTAATCCACTATATTTTATGAGCTTTATTTTTTTAGCTATATTCTTGAATTATATAACGTGGTTTTTGTACAGTCAGCAGCAGAAGTTGCTAAGCGGGCGAGATGTTAAAAATTACCTTGACACGCTCTTATTCTCTTGACAATAATGTCGCGTCAATATCATTTTGAACACCTCGCCCGCCTAACAACTTCTGCTGCTGACTACATGTCAAGGTCATAAATTAAATTGGCAAAGAAACCAAAATTTATGGACCGCGAGCCACGAACAGATTTCCATGACCAATAGCCTCCCGGGGTATACACCCACTTGCCAGAATTTCATTTGCCATAATTTCATTTGCCATAATAGTCAACAGCCATTATATTGTTTCCCATAATTACATATGCAATACTTATTGTTTACTATATTAGTCACGTGCCAGAAACTTTGTTTCCCATAAAATCAATTTCAATAATATCATTTGTCACCATCATTGTAAGCCATAATTATCACTAGCCATAATAAATTTTTTTTACAGAAACAAATGCTACTAGAAAAATGGGTTAGGTTAGGTTTGAACTGCGACCCTTACAGAAAAGTAATGCTACTGGAAAAGTGGGTTAGGTTAGGTTTGAACTGCGACCCTTACAGAAAAGAAGTGCTATTGGAAAAGTGGGTTAGGTTAGGTTTGAACTGCACCCCACACAGAAAATAAATGCTACTAGTAAAGTAGGTTAGGTTAGGTTTGAACTGCGACCCTTACAGAAAAGAAATGCTATCAGAAAAGTGGGTTAGGTTAGGTTTGAATTGCGACCCTTACAGAAACCAAATGCTACTAGAAAAATGGGTTAGGTTAGGTTTGAACTGCGACCCTTACAGAAACCAAATGCTACTAGAAAAATGGGTTAGGTTAGGTTTGAACTGCGACCCTTACAGAAAAGAAATACTACTGGAAAAGTGCGTTAGTGAGGTTTAAATATTCTATTAAATAATATTATTACAATTAATAATATGGACAACAACACGTATGGCACTCGTACGTTCTGGAATCTAATAATCGGGTAAACAAAGAGTATGTCACATAATTTTTATGGTAAACAAACAATTCGGGCAAATTAAATTCGGGCAAATAAAATTCGGGCATATGAGTATTATTTTATATAATTTTCGGACAAACAATAGACAACCGCCTCCCGGGCGTTAACTCGTATATTAACGTTAACGGCTATGTATGATTATCCCTCATGGACGTCAGCTGGCGCTCCGTTGGTGGGTTGAGGAATGGCAGCCACCGAAACATGAAAAAAAAAAAAATTTGTCATCGCCTCCCGTTTGATACTTTGTCAGAAGATAGTTTAGATGTTATTATAAATAAAAACAACCGTCAGCCGGTTGTATAGCGGTGGAAAGACCGTCAGCTACTTGCATAAACATGTAAAAAATAAGCGCTGTACCTTTTTATTATAGTAATAACTAAATCATGAAACTTTGCATGTAGGATTTCATCAGGCATTTCAATAAACGCCTTATGGATTTGCGGACATTATCCACTGACGGTCTTTCCACCGCGATACAACCGCCTGACTATTTTTTTAATTCATGATAGCATCATCTGACAAAGTATCAAGCGGGAGGCGATGACTGACGATATTTGCTCGTGGCCCGCGGTCTATTAGTACTCTCCAACTCCAATTGTCCGTTCCCGGACACTCCTCAATATTTTTTTATCTTTTGCACCTGACTGCGACTTGTTTGCCGACCAGAGTCATAAACTTTATAAAGAATTTTTACGTTTTTGCGAATCAACATAGGTAGCTTATGAATTACTACTGTCATATTTATCTTATAATTTTAATACCTATAGCTTTTTTTATTACTTACTTAATTTTACAGCGCATTGGCGCCCCTTAGCTGTAATGCTGTAAAATTTTATTTCAATAAGTATCAATATAAATATATCTAGAGCTAGATACTCTAGATCAGGGCTCTCCAAACCCCGGCCCGCGGGCCAAATCCGGCCCGCGAAGCGTTCCAATCCGGCCCGCCGACAGCGGTCCAATCCGGCCCGCGAGAGCCAGGCTCCAGGTGTTCAGCCCTAACAGCAGCAACCAGATACACCCCACCCCTCCCCACGGCGCCGGCGGTGGCCCGCGCGAAAATTCTGAAGCGCAATATGGCCCTCACTTAAAAAAGTTTGGAGACCCTGCTCTAGATATATTACGCTCTTAACTATATGTACACTTGGAAAAAAAAATCGTTTTTACATATTTTCCTAGTAGGTATTGTATGGATACTTTTGACCTTGACTATACTATACAGTACTATAGATAACAGAGAAGTAGTGATAATCTGAACCCTATTGCAATGTAATAAGGTCTTGTTTGGATATTTTAGTAGCTACAAATCTTGGCGGGCAGTAGGTAGGGTCTCTCGGGAAATGAAACATGTAGCTCGCAACTGAGATAGAGTGGATAGGTACTAAGTCTTGAGAATAGGGTATAAATGTTTATTTGTTAGTTTATGAAATTGGTTTTTCTCTTTCTCTCATCTTAGCCTTATAGATAGAGAGATAGAAAAAGAAGCTTATTTGCAAAACATACAGTCGCCATCAGATATATCGGAGCGGTCAAGGCGCTCACAAATATCTGAACACGCCTCTATTGTCAAGGCGTTAGTGCATGTTCCGATATTGTGAACACCTTGGCCGCTCCGATATATCTGATGGCGACTGTACAAAAATGTTTACATTTATTGGTTAGTCGTGTGTAGTTGGAGCATTCCACGGGCTGTCCCGTACAAACGCATTTTATTTCCTGTGTTGCGACTTTTTTTTGGGCATTTAATGCAGGCGATTATTTTTCTGTGCACATTTTTGACCATTTGTCATAGAAAAGGAAACTCTTATACCCGCAAATCTTCAGAAAATTCGCGTTTTGTGCGGGACAAACGGTAGACAATTTCATGGAATGCTCGAGTTATACTACGGTTACCGTTGTCCGGTACTTTGCGTGATGGGCATTTTACCCTTTCACCCCTTTAGAAGTTCCAGAAAATCCCGAATTCCCACAATTCACTGGGACATTTTATGGATACTTTTCCATTTTTGATAAACACAAAGTGTACAGTAAATCACTTTTACTAACTCTTTTCTCGCTCCAACGTTTAATTTTGAACTTTATATTTAACCCCACAAGGTCGCTTTTTGTTTGAGAGCTTAGTCAGTAGACTAATTACTTTCACGAAATCGTATCTCGTTTTCATGTTGCTTGAAATTGAACTGAAAGTGCAACTCAACACGGTTGATTTTACAATGAAACACACGTTGGGGTAAAATACGAGGTTTAGGTAATCTGGTGTGATTGTCCCCGTTTGGGCGACTGCCAAGTGACTACATACCATTGTCGCTGTAAACTGGGGTAGCTGGGAATTTAAACCTTATTTAAAACACAATAAGATCTATTATCAATTAATCAGAGATTGATGTTATGGGTTTCGCGAAAAGCGAATATCACGTGTTCATGTACTGATTGTAACACATTCAGTGCCGCAAACCCGACTATCGGGTATTTTATGGTTTCGTTCCCAGGCCGGACGACCCGGTAGTCGGGATCGTGGTACTACAGCTTTATATGACGAAATTGTTGTGACCTGGCGCGGATATCTTGTTTGCCTGGTTGGCAATGAATGTGTTAAGTAAGAAGCTAGTAACAGATTTATCGTTGTCAGATATATCGGAGCGGTCAAGCTATTCAAAAATACCTGAACGAACAAAAATTATTTTTAGCCAAAGACTTCCAGTTACGTTGGTTCGTAAAATATTTTTTTTTAGCTAAACCAATTCCGATTTCGAAACATGCATTAGTTTGAACTCTCTATTGCCAAATTTCCCAATGCTGATTGGGCTCCTACCACCTAACAAAAACTGCCAATTTCGGGACCCACCTCTCCGTCAAAGGGGCATAAAATATTATTGGTAACGCTCAGCCCTAGTAGACCCACCAATGGGTCGCGACTCATAGTTTGGGAAATGCTGCTCTATTGTTAGAGTTCTGAGTTAGTAGTCCCCTCAGTGAACGGACTGCGAACTGAGAGTTGCATGTGTAGGCGCCTTTATCCGGAAGCAATAGTGCATGCATAATGCATGCTACGTCGGAAACTGGGATTTAATGCGGACATGTGTTTCAATCCCAACGCACTGGCGACCTGAGAGTTAAGTCAGACCATAGAGAAATATAGTAAGAATAGAGTGGAGTGCTCACTCCATACATCAGATTTGATACCAAAACGACTATTATTTTCGCAGTGAGGCAAGGCAGTGAATTGGTAGTTGCAGTTAGTTATGTTTGCTTGTATGTAAATTCAATGTTGACGTGTAAAAGTGCCCTTGTGGCATATTTGCTGAATAAGTGTTGAAGTTTGAAGTTTGCAGGCGACATCTAGCATCGAGTAGCGGAATTATCAGTAATACTACTAGATACCATGGTCCATGGTATAATAATATACTCCGCCTGGTACTCTATTCCGAGATTCGCGTATGACCTAACTGACACGGGCCTACGTCATCATGCTGTTTACAGGTTCTCAAACTTTAAAATGTGGGAGAATTTTAACCAACGGTGAAAATTATTTTAACGGCATTAATTTTAAGTTATTCATGTTTCTACATGAATAACTTAAAATTAATGCCGTTAAAATAATTTTCACCGTTGGTTAAAATTCTCCCACATTTTAAAGTTTGAGAACCTGTAAACAGCATGATGACGTAGGCCCGTGTCAGTTAGGTCATTCACGAATCTCGGAATAGAGTACCAGCTAGCATGGTCTAATAAAACATGGTAGAATACATACTAGAATTCTCTACTGTCGCGACTCACGAAAATTGTATTGAATAACAATTTACAACTAATATTAAAAGCAGAAGGAGTTGAAAATAGAGTTCCGGTTATAATAGGAGTATTAGCTGAAAATTGTGTACGAGCATTAGACTTTTCGGTCGTCGGAACATCTATTTGTCAAGTAGCAGTACTCATAATTCCGCTACTCGATGCTAGATGTAGACTACGAAAATAATAGTAGTTTTGGTTCTAAAACTGATGTATGGAGTGAGCAATCTATGTATTTTTAGGGTTCCGTACCCAAAGGGTAAAACGGGACCCTATTACTAAGAAACCGCTGTCCGTCCGTCCGTCCGTCCGTCTATCACCAGGCTGTATCTCACGAACCGTGACAGCTAGACAGTTGGAATTTTCACAGATGATGTATTTCGGTTGCCGCTATAACAACAAATTCTACAATGTACGGAACCTTCGGTGGGCGAATCCGACTCGCACTTGTCCGGTTTTTTTTTTCTCTATGGTCGGACCAGCATAAGAGCACTTTACGCGTTTTATTATGTTAAAACGTTGCATGCCAAAACTTACTTGGGCAGGCGTAGCTCTCTCCGCGATTTCGTCGCGTCGCTACAAGTACATGCGGCCCACACCAATATTGGTGTCTAGCCTTAGTGGTTGCCGCGCACCGCTACGGAACGGACGCCTGCTCTAGTGCTCGCGCTTGCGCCATCTAGCGGTCATATCTGTCGTAATACTATTATTTATTTTGTGACTTGGGGCAGATTCACTTATAGCTTACTCTGACGTTATGGCCTTTGGTAGCACATAGCCTTTGGTAGGAGATATTTAACGATGTGATAGACAGATGGACAGATCCTTACCTTATAGGTACGGAACCCTTAAAAAACATTGCATAAAATGCAACTGGATGAGCAGTAAGTACTTAAATAAAAACCTAGATCCTAGTGTAATCTCATTCTAGATTCAGTCATGAATAATTCAAAGAAAGCGTGCGAAGCGAGCGTGCCGTGCAAGCATTTCGTTGAAATTATTCTTCATATGACTTGACGTTTACAAAGAAATTTTGAACATTTTAAATCCGTGCGTGCCATTGTAATTTCAATTTTATGTATTCAATCGTAAGGTTCAAAATAATTAGCAACGTTTTGTGACTTTTTATTTTTTCACAACATCGCATCGCAATTCAGCTGTTTAATAGGGTTGGACATGGACATGATTAAAATAATGAGATACCCACCATATTATTAATGCATTCTATACAGTCTTTATGCCATAGTCATAAAGTCGTCTTTCGTTTGATTAGTGCCTAGATTTCTTGGCGCAACTGCCGCATTAACAATGCTTTCTACATATTCTTTTTCACAAGGAGATAAAGTTGAAAATCCCTTGATTATTGACGAGTTTCCTTGTTTTTCATACGAGCTGCCTCGACCCGTGAAGTCGGTCAAACAGGGTTGCCAAAAATCACTTTCAAAGCCATTTTTCGTTGGCACTAAACGGATTTTTTAATAGTTCCTGTCACTTTATTTCTTGGCTGGCCGCGCTATTATCATTATGTATGTTTGAGTGTTTAATATACCTACTGAATTGTCTAGGCCATCTGCAAATATCTCTTTTAACGAACTCTATAGTCTCTAAGTACATGAAAAAAAGCGCTGGTGGCCTAGCGATAAGAGCGTGCGAAAAAAGCGCTGGTGGCCTAGCGGTAAGAGCGTGCGACTTTCAATCCGGAGGTCGCGGGTTCAAACCCCGGCTCATACCAATGAGTTTTTCGGAACTTATGTACGAAATATCAGTTGATATTTACCAGTCACTTTTCGGTGAAGGAAATCATCGTGAGGAAACCGGGCCAATCCCAATAAGGCCTAGTTTCCCCTCTTGGTCAGATGGCAGTCGCTTCCGTAAAAATTAGTGCCTGCGTCAATTCTTGGGATTAGTTGTCAAGCGGACCCCATGCTCTCATGAGCCGTGGCAAAATGCCGGGATAACGCGAGGAAGAAGAAGATACTCTTTAAGTCCGAATTTTATAATGTAAATATTATTATGTAAGTGTGATATGAGCGAAAGCTTGAAATAAATGTTTTTGAAGTGAAAACTTCTTTAGCGGCGCTGTGCACTTTTTGAGGTGGGGAAAAAATGTTAAACTCGAGACAGCGTAAGGCGTAACCCTCTCTTTCTACCGCGCGGCGAAAATGTATGCCTGAGCCTGCTGTTTCGTTTAGGCGGCGCAGGGCGCTTGCGTGACGTCACGTGTGACGGAGAATGTCATTGTGTTTGATTTAAATGCCATCTAGTGAGTTTCCCTCAAACTGGTATTAATATAACTGTAGTACTCACAGTGATGTGCTTAGGGGTTTCAAGTAATGCTACGAAATAACGCTACATGGCGTTAACCTCAATTATACATAGTGCGCAGACATTTTGCACTAGATGGCGCTGTTATTATTATTTTGAGTAACAATGTCGTTGAGTTTTCACTTCTGCCGGCACTCCCGGAGTGCATCCCGTTGTTTTTTTTAAGTACATAGATACAGCCTTATTTGCCGCTCAGTTAATTACCTACCTAAATATCCAGGGATCTAATTACGCCACTAGCTGGTTTGTTACTGCACACCGTTGTATGGGGACCTTGCACTTTGAGACTATGCGCTGAAACTTGGCACAGTTGATTCGTAGCTGGTCTTGAGCAGATACAGACCGGGAGCCGTCGAGAGCCACCTCTCATTTAGTGGGGGGGGAGGGGGAAAGTTCGACGCTGCCGCGCTTCACTTGGAGCAACATTTCTCCAAAACTATACCTATTAGGGCATGTAATATATCATTTTAGGATAAATTAAGGATGAGGAATTTTTTTTTGGAACCAAATCAATGCACTTTCTAACAAAAAAAATACATAAAGTAGAAAAGACAAAAAAACGTAACTTGGATTTTTTCATAATTACCAATTTTTTTTTAAAGTGTAGTAGGAATCTGAAAACAAAAAATATATTTGTAAAGCTACACTTATTACGTTTAAGAAAATATATAGTTTAATATACAAAACTGTCGATAAATGGGAGATAAAAAATAACATTTAGCGTGGGTCAGAGTGATCTCAATACAAAATATTATGAATGTGGGAAAGTTACTTATAATTTGTTCTACAATCGTTTATTTTTCTTGTTTTTCATAAATAACTCGTAAACGGTAGCCCACAGCAAAAAAATATCTTTTACGTAAATAATCTGTTTCAGATTTCTTATAAAATAAGTACTACTGTTTTTCGCTACCATCAATATTAAAAAAAATATTGAAGGGAGAAAATAAATACTTAGGTCCCCTTTTTTAGTCATTCGTAAATAACTCGTAAACGATGGCCAATAGCAAAAAATTTTTTAGTACATGAATAATTTACATAAAATTTCCTACAAAAAAGGTCATTCAAACTTTTTCGCTAGGATCAATATTAAAAACGATATTAAAGAGAGAAAATAAATTCTAAGGTCCCCTTTTTAAATATTGATCCTAGCGAAAAAGTTTGAATAACCTTTTTTGTAGAAAATTTTATGCTAATTATTCATGTGTTAAAATATATTTTGCTATTGGCCATCCTTTACGAGTTATTTACGAATGACTAAAAAAGGGGACCTTAGTATTTATTTTCTACCTTCAATATTTTTTTTAATATTGATCTTAGCGAAAAAAAGTAGCACTTATTTTATAAGAAATCTGAAACAGATTATTTACGTAAAAGATATTTTTTTGCGGTGGGCTACCGTTTACGAGTTATTTACGAAAAACAAAAAAAATAAACGATTGTAGAACAAATTTTAAGTAACTTTCCCACATTAATAATATTTTGTATTGAGATCACTCTGGCCCACGCTTAATATTATTTTTTATCTCCCATGTAACAACAGTTTTGTATAATAAACTATATATTTTCTTAAACGTAATAAGTGTAGCTTTACAAACATATTTTTTGTTTTCAGATTCCTACTACACTTTAAAAAAAAATTGGTAATTATGAAAAAATCCAAGATACGTTTTTTTGTCTTTTCTACTTTATGTTTTTTTTTTTGTTAGAAAGTGTATTGTTTTGGTTCCAAAAAAAAATTCCTCATCCTTAATTTATCCGAAAATGATATATCACATGCCCTAATAGGTACAGTTTTAGAGAAATGTTGTTCCAAGTGAAGCGCGGCGGCGTTGAACTTGCCCCCCTCCCCCCCACTAAATGAGACGTGGCTCTCGAGGTCTCCCGGTCTTTATCTGCTCATGACCAGCTAAGAATCAACTGTGCCAAGTTTCAGCGCATAGTCACAAAGTGCAAGGTGTCGTGCACTAACAAACTAGCTACACGGTGATCCGTTTTAATCAACCTCCAACGTGAACAAAATAGATACCTATGCAGTCATAGTCAGATACAGAAATAGCTAAGCGGGCGAGGTGTTCGAAATTACCTTTACACGCTCTTAATAATAAATAATAATAATTTCAGCCTATATATACGTCCCACTGCTGGGCACAGGCCTCCTCTCATGCACGAGAGGGCTTGGGCTATAGTCCCCACGCTAGCCCAATGTGGATTGGGGACTTCAGATACACCTTTGAATTTCTTCGCAGATGTATGCAGGTTTCCTCACGATGTTTTCCTTCACCAAAAAGCTAGTATGATATATCATATGATATTTACCACTAGCTTTTTGGTGGCCAGCCTTCTAAAAAAAAGGAGAAAAAGTACAGTCGGCAATAAAAGTGTGTATCAAAAAATATTTTGAACGGTTCCTTTTTCAGTTGTTTTCAGTTACATATGTGAATGAAAGACTGACAGGAGGCGGGAACGGTTTGATTGATGATTTTGATGGATGAAGTCTTAATCGAGATGAATGAATGTCATGAACTGAACGCTAAGCGATATCGGATGACTCGATGGAATTTCGACACGTTACGGAATATAACAGGCCTTATTGATTCAGCCTATAGTGTGTAAATCCAATACGGGCGAATAATTAAACCAATTAAACCATGTTTTGTTTAAGTTACACTTAATTATGACCCCGTAATTAATTTTTGTTAATTTACCGAGCAGCAATGTACTTTGTCATGTTATGTCTCGTAATGTTTGCAGTACAGTCGCCATCAGATATATCGGAGCGGCCAAGGTGCTCACAAATATCGGAACACGCCTCAATTGTCAGGGCGTTAGAGCGCGTGTTCAGATATTGTGAACACCTTGGCCGCTCCTATATATCTGATGGCGACTGTACTGCAAACATTACGAGACATAACATGACAAATTACATTTCGAGGTACTAGCTTTTTATAGTAACTGCCAACAAGCGTTGACAGTTACGAGTACTTTAAAAGCTCTTATCTCGTAACATTGTGTGTTGCTTTACATTGCGGGCCGAATTATTTTGTATGGTTAATATTTTCATTGTATTTTTAAGAAAAAATAATTTAACTCAACAGACAGACAGACGGACAGTGGAGTCTTAGTAATAGGGTTTTTACTCTTTGGGTGCGGAACCCTAAAAATGATGTTATTCAGAGAGCAAAAAGAGACTTTTGCATCGAAAAGCGGTCACGTGACGCCATCTTGAACCATTAGTACAGTTGAGTGTGTAAATATGGGTGCATACAATACAACTTACTCAAATATATATAATATATATATATGACGGATCAGGAGGGTCGAGGTCTTCATCGGACATACTTGATTATCAAAATTAAAACTCAAGAAAACACTGTTTTTATTTTATTATTGAGGTATTTTTAAACAACTTACTTAATTTAAATTTTAATCACAAATCAATAGGTAGGCTAGGTAGTTCAGACGAAATGCGGTACAGTTCCTAAGAGACTAGCGCACTGTTCCACTGCTGGAAGTAGAATGACCTCTCGCCATTCTCGTGCCCCCTCTCCTAGACTCCGTACAGCGCCACAGATGGCGCTTGCGTTCCGCAGCAACTTCCGACGAGTCATGAGTACGGACTCATGACCATTTGAGTCATTTCACCACCATCATATATATGTTTGTAATTCGTTGTCATAAGAGCAATTGTGAGTGCACCCATATTTTTACACTTGACTTTACCACTTCTTGATTACCTTGTTAAACAGTGTACATTCACCTGCAATAATAACATACTCTTCGAAGGCCGCAAAAATATGTAACTGTAACACGCTCTTATATTAAATAAATAATAAATAAATCTTTATCGTTCAAAAACATACATGCCATATATGAAGTGGGAGCCCTGGAGACTGCATTAGTTTACACTGTGTTGCAGCCCCAGTGGTTGCCCGTATTACATAATCAGTTAGAATTTGAAAGAACAATTAGACTTAAATTGTAAGTATTGTAACAAAAGAAGTATGGACAAAATTATTATGGCTCTTCAAATAAGATTGTGTAAGATATTTTCGCGGCCTTCGTTGTGTGACATATTATTGCAGGTGACTGTACTTACAAACAGCGGTACTATGACACGTTGTATTCAGCTCATAAATCTCATGTACCTACTTTTAAGTGTTTTGTCCTAAAAAGCTGGGCAAATGTGCGCATACTTATCAAAGCGTAGTATTACCTGTCATATAAATATAAATATAAATAAATATAAATATTGGGGACATCTTACACAGATCAACCTAGCCCCAAACTAAGCAAACCTTGTACTATGGGTGCTAGGCGACGATATACATACTTATATAGATAAATACATACTTATTTCTGATATTTATATACATAGAAAACACCCATGACTCAGGAACAAATATTAGTGTTCATCACACAAATAAATGCCCTTACTGGGATTCGAACCCAGGACCATCGGCTTCGCAGGCAGGGTCACTACCCACTAGGCCAGACCGGTCGTCACATGTGCATTGCGTCTCATTTTCTCATTAAGCAAAATGTGAGACACAAATACACATTTCAACCAAGATATTGGACAAATGGAATACCACCCTAAGGGCTAAGGGTCGTTAATATTCTGTATATAGGATGAGTAAATGGTTTGGAGGTGTGAAATATTCGGTATGATGTATCGTATTTATCTTCAATAGCTTTTACCCAAGTATATTTATTTATTTATCTTATACCTTTAACCTTTTCGACGCCATGCCAAACACAAAAGCAGTCACTCGGACGCCACGTCACCGAAGTGTTAAAACTGAAATTGAACTTTATGCATATGCACGTAGGTCTATGTTGCTCTGGGGTCTGTGACCGATTAATCGGTCTTTGGCGTTGAACCTGCGGTGCGGATATATCGGTCATTGGCGTCCAAAAGGTTAAACGAGCAATTGTTTATATATATATATATATATATTTATATATATTTATATATATTTCGGGGATCTCGGAAACGGCTGTAACGATTTCAATGAAATTTGCTATATGGGGGTTTTAGGGGGCGATAAATGGATCTAGCTAGGTCTTATCTCTGGGAAAACGCGCTTTTTTGTATGCTTTCCGAGCAAAGCTCGGTCTCCCAGATATTCTTAACTTTATTGCACAAAAACAAAACTTAAGGCCGTTCCCTGAGCCAGAAATGTAAAAATACCCCAATAATTATCCTATTTTTCTAAGAAACGGTGATAGTTGTAGACGTGGGAAAAATAAATATAATTCTTGATTATATTATCTTTAATAACACAGCTTTCGATACACGATTCATAACACTTCGCTCGATACAATTTATTCCCAAAGTAACCTCCAATTCGAATTTATACTCCAACTTTACTCGTTTCTTTACTATGTGACACTATGAAACAAAAAAAGGAGAAAAATCAATCATAATTATAATAGTAATTTGACAGCTTTAGAATTTCGATAATTTGAGGCAATATTTTTAAAATAAATAAACATCGACTAATTCTATCGTAACAAAATATCGATTTACGGCCTGCAACTCTGTCTCCGTCCCTCTTTCGAAATGAGACAGTGATGGCTGAGCGCTCGTGCCAGACGGACCTGTACTACGTGTCTCCAAAACAAATATAAGATTTTACAGGACTTTCATTGTAAATATATATTATATAGTGTCACTTATAAAAACTGTGCTGTGTTGTGTGTCCTAGTGATAAAGAAGTTATAATGGGTAACAAGCATGAGCCATGAGGCATTCTCTGCCACTCAACCTTAGGGAAAAGCAGAATAGATTAAAGTCAAGTGAAGTCAGGACCCTCCTCCTATTAGACGGAGTGCTCAAATTACGGCACCTATGCACATAAAACTGATGCACGGAGCCATGCGCTTTTCGGGGAACAGAACCCTATGGAGGAACCTGGTCTTCAACAGAAGGATATGATGTCACGATCCTCAGTATTGAGGGACCGACTGAAGAAGAAGTAGGTTAATATAATTGACCGAAGCGAAGCGAAGGTCTACGTTTTGACTCGGGCATTTTGCTTTCGTATGTCCGGATGTTCTCCTCTACAGGTCGCAATTCTTAACCGATTCTCGTGAAATTTTGTGACCGAATTTTATGACTAAATAAAATTTTTTTGTCAATCCGGTTTTTGGAAATTTTTAAAAATGGCGGAGTCGTGATACCTGGCGCCTAAACAAATAGTCGTATCGATATCATAAGAGTTTTTTCTTTTTGATATATGTTTATAGATTAATAGGCCAAAAATTCAGAAAATTTGTATCACTGGTTTCGGCGGTATTTAGATATTTAGTTTTTACTTGAGAATGAGTAGCTAAATTTCGTCAGCTTTAGTAAGAACTATCATGGCGCATTTTGCAAACGTTCGCTTTTTTGTTTGCATAGGGAGGTCCCTGGTTCCATCCCACGTAATTGTATGCTGCTACATAACTTTTTGTATTTTTTTATACTTAAATTTCGTATCAATTGTTGTTTTTTATTTTATTTTTTTATTTTGAAAAAATGAAAAAAGTCGTATTTTTTATTTATCAAGCGCGGGCTAAGCGCATTCGTTTATTTTTTGCAACAGATGATGGCTTTTTGCGCTTTAAAGAAAATTTGATTCTTGAATATACGGCGCCATACCTTTGGCCTATGCTCGTCTAGATGGCGACACCATTTTATATTTAACAATTTTTACTCATATCAGTAAAAGAACATGGGTCAAAATCATATGGCGTTCTAAAAATAAAAAAAAACATTTATCCATACATATATACATTTATTGATAACTTTTTTTCATTTTCATTTTAATCCTGTATCGAAAGATGGCAGTAAATTTACTGTGACTACAAAATTTAGTATGACAATAACCCTCTACTACATATAGGGACCGTGCGCGTTGGAGGGTCTGCCATCTTGTGGCCTGAATCGGAAAAATGTACATTGCCAAAACAAGTTCTACCATCTACCGTTCTTGTAGGTACGTTTCCTTATGCATAGTACGTTCTGTCATCTTGTGGGCTACATCGGAAGCATAAACGTCACATTTACGCTTCGCGCCAAAGATCTGACGGCTCCTGTGCTGCCCCCTATAGTTCATGCACGTCCCCTATACACTTTATTCTCTTTAGATTAGATATTTAAATTCTTACTCGAGAATAAGTAACCAAATTTCGTCAGCTCATCTAAATGCTATCATAGCGCAGTTGGAAAGACGCTTACAAGCAAGCATATGGGAATAGGTACCCGGTTCGATCCCCAATAAATGCAAATTTTTTTTATTTTTTTTTTGCACTTAAACATCGTATTGGTGATTGATCAAGCGAGCGCGAAGCGCGAGGTAAGCGTATTCGTTTGAGTTTTTGTTTGAACATTTTTTAGCGGTTTTAGTTCAAGGGCATGGCTGTTCCAGGAGTCAATTTCCACTTACGTTTATAGCATGGGCGGTCACCATCCATAAATCGCAGGGATTAACATTGCCTAGGGCTAGAACTAGCTGTAGGTTGCTCGTACGTTGCGCTTTCCCGGGCTCAAAGTCTAACTAACAATAATGTTAGTTAGACAATAATGTTAGTTAGACTTTGAACCTTTTAATTTGGATCGCCTCGCTAAAATGGCCCATAATTTCCGCAAATAATTTTTTCTTCGAGGCAATTACTCCGTTCTCATTTTTTCCCAGTGGAATTTCTTCGCTTTATTTAATTTTTCGTGTACATTTTTTCATAAACTAAATTTTCCTTTTCTCAATTATTCCCTTTTCTTTTTAATCCCAGTAGTAGTTAAAATAACCAGTAGGTTTTTTTTTCATTAACTAAATATTCTCTATCTCCATATTTTCTCTTTTTTTTAATGCTAGTGGTAAAAATAACCAGGTTTTTTTCAAATAGGTAGGTTAGGGTTATTTTTTTTGATGACCGTATAAACGAAACTGCTCCCAGAGATAGGTAGGTTAGGGTTATTTTTTTTTGATGACCCTAAAAACGAAACTGCTCCCAGAGATAGGTAGGTTAGGGTTATTTTTTTTTTGATGACCCTAAAAACGAATCTGCTCCCAGAGATAGGTATGGTTAGAGTTATTGGCTGACAGCGTTTGGTTTTTTACTTGTAGTTTTTTAGATTATGTTTTAATTTTAGTGTTTTTGATATTTGTTGTATGTGAAATACCTACAAGTAACAAATATAATTACTACACTATTAACATACAGTAACAAAAAATATTATCCTAGATATTTAAAAGAACGAAAACTATAAGGAAAAGATTAATTTAAAAATATTAAAAATAGGCGATTGCGGAAGAAAACCATTGGGAAAATATGGGAACGGAGTAATTGCTACCGAGAATGAATGATTTCGGGAAATTATGGGCAACGCAAAATATGAGAACGGAGTAATTGCCTCGAAGAAAAAATGATTTTCGGAAATTATGGGCCACGCTCGCGCACGAAGCAGTTTACAGTACGGTTACCATCAGTTTGTCACTGACATATACGCCGTCGAGAACGTAATTTACTTTCTATACATCTCGCTCGCACTCGCATATTAGTGCAAACGGGATGTATAGAAAGTAAATTACGTTCTCGACGGCGTTTATGTCAGTGACAAACTGATGGTAACCGTACAGGTTAATTCAAAGGTAATGTTGGTTTCCTAACATAGGTAGAGTTAGACCAAGAAAAGTCTGCAGAGATTTTGACACTGGCACAAATAACATTGGCACTGCGTGTGCTGTCAAAATCTCTGCAGACTTTTCTTGGTCTAACTCTATCCACTTTTCTATACAATTAGTATGGCGACGTGTATACTTAAGGGGCATCGACCGTACACTGACATCGGGATGATATTTTTATCATGTTATTTAGTAGTCATCGTGCGTCTCGCTTGCGCCAATACATGTACGGACAAGAACGAGTGAAATGCACGATAACTAAATGACATCAGTTAGATGTCTTTCTGATATCAGTGTAAGTTTGAATTGGCCTGTTAGCCAAAAATTGTTTCGTATGTCCATATGTTCTACTCTACAGGTCGCATTTCTAAACCAATTCCCGAATTTTGTAAGCAATTGATAGTTAAGTTTTTATGGTAAAATTAGATTCTCTAAATTCTTCAAAACAACGGAACCATACATTTATTCAGTTTCAAAATTCTGCTCGCGAGGTCTACAGCTCACAGAGCCACTAGTAATCTAGATTAATTCAACAACTATTTCGATGTAAAGAAAATTAATCTAAGCAGCCAACGCCTAGTTTTTACACGCAAGCCACACGACATGTGTTACATACATACAATATAATTCTGTACTTATGTTGTTTAATCCAATTAGGGTCATGTCATGAAGGTAAATCAAAACCTATCCGCATCCAATGTGGAGACCGCCTAAGTGATAGCCAGAGATCGGACAGATTGGCGTCATCGCTCGCAAGAATGTGGACATGACTCCAAATTTGATTAAATAATTAATCATTTAACTATTTTTTTAATTAAAAATTTTACCTGAGATTTAATTTTGTTCCGTAGTCAATAAATATCACTTAAATATAATTTTGATATAATAAAATGAGTACCTACAGAAAATTTGGAAAAGATACGGATTATTTTCTTTAATAAATTTACATTATAAGAATTCTTTGTGTTATTTATTGATTAGGAATCAAAATTAAACCTCAGGTAAGAAATTAATTAAATGATTAATTATTTAGAAGCGCTGGTGGCCTAGCGGTAAGAGCGTGCGACTTTCAATCCGGAGGTCGCGGGTTCAAACCCCGGCTCGTACCAATGAGTTTTTCGGAACTTATGTACGAAATATCATTGATATTTACCAGTTGCTTTTCGGTGAAGGAAAACATCGTGAGGAAACCGGACTAATCCCAATAAGGCTTAGTTTCCCCTCTGGGTTGAAAGGTCAGATGGCAGTCGCTTTCGTAAAAACTAGTGCCTTCGTCAATTCTTGGGATTAGTTGTTAATTAAGCGGACCCCAGGCTCCCATGAGCCGTGGCAAAATGCCGGGATAACGCGAGGAAGAAGGAAGGATTAATTATTTAATCAATTTTGGAGTCATGTCCACATTATTGCGAGCAATGACGCAAATTTGTCCGATCTCTGGTGATAGCTAATTACAAGCTGTGCAATGTACAGTCACCTGCAATAATATGTTACTCTTCGAAGGCCCCAAAAATATGTAACTCGCTCTTATGGCTTTACAAACAAAATCGTGTCAGATATTTTTGCAGCCTTCGTTGTGTAACACATTATTGCAGGTGACTGTACTATTTGATCGATCCTTAGCCAATACACTAATAGACCTAGCCCTAGCGGAAGCCTGCTAGTATTATTTATGATCTAGGGCGTCTATACACGTCCTGAGCTTACAGTAGTAGCGCGCGCGCCGCCGTCTCTGCACGGCGGCGCTCTGAAATTGTGTGCTGTGAAGGGGTTAAGAAATACGAGTAGTTACCTACCTATTCAAAATGTTAGGTAATATGCTAATGTAAGTAGTATGTAATATGTGTGTTTGTGTTTAATAGTCTCCATATTTCGCTCCGTGCACTACATGTTGATTTTTGTTTGAGTTCTACATTTCCTGCTACCCAAAGGTTGTCTGGAAGAGATCGCTTTTTAGCGATAAGACCGCCTGTTGTTACCTGGTTCTATTTTTCCGTTAAAATTTCTTTGTAGTTTTACATGTATAATTATTGGTGCAATAAAGAATATTTACTTACTTAGGTGAGGATGCATTTCCTAACAATATAATTTTCACCACACCAGCTGAAAGGCTCTCATGATTGTTCAAAAACTGATAAGAAAGTTGCATTTTAAGGGGCCCACTGATTAAACAGTCCGCCGGACGGTATCGGCCTGTCAGTTAGAACAAAATTTTGAACCGATATAATATTATGGTTGTCTCTAATTATTTTTCTGGAAATGGTCATAATGGTTCTACAGCTCACGGAGCCACTAGTATTTATTTATTCCTCAAGGGGCAAAATGAAGCGTGTCATTCAAACCAAGGGCATTTTCATAATTAAATCATGTCTTTTACAAAGGTCGCGTGACGACAAAGGATTTGGGCTTAGCCTGTATTTGTACTCGTAGTGCAAATGGTTTTGTAATGCAAATAAGCTAAATAGTAGGCAGGAAAAAAAAAGAAATAATTTAAAAAACCTCATAGAGTTAGACCAAGAAAAGTCTGAAGCCATTTTGATATCCCACGCAGTGCATGTGTTATTTATACGTCATAATTTCATAGAAGTTTGACGTTTATAATAACACTGGCACTGCGAGGGTTGTCAAAATCGCTGCAGACTTTTCTTGGTCTAACTCTATTATACCTATTAGTTAGGTATTAAAGTCAGCAACGTTTAAAAAAAGTTTTCTGATAGTAGGTATTTTTGTTTTCAGCTCAATTTGTTAAATATGTTTCGAAGGATCGATAACTCGATCGAAAGGAAAATAACAATTATTAAACATAACCAAATAGGAAAAGAAAATCTTTACAAACTTTTATAATTCTTAGAAATGAAATTGAAAATGATTGTTTATTTTTGTCAAGTAGTAATTAATTTTTCACCTCAGCAGCTCGAACAAGGGTACTTTGCTTCTTAAAAACAGTGAGCAAAATGCGATTTTGCTCACTGTCTACTATAGCATCTTTCGCTTGCACGGGACTCAAAATAAGCACTCGAAGAAATATCAAACTTTGATCTCTTGTTGTACAAAAATCTATAGTTAGGTGATTAATTTTTATGGGATTCGATTAGGTACCGCAAAACATATTAGTATTAGATATGAGTCGCTTAACTTCAAACTCGGATAAATCCATCTGTCAGATTATGCGATTTTGGTATTAAGAAAAGGTAATAGGGTAGACATTTGCTGAGAGGGTCGAATGGATTTACCCGAGTTACACATATAGTGGTGTGTATAATTCATTCTAACAAGCTACGTTTCTGAGTAGTAACGGATTTTCTCATAGAGTTTTTTCATCGTCATATTTCGTATTCACTTTTCTTTGGGTAGCAGTTTTTCATGTACTTAGCATTTTTCTCCGATAGCCTTTTTTCTGTAAGTAGCAATCTTTCCCAATCGAAAGCAACAAACACTCATACATGTGCGTATCTTTCCAGATATGGTGTGCAGGCGATGCAGCAGCATTTCTGACAGTTGAACGTGAATAAACAAGATGGCGGAAGCGGAGGGGGGAGCAAGTGAGCAGGATGATGTCTCATTCTTGCGTACGGTAAGTTTACTATTTTAATTTTTCATCATCATCATATCAGCCTTTTATAGCCCAGTACTGACCATAGGCCTCTCTTCGAGTACGCTACTTATCCCGGTGCCAATCTCATCCAGAAGTGACCCGCAATTTTCCGAATGTCCACCCAACGAGCCAACGGACGCCAGGCACTCCTTTCGTCTGAAAGCGGCCACCATTCTGTTAACCCCTCTGTCATCACATGCTAGCAACATGTCCCGCCCAGCTCCATTTAAGTTTGGTACAGATCTAGTGCATAATTCTTTTCCTTCGTATTTTCTCGGAAACGGACGTATTTGTCATGTTACTTCAATCAACCTCAGTACTTTTTGTACCGAGACTGACTGAAATAGCAAGACACGTTCGTACGTTTCCGTGAAAATACAAAGGAAAATAATTATGCGCTACATCTGTAATAAAATTACGTATCCGATTTTAATTTTTGGGCAAAGTATGTCAACCTCTTCGTTCCAAACGTCGTACGTGTGTCACTCTAGGTAGTAGAGATATTTGCGGCGTTTGGGGAAACTCTGGGATCGTGGAGCAGTATAGCTAGTATCTACGCGTCGCCTCTATAAGGATCTTTTTGGACCCTTATACTACGTCCAAAAGAGAGGTATGGGCTGTGAATGGCATCTCTCTTTGTGTGATAGGGCACAGTATAGCGGATGTCATTCCAGATCTAGAGCAGAGGCCAACTGGGGAAGTACCTCCACATTACAGAAAGCCGCAGCCAAATAACACTATTAGATCCCTACCCATAGTGTTGTGTTCCTGCCGGTGAGTAAGGTTGCCAGAGCTCAACGAGGTTGCGGAGTGTTAGGGTCGGCAACGCGCATGTAACACCCTTGGAGTTGCAGCTGCAACCGCTTACCTAGGCGTAGTATACAAAAAGGAGCTATCAAAACGCTTTATGGAGGCTACTAATAGTGACCAGGCTACCCACTATTTCGCTCAACTGACCCACTGCTATCCAGCGGGCAATGCGGCTAGCTTTCTGGACACCATAATGGGCAACCACGACTTATGTCATGACTGTTTTTGCTTCTATAGAATGTTTTAGCCTAGACTCTATTCGTCAAATATTATAATTATAAAGAACAATGAACTCTTGACAACGGATCTGTTGTCAGCTCCTATATATAACCGGCTGGGGTTTGGCAGCCACACTGACATTTAGTTAAGAATGCTGCCACATATCGTCAGGAAATGTCAACTAACTATAGACGAACGACTTATACGAGCCAGAGCTGTGATACCCTAATACTAAAGCCCCATTTAGACGGTCCAAGAACTTGCATAAAGTGTTATGGAACTTGCTAACTATGTAAACAAACCGCCATATTGAAATTGTCTCGGAATGATGAATTTACTAGTGACTTTTGTTTACATAGTTAGCAAGTTCCATAGAATGACACTTTACATGCAGTATTCGATATACAGGGTGAAATTTAAACCACCGTTCATACTCTGCGTAGTGACTTTATAGGTCATACTGAACAACTTTTACTATAGAACCAATACCGAAATCGCGAAAAAAAATTTGACTGTCCCATAGAAATCCGCGGCATCACACCAGTTGGAATATATGAAACAGCCAAATTTTTTTTCCTGATTTCGGAATTGGTTCCATAATAAAAGTTGTTCAAGTTGACCTACAAAGTCACTACGTAGAGTATGAATGGTGGCTAAAATTTCACCCTGTATTACTATTTATAATAACAGAGTATAATGAATTCGGACGACCAAAAACCGCAATGTAACGAAAATCGCATGCAATTTTTTTGGTCCGTCTAAATGGGGCTTAAAAATTGCAAACCGAGGCCCTAAATCTACAATGAGGTATGATTATATTAACAATACTGCAAAATTATAGTAATACAATTTAAATACAAATGAGGTAGGAAGGGAAATCAGAAAAGGGCGGGGCAGCACGACATAGGGACATTAGTGACATGATGAGATACCCAAATGTATACTCGGCTTTATTTAATAATATAAATAAAAAAAACAACGTTAGGCCTGTACTCCTCGAGACAATTCTAAAAACCCCAAACACAATTAGGTTTCGTTGTTTTATCACAGTTCCTATGGCCACCTCCTGTCTCCATATCAGATCAGCTCGATGGTACAGTCAACTGTAAAAATATGGGTGCGCAAATCATCTCAAAAATATGTCCCATAGCTTTTATGTCAGCGAATTAACAACTATGGGACATATTTTTGAATAAGTTGGCTACACCCATATTTTTAACACTCGTTTATGCCACAAAAACTGTAAAAATATAGGTGCACAAATCATCTCCAAAATATGTCCCATAGCTTTTATGTCAGCGAATTAACAACAATGGGACATATTTTTGAATAAGTTGGCTACACCCATATTTTTAACACTCGTTTATGCCATAAAAACTGTAAAAATATGGGTGCACAAATCATCTCAAAAATATGTCCCATAGCTTTTATGTCAGCGAATTAAGAACTATGGGACATATTTTTGAATAAGTTGGCTACACCCATATTTTTAACACTCGTTTATGCCACAAAAACTGTAAAAATATGGGTGCGCAAATCATCTCAAAAATATGTCCCATAGCTTTTATGTCAGCGAATTAACAACTATGGGACATATTTTTGAATAAGTTGGCTACACCCATATTTTTACAGTTGACTATACCATAATATTGCATTGTCACCCGACTTATATTCATGTATGCATATTTTCAGCTTCATTGGAAGTCGGGAAGTGGGTCAAATTTAACTTGCCAAATAGTTACATTGCAAGCTAATAAAAAGCTTGTTAAAAATACTTAATTTGATTTGGTCGACTGTAACATTTAGGTGAATAAGGGTAATTTCGTATGTCGGATAATTCCGAAAATCAGATGAAAGTCACCCAAAATTCCATCATAATGAGAGTCTCTTTTCGGAATTATCCAACAGTTTTCGACATTTGGAATTACCCGAATAGACATTACCACATTTTATTAACCACTTGAATAAAACTTTCGAACAGGCATTCCCTTTGAAAATAACCACTATTCGATCAATTGATTGTAAACCTTACTTTGTACTGAATAAGGTTTATTTTCAAAGGGAGGCAAAGTTCAAGGCTTCTCTTATTTGCAAGGCACACAAAAAGCAGCTTGAGATTGAGCGCAATTCTATTTCACTTCAAAAGATGATTTTCTTCTATTCATAGGGTTGGCACCTTTATAGTTTTTTTAACACAGATTATAATTGTCATCATTTTCCTATTCCTTATAAATTTATAACACAGTAATAAAACTACGCCGAGATCATTAGCAGGCAATGAAAGTCGCAACCAGAAAATTAAGCTGAATTGTTCTCAAACTCTAGCCGCCCAGAGGCCAATAAAAAGGTCTCCATTCTAATTTGAATCTTTATTTAGACAAATTAAAATTGCATTTGTCTTGGCAAGTTTTGATGTGTGGGCGGCTAGACTAGCTAACTTTTAGGAATAAATAAATAAATAAATAAAATAAATAAATATTAGGAGACATCTTACACAGATCAACCTAGCCCCAAACTAAGCAAAGCTTGTATTATGGGTGCTAGGCGACGATATACATACATATATAGATAAATACATACTTATATACATAGAAAACACCCATGACTCAGGAACAAATATCTGTGTTCATCACACAAATAAATGCCCTTACCGGGATTCGAACCCAGGACCATCGGCTTAACAGGCAGGGTCACTACCCGCTAGACCAGACCGGTCGTCAAATAGAAAAATAGAAAAAAATAATAATAATAGGAAGAAATAGTAGAATATTTTTTGACTTCATTAACTATTCTGTGTAATTTTAAAACAAGCAATATTTTAATATACATTTTTATAATGAAATCTCGAAAACTTAATAAATAATGACTTACAGCTTAAAACCTCCCTAACATTGTCAATGTTATTCAATTATATTAATATTGGTAATACGTTAGTTTGAATTGTTAGTTGTATTTTATAAAATTGTTAATGTCTTGTTATTATTTTTGCTTGTATGTAAATTCAATGTTGACGTGTAAAAGTGCCCTTGTGGCCTATTTGCTGAATAAATGTTGATATTTGATATTTGAATGCCCAAAGGATTCGATTTTAACGCCCGGGCTTAGCATTATTCAGCAAAAGTGATATAAAAAGTCGTCAGTGCCAACCCTGCCGGTGTCCAATTACCGGTCCCATTCAGTTACTGGCCGCTTTCATTTTGCCGTTTATCCACAATAGCGAGGGCCAACCCTATTAAAACGATAGAGTTATAAGCGAGTATTTCATTAGGTTAACGTTTTTTCATCGCACCAGCTCGTAAAGGCTCTCTTTATTCATCAAAAACTGATGGGAAAGTTACATTTTGTCCACAAATCCACTTTCCGAGCTGGTGTGGTGAAAAATGAAATATCGACATTGTTTTATTTTCTCAAACACTCGTTTATGCCACAAAAACTTCTACATATGTCTGTAAATACCGTTCATTAGGGAGATTTTAATAAAACCATAAACATAATTGATACCAAACTACTACGTACATTTGTATTTGTTTTAGAATCTATTAAAATTATTTTAAACGTCATGTATTATTACGTCGATTAGCTCGACATGTTGCTGGTTGTTGTTGTTTTAGAATCGTTTACAATTCTAATTTTCCTCGCGTTGGTATAGTGAAAAATTATGTGGTTTACTCGTTTGTTTTACCCTCGTGCCTTGAAACTATAGTTGGTCAAACCAAATTTGTCTGTAAATAAGAACAAAAAACTATATTATCCTTCGAGCAACACGGAAGGGAGGCGGCATTCGCATTATTTCCCCTCTGCCGAGGTACAAGATTAGCGCGTCAATCTAATCTAGCGCGGGTAATAAAACTAGTTGCACTTGGATTTTTCACTAGACCGAGTCCAGACGCGCGCGTGAACACTGCTGCACAAAAATGCCTGTTTGCTCGGTTTTTTGTTATAAAAAGAGGTCGGGGACATCAAATTTACAAAAAGAGAGTGTTACATTTCACATGTAATATTTTTTTTTACATATCATACGTTTAAATACATTCAAACACAATTATTATATTTTAGTCTCATGATATTGTTGGATGTATCGATTTTGCTCGCTCAGTACAAATTGCGGATCGGTTGAGCGACAAATCCGACTTCTCATCTCTCAGAATACAATAACATACTTCAACGGAAATGTGTTAGTGTGCGTGTTGTGACACTTGTCACTCGTCCGTACACAAAAAGAGATCGAGGTTTGCAAGATTTGTCTTTGACGTGTGTCATTTTCTATGTATTTGTGTCGTCATTACAGATTGGATTTTGTATGTAAGTGTGTGAGAAGTGCGACTGTGTGCACCTTTCCCCCCGCGAAAAATGGCAGAAAGATTTGTACGGTGAGATATCGCTTGGGCCCCTCCCTTCCGATGTGTCGGAAGCCGGTGTTGCTCGAAGATATTATCTCTTTCTTTTAGGTGCTAGTAAGACAAAGATAGTATGATTCTCTCTGTCTATGTTTGAAATGAGAAAGTCCTTTGACAAACTATATTTTCGAACCACTTCGCTTGCTCGGGTATCCACATTTGTATGATTTGTACCAGGGGTTAAACAACAACTTTGCCCCCTTGTAAAACAAATAACTACATATACATATCTATCTACTATCTATTCTTGTTTATTTATATATATATTTCGGGGATCTCGGAACGGCTCTAACAATTTCAATGAAATTTGCTATATGGGGGTTTTCGGGGGCGATAAATCGATCTAGCTACTCTAGCTAGGTCTTATCACTGGGAAAACGCGCATTTATGAGTTTTTATATGTCTTCCGAGCAAAGCTCGGTCTCTCAGATATTTTTACTTTACTGAACCCTATTTTTACAGGAAGATATGGTGTGCCTGTCTTGCACGGCCACCGGCGAGCGAGTGTGCCTGGCGGCCGAGGGTTTCGGCAACCGGCACTGTTTCCTCGAGAACATCGCTGACAAGAACATACCGCCTGACTTGTCGCAGTGTGTGTTCGTCATTGAACAGGTATGTGTGCCTGTCTTGCACGGCCACCGGCGAGCGCGTGTGCCTGGCGGCCGAGAGTTTCGGCAACCGGCACTGTTTCCTCGAGAACATCGCTGACAAGAACATACCGCCTGACTTGTCGCAGTGTGTGTTCGTCATTGAACAGGTATGTGTGCCTGTCTTGCACGGCCACCGGCGAGCGCGTGTGCCTGGCGGCCGAGGGTTTCGGCAACCGGCACTGTTTCCTCAAGAACATCGCTGACAAGAACATACCGCCTGACTTGTCGAAGTGTGTGTTCGTCATTGAACAGGTATGTATAGGGTTTGCAATCCGGATCCGAAATGTATGAAATTATCCGGATCTGGATCCGGATCCGCGGATATTCCCATACATTTCGGATCCGTCGTGCAAACCCTAGGTATGTAAAAGGGCCCACAGATTACCAGTTCCAGCCTGCCAGTTGTTCGGAACTGTCAGTTTTTGCGTTTAACTGACAGGCTGATATCGTCCGGCGAACTGATAATCTATGGGCCCCTTTAAACCCAAATGACAACCTGTGGTAGAAAAGCCACTAGTATGAATCAGTTGGGCCTTCTTACACGTAGGTATACCCACATCTCCGCTGCGGTGTGACCGCATCGTCAAAACAAAGTTTGCTTGTGAGAGCATTAGAGCGTTTCATAATCTGGACAAAAAATATCGATGGAGTCGCCATTGCCGAATACGGCAAAGAAGATTAATATGTTGATGTCTAGTATGAAATAGTAATGCATGACTAATATGAAATACCTAGTAACGCACAGTTTTTTGTTAAAAATGGTCAATATGACATGAAGTAAAAGCTAGTGGAAAAAAGAGTTCGGTAAATAACGTGTGAAATCTTCACAAACGACAATTTTGTCGCATATTTTGTCGTTGATAATTTTAACAAATCTTTGCGTTTCTGTAGCAAAGCTGAAGGAAATATTTTTGAACATAATATGTTTTGTATCAATTAAATGACAAGTTTTAATTTGCTAATGACAATTTGTAAAAAACGTGTAAACGAGAAAATTACTCTTAAAAGTTTTTGATCAACGTATTTTTGAGCCATCCTATATTTGTCTCAATGCATATTCAAACAGCAAACTGGAAAGTTAACGAAGATGTATTTATTCTTTGAAACTAAACGAAACTTTCCAACTGAAACTGCAACTGAAATTAATGCAAATGAAGGTTTATGTCATACTTAGCTCGAGAAGTAGGCACCTACTTATGCAAAACTCCGTCTTAAATATGTCATACTTAGCTCGAGAAGTAGGTACCTAGCAAAACTCCGACTTAGAACTTCAATTGTGCAGGTTGCCAAAACAGTGGAAAATTTTGACAGTCTGAAGTTATTTTTTTAATTGCTAATAGGACTGTTCTTATGTTTAAAATAAATAAAAAACAGGCCGACATAGTCGAAAGATTTGAATGTAAAATACCGTTAATATTTCCTTGCAATGCAATAATATAAGCAGCATTCCGCGGACTGTCTGTTCCAAACGCAATATTTATGTTTCGTATTGTAACGTTGTAATGTTTTATTTATAAGCTTAAATTATTTTATTTTTACATCTTACAATAAAAAAAAATCAATGCAATAACTTATTTATAAGAGATTTCAAATTATTACGCATGAATTACCGTAAAGTCGGGTTACTTTGACGCAATGGAGGGTAACTTTGATCCACGTGAAAACCTCATTTAAAAGGGTCTAATAAAAAACATAAAAACGTCAAAGGTTAGCTAAAACCAACCTCATGACATATTTCCAAAATTATAATGCAATAATATAACCTGGACCGAGTAAATCTCAGTGGCCAAAGTTACCCTCCAGGGCTAAAGTAACCCGACTTTACGGTATTACTTTTAAGATATTTTTAGTTTGATGTTTTTTAAACATATTTTTGTTCCTTCGTCACGAAAATAGCAATCGCATTGTCCAATACAAAGATAGACAATTGACAAACGTGGAATGCGTCTGCGTTAATAACATTTTGTGTTTTTTTTTTTCACCTGTTTTTGTTCTCATTCCAGGCGTTATCAGTCCGAGCCCTACAGGAGTTGGTAACCGCTGCCGGATCGGAAACCGTAAGTGTACCCTCTTTTTCCCACCCTGCATGTACATTCGTCACAATTATATGTATAAAAACCTGTGAAATAACTTTGTTCTCCTAAAATACTGTCCTTTAAATAATTTTCAATAAACTAATTTGTATTTAGTTAAATTGTTTAACCTTTAAAGATTTTAAATAGCAAATCTGTTGTATTGTTTAGCACATTTATTATGTACAGGGTGAAATTTTATACGGTGCATAATTTTTAATTATTTTGGACAATATTAAGCTTCTTACACAAATCTATGCATCCACTCTTCCAGTTTAACTGGTAAATATTGATTCTTAGACGACAATATAAATTAAATTCATTAATACAAAACTTAAATGTCATGGAAATAAATATGTGTGTGCAGCGTAAAATTTTATAATGTACCGATATTTAGAACTTAGAACAACGGCTTCTTTAGTTCAAAATTCATAATATTTATGCTTTTAGATAAGCTGTTTATTGACACTAAATGTTTTAAATTTTATTCAAACCTGACACATGACACTCAGTACAGATGTAGTGCATAATTATTTTCCATCGTATTTTCACGGAAACGTACGAATGTGTCTTGCTATTTCAGTCAATCTCAGTTCAAAAAGTACTCAGGTTGACTGAAGTAGCATGACAAATACGAACGTTTCTGAGAAAATACGATGGAAACTACATCTGTAGTATGTTTCTAACTATGATAAAATATTCGATAAAAGTTTTTCATACTTGTTTTTTTACAAACTACTAAAATGTATATTTATTGAATACAAATACCTATAATAAAGATTCCATTACAATATACTTACAAAAATTACATTAAAAATACATTAAAATTAAGTATAAACTAAATTAAAACTAAACTATACAAAGCTATAAATTTGTGCACCGTAGAACATGTCACCCTGTATCTATTATTGTGTTTAACCTCCTCCTGTGAATAATAATATTTTACGTATCGCCACCGTTTCGGTTGCAGGGCAAAGAAAACTTAGTGAGTACACCATTCGGTAAACTGCATGTCAAAAATTCAAAATCTTCAATTGGATTCTTGTAGAATTCTACTTTTCATCAGTATTCAATTCTACGACATTTTATTAATATTCAAAACATTTTTTTATCATTAAAGGATTTGGATGTATCTTCATTGTCATTGCTAGTAAAACTCACCACTTTAAGATGTGTAAAATCTACGACAATCTCGTGGTTCAAATTTGACATCTAAACGAGATGGCGCTGTACAGCTTCATACATTTTGCGGTAACTCTGATCATATAGAAAAAAATACATAGATTGCTCACTCCATACATCAGTTTTGGTACCAAAAAGACTATTATTTTCATAGTCGACATCTAGCATCGAGTAGCGGAATTATCAGTACTGACAATAGATGTAGCACCGACCGGAAAGTCTAATGCTCAACAACATAAGACTTTCCGATCGGTGCTACATATACGAGTATTGTCAAGTAGTAGTACTGATAATTCCGCTACTCGATGCTAGATGTCGACTATGAAAATAATAGTCTTTTTGGTACCAAAACTGATGTAATAATGGAGTGAGCACTCTTGTCTTACTATATTTCTCTATGCTCTGATTGTCAAAAGTTGACGTTTGACAATACAGTGACCGCAAAACATATGGCGCATTAAAGCGTCATCTGTTTTCGGTGTCAAACTAAGGGGCACGTTTTTTTCTTAGACTTTACCTCTCTATTACAATCAATTTTCTTTGCTACTTCATGCCTAAGGCTTAGCTTTAACTGTCACACGCACACTTATTCTTCACGTCAGTTATTGTTACTGCTTGGTATTACACTGTTATTTTTATTCAATAACATTGTCTTCTCAAACTACAATAAATATGATACAAATCCCTTGTTTCAGATCGTCCATAAAAATATAAATACCTTCTTACATCCTCTATTGGTTCCTTTTTCTACAATATCTATCTACATCCCATTTTTACATATTAACAAAATTTTCACGTCT
The DNA here is from genome assembly GCF_910591565.1 of Cydia splendana. Lineage (NCBI taxonomy): Eukaryota > Metazoa > Arthropoda > Insecta > Lepidoptera > Tortricidae > Cydia > Cydia splendana. Next base: position 12,042,708 of record NC_085982.1, on the reverse strand, counting down.
AACGATTATTTGTTCTTTAGTTTTTATTACAACTTAACATGTCTGCTGTTTATTCAATTCTAACCTCATTCAAACAGTCAGTAAGGCCCTTTTCAATCTCAATTTATGTAGTGTTCACTTTTCAAATTTTAACTTATTTTAGTCACATATTTAATTAGGTACACAAACGGGTCTACCGCGATATAATTTCATTGTTTTTACCTTAAATTCCGACGTTTCAGCTGAGTTGCACCAGCTGTGGTCACGGAAAGACAAACAACAACAATGAAATTATATCGCGGTAGACCCGTTTGTGTAATTAAATATGTACCTATACAAAACGCGAGAGTTAGTGTTAACTTATTTTAGTGTTCTTTAATGTAACAATGGCTCGTACAATTATAGCCACTATTGTTACTATATTAATGTATTTACTTGAATGAACTGTTCCTTTGTGTTGTTCATTGGTTTACATTTCTAACAACTAAATATTTTTTCCTCTAAGGTAAAGTGGGGTAAGACTAACATAGTTTATTTTGCTCGGGGCAAGACAAACAGTATGAGGATTCCATACAAGTGATAGTCTAACCCCGGTAATAGTCTTACCCCACCTTACCTTAATAATATTTGTATTTTGCACCTCACGTACCTTTTCCACTTAATTTCTACCTTACTTCCCTTCATTTGTAGTTTTCATTTTTATATTATTTTTCTATATCCTCAAATATGACACACAAACACACTCTTTTATACCTGCTATTTTAAATTATAATTTTATTCTTATATTGATACTTATAGAATACATTCCTGACATGAATTTAATTACGGTTTTGAATTATTCACGGTTGAGCGTTTCTTTTTTTTTTGCGATATTTATATATTGTGACCTTTTTTGCCACTTTTGTGTTATTTCTAGTCAGGATCGCGAGCCCTTTTCATCCTTATAGGAGAAAAAAAGTGTCCTAAAATTTCCATACATTTTTCAAACTTTCCTTTTTGTTACCGCCATACAAAGTACCAATATGGGGAACTGGTAACACAATAGGAAAAACTCTGGGACATTTTTTTATCCCATTAGGATCGAAACAGCTCGTGATTCTGAGTAGAAATGACTCAAAAGTGGCAAAAAAGGTCACAATATATAAAACTGGCAAAAAATCAAAGAAACGCTCGGTTAGTTTCGCTAGACTAACAATATAAAAGGTAATCACGGTCGATATAAGTCTAATAAATTTAATTCCTTAAAAACTATTTTTCTACTTCCTAACATATATTTTAAATAAATATTGCCATTTTAAACGATATTTCCACAATAAAAGAACTGAAGTAAAAATGTAACCAAGAAACAATCTGAATATAACCTAAATAATATATATTTTCATTTATCCTTCGTTGCAGGGTAAAGGTACGGGATCTGGACACAGAACCTTACTTTACGGCAATGCTATTCTACTGAGGCATCTTAACAGTGACATGGTGAGTATATTTATTAATAATTAATTAATAAGTAGATCTTAAATCTTGATAAAGGTGACGTTCGGATGTCAACTGCAGTTGAATTACTGTTGCGACGTCGTTTTTGCCGCCATGATATTGATAATATTGATATAATTTGCTTGATAAAATTAGTGAAGGAATGAACGTCATAAGCACGGCAGTAATGCTGCGGCCAACGTTACTCATTTTATCATGGAAATTTACATTAACCTTTTCGACGCCGTGTCAAACACAAACGCTGTCACTCAGACGCCACGTCACCGAAGTGTCAAAACTGAAATTGAACTTTATGCATATGCACGCAGGTCTATGTTGCTCTGTGGTCTGTGACCGATTCATCCGTCGCTAGCGTTGGACCTGCGGTGCGAATATATCGGTCATAGGCGTCCAAAAGGTTAATACAGCGGCGGCAGAGATACATCATTCATTCATTCATTCATTCTAATTGAGAGTGCTGGCATTGTTGTCATAGACTCGCGAAAATTTTGATACATTTTTACATTTATAAACATTTATTGTATATAATTCCAGTACCTGGCATGTCTATCAACATCGTCATCCCAGGACAAGCTAGCGTTTGATGTCGGTCTCCAAGAACACTCACAAGGCGAGGCCTGCTGGTGGACTCTTCATCCAGCCAGCAAACAAAGGTAACATTCTGTTTACAGTACTTGCCTCTGTCAACATCATCCCAGTATAAGCTAGCGTTTGATGTCGGTCTCCAAGAACACTCACAAGGCGAGGCCTGCTGGTGGACTCTTCATCCAGCCAGCAAACAAAGGTAACATTCTGTTTACAGTACTTGCCTCTGTCAACATCATCCCAGTATAAGCTAGCGTTTGATGTCGGTCTCCAAGAACACTCACAAGGCGAGGCCTGCTGGTGGACTCTTCATCCAGCCAGCAAACAAAGGTAACATTCTGTTTACAGTACTTGCCTCTGTCAACATCATCCCAGTATAAGCTAGCGTTTGATGTCGGTCTCCAAGAACACTCGCAAGGCGATGCCTGCTGGTGGACTCTCCACCCAGCCAGCAAACAAAGGTATCATTCTATTTGAATCCATTGTGGCATATAAAACAGGTTGACGAGGTTACCAAATACATTTTAAGCCATATTATACTTACCTATACTTATATTTAAGTACCCCTTGGTGCAATTATAAAACCTAAAGTACTAGGACCTCATCTGTTACCAACAGTCCTTAGAACAACAAATACGCCTCATAACATCTTGAAAACTTTATCAAACTTTTATGCTAATAATACGCTCTTCTCGAAATTGACAATGACAATCTGAGTCTTATTTCTCAAGAAACAAAGCTGATATTCCCAGTAGACCTGTATGTCTCTTGTTTCCTTTTGTTTTTACTGTCATTTTACTTTGTAATGCCTTATATAAATACAGATCTGAGGGTGAGAAGGTGCGAGTGGGCGACGACCTTATCCTCGTGTCAGTTGCTACGGAGAGATATTTGGTAAGTTTACAAAAATATTTAAAATATTGGTCAAAAAAAAAACCGGTGGTGGCCGAGAAGATATGACGTCTGACGAGAATGAGGTCATTCAATCTAACTTTGAAGATTATCTAAATTGTATTGGTCACGAAATAAAGGCGATGAGAGAAAAACACTACCGCTACCAAAAAAACGCAACGTAATTTAGATAAAATGTGGTCCATTATACGTTACCTAAACAATTTATTTTTAGCACTGTTAGTACTTGAAAATGGAGACCTAGGCTCTCCGAAACACGTCGCGTCATCACGTTAAACCGTAAAATTAACTTAATTTATTTTTATTCATTTCCAGCACACGACGAAGGAAAACGAAGTGTCCATAGTAAACGCATCATTCCACGTCACGCACTGGTCGGTACAGCCTTACGGCACCGGCATTTCACGTATGAAATACGTCGGATACGTCTTCGGAGGAGATGTATTAAGATTCTTCCATGGCGGTGACGAATGTCTTACTATACCGAGTACTTGGAGTACGGAGGGTGGACAGAAGTGAGTATTACACTTTTAAATTGAAGGGAGGGGTATGTACAGTCGACGCCAAAAATATGTTTACACTTTTGCACCTTACTCCTTTGTAATAACTGTAATAAGGCGAAAAATGTAAACCTATTTTTGACGTCGACTGTACCTAACGCTTACAGTCAGCAGCAGAAGTTGCTAAGCGGGCGAGGTGTTCAAAATTACCTTGACACGCTCTTAATCTCTAAACAATAAAGTCGCGGTAAGATTATTTTGAACACCCGCTTGCCAACTTCTGCTGCTGACTGTACAAAGTGTTTTTGATATGTCTGACCATACTAGGACTGTAAATACTGAGGGGTGAATATGTACGAGAATGTAGTTAATAGACTTCATAAATAAAACTTTTCCTATAGGGCCATCCCCGAAATCGCAAAGTGTTCCGTCTCATACATTTCGGCGAATCATAATGTCAATGTTTTCTATGTAAAAGCAGATATTTTTTTCGAGATTTCGGGATTGGTTCAAAACAATGTCTTTCATATTATATTATTGTTTTCTCTTTACCCATAATTAAATTGTAATTTTGTTCACAGCATCGTGGTATACGAAGGCGGTTCGGTGATGTCCCAAGCCCGTTCGCTCTGGCGCCTCGAGCTCGCTCGTACTAAGTGGGCCGGCGGTTTCATAAACTGGCTCCACCCTATGCGCATACGGCATATAACTACTGGCAGATACCTTGGAGTTAACGATCAGAATGAGCTGTATCTGATACAAAGGTAATGGCGCTCACAAATTAATCCGGCAGTTTAAAAAAAAAATCTTCGTGGTCACCGGGGACCGTAGAGCTGGCTCGTTCCTCGTCCAACGGATTGGCGTAGCCATCCAAAGGGGGAACGCAGCCCGCCTTATGGGGACCCTTCCACAAGGATCGGACCTGGGTGATCTAGCCTAATGTATACATATTGGGCTAGGTTACCCATGTAACCCATGTTATGTTTTACTTATTTTTTAGGTTTCACTTTTGTAGGTAGTTTTAATTTTAGGTTACTTTTTATTGTAAGTTTGATATTAATTATGTTTATGGTTTTAAACAAAGGTAATGCAACAAAACAGGGTTGTTTACTATAGACAATGAGTTATTATTAATTGTAAAAATTCGTGCCTCTGATTCGAGAATATTATTAACTTTTTATAAACTTTTCGGTAAATCCACATTCACTAGTTAGATTCTCCCTGTTGCACAATTTTGCTTTCAATCATAACATTTATGTTATGAAGTCAATGAAGACTTTGCGGCTTTTACCGTACCTTATCATGGGCTTCTGTCATTGAAACTTAGATACGGCATCACATTGTGGGGAAATCTTCTGTTATAGAAATATAGATTTGAAGCTCCTAATGTCACTTATGACTTATGCCCGTCATTTTAGTAGTCAGATCCTTGGTTTACCTAGGCTGTGACTACACTAACAGCGATAATTTCTACTAGTAGGTAATTGTTAAGGGACCCACTGATTAACAGTCCGCCGGACGGTATCGGCCTTTCAGTTGTTCTGAACTGTCAAAATTTTGTTCTAACTGACAGGCCGTCCGGCGGACTGTTAATCAGTGGGCCCCTTTAGATGTTATTTCATCGCAGCAAGATTGTCAAATATTAATCAAACATCTCAACAATAAATACTATAGGATTATAGTGTTTATTTTTTTGAAACAGAGATGAAGCCACAACAGCATCCTGCGCGTTCTACCTGCGTCAAGAGAAGGATGACCAGAAAGTGGTGCTTGAAGACAAGGACCTCGAGGTCATCGGGTCGCCCATCATCAAGTACGGTGACTCCACTGTCATTGTGCAACACTCGGAGACCGGTCTCTGGCTGTCTTACAAGGTAACTCAGTCAGTCAGTCAGTGAAAAAGTGTCGTATAGAGCAATAAATGCCAACGTAATTGATTTTGAATCGCGACGACGCTTAGTGCTGGATGCTAAGCGCGACGAAGTAAAAGCCAGACCAGCTGCGGCAATACATTATAATTGACCGAAGCGAAGCGAAGGTCTACGTTTTGACTCGGGCATTTTGCTTTCGTATGTCCGGATGTTCTCCTCTACAGGTCGCAATTCTTAACCGATTCTCGTGAAATTTTGTGACCGAATTTTATGACTAAATAAATTTTTTTTGTCAATCCGGTTTTTGGAAATTTTTAAAAATGGCGGAGTCGTGATACCTGGCGCCTAAACAAATAGTCGTATCGATATCATAAGACTTTTTTCTTTTTGAAACATGTTTACAGAGTTAATAGCAAAAAATGCGGAAAAAAATTATCGCTGGTTTAGGCGGTATTTAGATATTTAATTTTAACTAATTTTAATTTGAGAAGGAGTAGCTAAATTTCGTCAGCCCATCTAAGAACTATTTGGCTCAGTTTGTAAACGTTCGCTTTTTCTGTTTGCACAGAGGGTCTGGGTTCGATCCCCAGTAATTGTATGCTGGGATATTATAACTTTTTGTATTTTTTTACACATAAATTTCGTATTGTTTTTCTTTAATTTACTATACACCGTGTTTTTATTGAATTCCGTTAACTTCGGGGTATAGTTAAGTACGTTTATAAGAACTAAATGGCATAGTTAATTTAAAAAAAAAAAAATTTTTTTTGTTTTCTTTTTTGTTTGTTTTTTGTTTAAAAAGTAATTAAATGTAGCATATAGCGTTGTTGTAACACGGGCATTACATTTAACTCAACCAAACAATTGAAATCTGTGACATATCAATGTCATTTCGTACATCAATCGACCGAGATTGTACTTAAGTTTAGTAGCAAATGTATGAACTCATTCTAAACACTAATCAATATGTAAGCCGGCCCTAAGGCAAGTGTACACGCTTGTAGAGGCCTTATAGTAAAAAAATAAATTATGGATTATCTCCGAAATGGACTTAATTAGAACATCGGTGTCTTTGAGAAAGTTACTTGATTTAAGCTCAGGAATGCACCCTAAATTAACGGAAATCAAAAAAAACACGGTGTATTTAAAGCTCTTAGCACCATGTTATTTCAAGCTTTGCTCGCGAGGTCTACAGCTCACAGAGCCACTAGTTACATAAATGGTGTGCTCACATGCCCGCAATGTTCGCGAACTTTTAGTAACAAGATGGGCTACGTCAGCCAATTGCGAGCACACCGGAGTTTACAGCAGTCGCCGTGGCCGAATCGGCCGTGGAGTTATTATTATTATAAGGTAACTAGCGACCCGCCCCGGCTTCGCACGGGTTACACAAAACCTTAACAAATTATACACTTAAACCTTCCTCAAGAAACATTTTATTGATAGGTGAAAACCTCATGAAAATCCGTTCAGTAGTTTTCGAGTTTATCGCGAACATACATACACATAAACAGACAGACGCGGCGAGGACTTTGTTTTATAAGGTGTAGGGATATATTAAAATAATTCTTTCAACCGAGACACGCCAAAGGTCACTTAAAAGTGGTACCTAATAGATAAGATGGATCTGAACACATAAACGTATTATGAAGTCTACGTTAAAACGTCAGTCAAAGAAACCAACACCCATTTTCACTTTTCTTAAATCTGAATTCTGATAATTGTAAACGTGAAGGATTGTCAGAAATTATGAAATAATACTATGAAGTAATTTAGGTTTATACGGCTACCTCGCACAACGTATCAGCATTGCGATACAGCGAGGAAATGCCACCAGCATCCTTGGTACAATGCCTCAAGGGCCTATTTTAGATTTAAGCTAGTTATTAATTTCGTTTAGTAGTACCACTGTATATATATTGTATGTAAATAAATGATATCATTTAGGTTTTATACTAAGTGTAAAATTTATCGCTTAAGATGCAGCATGCCTGCTACTTAACTTTAGAAAATCGGTGAAAGTTAAGACTAACTTTTGTCGTGTTTTTTTCTTTATAAGAAATTACGAGTATACTAATAATAAAAAATCCACGAAACCCAAGTTTTATTTATAAAAAAAACTAAAAGTAAACTACACCCAAAATATAACCAATACGTACCTATATCATTATCACGCGTATGTTTTACACGAGTCTTGTATTTTTACTACCCGTATATTTTCATGTATCTTTGATTTTTTCGCCTTGTATCCGTCTGACTGTCGTTTTGTCACATAAATTTACATAGTCTTTCTTAGTCTTTCACATACATCGTTGCTTTATGCATGGAGTAAATAAGTATAATTTCCACAGTGTTGACGAATTTGTAGTTACATTCATTTAAAATATGCCACAAAACTGTTTCTAATAAACTGTAAGCCATTTTTCTTAGTTTCTCAAATAATAAAATAGCCATAGGCAACCATATACATACTTCGTCTTTGACTTGGCGGCAGAGGCAGCAAGTTATTAAAATCAATTCTGCTTACGCTGCCAATTCCAACACCTACGATTACAATTAATATTAATTTCATTATTTCGTCGGAACTCATATTAAAGTACGACGCACCATAAATCCAATAAAACAGAATGAAAATTTTTCAACTTTACCTCCATAACAATTTAAAAAATATAACTACGCGTGTTTGAGTAGACCTTTTTACCGCTAACGTTTAGATGAAATATTTTAAATGTTTTTATTTGTGTAGTTATATTTATAATTTAAAATTATAAAATTATAGAATGTATTATTTATTAAGTTCATGTTGATTTTATACAAATAAAACTGCAAATTATAGAAAACATTATTTTTTTTTTTTTTTATAGGCGTAGTGGCAGAGTGTCATTACGAACCATAAAGCAAATACTGCCTCTAGTTTTTTTTAATGGATGAATGCCACGATGCTGTGTCACAAATATCTGTGAAATGAAAATTAAAAAAGAGGACTTTGCCGGCCTAGGCCTGCAAGATGTGTATGAAATTCCATTAACGACCTTTTGTCCTAGCCGCACCTGAAACGTCATACTTCGCAGCCTATTATAAGGAACATAACATCAATATTTCATTGCATGTTTGAGAAAAAGTATTTTATTTATTATTTCATTGCATGTTTGAGAAAAGCACTATACATACCTCGGCGGGAAATGGGGTTGCTCGCGCTCAGACCTATCCGGCCTCGCTTCGCTCAGCCGTCTATATGTCTTCGGCCGGCAACCCCTTTCGTCCCGGCCTCTGTAGTAATGTACTATTATTGCGCACCACCCATGTCCCATTTAAATACGACAATTCGTATTTAACGATTGTGTTTCAGTCCTATGAGACGAAGAAGAAAGGCGTCGGTAAAGTCGAAGAGAAGCAAGCGATACTTCACGAAGAAGGCAAGATGGACGACGGCTTAGACTTCTCCAGATCTCAAGAAGAGGAGTCGCGTACTGCTAGAGTTATTAGGAAGTGTTCGTCGCTCTTCACCAAGTTTATCACGTGAGTTTCGACCTTATTTCTATAGCGTTAAGGTACAGAATGGAAAGGTTTGATGAACGACGTATAAAGCAGATAATCGTTTAATTTATCACGTGAATTTGAACCTTATTTCTATATTAATAGGACTGAGAATAGGTAGGCGTGTTGGACGTTAGTTTAGACTTCTCTAGATCTCAAGAAGGAGTCGCGTACTGCTAGAGTTATTAGGAAGTGTTCGTCGCTCTTTACCAAGTTTATCACGTGAGTTTTGACCTTATTTCTATCGTGTTAAGGTTTAGAATAGATAGGCAAAATAGACGACGGACGGTAAGAACTTTTGTAAATCGCATGAAGAATCGTATCCTGCTAGTTAGTATATAATTAGGAACTGTTCGCCGCTTTTTACTAAGTATATCAAGTCATTTTAAACAGTTATTAAGTCTTAGTTTTATCATATTAAAGGGCTTAGAATGGAAGGGAATGATGGACGACGGATCGGCGGGCAAAATAAAGAAATACCTAAAAGTATAAGTATAGTACTTAACTGTCTACAGCTAGCAGCAGAGTTTGCAGCCATTTGATAGCGAAAACTTCAACGTTTCTATGAAAATATGACGTTTATAGTGACTCTGCCACCCTTTGTCGCTCCAGACAAGTGGCGTAGCGTGAACTAATCTAGCCGTGGGCGAAGTCGCATCTGCGAGGCCCTTTTCTTTCAATGTGTCCGACCAAAGGGGCCTCGCGAGGCCCCTTCAGGCGCGAGGCCGTGGGCGACGGCCCACTTCGCCTACGCCTAGCTACGCCACTGCTCCAGACTTAATTGAGACGAATACTACAACCAATATAACGCCAGAATATTTATCAGCTTATACAGGACCCCAGTTATTCCAGCATCTTCAAAACCATCTCAAAAACATACCTAATACCAAACATATTGATAAAAAAACCTGTTTCCAGTGGCCTTGAAACTCTGCAAGAGAACCGGCGGCACTCCATGTTTTTCGCGTCGGTGAATCTTGGCGAGATGGTCATGTGTCTCGAGGATCTGATCAACTACTTCGCGCAGCCTGATGAGGAGATGGGTAAGTCATCTTATCACCAAGGCCCTTGCAATTACACCAAGTTTCGTGTTACAAGTTATTTCACGGATTCGTGCTTGACAGTTGATAATGATAATATTTGAATTCATTGAAATGAAGATTCTCATTATAGAATCTTTGTCTGTTTTGTCTTACAATTATGGTACAGCCACAAACCAGATTCGAGCTAGTTTAAAAAGCCTAAGGGCTGATTTAGACGGCGCGCGAACTCGCACGCGATTTTAGTTACATTGCGGACTGTTGATTACGTCCAATTCAACCGATCGATCAAAAACCGCAATGTAATGAAACTCGCATGCGAGTTCTCCCATCGTCTAAATGAGCCCTAACTAAACTGAAATTTATCTTTTATAGTCTCAGATGAAATGAACGGTATCATCACTGGTCTTATGAGGAAGACCTGAATGTGTCCAAGGATTGTTAAAAAACAACATAACCTCATTTAATGACACTTAGATAAATAGATAACCATTTCCAGAACACGAAGAGAAACAGAACAAGTTCCGGGCCCTCCGCAACCGTCAGGACCTGTTCCAAGAGGAAGGCATCCTGAACTTGATCCTCGAAGCCATAGACAAGATCAACGTCATCACGTCACAAGGGTTCCTGGCCGGGTTCTTGGCTGGAGACGAGTCCGGGCAGAGCTGGGAGATGATCTCTGGATACCTGTACCAGTTGCTTGGTAAGCCATAGAACGTCATCACGTTACAAGGGTTCCTGATCGAGTTCCTGGCTGGAGACGAGTCCGGGCAGAGCTGGGAGATGATCTCTGGATACCTGTACCAGTTACTTGGTAAGCCATAGAATGTCATCACGTCACAATGGTTCCTGGCAGGGTTCCTGGCTGGAGACGAGTGCGGGCAGAGCTGGGACATGATCTCTGGATACCTGTACCAGTTGCTTGGTAAGCCATAGAAGGTCATCACGTCACAAGGGTTCCTGGCCGGGTTCCTGGCTGGAGACGAGTCCGGTCAGAGCTGGGAGATGATCTCTGGATACCTGTACCAGTTGCTTGGTAAGCCATAGAACGTCATCACGTCACAAGGGTTCCAGGCTAGAGACGAGTCCGGGCAGAGCTGGGAGATGATTTCTGGATACCTGTATCAGTTGCTTGGTAAGCCATAGAACGTCATCACGTCACAAGGGTTCCTGGCCGAGTTCTTGGCTGGAGACGAGTCCGGGCAGAGCTGGGAGATGATCTCTGGATGTATCAGTTGCTTGGTAAGTCCTAGCCGTAGACGTCATCACGTCACAAAGGTTCCTGGCCGGGTTCCTGGCTACAGACGTGTCCGTACAGAACTGGGAGATGATCTCTGGATGCCTGTACCGGGTCTCTATTGGTTCCCATAATTTTTTTGTTCCGATTTATTCAATCCATAACGTTTTCCATCATAATTTTTATTAGTCATATTGTCAATAGTCATAAATTTTAACAATATAAATTGCAGTTCCGATTTTTGCAGGTCACTATTATTGTTAGTCATAAAATTTGTTACTCATAATATTCAAAGTCCAGAAGGTATACCATTACATAATATTGAAGGCAATAAACTTGGTTACAATAATCGTTATAAGGTCTTTTATTGCAGGTTATAATGATAAGTAGGGGCTCTATTGCATTCTCTAAATTTTAAGTTCCGATTTTTTTTAGACCATAACGTTTTCCATCACAATTTTTATTAGTCATATTGTCAATAGTTATAAAATTAAACAAAACAAATTGCATGCTTGTCTACGTACCTAGGGATTTTTTTTAATTTGGCTTACTGATTTCCCCTCCATTTCTTATTTTTCATGTAGTTTATTAAGCCATTTCATCCCGCCAACGAGTCGACGGAGCCCCGCTTCGCGGGGCTCCTATTTCCGCTCTGAGGGACACAAGGTAACTAACGAACCTACCTGAGGAATCCGATGTTTTATTGTTTGGTTTACTGATTTCCCGCCATTTCTTATTTTTCATGTAGCTTATTAAGTCATTTCGTCCCGCCAATGAGTCGACGGAGCCCCGCTTCGCGGGGCTCCTATTTCCGCTCTGAGGGACACAAGGTAACTAACGAACCTACCTGAGGAAACAGATTTCATTTTTCTTTATATGAAGGATGTCATTAAAAATGGCCCTTTGTTTGACATAATTATTGAAAGTCATAATGTTTAATATTATATCCTCTAATATCCTAAATATTAGAATATTAGAGGATATCATTTTATGACTATCGAAATTCGAAACAGTAAGTTTATGGGAAACAAAGAGATGACATTAAAACGATACGATTAACGACCATTAGTCCGATAAAATATATGCCTTAAAATATTTCTGAATAATTATTGATATACCTTTGAATGTTATACTCAAAAATTTTATAACTTTTGTGATTATAGCGTTTACTATTATAGATGTTTAACATTAGAACTATGAAACGTTATACTTAACAAAAATTATGACTATTGATGTTTATGTCCATAAATTATATGGATATCAATTTCTGACTATCGAAATTCGAAACAATAAGTTTATGGGAAACAAAGGGATCCCGCCTGTACCAGTTGCTTGGTAAGTCTAAGCCATAGACAATGTCATCGCGTCACAAAGGTTCCTGACCGTGTTCCTGGCTGGAGACGAGTACGGCCAGAGCTGGGAGATGATCTCTGGATACTTGTACCAGTTGCTTGGTAAGTCTTAGCCGTAGACGTCATTACGTCACAAGGGTTCCTGGCCGGGTTCCTCGCTGGAGACGAGTCCGGGCAGAGCTGGGAGATGATCTCTGGATACTTGTACCAGTTGCTAGGTAAGTCTTAGCCGTAGACGTCATCACGTCACAAGGGTTCCTGGCCGGGTTCCTCGCTGGAGACAAGTCCGGGCAGAGCTGGGAGATGATCTCTGGATACCTGTACCATGCAGTTGCTTGGTAAGTCCTAGCCGTAGACGTCATCACGTCACAAGGGTTCCTGGCCGGGTTCCTCGCTGGAGACAAGTCCGGGCAGAGCTGGGAGATGATCTCTGGATACCTGTACCATGCAGTTGCTTGGTAAGTCCTAGCCGTAGACGTCATCACGTCACAAGGGTTCCTGGCCGGGTTCCTCGCTGGAGACGAGTCCGGTCAGAGCTGGGAGATGATCTCTGGATACCTGTACCAGTTGCTTGGTAAGCCATAGAACGTCATCACGTCACAAGGGTTCCAGGCTAGAGACGAGTCCGGGCAGAGCTGGGAGATGATTTCTGGATACCTGTATCAGTTGCTTGGTAAGCCATAGAACGTCATCACGTCACAAGGGTTCCTGGCCGAGTTCTTGGCTGGAGACGAGTCCGGGCAGAGCTGGGAGATGATCTCTGGATGTATCAGTTGCTTGGTAAGTCCTAGCCGTAGACGTCATCACGTCACAAAGGTTCCTGGCCGGGTTCCTGGCTACAGACGTGTCCGTACAGAACTGGGAGATGATCTCTGGATGCCTGTACCAGTTGCTTGGTAAGTCTAAGCCATAGACAATGTCATCGCGTCACAAAGGTTCCTGACCGTGTTCCTGGCTGGAGACGAGTACGGCCAGAGCTGGGAGATGATCTCTGGATACTTGTACCAGTTGCTTGGTAAGTCTTAGCCGTAGACGTCATTACGTCACAAGGGTTCCTGGCCGGGTTCCTCGCTGGAGACGAGTCCGGGCAGAGCTGGGAGATGATCTCTGGATACTTGTACCAGTTGCTAGGTAAGTCTTAGCCGTAGACGTCATCACGTCACAAGGGTTCCTGGCCGGGTTCCTCGCTGGAGACAAGTCCGGGCAGAGCTGGGAGATGATCTCTGGATACCTGTACCATGCAGTTGCTTGGTAAGTCCTAGCCGTAGACGTCATCACGTCACAAGGGTTCCTGGCCGGGTTCCTGGCTGGAGACGAGTCCGGTCAGAGCTGGGAGATGATCTCTGGATACCTGTACCAGTTGCTTGGTAAGCCATAGAACGTCATCACGTCACAAGGGTTCCAGGCTAGAGACGAGTCCGGGCAGAGCTGGGAGATGATTTCTGGATACCTGTATCAGTTGCTTGGTAAGCCATAGAACGTCATCACGTCACAAGGGTTCCTGGCCGAGTTCTTGGCTGGAGACGAGTCCGGGCAGAGCTGGGAGATGATCTCTGGATGTATCAGTTGCTTGGTAAGTCCTAGCCGTAGACGTCATCACGTCACAAAGGTTCCTGGCCGGGTTCCTGGCTACAGACGTGTCCGTACAGAACTGGGAGATGATCTCTGGATGCCTGTACCAGTTGCTTGGTAAGTCTAAGCCATAGACAATGTCATCGCGTCACAAAGGTTCCTGACCGTGTTCCTGGCTGGAGACGAGTACGGCCAGAGCTGGGAGATGATCTCTGGATACTTGTACCAGTTGCTTGGTAAGTCTTAGCCGTAGACGTCATTACGTCACAAGGGTTCCTGGCCGGGTTCCTCGCTGGAGACGAGTCCGGGCAGAGCTGGGAGATGATCTCTGGATACTTGTACCAGTTGCTAGGTAAGTCTTAGCCGTAGACGTCATCACGTCACAAGGGTTCCTGGCCGGGTTCCTCGCTGGAGACAAGTCCGGGCAGAGCTGGGAGATGATCTCTGGATACCTGTACCATGCAGTTGCTTGGTAAGTCCTAGCCGTAGACGTCATCACGTCACAAGGGTTCCTGGCCGGGTTCCTCGCTGGAGACAAGTCCGGGCAGAGCTGGGAGATGATCTCTGTATACCTGTACCATGCAGTTGCTTGGTAAGTCCTAGCCGTAGACGTCATCACGTCACAAGGGTTCCTGGCCGGGTTCCTCGCTGGAGACAAGTCCGGGCAGAGCTGGGAGATGATCTCTGGATACCTGTACCATGCAGTTGCTTGGTAAGTCCTAGCCGTAGACGTCATCACGTCACAAGGGTTCCTGGCCGGGTTCCTCGCTGGAGACAAGTCCGGGCAGAGCTGGGAGATGATCTCTGGATACCTGTACCATGCAGTTGCTTGGTAAGTCCTAGCCGTAGACGTCATCACGTCACAAGGGTTCCTGGCCGGGTTCCTCGCTGGAGACAAGTCCGGGCAGAGCTGGGAGATGATCTCTGTATACCTGTACCATGCAGTTGCTTGGTAAGTCCTAGCCGTAGACGTCATCACGTCACAAGGGTTCCTGGCCGGGTTCCTCGCTGGAGACAAGTCCGGGCAGAGCTGGGAGATGATCTCTGGATACCTGTACCATGCAGTTGCTTGGTAAGTCCTAGCCGTAGACGTCATCCCGTACAAGGGTTCTTGGCCGAGTTCCTGGCTGGAGACGATTTCTGGACACTTGTACCAGTTACTTGGTTAGTCTTAAAAGAAAATACCCTCAAGTATTCATCATAGCAGCCAAAAGTCTCTCATTCTACGGATCCTTGTACCTTCTTTGGCTACGTGCTTCGATTCGCGTTCACCAAGTACGTTTCTGCCCTGGCGGCCATCTGGTTATCTTTACCAATCGCTTGATATTAATTATATCTCACTTGACAAATATAAGCGCATGTACCTAATTAGTGCGAGGGTCCCAAACTGTGTAATTTCTTTAACCACGAATCGAACGAAAGAAAAAGTACAAATAACAAAATGAAATTAAAAGAATACTCATTTCCTCTTTCTTCCACAGCGGCCATCATAAAGGGTAACCACACCAACTGCGCGCAGTTCGCCAACTCCAACCGCCTCAACTGGCTGTTCTCGCGTCTCGGCTCCCAAGCCTCGGGGGAGGGCACGGGAATGCTGGACGTGTTACATTGCGTGCTGATCGACTCGCCTGAGGCGCTGAATATGATGAGAGTGAGTAATGGAAATGGAACACTTAAATTATGATCGATATGGAGAGAATTTCGGAGTAGGAGGAGCTTTTCGAACCCGTGTAGCGAATGAATTTTTCTCGTTTTTTTTTTCGTACTAAAACGACAAATATTTTTGAAATTAATTTAGTTGTCTCATAGCTCTACTCAGTGATAGCAGCTACAAATACCATTGTTTGCTAAAAATTACCTTTTTATTTTTACATTTTTAATAAAAAGTACCTTTTTATTTTTACAGGACGAGCACATAAAAGTAATCATCTCCCTCCTCGAGAAGCACGGTCGCGACCCAAAAGTCCTCGACGTACTGTGTTCTCTATGCGTCGGTAATGGCGTCGCTGTGCGTTCCTCACAGAACAATATCTGCGATTATCTACTGCCTGGGAAGAATTTACTACTACAGACGGCTTTAGTGGACCATGTGTCAAGGTAAGACTTTATTATTAGGTCCTTACCTATGAAATTGGCGTTTTTGTTCATAGATATAAGTCTGATCCTAGTTTTTTTTTTTTTACAAAAGTACATACACAATTACAATAAAACTACAATATGATTTCGCCGAACTGCTTGACAGCAATTAATTGTTATTTTTTATTGTTAAGTGTTCAGAATTAAGCCTTGAAAATAGGTCTTTTCACGTGCTGTCGGTTCGAGTATTAAAATTACTTATATTTTTCTAATGGTACCAATTTTCAAGAAATGGAGATATTGAAAACATACCTTAAAGGTGTCAAAAATTACTGGAAAAATTTTGTTTGGTTTGAATTAGCCATCAAAAAAATATCCGCAAAATTAATTGTATGGAAATTCGTGTTTCGTTGAAATTCTCCGAACAAAACGCCAATTTCATAGGTAATGACCTAATATAAGGGTATAGAGTTCAATTTTCAATGATGTATGGGTGCGACCTAAAAGTCCTCGACGTACTGTGTTCTCTATGCGTCGGTAATGGCGTCGCTGTGCGTTCCTCACAGAACAATATCTGCGATTATCTACTGCCGGGGAAGAATTTACTACTACAAACGGCGTTAGTGGACCATGTGTCAAGGTGAGGACTTTATGATAAGGGCATAGAGTTCAAGTTTCAATGATGTACGGGTGCGACCTAAAAGTCCTTGACGTACTATGCTCTCTATGCGTCGGTAATGGCGTCGCTGTGCGTTCCTCACAGAACAATATCTGCGATTATCTACTGCCTGGGAAGAATTTACTACTACAGACGGCTTTAGTGGACCATGTGTCGAGGTAAGTACTTTATGATAAGGCAATAAGGTTCAATTTTGAATGATTTTAATAGATTAGGCGCAAGAAAGCAGTTAACTTAAACAAGTAAGCACAGTCGCGACCCAAAAGTCGTCGACGTACTGTGTTCTCTATGCGTCGGTAATGGAGTCGCTGTACGTTCCTCGCAGAACAATATCTGCGATTATCTACTGCCGGGGAAGAATTTACTACTACAGACGGCTTTAGTGGACCATGTGTCAAGGTAAGACTTTATTATAAGGGTATAGAGTTCAATTTTCAATGATGTATGGGTGCGACCTAAAAGTCCTCGACGTACTGTGTTCTCTATGCGTCGGTAATGGCGTCGCTGTGCGTTCCTCACAGAACAATATCTGCGATTATCTACTGCCTGGGAAGAATTTACTACTACAGACGGCTTTAGTGGACCATGTGTCAAGGTAAGACTTTATTATAAGGGCATAGAGTTCAAGTTTCAATGATGTACGGGTGCGACCTAAAAGTCCTCGACGTACTGTGTTCTCTATGTGTCGATAATGGCGTCGCTGTGCGTTCCTCACAGAACAATATCTGCGATTATCTACTGCCGGGGAAGAATACTACTACAAACGGCGTTAGTGGACCATGTGTCAAGGTGAGGACTTTATGATAAGGGCATAGAGTTCAAGTTTCAATGATGTACGGGTGCGACCTAAAAGTCCTTGACGTACTATGCTCTCTATGCGTCGGTAATGGCGTCGCTGTGCGTTCCTCACAGAACAATATCTGCGATTATCTGTTACCAGGGAAGAATTTACTGCTGCAGACGGCGTTAGTGGACCATGTGTCAAGGTGAGGACTTTATGATAAGGCAATAGGGTTTAATTTTGAATGATTTAAATAGATTAGGCGCAAGAAAGCTGTTAACTTAAATTAGTAAGCACGGCCGCGACCTAAAAGGCCTCGACGTACTATGCTCTCTATGCGTCGGTAATGGAGTTAGTTGACTTTATGATATGAATAGGAATAAGAAAACACATAAAAAGACAAGAACAGAGAAAAGACATAGAATTCCAATTTTAATTAATTAATTAATTAATTATTTTAATTGTGCCTTTCTACAAGTTCAGGCGCATCAATGGACTAACTTACCATGAACAGTGAATATAATTATTAATTTACTACTTACGTAATGAGGTATTTTCTATTACTCTAAAGCTGCTCTAAAGTCTTAATTCATTATGTTTTTCTTTACAGTGTTCGTCCAAATATCTTCGTGGGTCGCGTGGAAGGTTCAGCCGTGTACCAAAAATGGTATTTTGAGGTCACCATGGACCACATTGAGAAGACGACGCATATGATGCCACATTTGAGGATTGGATGGGCGAATACTGCTGGGTAAATAACTTTTAACCTCCTTATTCATAAACGCGCTACAAACCTCAATTAGCTAATAATCGTTCGTCTTTATCTGTCATTTTGACTTATGTATTTGTAAGAAAGGGATAAAACATAATTTAACTAAATCAGGCCCGTAAAGTTTTATGAATAAGGGGATAAATTGGTACTTCACTTAAGGTAGAATTTGTTGACGACCTGTCTGGCCTAGTCGGTAATGACCCTGCCTATGAAGCCGATGGTCCTGGGTTCGAATCCCGGTAAGGGCATTTATGTGTGTTAAGCACAGATATTTTTTCCTGAGTTATGATTGTTTTTTGTGTAAGTATTTTAAGTATTTGTATGTTATATATTTTATATCGTTGTCTGAGTTTACCTATGCATATTACTGTTGTTTTCCATCGTATTTTCTCGGAAACGATCGTATTTGTCATGCTACTTCAGTCAATCTTAGTACTGTTTGTACCGAGACTGACTGAAATAGCAAGACACGTTCGTTCGTCATAATACGATGGAAAATAATTATGCACTACAACTGTATATCGTCTTCTTGAGTTTTCTGTGGGGCTTAGTCAATGTACAGTCGCCATCAGATATATCGGAGCGGCCAAGGTGCTCACAAATATCGGAACACGCCTCTATTGTCAGGGCGTTAGAGCGCGTGTTCAGATATTGTGAACACCTTGGCCGTTCCGATATATCTGATGGCGACTGTATGTGAGGATGTCCTTTGATATTTATTTATTTAAACAATTATTTATTTTTCCAGGTACGTCCCCTACCCCGGTGGCGGTGAGAAATGGGGCGGCAACGGAGTCGGGGACGATCTGTATTCATTCGGCTTCGATGGTGCCAACCTCTGGTCTGGCGGCCGCAAGACACCCGTCAATAGGAACTATGCAGACGAGCCGTTTATTAGAAAAGGTACCTTATTGTCCTTGTCACAAGGTTCAGTTTCCAATGGCGTTGATAGTGGCTTATGCTCATATGGTTGCGGGGGAGCGCAAGACATCTTTAAGAAAATCTGCTTGATTATTTAGAAAATAACTTTATTGGCTTTCCAAAAAGGTTCATTTTCCCATTGAGTAAATCTGTCATCATACGGATGCAGCAGCGCGCTCCTTCATTAGAAAAGGTACATTATCTCCATTGGTTTAAGGTTTAGTTTACGCCAACGTTTTTAGGGTTCCTTACCCAAAGGGTAAAAACGGGACCCTATTACTAAGACTCCGCTGTCCGTCTGTCTACTGTCTGTCATCAGGCTGTATCTCATGAACCGTAATAGATAGGCAGTTGAAATTTTCACAGATGATTTATTTCTGTTGCCGCTATAACAACAAATACTAAAAACAGAATATAATAAATATTTAAGTGGGGCTCCCATACAACAAACGTGTTTTTTTTGCCGTTTTGCGTAATGGTACGGAACCCTTCGTGCGCGAGTCCGACTCGCACATGGCCGGTTTTTAATCACTAAAGCTCGAAAGAGTTCGGGTAATACAGTCAGCAGCGATATAGTTACTAAGCGGGCGAGGTGTTCAAAATGACCTTGACGCGACTTTATTGTTAAGGGAATAAGAGCGCGTCAAGGTAATTTTGAACACCTCGCCCGCTTAGTAACTTCTGCTGCTGACTGTACACGTACACTTTTTTTTCTTTCAACTTGTCCGTACATGCTTTCATATTTCTATGAGAAATGTGAATAAAAATAGTTAAATGGCCTCCAAATAGAAAGAAAGAAAAAACATTTTCACATCACCTATTCGGAAAAGGGCTTTTTCTCAAAAATGGACGGCAAAGTCGACTTTGCCATTTAAAAAATAGGTCGCGAAGTGTGGAGTTTATGGTCAGTCAAAAATTAAAAAGTTAAAAACATTGCAGTCTCGATTTTGGGACTGCAATGTTGCATACAAATTCCATTATTTGTCGAGTTCCAAACTTTTTAAAAGTTTAAATGGCCATATCAAATAAAGGCACAGGCCTATTAAACAGCCAAACAGATGATAAGTACTTATTATTATAATGTTGGTACCGCGACTATTTAGCTGTCTCAAATAGGTTGGCGTATTTTCGGCAGAAAAATACACTTCTATTTTAAAATTAAAAAATAAAAAGCCGGCAAAGCAAACTTTTTCAATTGTTTCTACTTTTTTCTATGAAAATATATACGTAAGAACGTTGCTTTTGTAAAATATTTCTATTATATTTATATTTCTTGCACCATTTTTGAGAAAAGCATTAAGCTGCTCGGCTGGAAGGCTACTTGCTGGCTTCGGATTCAATTAAACGGACTCCCAAACGGACCCTCGTCCGTTTAAAACGAATCCTCAGCCTGCAAGTAGCTACTTCCGAGCCTCGACAATAATGTACTATTTCTTCTCTGCTAGGAGGGATCAAGGTGGCACTTTTCTTCCCTGCTAAGGGGGATCAAAGTGGCACTTTTCTGTTCTAGGACACTGTTTTTGTTATTTTTTGCATTCTTTTTTTAGCTTGAATAATATTTTGAAACATAATAATTGTGTCAACACTAAGATTTGAAAAGTTGATGTGAAAAGCAGTATGTGTCACACGGTATCAACATTATTTCGTCTTGGGCGTTAACACTTGAATCCCTCATTACGCTCAGGATTCTAAACAAACAAACAAACAAACAATTTATTTATTTGCAAAAAAGGGTAATTACAGGTCTTATTGTTATACAGTATTATGTTCCACCTTTTCAGCTGTATACAAACAGCATGCAAATCCATAAAGGCATCTTAAAAAATATGTAGTTACATTTGAAAGCTTTAACATTTTATTAAAATTATCAAATACTTTATAATTACCTACAGCCATTTATATAGTTTTAACCATAACCAAATCGATTACAGATAACATTTATTTACAAATTTACACAGGTCGTTACTTAATCTACGTTATTTAAAAAATCTTGTATACTATAGAAACACCGATCAAGAAGCCAATTTCTTAAAGTTTGCTTAAACTCATTGCCTTCGAGAGCTTTTATTTGAACAGGCAACTTGTTAAAGATCACAATACTCATATTAAAAGCATTTTTTTTATAAATGCTGGTCATACATCGTGGCTGATTGAGGAAATTTTTATATTGTGGTCGTGGATTAGCACAAAACAAGTCTGAACGCTTTACGAAATAATTTGGAAATTGCTTAACAAAAGTACAAATTTTTAATATATATATGCAAGCCAAAGGCAAGATGTTGAACTGTTTAAACAAAGGTCTACAACTGCTGTCTACAGGAGCATTTGCAATTACACGTATACATCTCTTTTGAAGCTTGAATGCCCTTTCAACATCCACAGAGTTACCCCATAGGATGAGGCCGTAGTTGAGAATGGATGCTACATGACCATGATAAGCTACAAGTGCAGCTTCACGAGATACAGAATCGCGTAACTTTCTTAAGGCAAATACAAAACGATCGAGCCTTGAACATATTGATGTTATATGTTCTTTCCAATTTAGATAAGAGTCGATATATAAACCTAAAAATTTAATTGAGTCAGTTTTCTGAAGAGCAGCACCGTCAAGGTTGATATTAAGATGAGGAGGGGTTGCCCCATATGAATGGAATTGCATGTATTGAGTTTTGGATAAATTTATGAGAAGGTTGTTATTAGTTATCCAATTATTAATGTCAGTCAAGGCTTTATTAACATCTGCCTCATATGAACACGGATCTTGACTCCTTACTATAATAGTTGTATCGTCCGCAAAAAGTATGGATTTGGGCTGTGTGGCTTTAGGAAGATCGTTTATAAATATTAAAAATAACAGTGGACTTAAATTACTACCCTGCGGTACTCCTGAGACTACATTACGATTAGGTGATCTATATATTGTTTTGTGTATTTGATTTTTAATTTCTACAAATTTAGAGATTTCTGTGCATTGCCTTCTATTATCTAAATAAGATCTGAGCCAATCGTTCGAATGGCCTCTGACTCCAGAAGCATCCAATTTTTTAAGAAGTTTTGAGTGATCAACTAGGTCAAAAGCTTTAGTCATATCGAGGAATATGGACATAACCGGCAATTTGTCATTAATAGATTCAGTTAAATATTTAATAAACTCAAAACATGCCACCTCTGTATTGAGACCTTTTCTAAATCCATATTGATTAGGGTGTAAGATATTATGTTTAGTTAAAAAATTGTGTAATCGAGTGCAAAAAGCTTTTTCAAATATTTTCGACAATATTGAGACAATAGTAATTGGTCTGTAGTTATTAGGGTCTTCACGGTCTCCTTTTTTGAATAGCGGTTTTATAATGGATAGTTTTAGCTGTTCTGGAAAATAACCTTGAAGAAAAGACAAATTTATCAAATGTGACAGTGGGGTGCTTATAAATGATCCTGTTAGTTTTACTATTTTAGTTGTGATATCATCAATGCCAGAAGTGTTACTATTACTTAAAGACATAATAATTTTAAGGACCTCATTGTAATCTATTGGCATTAAAAACATTGTAAATTGGTTGCTTTCGACATTAATCTGTCCCTGATTGTTGTTAACTTTACTCAACTCAATGAAATGGTCATTAAAAATTTTACAAATATCTTGTGGATTGTTATAAGACTTGTCATTGATTTTTAAGTTATTAATATCAGTCGCATAGTTAGGGTTTGATACTTGAGATGCTATAAGATTCCAAGTTGCCTTACACTTGTTTTTATTTCTAGATATATATTTACTATGGCTGATCTGTTTTGATTTATTAATACATTTATTTAATAATCTACCGTATCTCTTAAATAAAAATTCACTAGAGTCCGACTTGTTTCCACTGTTTCTAATTTGGAAAAGCAACTGTCGTTTGACCTGACATGACTTACGGATGCCTTTAGATAGCCATTTAAGTTTGCTTTGCCTACTATTTATTTTGACTTTAATGAGTGGGAAACATAAGTCATAGAACAGTCTCAGTAAGTCATAAAACAAGTTGAAAGCTTCAATGGCGTTGTTACAGCTTAGAACGTCACTGAAGGAGAGAGCCTTAATGCTGTCAATAAATTTCCTGACATTATCACAACAATAATCTCTTTTCATCTCAAACCAGGTCGTGTAGGACTTAATTTTATTAATGTTTAAAATGATACATTGAGCTCTATCGTGATCCGACAAGTCAAGTTTGATATTTTCAGATTTTACACAACGCATATTACTAGCTATTTGATCGATACAGGCGTTAATCCTAGTTGGCGTCTTTATATGCATAGTAAAATTGTAGCTTTTCAATAAACTAGATAAATCTTTCGTGACGGAATTATCTTTTAGGGTATCTATATTCCAATCACCACATATCACAATTTTTTTCTTTTTGTACTTAAGGGCTAAATATTGAAACAAACTCTCAAGCTTATGTAAGAATATACGGTAATGAGTCTGTGTTTGTTGTGGTATTCTATAAATAGTAATTATTATTAAATTAATGCTAGTGACTAAAATACCACAGCATTCAAAATATAAATTAGATGCTAACTTTGGCATAATCTCAATTGACTGGACCTCGAGTGACTTTCTCACGAGTATTGCTGTGCCACCTCTACATTTATCTCTACAATATGAAGCAGCTAATTTAAAGTCGTTTAATTTTATGTTCTTTTCAGAGCCTTTTTTGATAAATGTTTCACTTAAACAGATAACATCAACGTTTTGAAAGTTGTTTTGAAATTCATTAAGTGTTATTTCTAAAATATCAAGTTTATTTAATAATCCACATATATTTTGGTGAAGTATCATAAATTTATCCAGGTTTTTACTGCATTCATATATACTACGTTGTTGAGTTACAATGTTATCAGACTGAGAAGCGACGAAAAAACTTATTAGGGGATGTCCGATGATTATCGGTTATTTCTATACTGCTCTCGGCAACTTGCTGAGCGGGCTTCGCAGCGGGACTACACTTACGTTCAGTATATGAGATTTTAGGTCCAATAATATTGCGTTGTAGAAGTTGCATTTGGTAGAAATCAGTGTATAGTGAACATGCTATTTGGTGAAATATTCTTGTCGTAAAATATTTCAATGTTGTGAACTTACTGGAGTTACCAATTGGCTTGTAACTGTAATCACGTGTAAGAAATTTACAATGGTCAAATTGCTCGGAAATATATTTAAGCATGTTGTTTAGTGGGGCTTCGTTTAAGTATTTATTATAAGGTACTTGTACAACGATAACATTTGTGTGGGCTACTTGTTGTATGAAATAATATAAATTCGCGAATAGTTTGCTGGGGTTGCTGTCGTTGGTGCCGGTAATGATAATCAAGAAGTCGTCCTTGCTCAACAGTGTTCCATCTTCTGGTAGTGCACGCAGTACATGGCTCGTTTCAGCCCCGGGGTTTGAATAGCATTTTATTTCGAAATAGGAACCGTACATGGTATTTAGCGATGGTCCGAGATTTCTGCCTTCCTCGTCGGCTAGTACTACAAGTTTACGTTTTGGCAAACCAAGCTTGATTCTGTTTTCAAAATCATCTTGAAACTGATTTTTATATATATTAGGATATGTAGTTCTGTTTCGAGATCGAGAAGAGCTCTTTCCAGTGCTATTACTGAGGATTGGTGTCTGCGTGTTGCTGTTAGATAAGTTAATTGTTTGGGTGGGCTCCGGTGATTTTTTCTCAATTTGTACGACAGGTGGCGCTGAGGGCGTGGCAGGAACTTTCGGAAGCTCTAACAAAGGTTCCGTTCTGTTCTGGTCATTATTCTCTACACTTTTTTCAGTAGATGAGAAATCTAACTTAGTCCTTTTCACTTTTTTTTCCTTCATGGTGATATTTTTGTCCATGTTAGAGGTAGAACTGCAGACAGGTGTTAACTTTTTTAAAATCAACTCACACTCTGTAAGCCTCTTAGTTAACGAGTTATTTGCAGCTAACAATTTCTCGATTTCCGTGTCAGCAGAATGTAGTTTTTCTTTCAGTTCGCTTATTTCATTGGACATCTCTTGATGTGTATAACTGGTATTTAATCGTATGTCACGGTAGTTTCTGTTCAATACTGGTGTTTTCGAAGGAGAAGCGTCTTCGTATTCGTCTTCTGACAACCCAGAGAAGGAATTTTCGGTCTGAATATTTATTTTGTATTTCTTTCTGATTGTAACATTTTCGCGCGCAAAGTTTGGAGACGAAAAGTTTACGTCCGAACTAGACATACATCTTTGGCACGTGAATATTTTCTTGTCATTTTCCATCAGATTAAATCGACTTATAGTTACATGTGTACAATCCATGTGGTAAGACTTTTTACAACTTACACATAACAAGCGATATTTATCAGTAATAATATCATCGCATTTACTGCAGTTAGTCTCCATCTCGCAGTAGGTAATGTAATAATACACTGAAACTACAATTACACTCACTTAACAACAATCTAGTTAACTTATATGGCGTTTATTTACAGTATTTACAATATTTTGGCAAAAGGTCATTGACCTCATTGGAATGTAGCGTCCTTTTAGCGGCAGTTATGCAGTTTGAATTTTTCACGTTATGAATTATTCCAATACACTGAAATATAATTGCACAGCACTTACAAACAATCCAGTCAACTTATATGGAGTTTATTTACAATATTCACAACATTTTGACACAGGGTCATTGACTTCATTGGAATGTAGCGTCCTTTCGGCGGCAGTTATGCAATTTGAATGTTTTGGTATTTACACTAGTTGTAAGCATGAATTCTTATTTATGTGAGTTTATAAACCCTTTTTTTAATCACACTATTTAGATAGGCAGATTAATATTGAAGTTATCACTTTAAAAAGTCACTGGTGCATAGTATGGAGTACGGGAACACTTATTTAAACTCACAGCGTCTTTTACCACTACAATTCTTTGAGATAACGTTTATTGTAGTGAGTTATACTATAGTCTATTTTACAAAACACTTTTTTGCCACTTAAAAGATACTTTTACTATTTCTATAATTAATTTACGCGCGGATGGCTGATACCGTGACGGCAGCGCCTTTATTTACGCGAGCGGAGCTGCGGGCCCGTCTAGTTTACAACTAATATTAAAAGCAGGAGTTGAAAATAGAGTTCCGGTAAATCCTGTTATAATATTAGCTGAAAATTGTTGAGCATTAGACTTTTCGATCGGTGCAACATGTATTGTCAAATTTGTCTACTTTAGAATCCCGAACGTAGTGAAATTATTGTAGAATCCATCGCTTCATTCAGGATTCAATGTACGCCCTTGACGGAAATATATCATTTTGATCCCTTGTAACACAAAACTACTATTATTTAATGCTAACCATATGTCTGTTTCAGGTGACGTCATCGGCTGTGCGCTAGACCTCACCGTGCCGATCATCAACTTCATGTTCAACGGCGTCCGGGTAACCGGCTCCTTCACCAACTTCAACCTGGAGGGCATGTTCTTCCCGGTTATCAGCTGCTCTAGTAAACTGAGGTGAGTTAACCGGTTCTTTTATGTTCATCATCATCATCATCATCATATCAGCCAGAGGACGTCCACTGCTGGACATAGGCCTCTCCCAAAGAGTGCCACAATGACCGGTCTTGTGCCACCCGCATCCAGGTCGTCAGTCCACCTTGTGGGGGGTCTACCGACGCTGCGCCTTCCGGTACGTGGTCGCCACTCGAGAAGTTTTCCGCCCCATTGGCCATCGGTTCTTTGGTTCTGCTGCGGATGGCCTCATTCCTGATGCGATCACGCAGAGAGACTCCCAGCATAGCCCTCACCAATGCCCTTTGGGTGACTTTGAGCCTTCTTATGAAGCACACAGTCATTCTTTTATGTTATCTTATCTTTTTGGGGAGGCACAGACAATAAAATACTACGACCTTCGAGCAACACCGGGAAGGGAGTCGGCATTCGCACTATTTCCCCTCTGCCGAAGCACATGCCCATGCCTAACTGGGCATGCACACAACTAGCTCGGTGCGTGTTGTGTACAGATACACAAAAAGAGATCGAGGCGTGCAAGATTTGTCTTTGACGTGTCATTACAGATTGGATTTTGTATGTATAATTCGTTTTTTTAGCATTAGAAATAAGGTAAACAATCTTGATGTGTCTTTTAATTGAAAAACATGTTTTAAAAATAAGTCACGGCAAATATGTAACAATTATGAATCTAATACGATAGTTTATATTCTTCTGCTTTCATACGTAATAGTTACTGATTTTTCAATTAAAAGACATGTCAAGATCGCTTACCTTCTTTCTAATGGTAATAAACGAACTATAGTGAGTGAGTAGTGCGACTGTGTGCACGCTTCCCCCCGCAAAAAATGGCAGAACGATTTGTACGGATATAGCGCTTGGGCTCCTCCCTTCCGACGTGTAACCCATCAACCCAACCAACAACCAAAAATGGTAATAATAAAATGGCGTGTATCTTTCCAGTTGCCGTTTCCTCCTAGGAGGCGAACACGGCCGTCTCCGCTACGCAGCACCTGAAGGCTACTCACCTCTAGTAGAATCCCTCAACCCTCAGCAAGTGTTGAGCTTGGAGCCATGCTTCTACTTTGGAAACTTAGCCAAGCGTGCATTGGCAGGACCACCGTTATTACAAGATGATACGGCTTTTGTGCCTACTCCAGTTGATACAACTCTGGTAAGTTTTATCGCCATCTATTGGTTACTTCATAAACTTTGAGGTACTGAAATCTACTCACCCCTAGTAGAATCCCTCAACCCTCAGCAAGTGTTGAGCTTGGAGCCTTGCTTCTACTTTGGAAACTTAGACAAGCGTGCATTATTACAAGATTACAAGATGATACGGCTTTCGTGCCAACACCAGTTGATACAACTCTGGTAAGTTTTATCGCCATCTATTAAATCAAGAGTGAACAGGCACCTTCTGGGCGAGCTCGCTCCATCGTAGGCCACGTCTACGCCTCGGGTGTGGCCATGAGTAAGCCCATTCATAATAATAATAAAAAAAACTGGAGACACTACACGAATTTATTTACACAAACGGGTCTACCGCGATGTACTTTCATTGTTGTAGACCCGTTTGTGTAATTAAATATGTGTACAAAATGCGAGAGTTTAAACTGTTAAACTATACGAAACATGGGCACGCACGTGGTAGCTTTCTAGTGCGTGTTTTAAGCATATAACCTCCTGAGTCCCCCTTGTCGTTATTGTAGTTTTGAAATTGGAACCTTCTTGTATTCCATTTTAATTCAAAATTCGATTCGGATTAAATCCTTTATAAAGGCCTCAGGGACTCGGGAGGATTGTTTCAATTCTCAACAAGGTTGAAGCCTTGCTTCTACTTCGGCATCTTTGCCAAACAGTTTGGACAGTTTGCAGAAAGACATTTTTTTGAAACCGCACTGGAAGGGATTACTTATTCGAGTTTTACTTTAAAACCAAAATATTATTTTGCTAATCCGCGAAAAGATAACGTGCTAGTCAATCAGTGCTAACCCGTTATATTTACTTGCGTATTTTTACATGCAATTAATATTCCCACCCTCCCACCGCAAAAATAAATACGCAAATAAATATAACAAACCACCACCAAAAGAATAAACCTCGACACGTGTTTCGCCTCTCTACGAGGCATCCTCAGGAGTTGTTGACGGTCTGACGCCCGGCAACGGAACGAACGGAGTTTTACTTTTTTCTTTTGCAGATCACACTGCCATCGTACGTGGAGCAAATCAGGGATAAATTGGCTGAAAATATCCACGAAATGTGGGCCATGAACAAGGTAAGTTTCTTATTAACAACTAGATAATAAGGTTTCATGTTTGGCTTTATTCTGTTTTTTAAAATATATACTTAGTATTCTTAAATGCGAGAATCTTGAATAGTTATTTTGAGTAAAATCATATTACATTGTTTCGTATTACAAAAATACTTAAAAAAATAATTTCTTCAATTTGTATTATTCATTGGAATAGACTAAAATAATTCTGACCGTATCGGTAGGTCTTCCAAAACTGAAATGCATGTTTAAAGTAAAAAATCTCGTTTCAGATCGAAGCCGGTTGGATGTATGGCGCTCAACGTGAAGACCTTCACAAGATACATCCCTGCTTGGTTCCCTTCGAAAGGTTACCCGCCGCTGAAAAGCGATACGATATTCAGCTCGCTGTGCAGACGCTCAAGTAAGTTTCAATCTTATTTCAATGTAGTAGGGTCTAATATTGGGGCACTCCAAACTCGCTTGCTTCCGTTCGGTTGCTTTGCAGTCGCTCAAGCTACTTTTTACCTTAAATATACTGGTATAGAATTCATATTAAGAAACTAGGCTAATCTAAGTAAGAGGCTGGGTCGCCATGTAATGTGGGATGGTGAAATGCTCAATTGGTAATAGAGTAATATGGGTGGCTAACAAGGGTCTACAGCTTACATAGCCACTAGTTTTTTTTATTTATTTAATTAGATATAGAGTTAGACCAAGAGAAGTCTGCAACGATTTGATAGCACAAGCAGTACAAGTGTTATTTATACGTCATAATTTTA
The DNA here is from genome assembly GCF_910591565.1 of Cydia splendana. Taxonomy (NCBI): domain Eukaryota; kingdom Metazoa; phylum Arthropoda; class Insecta; order Lepidoptera; family Tortricidae; genus Cydia; species Cydia splendana. The sequence goes on along the minus strand of NC_085982.1, from coordinate 12,012,852 downwards.
TAAAAGTTTGACGTTTAAAATAACACTTGCACTGCTTGTGCTATCAAAATCGTTGCAGACTTCTCTTGGCCTAACTCTAGATTGCTTTTTGGTAGATCTTTCGGATATAAATCCATTTGGCTTACTAAAATGTTTTTCTATATCGATACAGGACAATTTTGGCGCTGGGCTACTACATCAGCTTGGACAAGCCGCCGGCGCGCATCCGAAACGTCAGGCTGCCTAATGAGCCCTTCATGCAGGTACATTTGTGAAAAGAACATCAATATTGTTTCCTTAAATTTACAAATTCATATTTTGAGGATACTTTAGGAGCTGAGGGTTTTTACAAGTTTTTATTCAGCTTTAAATGTTTATTTGTTTGGGTCAACTCTTGCATGCTAAATTAAACCTTCTTCCCATTATTCAATTAAGCTGAAAATTTATATACCTACCTACATATGTAAATTGAAAAAATACAGTGTTATTACGGAAGATATAAAACAACTAATAACAAGAAGACATGAACTAACAACTAAGAAAAAATTGACAAAAGAAGAAAAGGAGGAGCGCAGCTACTTATATAAACATATACATAGACTTATCAAGAAAAAACATCAAGAGTATAGGATAAAAATATTAGAAAATCATCTTACCTCATCAGGCAGCTTGAAAAAAGGGTACAAAGCGCTGAAAAGTACCAAACAATGGATTCCTTGCCTAAATGAAAACTCTACCAACTCTACCAATAAAAAGACTTTCTCAAGATCAAAAATAATAGAGACTGCCACATCGTTTTATAAAAATCTCTACTCATCGCGAGATAACTACCAAGAGGAAATTGAACCCATCGCCAATAACTCTACAACTTTAGACAGATTCTCTGATTCTGAAATTATGAAAAAAATAGATAGACTAAAACAGGACAAAAGTCATGGACCGGACGGTATTCCAAAAGAGGCAATAAAAATAGGCAAGTTTCTGCTAGCCCCTCACTTAACAAACTTGTTTAACAAGATCCTAGATGATAGAAAAATACCCACCGACTGGGCAAAGTCAGATATAATATTGTTGTACAAAAAGGGCGACCCGGCCAATATAAATAATTACAGACCTATCAGCTTACAACCGAATTTGTATAAATTATTTGCGTCTTGTCTCGAAGAACACCTAGCAAAATACACTGAAAATCATCAACCACCAGAACAAGCTGGTTTTAGAAAAAGCTTTTCGACAACGGACCACATCCATGCGCTAGAGCAAATCATAGAAAAATATGAAGAACACCAAAGTCCGCTTTACTTAGCTTTTATCGACTATGCGAAAGCATTCGATTCCATATCACACAAAAGCATGTGGACAGCTTTATATGAATGTGACGTACCGTACGAGACTATAGAGCTTATAAAAGATATATATAGCAAGAGTGTATCTTGTGTAAAAATGGAAACTAAAGGCTCTGAAATCAAAATCTGCAGAGGAGTTAGACAGGGAGACCCGCTCTCGCCTAGAATTTTCATTACTGTTCTTGAAAGTATTATGAAAAAACTTACCTGGAAACAGAGAGGTTTAAACATAAAAGGCAATTTTCTGAGCAATTTGAGGTTCGCCGACGACATCGTTCTCTTCTCAGAAACAGCAGTACAATTAGAAAAAATGGTTTGCGAACTTCATAAAGTCAGCCAAGAAATAGGACTAGAGTTAAATGCCACAAAAACTAAAATCATGACTAACTCTATAAAAATACCCATCAACGTCAACACGACTCAACTAGAATATGTACAGGATTATATTTATTTGGGTAAACAATTAGCATTTACTAAATCAAGACACTACGACGAAATAAACAGGCGAATAAATATTACATGGAGTAAATTCTGGAGTTATAAAGAAGTGTTGAAATCAAACCTTCCTATAAAGCTTAAGAAAAAAGTACTAGACACCTGTATACTTCCATGTCTGTCATATGGCAGCCAAACCTGGATATTCAATAATACTATAAACAATAAGTTACAAGTATGCCAAAGAGCTATGGAAAGGAGTATCTTAAATATTAAAAGGAGAGACAGGAAACGAAACACAGATATCAGAAAAACAACAAATGTAATAGACGCCTTGGAACATTGTAAAAAACAGAAATGGAGATGGGCTGGTCATGTAGCACGCATGAGCAAACAGAAATGGACATACAAAGTGACTACTTGGCCAGGACCACAACATAAACGAAAGAGAGCAAGACCAAGGCAGCGATGGATAGACGAAATAAACAAAGTAGCTGGCAAAGACTGGATGAACAAAGCTAACGATAGAGATGTATGGAATAATATGGAGGAGGCCTTCACTCGAAGAGAGGTCCTTAATGCAAACTCAAATTCTACATAAATAATTTAAATTTAATTAAACTGCATGACATATATTGAATATTAATAATAAAAAACAAAAAAATTTAATGAATTAGATTAGATAAATATTTAAATTTACTTACTATCAAAATGGATTGTAAATCTAGACTAATTTTGCATGTGAAATTATCTACGAATTGTTATTGTTATGTACTATATTTTAATGTATTAAGGAATAAATGAGGCTATAATAATAATAATAATATGTAAATTGGGTGACAATGCATTGAGCTAACCTGATGATGGGCACAGGAGGTGGCCGTAGGAATTCTGAAATAAATAAAACAACGGAGTCTAATTGTGTTTGGGTTTATTAGAATCGTCTCGCTTAGATGCCTGTTGAAAGAAAAACACAGTCAGTGATAAAACCTAATTTTTTTGACAAATAACTTTTTATGTCCACAGTCAAACGGCTACAAACCAGCACCTCTAGACCTGAGCGCTGTCACCCTGACACCGAAGATGGACGAACTGGTCGACCAGCTGGCCGAAAACACACACAATCTTTGGGCCAGGGAGCGCATTCAGCAGGGGTGGACTTATGGTCTCAATGAGGTTGGTATCAGTCACCCTGACACAGCCATGACTCCAAACTGGTCGACCAACTGGCCGAAAACACGCATAATCTTTGGACCAGGGAGTGCATTCAGCAAGGATGGACTTATAGTCTCAATGAGGTTGGTATCAGTCACACTTAGATTGAAGATAGACGAACTGGTCGACCAACTGGCCGAAAACACACACAATCTTTGGGCCAGGGAGCGCATTCAGCAGGGGTGGACTTATGGTCTCAATGAGGTTGGTATCAGTCACCCTGACACAGCCATGACTCCAAACTGGTCGACCAACTGGCCGAAAACACGCATAATCTTTGGACCAGGGAGTGCATTCAGCAAGGATGGACTTATAGTCTCAATGAGGTTGGTATCAGTCACACTTAGATTGAAGATAGACGAACTGGTCGACCAACTGGCCGAAAACACCCACAATCTTTGGACAAGGGAGCGCATTCAGCAGGGGTGGACTTATGGTCTCAATGAGGTTGGTATCAGTCACCCTGACACAGCCATGACTCCAAACTGGTCGACCAACTGGCCGAAAACACGCATAATCTTTGGACCAGGGAGTGCATTCAGCAAGGATGGACTTATTGTCTCAATGAGGTTGGTATCAGTCACACTTAGATTGAAGATAGATGAACTGGTCGACCACCTGGCCGAAAACACCCACAATCTTTGGGCCAGGGAGCGCATTCAGCAGGGGTGGACTTACGGTCTCAATGAGGTTGGTATCAGTCACCCTGACACAGCCATGACTCCAAACTAGTCGACCAACTGGCCGAAAACACGCATAATCTTTGGACCGGGGAGCGCATTCAGCAAGGATGGACTTATGGTCTCAATGAGGTTGGTACCTAGACAGTCCTACTTAATTATTAATGTATGTTATAGTCGCCCACTAATCGCCAAATACTTCGATAATCAACGTTAATTATTTCGATGACAATTGAAATGTGAGCAACTTAAATTCTGATGACGTTTATGAATGACATTTATGTGAAAGTGATTTATTATTCATTAATTTCATTATACTTTTCTATGGTTTAATTTGTGTATCTATTCACCTGTTTTCTTTACTCCTGTTGACAATTGTGCGAATTTCCAAAAAGTTATACGAAAATTTTCTAAAAAAACACTAGAATTTAAGGAAGTTTTAATATTGAAAGTAGAACATTTTGTTCCTTGTACAATATTCTAATTTGGGAAACATTCCATCGGTAAATTAGTACAAGAAGACTGAAGAGGCCGAAACGATCTCAAATTCGGTGGCTGGGACAGTCACACTCAGTATCGCTAAAGTACTACTAGGTGTGAGGGTCACAGCACATTGAGTTTGGAGATATCAACTGTAGAAGAAAGAAGATTTTCCGGAGATTTGTGTTACCTTTATTTTCTTCACATCTACGTACATAGCGCCTGTCATCATTTTGTACATTTTTGTGTGGTACTTCGAACCCATATTTATTTTAAGAAGAGTCTGAAAATTCTCTTAATAATTATTTTATACTTTATGACATCTTGTTTATAAAGTGGCATATTGAAAATGTTTTTGCCAAGTATGCTTAAACTATGCTGAGGCCCTTGGGCACATAAGAATTTGGGGCCCTTTTGGAAAGTAAACTAACATTTTTCTACTATGATCTACTATTTATTATGGGTAATCAAATATACTGTTACTGTCTGTCCTTCGGCTTAAATTTACGCCGATGTATGTTACAAATAACATTTTGTTTCATTTTTTAGCGAGCAATAACGATGTCGTTATTAAATAAATGTTTTTTAGCTGGTTGCATGAGCAAACTATAACTTAAAATCTGAAATATATGTAAAGTAAAAGTGACTAAGCTAAGGTTGCCTAGAAGAGATCGATTACATCGATAAGACCGTCTGTTGCTACCTATATTAAAATTGTTAATTTGTTTTTTTCAATGGGGTTGGCAACTGTCAAAGGTTTGCATAGATGGCGCCATCATAGCTTGCCCCTTTTTCTATGAGGGCTGGCATCCTGGGCATAAAATTCCATTAAAAAACAATAATTTGTCACAGTTCTAGGGATTGAAAGGGCAAACTACGCTGGCGCCATCTACTAAATGCTTCGGCCAACCCCATTTGTTTTCTGTGTGGTGTATTAAAGAATATTTACTTATTTAAGCTTGTTGGCGTAGGGCCAACGCTGTAAACTATAACTTTTTTCTTTATAAAGCACATCATTACTTTATGCCTCGACAGGATCCCGACATGCACCGGTCTCCTCACTTGGTGCCGTATCCCAAAGTCGACGACGCCATCAAGAAGGCCAATCGTGACACCGCGTCAGAAACCGTCCGTACGCTGCTCGTGTACGGATATATGTTAGATCCACCGACTGGTGAACAACACGAAGGTGAGAAGTTCAGAGATTATTTGCAAATATAGACGTATGATTTTGACTCTAGGTCCATGGGGTCCCAGCTCGCATAAGTTGTTCGCAGAAATCGCGAAGCGTCTGGTTGACGTAACTGTGACCGAAGAGCTGGCGGCTACCTCGCACAACGTATCAGCATTGCGATACAGCGAGGAAATGTCGCCAGCATCCTTGGTACAATGCCTCAAGGGCCTATTTTAGATTTAAGCTAGTTATTAATTTATTTTAGTAGTACCACTGTACGAGTATATATCTTGTTTGTAAATAAATGCAATTTTTTTGACATAATTAGTTTAAGAACCTTCATAGCTTAGAGGTCCTAGGTACTTTGCCAACATGCCAATCGTTAACTCTTCCATATTAGTGCGACAGAGACAGCGTTTCGTTCGCTACGGAGCGTAAACTACTGGCATGTTGGCTAGGTTGGCTAGGTACCCTGATTCGGTAAGGACATTTATTTGTGTCATGTGAGCATACATATTTGTAGGTACCTGAGTTATGAATGTTCTCAAGCTATGTGTTGAAGTATTATACAAGTGTCATTTAGTTCCCCTAAAACAAGCTTGTTAAGGTTACTGTCTGAGTTTTTATTACTATTTCTATCAATAAACCGGCCAAGTGCGAGTCGGACTCGCGCACGAAGGGTTCCGTACCATTACGCAAAAAACGGCAAAAAAACACGTTTGTTGTATGTGAACCCCACTTAAATATTTATTTTATCCTGTTTTTAGTATTTGTTGTTATAGCGGCAACAGAAATAATAAGTCATCTGTGAAAATTTCAAATCTAGCTATCACGGTTCATGAGACAGACAGACGGACAGAGGAGTCTTAGTAATAGGGTCCTGTTTTTACCCTACGGGCACGAAACCCTAAAAAAGCGCTTTCTTTTCCTTACAGCTCTCCTGCTGGAGGCTTCGAAACAGAAGCAAGCGGACTTCCGAACATACCGAGCCGAGAAAAACTACGCTGTTGGTTCTGGCAAGTGGTACTTCGAGTTCGAGATACTCACAGCTGGGCCCATGAGGGTGAGTGATTTTAAAGCCTCGTTTCGAATGGAAGACCCTATGATAGTTCCTTCATGTTTCTATTGGTTAGGCGTAATTAAAAAAATAATTGAAGAATTGTTTATCATTTAAGTATTAAAAAAACGGTTTTAATAACTAAACTTTCGTGAGACACACACATATTAAATATATTAAAAACGGGTCACTCATGTATTTTAAGTCGAAAACATGTTTCACTCCGTAACGAGTAGTGTCATCAGGAGCTTGTGTCAACGCGTTATTAATATACTTATTTAAAAATACGGGTCTTCAATTAATTTATTCTTTAGAAATGTCTTAATAAATTTTACGTAAAATCATCATCATCATCATCATTTCAGCCTATATACGTCCCACTGCTGGGCACAGGCCTCCTCTCATGCGCGAGAGGGCTTGGGCTATAGTCCCCATGCTAGCCCAATGCGGATTGGGGACTTCACATACACCTTTGAATTTCTTCCCAGATGTATGCAGGTTTCCTCACGATGTTTTCCTTCACCGAAAAGCTAGTGGTAAATATCAAATGATATTTCGTACATAAGTTTCGAAAAACTCATTGGTACGAACCAGGATTTGAACCCGCGACCTCCGGATTGAAAGTCAGACGTCATATCCACTCGGCCACCACTGCTGCTGCTGCTGCTGCTTACGTAAAATCATCTCCATATAATAATTATTAACTGTCATATAAATAATAAACATCATCATTCGACGCGAGAGTATAATCAGCCTAGATATAGAGACTATTTTTTACATTTCTGTTGTGATGTTGTTTGTAACGAACAATGATTTAATCAACTGTAAAGTTACTTATAACGTTTTATTTTACAAGAACTTTTCTTTCTCGTAACTATTTTTAAACAGACTTATATCGACCGGGATATGGACTGTGATTACCTTTTGTATTTTTTTCGAGTTTCCGTGAACAAGATGCATTAACAGCGTCGAAATATCGGGAACTCGTAAACAATACAAAAGGTAATCACGGTCCATATCCCGGTCGATATAAGTCTAGTGAAACTAACCTTGAATCATTCAAAACTGTTATTTTTAAACAGGTTGGTTGGGCACACGCTGACATGGCTCCCGGTATGATGCTGGGTCAAGATGAGAACTCCTGGGCATTTGACGGATATAATGTAAGTTTCAGATGTCCTTTATATGGTACATATTGATACGTTTACAAAAGGGTGTAATGTTCGATATGTTAATATCGTATAGTTATTAATTATATTCAGAGTATCTCGACTGGTACAGTGTACCGTATTATATATCCTTTATTCTGATTATGGTTTTAATTTGTGATACTTTGTTTTTTAGAAATTTCTTTGGTTTACTTTAAAGTAATTTTTAGGATACCTGTTATTTTTCTCGAGAAATTAATAAATAAACAAAAATCAGAAATAAGCATAGGTTTTTTTTATTAAAAAAAGCAGTTTAAAAAATATTTTGACAGTAGTTTGTAATACCTACGTCATCAATACTATTTCAGTTATAAATCGGTAGTCCTTGAAAATGTCATATAATGGTCAAAGAGACAAACAAAAATCACACACACCTGTCAAATGTAACAATGTTCATTGTCTAACGCAGTGCGTTAAAGTGCACGGCGGATCGAACGACAGTTTTGGACAGCAGTTCAAAGTTGGCGACATCGTTGGCTGCTTCCTAGATGTTCTCGACCAAACTATTAGTGAGTGGCTTATAGATGCCAGCGATGTTTCTCTGATATCATTTAAAAACATTAAAAAAGCAACATGGTAGTAGAACCGTTTGACCTAAATCCTTTTTGGCAGGCCGAAGTTTACTGGCAGGAATAAAGTGCATTGAATTCAGATGTCCTTTTTAAAGGACATCGTAATCAAAATTATATGTAGGTGCTTGCCATCAGAGAAACATCTTTTATGAATAAATGTGTAACTTGTGGTAACAATACTTGTTAATAAAAGCGTAATGTTACATCCCTCTTGTTTTATATGTATTTTGTGTTGTTTTTCTATCCTATGTGAAAATTATTTATTTATCCGAATATATAGAGTAGCTGTGTCTAAGGCAAAAACTATTTTATACAACCTTAGAGTAGATGTATGTCAGTGGAATGTGAATTAAGGTCTATATCCCTGGCTTAATTACCTTTTCCAATATATCTGCAACAATTATTTGGGTAAGTGCAAAAAGCACAGTCAAGGTCATTATCAATAAAGCAAAAATTTTGTCATAAAAGTGTTAACACATTTACAAATCGTTAGTTTAAATCTTACATTTCGTTCATAAAAACTAATTGTTTTCATTGTAGATGAAACGATAGCACCTGTTGATTAGATCTTACTATTCCCTATCAACATAAAAAATCTAAAATATCTTTATTTGTTAGAATATGGTAACAAGGCAAGATCTTATGGCTAAGTTGTCATGCATATTCAACCTGCATGCAGGCGTGCAAATTATTTACAGTTAAATTATTATTTAATATGTCATTACAAATTCTAAATTAAAAATATAATATTAATAAGAAGTCAAACAACTACATACAAAATAATGGATTAAAAAAAATAGAAATTACTAACAATTACAATTTCACTATTAATTATCTAAATTTCACATGTCAAATACTCTTTAACGCTATAAAAAACATTAGTCTAGTAGCCATTTTGATAATTTAGTTTTATTTGAAAGTGTAGGTAGCTGAAATATTGTTATTCGTATAATATGTCATTATTTTCTAAGCATACTCTATTTGGTTATGGCGACAAAAAACTATTATAAACACCTTCCAACTTATACCTTCGATACGATATATTTACGTGTGTAGAGTTAGACCAAGTAAAGTCTGCAGAGATTTTAACAGCACACAGTGCCAGTGTTATGTATACGTTATAATTTCATAGAAGTTTGACGTTTAAAATAACACCTGCACTGCGTGTGCTGTCAAAATCTCTGCAGACTTTTCTTGGTTTATCTCTACCTACATGTTCAACTTGTGTTATATTTTGCCTATGTACAGTGGAATCCGTTTATTATGACTCCGCATATACTTACTGACCAACCGCTTACTATGACGTAAATACTGTGCAAACCGCTTACTATGACCTGTAAATCCTATTTTCATGAAATTATGTCCGGTTATACTGACACATTTTCTGGTTTTCGTGGCCGTCCCCACGTCTTGCCCTGCGAGGACGTTTGGTGCGTGCGTGGCGTTTAAGTTATTTTAGTTATAATTCTCCGTGACAAGTTAATAATTGGTACAAATTCATCTCTCACAAAGGAATTTGAGATTAATATGGAAAAATTAACAAAAATAAGAAGTTAATCAACTATGCTTGATATGACATCCGCTTAGTATGACGTATTTGTCACTTCCCTTCAATATCATTATAAGCGGATTCTACTGTATCAGAATATAGGTCTTATTTTGTATTTATTTGTTATTTCAAGGAGGAAAAAGTGTACAGCGGTAGTACGGAATCGTTTGGCAAGCAATGGGCGGTGGGTGACGTGGTCGGAGTGTTCCTAGATCTGATCGATAAGACGATAAGTACGTTAAAGCCGTTAACGGCCGTTGACATTGAGCGACTTGCGACGGCGGCACATTGACATAGATATCCAGGGACTGGCTTTACGGGCAATAATAATGAGGCATGACAGGGGCCAGTACAGCGGTGTGAAACCGCTACAACGCGATTGGTTGATGAGTTCACATTACGCGCGCTATTGGTCGCAACTAGTTGCGTTAGACTGCACGATTAGCTGGAATTCTGGAGTAACACCGCTGAACTAGTGCCATTTTTAGTGCCCCATTAGCCCGTCCCCAGATATTATACGTCAATGCGGCGGCAGCGATAACCATAGGTTGGAGCGAGACAGCGATCGGATGGCTGTCGCTGCCGCCGTCGCCAGTCGCGTAATGTCGTTGGCGAGCCGTAAAGTTGCGTTATTGCGAAGTTGCTGCGAAAGTTTTCTAGATGTCCATTATGAAGGACATTTTTATATTTTATTTATACAATGATACTCAGTCATGTCTATTGTCTGTACAGATGTAGTGCATAATTATTTTCCATCGTATTTTCACGGAAATGTACGAACGTGTCTTGCTATTCCCGTCAGTCTCGGTACAAAAAGTACTGACGTTGACTGAAGTAAATAGTATGACAAATACTAACGTTTCCGAGAAAATACAATGGAAAACAATTATGTATTTATATCATTAAACGATTTTACCAAATTTATAGGTAGAAATTTCAGATGTAATCTTGTTCGGTAGGTATTGATAAGTAAATTTATGCTAGATAACATTGTTTACAATACGAATCTTTTTCTTAGTCATGTCATAACATCAATGAAACATGCTCTTAAATATTTTCATTAATTATTTAATTATTTTGATTATTATTTCACATTTTATGTTTGTATTTTTAGAGAATTTTCACAACACCTTCGTAAACGCACCAGCTTGAATCTCGCTTCCAAATTTAATTTCTAAATTCGCTTTACTCGAATTAAAACCACCGCATTGCTTTGCTTACAGTAACAGGAATTTCAGAATTACAGTTTAGATCAAATATGTCCGGTTTAAGGTGCGACCACACCGCTGCTTAAAAAACGTCGACGGCACGGAATCGTAGTGACGCATCGTATGTTTTTGCGTGCCACCCACACCGCTGCTTAAAATACAATGACGATGCGGAAACGCAGTGACGTGTCGTAAACTTTAAATAAATATAAATATTATAGGACATTCTTACACAGATTGGCTAAGTCCCACAGTAATCTCAAGAAGGCTTGTGTTGTGGGTACTCAGACAACGATATATACAATATATAAATACATAGAAAACAACCATGACTCAGGAACAAATATCTGTGTCATCGCACAAATAAATGCCCTTACTGGGATTCGAACCCAGGACCATCGGCCTCACAGGCAGGGTCACTAGCCACTAGGCCAAACCGGTCATCATACTTTACGACTTTACTAGGTAGACATGTGTCAAAATCGTGACATTTACAACGCGTCACTGCGATTCCGTGGTGCAGCGTTGTGGAGAGCATGCGATAAAAACGGTGCGTCACTGCGATTCCGTACCGTCACCGTTTTTTAAGCAGCGGTGTGGTCGCACCTTTAAATGACAAATCGCCAATGTTATGGCGTATTGTCTATTCTGAACTTCTAGTGTAAATTTCATTCGATAGCGTGACGAGCGTTTGTATTTGCGTTAGGGGTCATCCATTAATTACGTCACACGAATTTCTAGGTTTTTTTTACCCCTCCCCCCCTCCTTGTCACACTTGGTCACATTTGGCAAACCCCTCCCCCCTGGTGTGACGTCACATTTCTGCAACGAAATCGGCAAATATTTATTTAATATTTTATCGAAATATTTTTGACAAAAGAAATATTAGTAATTTTATAACCCAAAACTAATTAAAAAAAAAATTAAACGAATAAAAACGATTATCGTTTCAAAACCTTATTTAAATGATAATTAGCGTATAAAATAATTTAAATACATTTTCGGTTACTGATGAAGTTAAAGTGACGTCAGAAAGTTTATGACTCCCCCCTCCCCCTTGTCACAACATGTCACATTTTCTTGACCCCCTCCCTCCCCCTAAACGTGTGATGTAATTAATGGATGACCCCTTATGTCTATTTATGTACGGGATTTATATCGACCGGGATATGAACCGTGATTACCTTTCGTATTGTTTGTAATATCGGGAGCTCGAAAACAATACAAAAGGTAATCACGGTTCATATCCCGGTCGATATAAGTGTAGTGAAACTAACCGTGAATCATATTTAATTACACAAACGGGTCTACCGCGATATAATTTCATTGTTTTTACCTTTAAACGTCGGAATTAAAGGTAAAAACAATGCAATTATATCGCGGTAGATCCGTTTGTGTAATTAAATATGTGTACAAAACGCGAGAGTTTAAAGTGTTAACCGTGAATCATTCAAAACTGTTATGTACGGGATTTTGAACAACGCGCCATGGCGCCAGGCGGTACGTTTAGGAAACTCAAAACCCCATACAAAATGACACTTAACGCAAACGCGTACCTCACGTAACGCTATTGAATGAAATGTACACTAGGTGTACTGATATGTTTGACGCTAGCTGTGTATAGTCATGTAGTAATTCACAGCACGAGTAGAGATCATCACAAAAGCTCTTTTACAACAGTGCTCAGTAGAAATAGAGTAGATAAACAGAAATGTATATATTCATTTCGCCATTAGTAGTAGAAGTTGGAAACAGTCCTTTTAGGGAATTAACAGTATTTCGTTTCTTATGACCTGTTAAAATCGTCGTGACATTTTATATTATTGTCCAGCGTAACGGCCCTTAACATTTTAACTAATTATCTAATATCATTGTGTGCTAATCTAGTAACATTTTTAATAGTTTATCGCCCTGCTTGAGATTTTCACTAATTAATTTGTTTTTAACTCAATACAGTGCTACAGCTCCTTTTTTAATTATTAAGTCGCTTGAGAATTTTTATAATATTTTTTATTATATTGACACTTAAGTCCATTTAAATACATGTATGTATAACCAAAATACAAGCAACCTAATTCAGATTACCATTTAAAAATCATGTTGTATATTGCTTGTGGAGTTGAATACCGTGAACTATTAAAATTCTAATTTACATATATGAGCATATCTTTCCTGCTTTGCCCAAAGGTTGACTGGTAGAGAATGCCTCATGTTATTAAGTTCTTCTTTTGTACATTTAGTTTTCCCTTTGTGTCATAAAGCTTAAATAAATAAATAAAATCTCAATGAAATAAAATCCGAAATTAATTCTCGAACGATAAAATCTTCTCAATCAGATTTTTTCAAAGTGTATATTTTTAAAGTACTTGTATTTAACGCAGGTTTTTCGCTCAATGGCGAGCTTTTAATGGACGCACTGGGTGGGGAAACTACGTTCGCTGACGTGCAAGGTGATAACTTTGTACCGGCTTGCACGCTTGGGGTGGGACAGAAAGCCAGGTATGCCTCGAAAATATTAAATTATGTAATATGAGAACCGGGAATTCCCGGGAGCATGCCCTACCAGAAACTAAAAGAACAATATAGTGTCCGTTATAAAGGGCATCAAGAAAAAAATATATTTTACAGTACATATGGTACACTAGTGCGGGAAAGAGCACTTTCCGTGCGTATGTCAAAAGTTTAAAGGGCCACTATGTACTGTAAAACGTTGTACGATACACGTGCGAATAGGTAATTCGCAACTCGTGTCGATTTAAAACACTCCCTTCTGTCGTGTTTTAATTTATCGACACTCGTTTCGAATTCCCTCTTTTCCGCACTTGCATCGTAAATAACTATATTATAACAAACAATTTTAAAAGTAGTATTCAATTTTAATTGTATTAAAATCGAAAAGTTTTGTTGAACAACTTTGAAACAAATAACTGTTCAGATATTGTATTTAATTTATCTGTTTATGCATTTAAGTACGATATATGTTACTTACTATTTACGTGCTTTTAGGTTGACATATGGACAGGACGTTAACTCGTTGAAGTTCTTCACAATGTGCGGTCTTCAGGAGGGCTACGAACCCTTCTGCGTGTAAGTACCTACCTAAATGTGTAAAAAAACATATTATGTTTCGAGTTTTGATATTCTGCACGGATATAATGGTCGTATTTATCTACGTAACCAGGGGTGCGAAACTCCTCCCTTCGGGCAAACTCGGCTCCGTTCGGCTCAGCATTGCTCCGAGCAATTATTAGGGTTGATACAGCCTGACGTCCCTTTGCATGCACGACCACAGATAAGTAAATGGCTTGAATTTTGTCAACCCTAAATAGCCGAAAGGGATAGTGCCATATATTAGACAGGTACAGCATGATTCGACCCTGAACCGCTGTCAAACTTCGGTTTTGTAGGAAGTTTCCTTTCTGTACGGTAGTACTATTATTTATTCTGTGACGTAACAGAGTGATAGTGACAGTATCTTTATCTGTCTGTTTTAATCGCGTGGTGTTAAAAATGACAGTTATTTTATTACGTGGATAAAGCCATCCACAATACGCCTACTGGTGACACTTATTCGAAGGTAGTTGGAAAATAGTTTTTATATTTAGATTTTCCGATTTTCTTCTTTATCACAATTACCTGCAATTACCTTTTTAGAGTTTTTAGCTATACTCTGTATCATTAAGTATTTAAATAAAAGTAAACAAAATCTACCCTCAAATGGCTCCTTAACCCAGTTGAGGGTAGATGAAAACATTACATGATCAAATAATCTAGGTTTAAGTCAGGTCGTTCAGTGACGGAGCCAGGGGTGGTTTTGTATTAGGTCACCAATAAATGTTATGATTATGACTACCCAAAAATGTACAAAATGTTTGTTTACTATTTTTTAAATACCTAAAGATATAGACTTTACACGTACGAACGCATAGGTATATAAGCACGTGTTGATGATGATGTTTTTACAGTAACATGAAGCGAGACGTGACCCACTGGTACACCAAGGACCAGCCTATATTCGAGAACACCGACGAGATGATTGACACTAGGATCGACGTCACCAGAATACCCGCGGGCTCAGGTATGTAATAGTAGTAGCCGTTTCCTCTGTATCAAAAATATGCATTTGAATCTGAATAAAAAAACAACGGGTTGCACTCCGGGAGTGCCGGCAGAAGTGAAAACTCAACGACATTGTAACTCAAAATATTAATAACAGCGCCATCTAGTGCAAAATGTCTGCAGCACAATATATAATTGAGGTTAACGCCATTTAGCGTTATTTCCTCGCATTACTTGAAACCCCTAAGCACATCACTGTGAGTACTACAGTTATATTAATACCAGTTTGAGGGAAACTCACTAGATGGCATTTAAATCAAGAACCCTAAAAAAAAGAAAAACACAATGACATTGTTCATGACACGTGACGTCATGCAAGCGCCCTGCGCCGTCTAAACGAAACAGCAGGCTCAGGCATACATTTTCGCCGCGCGGTAGAAATAGAGGGTTACGCCTTACGCTGTCTGGAGTTTAACATTTTTTCCGCACCTCAAAAAGTGCACAGCGCCGGTAAAGAAGTTTCCACTTCAAAAATCTAGGATATAAGGTTGAATTTATTGTGTTACATAATCGAACAAAAAAAAGTAACTTTAAATTAAAAACTATTTGAATTTTAAATTACTATAATAACAGGCTGCACCAATCTACAAAGTTTTTCCAATAAATCCAAATATATTCAAATGAATCCAGCTTTCATGATTCATTTGATGACAAGTCACATTTACCCGAAAGCTCAATTTAATTTAAACCTTGAATCTGATTGCTAACGTTGAAATTCTTTTTGGGCGTTTGTGATTGATAATTCATAAATCTTACTATGCCTACCTGATAATCATGGTCGCGTTTTTATCACCTGTCATGTCATGCGTCACTTTCGCACTTACATACTTAAAACGTGACAGGTATGGTGACTAATGATAGAGAGCCGGCCATTAGCCCTTCTGGCAAAGGGTTAAATAAAATATGTCGTAATGGTTTTCAGATACGCCGCCATGTTTGAAAATATCGCACAACACGTTTGAGACCATGGAGAAGGCCAACTGGGAGTTCTTGAGGATGTCACTGCCTGTCATCTGTCACGCGCAGTTTATCGAGTAAGTTCTAGTTTTAACCTCATAAGACCCAGCATATAACGTTTTCATATTTTTAATTTGAACCTTATTCTATAAGTAAATTGGAACGAATTTAGTTTGTTTTAAAAAGCAATGAAACAAAAGAAATGCTACTTTATTTGGTTCATGATAGGTTCAAATTAGATTACACGATCATGTACATTGTAATGTCTATTTTAATTTTAGTATGTTAACTTATGTGTATCAAATGGCAGTCGCATTCGTAAAAACTAGTGCCTATGTCAAATTATGGGATTAGTTGTCAAGCGGACCCCAGGCTCCTATGTGAGCCGTGGCAAAATGCCGGGATAACGCGAGGAAGAAGAAGAGAGAACTTATGTGTATCAAATTTCGTCCGAATTTTACAATGTAAATATTATGTAAGTGTGATATGAGCGAAAGCTTGTAATTAATGATTTATTTTATTTTATTGTAATGTACATTTAGTCTCAGGAGGTTAAATGAGGGCCCCGCTGAAAACCAGCGCCATTTGATTGCCGCGGCATTATGCTGAGTCCTATTTTAGCGTCCGATGCTTTTTTAGGGTTCCGTAGGGTATAAACGGGACCCTATTACTAAAACTTCGCTGTCCGTTTGTCTGTCCGTCTGTCTGTCACCAGGCTGTAACTCGAGAACCGTGATAGCTAGGCAGTTGAAATTTTTACAGATGATGTATTTCTGTTGCCGCTATAACAATAAATACTGAAAACATAATACTTAAAAAAAATATATTAAAGTGGGACTCCCATACAATAAACGTGATTTATTTGCCGTTTTTTGCATAATGATTCGGAACCCTTCGTGCGCGAGTCCGACTCGCACTTGGCCGGTATTTTTATGTATGCATGTCTTTTCTTTATACTTATACTTATGTTGTAGCGTTAAATAAATATATTTTCTTTCTTTTATTTTACTCTTCTTCCTCGCGTTATCCCGGCATTTTGCCACGGCTCATGAGAGCTTGGGGTCCGCTTGACAACTAATCCCATGATTTGATGTAGGCACTAGTTTTTACGAAAGCGATTGCCATCTGACTTTCCAACCCACAGGGTAAACTAGGCCTTATTGGGATTAGTCCGGTTTCATCACAATGTTTTCCTTCACCGAAAAGCGACTGACAATTATAATATTTCGTACATAAGTTCTAAAAACTTATTGGTAGGAGCCGGGGGCTTGAACCCGCTACCTCCGGATTGAAAGTCGCACGCTCTTACCGCTAGGCTACCAGCGCTTTGCTTTCTTTTATTTTACTGATGAATATAATTATTACAGCGAGCAAGAGAAAGCGCGCCGCTGGGTGGAGATCAAAGAGCGTCAACAGATGCTGATGAAGGAAGCCGCGGAGGCGCAGATGCCGGCGCACATCGATCAGATCATGCGCAGCGGATTCACTATGAACGACATCAAAGGTACAAATACATCGGTGCACTTTATTACAAAATGCATAAGGTCCAGCTTTGAACAGTTAACAGTGTGGGCACAAACAGTAACACTCTTAACTATAGGTAGACCTTATTACAGAAGGCATAAGGTCTAACAATGGACAGTTAACAGTGTGGGTTATGGTATGTTTAGTTTAGAGTTACAAATCGCCGCTATACTTACTCAACCTCGTATCTGCAACACTCATTTGATGACAAAAACACCCGTATTCCGAATGAAAGAAAAGCGACATTTCCATCAAATGATTGTTGCAGATATGAGGTTGAGTAAGTATAGCGACGAAATGTTACAATACATACAATACAGTTCGTTTAAGCTAGTTCTGCACAATATTTGTAGGGAAAAGTGGCTCTATAAACGTCATGTTTTTCAATGGGGTTGGCAACTGTCAAAGGTTTGCATAGATGGCGACATCATAGCTTGTCCCTTTTTCTATGAGATTTGGCTTAAAGAGCTGGCATCCAGGGCATAAAATTCCATTAAAAAAAATTGACACAATTCTAGGGATTGACAGGGTACCTAAGCTATGCTGGCTAAATACTTCGACCGGCCAGCCCCATTAAATTTGTTGTTTGTGGTAACACTATGTCGCTGTTAGTTTGGTTTTCACAGTCCAAATTCAATCCACATATTTTTTTTAGGAAATATATATTGTTTTGTATTTTTTTCAGTCGTCCTTTGCTTTCGTTTATTTACCTTTTTAATGCTAAGAAAAAATAATAGACATAATCTCTTAATATACCTAGCGGTCTAGCATGAGTTGCGTTCTCGCGCGCGAGTCCATACTTAAAGTCGCGCTAGATGTATGGAGTGGAACTCATGCTAGACCTTCTGAGCGTGTATCTTTACCCTGTCCCAAACTTACTTAACCTGTATAATTTGTTTCTACACTTATTTTTTTTGTTTACCCTGTGTTACCCTATAATTTACCCTATTTTACCCCACCCAAGGTCTCCACTACGACGAAGCCGACGAGCCCAAACTGAACCTGAAGCGGCTGCCCTCCCGCCCTCCCCGAAAAGGCTCAGTGGGGAGGAACGTCACTATACAGAATTACAATTTACAGCCAGGTCTACAATTAAAATAAGTTTTTGGCAAAAATTTCATTTTTGGTACAAGCTTTTATCGCTGACTGTACTTTTCTTACGACAGACAACTAATACTCATCGAGACAATTCTAAAAATCCCTAACACAATTAGGTTGCGTTGTTTCATCACAGAGTTCCTATGGCCACCTCCTGTCTCCATCATCAGATCAGTTCGACAGCACCATATTATTGTATTGTAAATATTGAGAATATTGTAAATAAGAATATTTACAATAAATAAAGTTTTTCTATGTCTATGTCTATGTCTATGTATTGTCATCAGAACTACATACAGCTGCCAATTTTCATGACGCTACGATCCTTGGAAGATGGTTAAATTAGTTACCTTAGATTCCATTACATAGTTAGTTACATACAGGTCGACCTAATAAAAGCTTGTTAATAAAATCATTTTTGTCGTATAATCTTTTAAGGGTCTCATAGATCAAACTCAAAACTGTAATGGGGAAATTCGTCAGTAACTGGCCACTGTTAGTAATTGGCCACCCTAAATTAAAAATGAATTCTATTCACCTATACACAGAATTCATTTTAGTATAAGGTTTCAATAACTGGCCAGCCTTTAATAACTAGCCGCCTTATACTAAAATGAATTCTGTTTATAGGTGAATAGAATTCATTTTTAGTTTAGGGTGGCCAATTACTAACAGTGGCCAGTTACTGGCGAATTACCCTGCCATACTTTTTAATGTTACTCTATGACACTAACAGAAGTGAAATATTCATTATGCAACTCCACAGAGAACTATAACATTCATAATACAACTACCAAATGTTCTATAATATCGAAGTTACTGACACAGTTATTACCTGTTTATATCATTAATCCATTGGCTTCAGTTGTTGTTATCAATGGGATAAAAATCGATGCCAAAATAATACTTGACTCCTCTAATTTTGCAAAAAAAAAAAAAAACATTTTTAATGTAGCATTTTAGCAATTGATTTTCAGACATTATATGATTTTTGCCATTTTTCTCATTTCTTCTATGAAGTTTATTCATATGATGATATTAATTTCTTTAATCATAATCAGTTTTTTCAACATCATAGGGTAACTCGCCAGTAACTGGCCACTGTTAGTAACTGGCCACCCTTAAATAAAAATGAATTCTATTCACCTATAAACAGAATTCATTTTAGTATAAGGCAGCTAGTTATTGAAGGCTGGCCAGTTATTGAAACCTTATACTAAAATGAATTCTGTTTATAGGTGAATAGAATTCATTTTTATTTAAGGGTGGCCAATTACTAACAGTGGCCATTTACTGGCGAATTACCGTACTTAAATTGAAAAATCATACTATTTTTATTTGTTAAATGCCACTAAATTGTTATTTATAACTAACATCTGGCGATTCATACTCAAAAACTATCTTCCTACCCTAACTTTCCACATAACCACGTAACTCCATTGCAATTTGCACCTTATACTCTATCACTTAAGTCTCATTCTTGCAGGTCAAGTGAACGGCATGCACCGTACTACGAGTGAGGCAGAAATGTCGAAGTACGAGTTGGGAGTTCAAAGTGTGGCAGATGAGAAGAAGGATAAGAGGGGGCGGTCGCCTTTCAAGTTAGTATAGTTTTTTATTCACTTAGAACATTTGGCAGCAGAAGTTGCTAAGCGGGTGAGGTGTTCAAAAAATGATATTCACGCGAGACTAAGACCGAACATGATAGTTATATATACTCTCCCGGCCGATTTCGACCACGGCGACTGTTTCAACTCCGCTGCTAAAGACGTTCGTGTGCCCGCGTGTGGCTTGCGTAACCGATCTTATTAATAAAGACCCGTGCACACAACGGGCAGGTAAGGACACCATTGTTGTAATTATACCTAATAGCCGCTGGTGGTCGGGCTTTCAGCTCATCCCGTCTGATATCCAGTTCCATAAGTCGACGGGATTCAAAGTCAGTTTGTTTAATGACAAAAGATCTCCATACAGGGTGGTCAGCCGCCTGCTTCTCCCACAGAAGCAGGTCAATGTTGCAGTTCTTCATGTGGCGCTTAAGCACATCTTTATACCTGAGAAGTTGCCCGCCATGCTTTCGCTAGCCATCCTCCAGCTCCGAGTAAAAGATGCGCTTTGCCACCCGACCCTCTGCCATCCTTGCCACGTTGGCCGCCCCAGCGAAGTTGTCGTCGCATAATATAAACTTCGATCCCACCCACTTTGGCTCTTCGCAAAACTTCGGTGTTCCGTACGCGATCGGACCAGCTGATCTTTAAGATTTTGCGAAGGCATTTTAGGTGGAATCGGTCTAATGTGCGGATGTGACGACGGTGTACGGTCCGCGTTTCAGAAGAGTATAAGATATTAGCAAAGAGAATAAAGTCTATAGAGACGGATTGTCAAAGTAAATTATGTAGTAAATTTACTGCCATCTTTTGACAGAACATAAAACTGTTACAACGCCATTTGATTTTGATCCTTATTCTTTCAGTGATATGTGTTAACTTATTAAAAATTAATATTCACGCCATCTATTCGACTATAGGCCAAAGGTATGGTTCCATGTTTTCGAGCGATGGCGCCACAACCTTCTGCCTATGCTCGAGTAGATGGCGTGAATATTAATACAGTCAAACCTGTATAAGCGAGAGCTCAAGGGACCAGAATATTTTTCTCGCTCATAGAGGTCTTTCTCTAATCCGAGTTTCTCACTCTCAGAGGTAAGGGATCGGAGATTTCTTGCTTAGGCAGGTTTGAAAAATAAGTCCCAGAGATATTTTACTAAAATTAGGTACTTATTTGATACATAATATGTATGGAAACCAAATTTACTGTGAATTTAGTTTTCGTGATTTCCCGTTCTCGAAAGCGATTGTAATTTTTATCGTTAACACTTACCTACCTATTTTTCATTTAGACATTCCTAGAATGTGTTCAACCATTATATTATTAGGCACTGAGCAAGTTTGATCGAAAATATCGGTTCACGACGCACATATGTTTTTCTCAAAAAGATCAAAAGCAATGACCTAACACAAACCCATTTTTATAAACAAAAAAAAAATTGTCAGATGCACCACGTGCGCGTTAGTTCCACGAAAATTAGAAAGTATCAGAAATAACGGATAATAATTACACTCAGGATTCTCCCTTATAGAGGCCAAGGAAGAGACACTCTCTGATACAGAGGTTCGAACGGGACAAACGACTCTCTCTTAAAGAGTCTTGTATCTTTCGCAAATAGAGGTAATCTAAGGCAAAAATGACGGGACCTTATAATTACTCTCGCTAATAGAGGTTCTCATTTATCCAGTTCCACCTTATCCAGGTTTGACTGTATTTAAAAAGTTAACACATATCAGTTAAAGAATAAGGATCAAAATCAAATGGCGTTCAAACAGGTTTAATCTTCTGTCGAAAGATGGCAGTAAATGAACTGTAGCTACATAATTTACCATGACAGTAACTATCTTCTTCAAATCCTCTTTGATATTAGGAAGCACAACAGCCTATATATGGAGATCTTTGTCGCCAGTTTCAGGTCATGTGAGCGAACGACCTTGGCATCCAGCTTACCAAAATAATACTGAAGGAAGTAGTGTCATAAGGTGCAAATTTTGGTATCGGATTAATTCACTTAGCACAGATGTAATATACGTAAAGCTAAGCTATTTGAGCCCGATAGACATCCGCCACCCCCTGGCAGGTAGGCAGGGGGGCAGTCAAAGTAATTTGTAATGGATTAACTCCTTTTTAACCACGTTAGAGGATGAATTTTTAAAAACGCTGAAATTACTTTTCTTGTATTCTAGTAATATGCACATATAAAAAGTTTCAAGCCCCACACTCGAAAAATTTTTGATCTCCATACAAATTTTCAACCCCTATTTCGCCACCTCAGGGGATGAATTTTCAAAAACGCTGAAATCAGTTTTCTTGTATTTTAATAGTATATCTTTTAACGAAGTTTGAAATTCCTAGCTTAAAATAAAACATGAACCCAATACAAACTTTCATCCCCTTTTTAACCCCCTTAGGGGTTGAATTTTTCAAAATCTCTTCTTATCTCTTGTACACATTATAAATGTAACCTGGTGTGCAAATTTCAACTTTCTAGCATTTCTAGTTTCGGCTGATAATAGCAATAGTTGAATAAAAAAATAGCACGCCGGTTTTGATTTATTCGTCAATATTTTTATTTTTTTCTATTAAACTGTACATCAAAGGTCTCAAAAATGAATTCCTCATGCCCGCTTTATCTGGAATTGATACCGAACTCGAGGTGGTAGGTAAATAGAAGCCGATATGCGGCGTGTAACTTTGGATGCCCCTCTGCCTACCCACCAGGGGGTGGCGGATGGCTACCGGGCTGGATTGGTTTAGCTTTACGTATACTACATCTGTGCCAAGTGAATTCATCCGATACCAAAATTAGCAAGTCCCATACATTTGGTGACACTATATACTTCCGTCACTATAAGTAGTTATTTGAGCAACAAACCAGTAAAGTTAGTTTTTATCTGCGGGTTGAGTAAGAAGCAAGAGAAAAAAATTAGAATTATTTTTTGCCAATTTAGTGACGAACTATAAGGTACTAAGTGAAAAAAACTTTGGTCTCGTTTGGAAAATGCAACATTTTACCTCAGTGGAGAGACCTCAACCCCCCAACCCCTAAACTACTACACTCTACCACCACCACCGATCCCTCACACACGACCCCCCACCCCTCAATCCCTGGCCCCTCAACTCTCAGACCCCACAATCCTCCGACCCCACTCCCAACTTTTTCTTCAAGGTCAAGGTTACCTGGATGTTTATTTTTGAGCACCAAAGTAGGTATACCTATATAGACAAATATTTCTGTACAACATAATGTGCTATAATGAACTCTATTTCTTTCATCTTAAGGTTCTTCAAAAGCAAGCGCGGCGAGAGCAGAGACCGCTCCAAATCCCGCAAGTCCAAGACCCCAGACCCGTTTAGCGATGGCGAACTCTCGCCAGAACGGTCCGCCATGCGGCGACCTAACCCGCAGATACGAGTGTCACAGGTATGGACCTTAACTTGTGATAGATAAGGTTGAGTTTTGAGTGGACGCTGACAGTTTGAACCCCTTGCAAGTTGGTAATATACATGTAAAATAAAGTTGAGTTTGGTTTGAATGGCAATTATCAATTATTATTATTATTATTTCGTTTTAGACAGGCAGCTGATGCTGGTGCGTCTAAATCATAGTTCACTTAGCACGATTTCACTGTTTTGATAGTTTGTCGAGTCTATTTTTAAATTGATTCACACTTGTAGAGTTCACAACTTCAGAGGGTAATTTGTTCCAAGCATTTACTATACGATTTGCAATAAAGTTTTTCCCGATATTTGTTTTATGCTTTGTGGTTACTAGTTTAAGGTAGTGTCCTCTTGTGCGCGTGTTTGGGTTTCGAGTGAACAGGTCGCTTAGTTCTGGACAGTCGTAATATCCATGCATGATTTTGAACGTCTCGATCAAGTCGCCACGTTCCCGCCTTTTTTGCAGTGTTGTCAAGCCCAGCTTGACTAATCTTTCCTCGTACGAAAGTGACTTTAGCTGTGCGGGAATTTTGGTAAATCTACGCTGTACTCGCTCGATCATGTCAATATCTTTTTTGAAGTATGGATTCCATATCTGAAAGCCATATTCCAGAATTGGTCTTATATAGGTCTTGTATATCTTTAGCATTGTTTCGGTGGTGAAAATACGAAAAGCTCTTCTGATTATGTAGATTATGGAGTTAGCCTTTTTTACCATTTGTGAAATATGGGGTTCCCACTTGAGATCGTCAGACATAATGACTCCTAGGTCTTGTTGGGTCGTGGTTCCTGCTAATTGTACGTTGTTTAAGGTGTAGGGCAACTTGGGGTTTTTCTTGTGCATGTGGAGGACTGTGCATTTTGATTCGTTGAGGTTTATAAGCCAGTTTAGGCACCAGTCCCTAATTCGGTTCAGATCTGACTGTAGTTTCCTATGGTCTATCATAGGGTTTACAAACAGCTTGGAGTCATCTGCAAAAAAGCTGAAGTTGGATTCAATGGTGGTTTGTAAGTCGGTAACAAATATACTGAACATGGTGGTTGAGATGACCGATCCCTGTGGGACGCCGCTCCAGACATCAAATTCATCAGAGACACTGTCAGCGATACGCACTCTAAATTTTGTCTCTAAAAAAATGTCTCTTAGAAACGATTCTATCCAATGTAGAAGCTTTCCTCTTATGCCAAAATGCTCAAGTTTAGTCAGGAGTCTACGATGAGGTACTCTGTCAAAAGCTTTTTCATAGTCCAGGTATATCACGTCGATTGGTACTGCAATATCCAGATGGCTAGACCGGACCTTGACACATGCTAGTAGGTTAGTGACAGTGGATCTTCTCTTCATAAAGCCGTGTTGTTGGTCGACAATTATATGATTCCTATCTAGGTATAGCCTTATTTCGTCGTTTATAATAGCCTCCATTAGCTTAACTGCTAGACAAGTTAGACTGATTGGTCTATAGTTGTTAGGGTTAAGTTTGTCTCCCTTTTTGTAGATAGGTGTCACTAGAGCGTTTCTCCACTTCTGCGGCACGTTTGATGTGTGGAATGACTCCTTCATTATATGCGTAAGTGATGGCAAAATAGCTTTACATTTCTTTAGCAAGACTGCTGCGATTCCGTCGGGGCCCATAGAAGTATCTTCACGTAGCTTCTTTAATTTGTTCCAAACTTTATCATCGGAAATAGTGATGTCACATAAGGATTCCTGGATCCGAGGGCATGCAATAAGAGGTACCGTGTCGTTTGACTCCTTGACATAGTTAGCTTCAAAACGTTTTGGCTAGGGCATTCGCAATGTCAACCTCACTTGTTACTGTCTTGTCCCCATCATGCATAACACGAGGAACTGAAACTTTACAATTTGAAACTGAAACTGAGATTTACAATGCGGCTTTCATAATCAGTTCTAGATTGCCTAGTTATACTTAAAAGTGCATTATTAAGTGTTCTGTAGTGCTTGTAATCATCTCTGCATCCTGTAAGTACATATTTGTCCCATGCCTTTCGTTTGTCCTGTATTTTTTGTTTTATATTCTTGTCAATCCAAGGTTTCAGCGGTGGTTTGCGCGGTGGCCTCATGTTCGGTGTATGCTTGTTGGCCACCTCGAGGATGGTAGTTTCAAATGCTTCCCATTTGCAGTTAGTTGTATTATGTGTGCTTACTAAATTTAAAAGGTTGCGTTCATATAAGGCCGAGTCTATACTCTCTGTGTCTGATTTAAAGTAGTTTTTCCTGTTCGATTTTATAATTTTATCTAATGTATTATTGTTTTCCATTTGCATTGACAGTAGCAAAAAATCGTGATAGGATTTGCCTACAGGCGGTTGGTGTTCAACAGCAGTAATAAGGTTTTCGTCGTTCGTCATGACCAGATCGATAAGGGAAGACCGGTTGCCGTCTCTTTGTCGAGTGGGTTTTTGGACCAATTGATAGATTGCTTTGTACGAACATTTCCTCAAATATATACTCTCTTCTATTGTCACTATGTTGAATGTTTGCTAATGGCCAGTTTATCTCACGGTAATTAAAATCTCCAGTAATGATGACGTTACACGATGTGGACGCAGAGGATATCTCACTTATTAAAATTTTTTCTTCATTTATACAAGAATCTTCGGGTAAATAAGAATTTGTATTGGTTTAAAGTTATATCTAACCATAGCGTGTCAATAGACCGCAGGGAAGAGAAGCTGGTATTTACTTTA
Source organism: Cydia splendana (assembly GCF_910591565.1). Taxonomy (NCBI): domain Eukaryota; kingdom Metazoa; phylum Arthropoda; class Insecta; order Lepidoptera; family Tortricidae; genus Cydia; species Cydia splendana. The sequence goes on along the minus strand of NC_085982.1, from coordinate 11,986,493 downwards.
GCTAGTATTTGCAATCCACGTACCTGAGCAACATACACAGCGACGCCTCCGCCTCTTCGGTCAACCCGGTCCTTCCTGTATAGATCATAACCCGGAATACTCACTAATTTATTGGGTATATTCACATTTAACCATGTTTCAGTCACAGCTAGGATTATCGGCCTGGGTTTGCTTGTAAGAACACGAGTATGAAATAGGTCAAATTTAGGTTGTAACGAGCCTAAGTTAGTGTATATAATGGTATTGTCTAAGATAGGTAGAATTGTATTGTTTTGTTTGCATGGTGTTATTGTTGGGTGGTTTGTTTTTTTGATAATGTTATTATTTTAGGGCAACCGTTTATGAATTCAATTGTAAGGTTTCCCTCTCCTTTCTTGGTGCGTTCCTCTAATTCTGTGCGTAGCATTTTTAGGTACTCTTCTTGTGAAGGTGTTTGGTCAGACCTGGCCCCAATTTCACCACGGTGACAGGTGCGACAATTGTAAAATCACTGTTGCTGACGTCACAGGCATCCATGGGCTACGGTTACCACTTACCATCGGGCGGGCCATATTCCTGTTTGCCACCATCATTGTATTATTTAAAAAAGCTTTATTATATCGGAAAAAAACAGATATTTCTTTTGCGAAGTTTCTGTCAATTGTCAAGATTTAGAAGAATTGTAGGTAATTCTTGACAGGTAATGAGTTATATGTCGGAATTTCGTGACAATTGTAGTGTTTCTTGTGACAATTGTCATAAACTTAGCAAGAGAAATATCTGTTTTTTTCCGATATAATAAAGTTTTTTTTAATAAAACAATGATGGTGGCAAACAGGAATACGGCCCGCCCGATGGTAAGCGGTAACCGTAGCCCATGGATGCCTGTGAGGTCAGCAACAGTGATGTTTTACAATTGTCGCACCTGTCACCGTGGTGAAATTGGAGCCTGATGTTCTTGCCATTGGAGTGCCTGCCTTTGTTTTTAAGAATCTTCAGTGCATCGTATTTGTTGTTAAATATGATTTTGGTTGGTCTCGGTCTGGGTGAGCCGTTACCTGGGCGTCCGAGGCGCACGACCTTGACCCCGGACATATTGACCTCCCCGGTTATAGTGGCCACAATTTTTTCACATTCTCGCACATCATGCTGGTTCATTTCTTCCGGATGGTTTGAGGAACTTTCCGGTACATTGAAGATAATGACATTTTTGGCCCGTCTTTTCCGCTCAATCAACTCTGGAATGACCTCTTCCCGGCTCGCGATATCATAGCGCCTTTTCAAATCTTCGACCTATTTTTGGAGCTGTTGAATCGACTGCAGAATGTTTGGGAGCTCACGCATAGCTTTTTTGCAGTCCGTGCACAATAATTGAACCACTCTTTGGATTGTTTTTAGCTCAAACACGCGCACCTCTGTTGGTGAGAGTCCTGCACATTCTTGGCAGAGTTTGCTCGAACAAGAGTCACAACTAATGACTATACATTTAGCATCACTTGGTTTACTACACTTGGAACACTTCATTGTTGTTTTTGATATTAATTAATAAATTGTTTTTATTCTATAAACTGATTTAATTGTTATTAGTGCAAGTGGGTAGGATGATACACAGTTTTAACTTTGAGCACAAATTTTCACTATTTTGGTATTATATTGCTTGGATAACACTAGTGTTAGAATATTTCACTATATTTCACAGAAATTTGCTGATATTTATCGTAAAGAACACTTATAACTATTTATTTAAACACAGAGCACAGCAGAAGCTTGCTATCGCGTACGCGCCGAACTACCCTCCTCCTCTCAATTTAACTCACGTTAAGTTTTTTTCCCCATTGAATATTTCTGACGAACATGTAATTGTCTGACGAAAACATACATATACAACGAAAACCATGTTAACCGTTTTTTTTAAACCTTGAAACTGAGTTTTTTTTTTGTTTTGGGGGTGATTAAACTTTTGACACGAAGATTTCTAAATCGGCAGGGATTGATTTGTACCTATAACACTTAAACCTCGTATGACCCACCATATAAAGTTTTCGAATTTTTAATTTGAACCTTATTCTATAAGTAAATTAGAACGAATTTCGTTTGTTTTAAAAAGCAATGAAATAAAAGAAATGCTACTTTATATGGTTCACGAAAGGTTCAAATTAGATTGCACGAATATGTACATTTAGTCTCATTAGGTTAAACTCTCGCGTTTTGTACACATACTTAATTACACAAACGGGTCTACCGCGATATAGCTCAACTCAGCAACTCAACTAACTCAACTACAACTAGCTTAACTAGCTTAGCTGGTGCAACTCAGCTGAAACGTCGGAATTTAAGGTAAAAACAATGAAACTATATCGCGGTAGACCCGCTTGTGTAATTATGTATGTGATTTGTACCTAATTAAATAAGTACCACACAGTCATATGGAAAAAAAGGTTTCAGTATAGGTATTTACTGAGGAAATACTATAATCTGACAAACCAATGTGTCAGTAGAATTTTTTTTTAATCTGTATTTTAAATTTTTACCGGCTTCTTTTACTGACAAAAATGTGTTGTCAGCATACCTATTACCTACTTGTTTTTTTTCATATTTTTTTAACCACAATGTGATTCAATAAGTTTGACCCCGAGTTGTGTGTGAGTTTTTTACTATTTGTTTTATCCCCAAGGCGAATACAAGGATTGACGCTACCCACGGCCGGCCAAGCAAGGCGTACTTGTTTGACCAAGTCAATGTGAGTTCCCTGAATCCCTGTGTGTGACCACTAATATACGTGTTTTCACTTTTAACAAAGATAATAGAGCGTATAGAGACGGATTGTCAAAGTAAATTATGTAGCCACTGTAAATTAACTGCCATCTTTCGACAGAACATCAAACTGTTAGAACGCCATTTGACTTTGATCCTTATTCTTTCACTGATATGTGTTAACTTATTAAATATTAATATAAACGCCATCTACTCGACTATAGGCCAAAGGTATGGTGCAATCTTTTCGAGAGATGGCGCCATAACCTTCAGCCTGTCGAGTAGATGGCGTTAATATTAATATTTAACAAGTTAACAGTGAAAGAATAATGATCAAAGTCAAATGGCGTTCTAACAGTTTTAATCGTCTGTCGCAAGATGGCAGTAAATGTACTGTAACTACATAATTTACCATGACAGTAACTCTCTATTTCAGATTCTCTTTGCTTTTAATGAAGAGTCTTTTTTCTTCTCTATTTACTCTCTTAAGTAGAAAAGGACAAGTTTTCTGTGGAGTCTTCGTTTTTCAACCCCCAACGCAAATACAGGGGTGTTTTACGTTTGACGCCAATGTCTGTCTGTGGCTTCGTAGCTCTCAAATGGATGGACCGATTTCGATGCGGTTTTTTTACGTGAAAGCGAATTTACTTGCGGTGGTTTTTAGCTATGTTTGATAAATATCGATCCAGCAGTTTTTGAAGAGTATCGGCTCTTTTCCAAAATTATGTTTAAATTCATGATTAAAAAAAAAAGAAAAGTATCCGATTTCTCAGAGACGGCTGTTTCGATTACGATTTTGGTTTTTAAATTTAAATTACAGTTTTTGTTGCTTTATTGTCAGCGGTGCTAGCATGAGTTGCGTTCTCGCATACGACTCCGTATGGATGACCTACGTACAGTCAGCAGCAAGCGGTTGCTAAGCGGGCGAGGTGTTCAAAATTACCTTGACACGGTCTTATTCTCTTAAGAATAAAGTCGCGTCAAGATCATTTTGAACACCTTGTTCGTTCAGCAACTTCTCCTGCTGACTGTACGCCACTTAGGCACTTATGCTAACCAGTCAGATCAGGCTTAAAGATCAAATTTAGGCTTGTTCACACACATTTAGACATAAATATATCTATCTGCTCAAAAATCTTTTTTTTTTAATAATACACTGATCTGCGATTGGCTCTAGTCACACCTGATGGAAAGTGAAGACAGAGCCTAAGATGGAGGTTACTGTTTCAGCAATAGCCTATTCACTCTTGCTTTAAAGATCTAAAGTAATTTTCTTGTTAAAAATAGTAGTACATATAAGCTAGTGAATCTTATCTTTAAACTAAACCCCTTTTCACAGACGAATCTCAACAATATTCAAAGTAAATACCATAATGTTAAGATCAAGAAATAGGAAATTCTTCAAACAAATTTAGGCATAAATCTATCTATTTTCGCAAAAAACTGAAGTCATTTTCTTGTTAAAAATAGTAAGCTAGTGAATTAGTGGCGGATTTGCAGTCTTTGCCGGCCTAGGCCCGAGGCCCTATAGCCGACCCTTTCGCTGCACCCATCATATAGAACTCATTTTGAGTTATTTCTTGCTATCATCAGCGAATATTTTGTCACGATTTGCCGCCCCTAATTTTTTGCCGCCCTAGGCCAGGGCCTAATCGGCCTTAGGGCAAATCCGCCACTGTAGTGATTCCTATTTCTAAAGTAAACCTCTTTCCGCAGACGAATCTCAACAATCTCCAAGTGCCAACCCCCCAGCAAGGGCGAAAAGAGATGACCACGAGCACCCTCGCCGCGGCTCAGACAGAGATGGTCGGGAATGAAATCTTCGACGCCGAGTGTCTCAAGCTTATCAACGAGTACTTCTACGGTGTCAGGTGATTATAGCTATCTCTCTGTCTCACTCGGCGATTAGAGCATGAACCACTCTTACTATCTCTGTCCTACTGTGTTGGTACTTCGCGAGACGAATCTCAACAATCTCCAAGTGCCAACCCCCCAGCAAGGCAGAAAAGAAATGACCACCAGTACCCTCGCCGCGGCTCAGACAGAGATGGTCGGAAATGAAATCTTCGACGCCGAGTGTCTCAAGCTCATCAACGAGTACTTCTACGGTGTCAGGTCAATATTATTTATTTTATAGACAGGCCAATTTTTGGCCAATTTGACTTGCAATGTACCTAACTATATTGTATGTAAGGGTCAAATCATGCAAGTAAAATTTGACCCACTTCCCGACTTCCAATGAAGCTGAAAATTTGCATACGTGTGTATGTCGGGTGACAATGCAATATTATGGTACCATCGAGCTGATCTGATGATGGAGACAGGAGGTGGCCATAGGAACTCTGTGATAAAACAACGAAACCTAATTGTGTTTGGGGTTTTTAGAATTCTCTCAATGAGTATTCCGTACCCAAAGGGTAAAAACGGGACCGTATTACTAAAACTCCACTGTCCGTCTGTCTGTCTGTCGGGCTGTATCTCATGAACCGTGATAGCTAAACAGTTGAAATTTTCACAGATTATGTACTGACAAATACTAAAAGTACAGAACACTCGGTGAACGAGTATTTTTTAATCCTTTTGATAATGTATCTGTTACAATAAAAACAATAATTGTTTTTTTTTACAGGGTGTACCCAGGTCAGGACCCAACCCATCTGTACGTCGGCTGGGTGACCACACAATACCACCTCCACTCCAGGGACTTCAACCAGAGCAAGGTCATGAAATCATCCGTCATCATCACTGATGACTACGATCGCGTTATTGAGAGGTAAGCCTTTAATAAATATGATGAAATATCTCTGCTTTAGCGAATTTGTTTTGCCAAAATTGTATGCTTTTTTAACGCTGCGCGAGGGGAGGTCAGATAAAATCGTGTTTCGAAATTAAGCTTTCATAATTAAAGGCTGGCTACATTGATTGCAATTATTAGGTGTATTGACACCTCCCCCAGATTTCAAGGTAAGTATAACGTACCGCTTGGCAAAAAAGAGTAGGAATAAAAAGTGGCAACAATGTAGTGTCGTCCCTTTCAAACCAATTTATATAAGAAAACGGGATGCCGCTGTAAATAAATCGTTGTCTTAAAATAATACCTGTTTGCGATAAGAAAATACTAATTTAAAACATTAAATAAAAAAAATGGCAATCCCATTGTCACTCTTACGAGACTGCACAGAACCTAAATTGCCTTAAAAATTGTCGTTATTGACAAAACTTGTCTAAATCTAAGTCGCACAGTAAGCCTAAATAGTTTGTCTATTTATTTATTTATTATTCAGTGTCGAACGTCAGTCCTGCTACATGGTACGCGCAGATGAGCTCTACAACGAAGTAATGGCCGAGGCAGCCGGCGCCAAAGGTGCCTCGCAAGGCATGTTCATCGGATGCTCAGTAGATACTTCAACAGGCATCGTGTCGTGGACTTGCGAGGGGAAGGATACCAGCTTTAAATATAAGGTATTACTATGACGGCTATTTTAATCTAGTCTAATTCTATAAGTCTATAACAAAGTTATGGCCGAGGCAACATGAGCCAAAGGTGCCTCGCAAGGCATGTTCATCGGTTGCTCAGTAGACACTTCAACTGGCATCGTGTCGTGGACTTGCGAGGGGAAGGATACCAGCTTTAAATATAAGGTATTACTCTGACGGCTATTTTTAATCTAGTCTAATTCTATAAGTCTATAACAAAGCCATGGCCGTGGCAACATGAGCCAAAGGTGCCTCGCAAGGCATGTTCATCGGTTGCTCAGTAGACACTTCAACTGGCATCGTGTCGTGGACTTGCGAAGGAAAGGATACCAGCTTTAAATATAAGGTATTACTATGACGGCTATTTTAACACATTCAACACCAAGAAACCGACTGTCGGGTACACTGTTCGTAGCGACTACGCGCTACATACGACGAAACCGTGGCTACGCGCTACGAGCGTAACCCGTAGCACTTAGTGGTATTGAATGTGTTAATGCAGTCTAATTCTATGTCTATAACAATGTTATGGCCGAGGCAACATGGGCCAAAGGTGCCTCGCAAGGCATGTTCATCGGTTGCTCAATAGACACTTCAACTGGTATCGTGTCGTGGACTTGCGAGAGGGGAAGGATACCAGCTTTAAATATAAGGTATTACTCTGACGGCTATTTTAATCTAGTCTAATTCTATAAGTCTATAACAAAGCCATGGCCGAGGCAACATGAGCCAAAGGTGCCTCGCAAGGCATGTTCATCGGATGCTCAGTAGACACTTCAACTGGCATCGTGTCGTGGACTTGCGAAGGAAAGGATACCAGCTTTGAATATAAGGTATTACTATGACGGCTATTTTAATCAAGTCTAATTCTATAATTAAGTCTATAATAATAAAGTTTCGGGTGAGTATCATATGGTCAAAAACGCAGTTCGCCTACAGCGTCAACTCACCAAAAAATCATTTGGACAAATTTGCAGATAGTCTAAAACGTAAGCGGTCCATGAAGCAACTCGTCACAAAATGATTTCGTCTATACTGTCGTATTATCAAATCGTCTTACATGCATATGGTCTAAATAGCTGGTCGCCGACAAAGCAATTCGTCTAAAATGTATGTGGTCTAAATAACATGTCGCCCAAGAAGCAACTCGTCTTAATGGAATGACACTTATTGAAAAGCTGTCAACTGAATATACTCTAATATACTTTATTCAAGTGTCAAATTTAAGACGAGTTTCTTTATCGATCAGTTACCTTTTAAGCTATTTGTGAATTGGTCTAGAATTCTAGATGATCCTAAGGCAAGTAGCTAAAGTGACTAGTTACATATCGGACAAACCACTTATTTATCGGGTTGATTTTAGACGAGTTGCTTTATAGGCCGCTTACGGTTTTGACTATCTGCCAATTTGCCCAAATGATTTTTAGGTGAGTTGACGCTGTAGACGACCGGCGTTTTTGACCATATGATACTAACCCAAAGTTTCGACCGAGGCAACATTAGCCTCGCAAGGTATGTTTCTATTCTATTCTATTCATTGTCGGCTAATTTTGGTCTTGTATAATACGTAATATTAATCCCAAACCGTCGGGATTTTTACTAGTTTGTGTAAAAACAGATAATTTAAGAAAAGTTACAAAATAAGTGTCAAAAATGCCGTTTCTAAACCATACTTTGCACCATTGTCAACAGATGGAGCCAGAGATCAAGCTCTTCCCGGCCATCTTCGTAGAGGCTACATCCAAGGAGATCCTCCAAATCGAGCTTGGTCGGTCTTTGACCAGTTTACCGCTCAGCGCCGCCGTGTTACCGACGAGCGACAAGCATGTGACACCCCAGTTCCCTCCGAGACTGAAAATACAGTGTTTGAAGCCGCATCAGTGGGCGAGGGTAAGAATGTTTATCACTGTTTTCTCCAGATGGAAAGTACGTTTTTTCGTCCTTAGAGGTTCGTACGAAAAGTGGGTCTTCGTAAGAAAACATGTTTAAAATGTAGATTTGAACTTTTTTTTTATGCTATAATCAATTAAACTAGTGGCTCTGTGAGCTGTAGACCTCGCGAGCAGAGTTTAAAACTGAATAAATGTATGGTTCCGTTGTTTTGAAGAATTTAGAGAATCTAATTTGACCATAAAAACTTAACTATCAATTGCTTACAAAATTCGGGAATTGGTTTAGATATGCGACCTGTAGAGTAGAACGTATGGACATACGAAACAATTTTTGGCTAACAGGCCAATTCAAACTTACACTGATATCAGAAAGACATCTATCTAACTGATGTCATTTAGTTATCGTGCATTTCACACGTTCTTGTCCGTACATGTATTGGTGCAAGCGAGACGCACGATGACTACTAAATAACATGATAAAAATATCATCCCGATGTCAGTGTACGGTCGATGCCCCTTAAGTATACACGTCGCCATACTAATTGTAAAGAAAAGTGGATAGAGTTAGACCAAGAAAAGTCTGCAGAGATTTTGACAGCACACGCAGTTCCAATGTTATTTGTGCCAGTGTCAAAATCTCTGCAGACTTTTCTTGGTCTAACTCTACTTATGTTAGGAAACCAACATTACCTTTGAATTAACCTGTAAACTGCAACTAAGAAGCTTCGTGCGCGAGTGTGGCCCATAATTTCCGAAAATCATTTTTTCTTCGAGGCAATTACTCCGTTCTCATATTTTGCGTTGCCCATAATTTCCCGAAATCATTCATTCTCGGTAGCAATTACTCCGTTCCCATATTTTCCCAATGGTTTTCTTCCGCAATCGCCTATTTTTAATATTTTTAAATTAATCTTTTCCTTATAGTTTTCGTTCTTTTAAATATCTAGGATAATATTTTCTTGTTACTGTATGTTAATAGTGTAGTAATTATATTTGTTACTTGTAGGTATTTCACATACAACAAATATCAAAAACACTAAAATTAAAACATAATCTACAAAACTACAAGTAAAAAACCAAACGCTGTCAGCCAATAACTCTAACCTACCTATCTCTGGGAGCAGATTCGTTTTTAGGGTCATCAAAAAAAAATAACCCTAACCTACCTATCTCTGGGAGCAGTTTCGTTTTTAGGGTCATCAAAAAAAAATAACCCTAACCTACCTATCTCTGGGAGCAGTTTCGTTTTTAGGGTGATCAAAAAAAATAACCCTAACCTACCTATTTGAAAAAAACCTGGTTATTTTTACCACTAGCATTAAAAAAAAGAGAAAATATGGAGATAGAGAATATTTAGTTAGTGAAAAAAAAACCTACTGGTTATTTTAACTACTGGGATTAAAAAGAAAAGAGAATAAATTGAGAAAAGGAAAATTTAGTTTATGAAAAAATGTACACGAAAAATTAAATAAAGCGAAGAAATTCCACTGGGAAAAAATGAAAACGGAGTAATTGCCTCGAAGAAAAAATGATTTGCGGAAATTATGGGCCATTTTAGCGAGGCGATCCAAATTAAAAGGCTCAAAGTCTAACTAACATTATTGTTAGTTAGACTTTGAGCCCGGGAAAGCGCAACGTACGAGCAACCTACAGCTAGTTCCCTGAGCCCAAGGTCGACCACTACCCTAGGCAATGTTAACCCCTGCGATTTATGGATGGTGACCGCCCATGCTATAAACGTAAGTGGAAATTGACTCCTGGAACAGCCATGCCCTTGAACTAAAATCGCTAAAAAAATGTTCAAACAAAAACTCAAACGAATACGCTTACCTCGCGCTTCGCGCTCGCTTGATCAATCAGCAATACGATGTTTAAGTGCAAAAAATAAATAAAAAAATTTGCATTTACTGGGGATCGAACCGGGTACCTATCCCATATCCCTGCTTGTAAGCGTCTTTCCAACTGCGCTATGATAGCATTTAGATGAGCTGACGAAATTTGGTTACTTATTCTCGAATAATAATTTAAATATCTAATCTAAAGAGAATAAAGTGTATAGGGGGCAGCACAGGAGCCGTCAGATCTTTGGCGCGAAGCGTAGATATGTAGTTTATGATTCCGATGTAGCCCACGAGATGGCAGACCCTACTATGCACAAGGAAACGTACTTACGAGAACGGTAGATGGTAGCACTTGCTTTGGCAATGTACATGTGCACATATGTTTCCGATTCAGGCCACAAGATGGCAGGCCCTCCAACGCGCACGGTCCCTATAGTGGGCGCGCGTGAACTATAGGGGGTAGCATAGGAGCCGTCAGATTTTTGGCGTGAGGCGTAAATGTGACGTTTATGCTTCCGATGTAGTCCACAAGATGACAGAACCTACTATGCATAAGGAAACGTACCTACAAGAACGGTAGATGGTAGAACTTGTTTTGGCAATGTACATGTTTCCGATTCAGGCCACAAGATGGCAGACCTTCCAACGCGCACGGTCCCTATATGTAGTAGAGGGTTATTGTGATACTAAATTTTGTAGTCACAGTAAATTTACTGCCATCTTTCGATACAGGATTAAAATGAAAATGAAAAAAAAAATCAATAAATGTATATATGTATGGATAAATAATTTTTTTTATTTTTAGAACGCCATATGATTTTGACCCATGTTCTTTTACTGATATGAGTAAAAATTGTTAAATATAAAATGGTGTCGCCATCTAGACGAGCATAGGCCAAAGGTATGGCGCCGTATATTCAAGAATCAAATTTTCTTTAAAGCGCAAAAAGCCATCATCTCTTGCAAAAAATAAACGAATGCGCTTAGCCCGCGCTTGATAAATAAAAAATACGATTTTTTTCAATTTTTCAAAATAAAAAAATAAAATAAAAAACAACAATTGATACGAAATTTAAGTATAAAAAAATACAAAAAGTTATGTAGCAGCAAAAAGAATAGATAGTATAGAGGGGTCCTGTCATTGTAAATTTTGTAGTCACTGTAAATTTACTGCCATCTATCGACACACGACTAAAACTCAAAATGAAAACGTATAAAGTTATCAAAAAATGTATATATATATGGATAAATGATTTTATTATTTTTATATAATTTTGATCCATGTTCATTCACTGATATCTATGTGTTAAAATTGTTAAATATGAAACGGTGTCGTCACGCCATCTAGCCGAGGATAGGCTAAAGGTGTGTGCGACATCTATTCGAGAATGACTTTTACTTGAATTCCGAGGCACGTTTTTTCCTTAGACTTTATTCGTCTTATACGAAGTTACATATGTCTTTGGTAGCAGCATACAATTACTGGGGATGGAACCAGGGACCTCCCTATGCAAACAAAAAAGCGAACGTTTGCAAAATGCGCCATGATAGTTCTTACTAAAGCTGACGAAATTTAGCTACTCATTCTCAAGTAAAAACTAAATATCTAAATACCGCCGAAACCAGAGATACAAATTTTCTGAATTTTTGGCCATTTAATCTATAAACATATATCAAAAAGAAAAAACTCTTATGATATCGATACGACTATTTGTTTAGGCGACAGGTATCACGACTCCGCCATTTTTTAAAATTTCCAAAAACCGGATTGACAAAAAAATTTTATTTAGTCATAGAATCTGGTCACAAAATTTCATGAGAATCGGTTAAGAATTGCGACCTGTAGAGGAGAACATCCGGAAATACAAAACTAAATATCTAAATACCGCCTAAACCAGCGATAACTTTTTTCTGCATTTTTTGCTATTAACTCTGTAAACATGTCTCAAAAAGAAAAAACTCTTATGATATCGATACGACTATTTGTTTAGGCGCCAGGTATCACGACTCCGCCATTTTTAAAAATTTCCAAAAACCGGATTGACAAAAAATTTTTATTTAGTCATAGAATCTGGTCACAAAATTTCATGAGAATCGGTTAAGAATTGCGACCTGTAGAGGAGAACATCCGGAAATACAAAACTAAATATCTAAATACCGCCTAAACCAGCGATAATTTTTTTCTGCATTTTTTTGCTATTAACTCTGTAAACATGTCTCAAAAAGAAAAAACTCTTATGATATCGATACGACTATTTGTTTAGGCGCCAGGTATCACGACTCCGCCATTTTTAAACATTTCCAAAAACCGGATTGACAAAAAAATTTTATTTAGTCATAAAATTCGGTCACAAAATTTCACGAGAATCGGTTAAGAATTGCGACCTGTAGAGGAGAACATCCGGACATACGAAAGCAAAATGCCCGAGTCAAAACGTAGACCTTCGCTTCGCTTCGGTCAATAATATTAGGTCACTTCAATGTATCATCGTGTTTGTATCAGTTTAACTCATTTTTGGATGATTTTTGACAGTTGAGTGAAATGCTGACATTGTTGAAGTTGAAATTAGAGAAATCATTTACCCGAAAAGCTAAAGCGAATCTCAACCAATTTTTTAACAAGCAGATATGTCTGCGAGCGATCGGAGCGATAGGTACTCCAAAACTTACTTTTTAAAGAAAAATCTCGTTTCATGGATATAATGTAATATAGGTTTTAAAATAACTTATACTTAATATATTTCTTTTTCATTATGTAGGTTCCCAACCAGTCGCTACAAGTCCACGCACTCAAATTATCGGATATTCGTGGTTGGTCCATGCTGTGTGAAGACGCTATCTCCATGTTAGCTCTACATATACCTGGTATGTACCGTCGTGTTTTCTATGGACCAACCCCCTTATTCATAAAACTTTACGTTCCTGATTTAGTTAAATTATATTTTATCCCTTTCTTACAAATACATAAGTCAAAATGACAGATAAAGACAAACGATTAATAGCTAATTCAGGCCGGTAACGCATTTATGAATAACGCCATATATTTTTAAAGGACTCTGAGAGAAAATCTTTTCGGTGAATCTTGGGATGAATTACTATTACTAGTCACGTATTGTCGTCTGATTGAATCGACAATAAACTACAATTACTTGTTAGAAAACTGGTATTCTAGTACTTGAATGGTTATCCGTGAACAAGATGGATGCAACTGCGTCAAAATATGGGAAGCTCGAAAACAATACAAAAGGTAATCATAATCACGGTCCATATGCCGGTCGATATAAGTCTGGTATTCGGTCTGTTAAATTTTATTGTCGCACAGTGTTCTCGTCTAAAAATTGTCCTTTAACAATTCCTAACTTTGTTTTCAGAGGAGGACCGCTGCATAGATATTCTGGAGTTGATCGAAATGGACAAACTCCTTAGTTTCCACTCGCACACCCTGACGTTGTATGCTGCCTTGTGCTATCAGAGCAATTACAGGTAATTTCATACAATTTATAAACCCCGTCTACTGATTTCTTCATAGAAGAAGAAGAAGAAAGAAAATATATTTAGTTAACGCCACAACATACATAAAGAAAAAACTGGCCAAGTGCGAGTCGGACTCGCGCACGAAGGGTTCCGTACCATTACGCAAAAAACGACAAAAAAATCACGTTTGTTGTATGGGAGCGTCACTTAAATATTTATTTTATTTTGTTTTTAGTATTTGTTGTTATAGCGGCAACACGCTTCTCGAGCCAGTTACAGCCAGACAGACAGACGGACAGACTGACAGTGGAGTCTTAGTAGTAGGGTCCCGTTATTACCCTTTGAGTACGTACGTACATAAAAAACCACTGGAAATCCATAGGATCCCCGCGGCAATCCGTGGCGCTGGTTTTTAGTGTGGACCTGACTTGCCCCCTAACTCAAAAATAATATTTAGGGGGATTCACACACAACAAGCTGCCTCCTCAAGGCAACTCACGCGCGAGGCAACTCCGTTTATGTAAACGCCGAGGAAAAACGGACTTTGCATTTTTTTTTTCATTTCATTTATCATGCATTGTTGATGTATGTAATATTCAGTTATTTTATTCTGCTAATTTCAGGGCTGCCCATGCTCTTTGCCAGCACGTCGACCAAAAACAACTGCTGTATGCGATCCAGTCACAATATATGTCTGGCCCGCTTCGACAAGGGTTCTACGATCTACTCATAGCTTTGCACCTCGAATCCCACGCCACCACCATGTGAGTATTATAATAGCTATTTCTAGAATTTTATATGCAAAATTGCAAAAACTTGCCACGGTCTAACCATTTTTTCTACTTTAGTCATTGGAAATCCAATAAAAAAAAATTGAAAGGAAGTAGTACTAGTAGATATTAACACGGGAAGTAGTAGGTATGTATAATATGATAAAATGAGATATTGCGACCCGGAGGCGTGCATAAAATAAATACCTATATGAATGCAATAATATTCGTCACATCGAAGTTTTGTAGATCAGGGGCCTATTGCATAACATACAAGCTAAAGGGACCCACTGATTAACAGTCCGCTGGACGGTATCGGCCTGTCAGTTGTTCGGAACTGTCAAAATTTTGTTCTAACTGACAGGCCGATACCGTCCGGTGGACTGTTAATCAGTGGGCCCCTTAATACTATTATTGATTTTACAAAGAAACTCACTAATAGTATAGTATTAGCTTGTATTTTATTATGAAATAGGCCCCAGTTGGTAGAATAATGGATTAAAGATCCTTGAATTCGAATTTCGACCGAAGTGGTAAATTTCTCCGTCTTTTCTTGAATAAATTAAATTAAATTAGTATTTATAGTTAAAATATTTCTTATTCTGCAGGGAAACAATGAAGAATGAATTCGTGATCCCCCTCGGTCCAGAGCTGAAGGCTTTATATGAAGATCCCGACATGCAACATAGCTTACGCTCTTTGCAATGCGAGAGCGTGCGACCACAGATGAAGATGACTGATATAGCGTAAGTACTGACAAAGAGTATTTGAAATAGAGAGTTACTGTCATGGTAAATTATGTAGCTACAGTACATTTTCTGCCATCTTTCGACAGACGATTAAAACTGTTAGAACGCCATTTGACTTTTGATCATTATTCTTTCAATATTAATATAAACGCCATCAACTCGAGATTAGGCTGAAGGTTATGGCGCCATCGCTGGAAAAGATTGCACCATGCCTTTAGTCGAGTAGATGGCGTTAATATTAATATTTAATAAGTTAACACATATCAGTGAAAGAATAAGGATCAAAGTCAAATGGCGTTCTAACAGTTTTATATTCTGTCGAAACATGGCAGTAAGTTTACAGTGGCTACATAATTTACTTTGACAATCCATATCTATGCGCTTTATTCTCTTTGGTACTGATTATATTTGGCTTTCCAGAGAAGGATCCTTAATTCCTTGTGCTTCATGTGCAATAAGGACCTTCCTATCAGAATTTCTGTTGGAATTTCAGACAAAATGATGCCTTTTCTCCGCAGTGGGGCATGAAGTGGAAAAATATTAACGGTTATGTTTAATTTCTGGTAGCGTAGTAGTAACATATATAACAGCCTCTTGCGCCTAGTGTTAGAGTCGCCTACTTGTGTCTTCTGGAAACACTGGGACGATGTATATATGGGTTCCAGAGGCAGTATATAATTTGTTATACCGGGTGTGGCCTGTAACATGAGCAAAAAATTTAACTGTAGGCTGTACTCCTCATACTGATCAACATTTGTTCAGCGACTTTTAAAAATAACTTGTGTTTGATTTTTAATACACTTTAAAGTTTATTCTAAGACGCAATGTATTGCGAATTTTGTTATGTTTAAGGCGTGACAAGCAACGTCAATCACAATGATATGGCGTGGCGATGGCGTCCATTGAAGATAATATTTATTTTGTATGAAAAATAGGTAGTCTAAATACTTCATAATTTTTAAAAGTTGTTGAACAAAAGTGTCACCGTTTGAGGAGTACAATCTATGTTTTAATTCTTTGCTCATGTTACAGGCCACACCCGGTAATTTAGTATAGGTTTAAGTAATTAACATAATATTAAGGGAATGTATATATACTAAAGGGGCCCACTGATTAACAGTCCGCCGGACGGTATCAGCCTGTCAGTTGTTCGGAACTGTCAAACTTTTGTTCTAACTGACAGCGGCCGATACCGTCCGGCGGACTGTTAATCAGTGGGCCCCTTTACACTATGGACATGGTCTGAAATAAATTGATTGATTGATTGATAACGTTATTTCTTTTACAGGGAAAACATCTCGGACATCAGCAACCTGTACTCTCCCAACTTCCCCCTTGAAGTGGTACGAGAATTCGTGATGCAGGCACTGGCAGAGGCCGTGGAGACGAACCAGGTGCACAACCGAGACCCCGTCGGTGGGAGCAACGAGAATCTATTCCTGTAAGTATATATTAGTTCTTACATGACATCTGACAAACAGCTTACGTGTGTTATTTATTCCTCAGTCACAACACAATACACATTTTACAGTCACGGTCGCCATGTAAGGCTGCGATACGAAAGATGGGTAAATACTGTTATTTGTGTAAGCCTCAAGATTATAAAGATTGAATCTTTTTTCCAGGCCTCTCATAAAGCTGGTGGACCGTCTCCTGCTGGTGGGCATGATGCGTGATGAAGACGTGGAGAAGCTCCTCATCATGATCAACCCTGAGACTTGGGATCCCACTTTTGATAAAGGTAATCATAATTAAGTACTGGAATTAACCTTTTGGACGCCAATGACCGATATATCCTCACCGCAGGTTCAACGCCAAAGACTGAATAATCGGTCACAGACCACAGAGCAACATAGACCCACGTGCATATGCATAAAGTTCAATTTCAGTTTTGACACTTCGGTGACGTGGTGTCTGAGTGACAGCTCTTGTATTTGACATGGCGTCGAAAAGGTTAAAAACAGACAGATTTTATTGATTCTGCCTTTTGTTTTGGAGGGTAACAAAAATCTGTACTCTGTATGTACCTATATTTTCCGCTTCGCTCAACAATCTTCATGTTCATACTTAGGTCATGATCTTTTTTTTTATTCAATAGCTGGATATCGAACACAACCGAATTTAGATACAATCTACGAATAAATTACATCCACAGCTAAGTAGAACTTTGTCTAAGTGAAAACACTCGGCCGCAAAGTAATAAACTCGTTTATCATTATTTATTTTGCTACCATTGGACAGCTGTCTCAGCATCAAAAAGCTCCACTAACATCACTGCTTATATTTTCTAAAATATAAGCAGTGATCGGCACGACGCGGGTTTCCGAGTAAAATTTTTATTCTGAACTCTTAAAAAATACATATTATTCAAACTAACACTCAATATAATTACTTTTTCGAACAAGATAGCTACATTTGAGTCATCCGCGGTGTGGCACCGTCCGCGCCGATCACTGTCATCATCTTGCCCTTGTCCCATTCACTTGGTATACACTTGGTAACCACACAATATAAGTACACAGAAAGGCAGTCTAACCCACTTATGATTGGGTCGCCGGCTATATTTGCGGAATATTTTTGTTTCACTACGATTTCAATTTCGAATGAATAGCTTCTTCTTCAACCTAGCGTTTTCCCGGCCTAGCGCCAGGGTCCGCTTTCCTGCTCAATCTTCTCCACTTTGCCCGGTCTTCGGCATCCTCAGGTGTGAGATTGTTCTCTTCCATGTCCGCTGTCACGACGTCCAGCCAGCGCTTCTTAGGCCTACCGAATCATCCTACTGAAGCAGAATGAATAGCTAAAATATTAAAATATTTACAGAAGGCAAAGATGAGCACCGGAAGGGACTCCTTCACATGAAGATGGCGGAGGGTGCAAAGTTGCAGATGTGCTATCTACTGCAACATCTCAACGATGTGCAGCTGCGGCACAGAGTCGAAGCCATCATAGCGTTCGCTCATGATTTCGTTGGTGATTTGCAGACTGATCAGCTTAGGTAAGTATTAAATATTATTTCACAATTTAAGTCAAGTAAGGAACTAAACGTAAAGTGTGTTCATCCTTACGTGTCTTTGTCATGTAAACTAACGTGACGTCAAGTGTCATTCCAACAATACGATTCATAGACAATCTAGACATCGTAATATCAAATGTTTTTGTGGTGATCCGTTCGTTACTGCGATTATAGATGAGAATCTTGATAGAAATGATATTTTTCAGTGGTTATTTGGTTGATTTCAATACTTTGTGAGTTTCTTTAAGTATGCAACAACATCGTGTTGATTATGTGTGATTCCAGAGAAAACTGTGATAGTATCTTCGAGAAGTGTTTGTTTACATCAGCGGTCGGCAACCTTATAGCAGCCAAGGGCCACATAGTAGTTAACGGAGGTGACGCGGGCCGTACTTTGTTAATATTTATGACTTTATGAGACATTGTCGTTTGTCACTATTACATACAAAATAGCCAAGGCGCATCTCGGGCCGCAAGTGACAGGTTCGCGAGCCGCATGCGGCCCGCGGGCCGCAGGTTGCCGACCGCTGGTTTACATGATAAGACAAGTAAGGATGATAACACTTTAGACATATTTTGCAATGTTTTATAGTATTTTGATTGATATATTTTAAAGATACGCCAATTTATTTTATGGTCACAATCGATTCCAATGACCTATGTAAAAAGACAGACAGTTAAAAACGTTATTTATGATGATATTTTTTTTGAAGGCGAGTTTAGCCCAATGGTAGTACTTATAAGTTGACAAGTGTATAATACTAGCCTTAGAGCATTTAATAACAGGAGTCGCCTTTGAGGGCTTACCTCTCTGCCGAAAACCTTACACAATTGTGCAAAATTCTGTATGGACTGACGTTTATCTGACATGGCTATTTGTTACGTCAGGTAGGAATATCCATACATTTGTCGTGCCCCTCCCCCGCAAAAATCTGAAGACTGTTTTGACAGGGGGGGGGGGAGGGGTTGAGACAAGGGGTCTGCAATTACTAAATGCTCTAACGTACTAGCCATATTACTGGTTATCCAATCATTTATTTTATTATTTTTAGGCGATACATCGAGATCAAGCAGTCGGACCTGCCGAGCGCAGTGGCAGCCAAGAAGACCAGGGAGTTCCGTTGTCCACCTCGGGAACAGATGAACGCCATACTCAGTGAGTATATATATAGTTATTACAACAGTAGGCCTAGCACATGATTGGCGCGACAGTATCTCGCGGCGAGATAGAGTACCCGTCTTTTGTAACACTTTAAACTCTCGCGTTTTGTACACATAGCTGTGGTCACGGAAAGACCTTCCGTCCTTTGTCTTTCCGTGACCACAGCTGGTGCAACTCAGCTGAAACGTCGGAATTAAAGGTAAAAACAATGAAATTATATCGCGGTAGACCCGTTTGTGTAATTAAATACCCGTCTTTTTCTAACTATGTTAATAAAAGAGGGACGGGTAGTCTATCTATCTCGCCGCGAGATGCTATCGCGCCAATCCTGCGCTAGCACGGCAGTGAAGGGAAACGCAGAAGGCTCTTTGCTTCTTGACGCGAAGTTTGAGTGGAAAGTATTTTCCGACTTAGGCCATAAGGCACAGTCTTATCGCTAAAAAGCGATTTTTTCCAGACAACCTTTAGGCAGTGCACAGGTTAGGTAGGCTTTATCCTTATATTAAATATCTTTAATATGATATATTACATAGCGCAGTAAAGACATACATTAGCTCAGGACAGCTACATTGGACCATCCTGTTTTGATTGCGTCCTCAATTGCATTCAATTCAATTTCGTTATTTCTTACATTTTCTTACCCAAAATACAACTCAGGACAGACGGTCCTGGCGCATGAGAACGAGGAGAGGGGGAGAGGGCGAAGTCAAAGAGAAAGAAGAAGATTTCTTACATTTTCTTCTTATTCTAAATAAATTATTATCCTGCAGGTTTCAAGCACATGGACCTAGTAGAGGAAGCGGAGAAGGACAACATTCCATGCGGCGAGGATCTCATCGCTCGTATGTCCGAATTCCATGAAGGGCTCATGTCGCATGTGTCTCTTTCTGCCCTGCAAGAACCTGAAGTTCCAGTGAGTATAGTGTTTCTTAGCCCCATCCAATTATCAGCGTATGTACTTAAGAAAACAAAGAAAATATTATTATCTGTTCCGTTCTACGTCCGAGATCTTTATTGAGAGAGTAACGCCGCCGGTGACCGATAGATGCCGCTGGAGTCTAAGTAGTCGCTCCGTGACGTAGTTCCGCTTCCCCTCGCTGCAAACATGGCTGCTCGCGCGCCGAGACTTGCCGCTATGTCATTGTTTACATTAATTACGAGTCGAATAATAGATGAAAGGCCACCCATGGCACGTTACGTGTTGGCTTGACTACCTGAAATGGTCTCGACGCGACATGTTTCTGGGCCACTATTACAGGGTTCTGTTTCACTTTTATCCAACTGAAATTTGAACATTGTCATAGCGACATTAAGTCGAATTTCAACTATCTTGAAAATGTAACATAGAACTTTGTAATATTAAGCCAGCGATGTGGTGCGGTATATAGCGATTTATTTCGGTTTTGAAACTCAAGGAGAAGATTTTTTTCTTACTTTTTACACTTCTTTTGTTTACTTAAATTACTTTCTTTCTTTGTTCATAGGAATCAACTGAACCGGAGGTCAAACCTGGGACCATTGGCAAGATATACAACATTATCAACACAGTCAAAGAATTAGATGAGGAGCCGAAGGTAAGACAGAATAATAATGTTCTATATTCAATGCATTATTCCCATGTTCGATCTTTTTAGCGATACAACGAGGAAATTAAATTAAATTTAAATTAAATATCATTTATTATCAGGCAACTAAGGCCCATAGATTTAGATTTTCTATATACCTTACAATAGTAAAAATCTTACAAGCTAAAAATTATTTCGGCGACACGGCGGTTTTCAGTTGTCATGCCGCCAGCATCCTTGGTACAATGCCTCAAGGGCCTATTTTAGATTTAAGCTATATATAGTTATTAATTTATTTTATTAGTAATAATAATTTAGTAGTAGTAAGAGCGCTGGTGGCCTAGCGGTAAGAGTGTGCGACTTTCAATCTGGAGGTCGCGGGTTCGAACCCCGGCTCGTACCAATGAGTTTTTCGGGTTGTACGAAATATCATTTGATATTTACCAATCGCTTTTCGGTTAAGAAAAACATCGTGAGGAAACCGGACTAATCCCGATAAGGCCTATAGTTTACCCCCAGGTTTGGAAGGTGAGATGGCAGTCGCTTTCGTAAAAACTTTAGTGCCTACGCCAATTCTTGGGATTATTGCCAAGCGGACCCCAGGCGTGGCAAAATTCCGGGACAACGCGCAGGAAGATTATTTTAGTATTTGTATTGTAGTACCTCTGTATTTTTATTTAATTGTGTTAATAAATGGTTTTATCACTTTTAGTGGACATCATATTTTACTTTTTATTGTAGCCTGTGGAAGAGCCCCCGCGCAAGACTCCAGAGGAGAAGTTCCGCAAAGTTTTAATTCAGACCATCGTCTCATGGGCCGAAGAGGCGCAGATCGAAACCCCTAAGCTAGTTCGAGAGATGTTCAGGTAAGGACGAATAATATTTACACTTTCCTCTACCACATGACATACCAGCAGACCTAGCCGACTATTATTGCAGAGGCGAAGGCTATCGGAAAGACTTGGAGCGAACTCAAGACCGATCCAGATGGCGGCGCGCTGTTGACGCCCTCTGCTCCATCTAGGGGACATAGGAGAATAAGTCAAAGTCTACCACATACTCTGATTTTTGTTAGGGCAACCTTTAAAAAAAATAGTAACAAAAACATGGCATGTAAGATGAAATGAGTAAAGTGTAATTGATGTGGTAGAAAATCCAAACAATACCCAACTGTATTGACATATTCATTTTGAGAACAAATTTTAAAGAGATGCAATCGAGACACTGGGAAATTAACCTTTTGAACGCCAAACGGCGCATCCATTTGCCGTGCCACTGACGCCACGAGGGTAAAATTTAGTTTTGTGAATAAATAATGCCAATTTCAGTAGATTTTCATCAAAAAACGATCGACGTCAAATGCCGTCTTTGGCGTCGTTATCACGATTTTGCTTTGACGTCAATTGCCGTCTGTGGCGTTCAAAAGGTTAAAGATTTTTGAGCTTACCATCAATACGATCCACATACGTATCTGTTTCAAGTGCTTGAATAATTATAAGTATTTAGAAGTGTGATTGAAGACGACTCTTGTAGTTAATTATTAAGTTATTTAACTGTTTATTTTAGACTAAATTTATTGTTCTTTTTAGCCTCCTCGTCCGTCAATACGACTCCGTCGGCGAGCTAATCCGTGCCCTAGAAAAGACCTACGTCATCAACGCCAAGACCAAACTAGACGTCGCTGAGATGTGGGTGGGACTCAGCCAGATTAGGGCTTTGCTCCCGGTACAAATGAGTCAGGAGGAAGAGGAGCTAATGAGGAAACGATTGTGGTAAGTGGGAGATAATTTCTATACGCTTTTTTGCTATAATATTAGAAAAGAATGGTGAGTTTATGAGGAAAAGATGGGAAGTAGACTTTAACCCTTAAAATGTCCAATGCATTCGAAACATAATTATATGGCATTCAAATTGTAATTGCCAATACATGATCTTTAACCGTTACATGTTAATTTGAAATTAAGAGGCGGGAAAAGTGAATTTTGTTCGTTTTGAGATTGTGACTCAAATTGCGAGAAATAAATACTATGATGCGTTCATCGTTGATGCCAATTTACTCAAAGTGAGACACCCTTACAAGGTTATTTTTCAGCGAGGTAAGAGATACCATTTTTATGTTAGGTGTAATTATTGTATTTTTTGTCAACAGGAAACTGGTGAACAATCACACGTTCTTCCAGCATCCAGATTTGATAAGGTCAGTCTAAATCTGCCCTCCTAAGCTAAAAGGACGTATTTTCAATGAAAATTAATTTAATGCAAATACCGCTTTTTAGCTTAGGAGGGCAGACATCTTCGAGCAACACGGAAGGGAGGCGGTATTCGCACTATTTCCCCTCTGCCGAGGTACAAGATTAGCGCGTCAATCTAATCTAGCGCGGGTAATAAAACTAGTTGCACTTGGATTTTTCACTAGACCGAGTCCAGACGCGCGCGTGAACACTGCTGCACAAAAATGCCTGTTTGCTCGGTTTTTGTTATAAAAAGAGGTCGGGGACATCAAATTTACAAAAAGAAAGTGTTACATTTCACATGTAATAGTTTTTTTTACATATCATACGTTTAATTACATTCAAACACAATTATTCTATTTTAGTCTCATGTAATTGTTGGATTTATCGATTTTGCTCGCTCAGTACAAATTGCGGATCGGTCGAGCGACAAATCCGACTTCTCATCTCTCAGAATACAATAACATACTTCAACGAAAATGTGTTAGTGTGCGTGTTGTGACACTTGTCACTCGTCCGTACACAAAAAGAGATCGAGGTTTGCAAGATTTGTCTTTGACGTGTGTCATTTTCTATGTATTTGTGTCGTCATTACAGATTGGATTTTGTATGTAAGTGTGTGAGAAGTGCGACTGTGTGCACCTTTCCCCCCGCGAAAAATGGCAGAAAGATTTGTACGGTGAGATATCGCTTGGGCCCCTCCCTTCCGATGTGTCGGAAGCCGGTGTTGCTCGAAGGCAGACATATTATAGCTTCGATTTTTGACAAGTACAAGACTCCACAGCTTGGCTTTTTATGCTGAAGTATATAAGATAAAAATCATCGTTTAAGTAGTTGTTCCTGACTCATACTGCTTTCGAGGTGTCTTCGAGTCTTATTTATTGGAATAAAATATATCAAAAGACATACATATTAGTAAATCCCAAATCTTAACCTTTTGAACGCCAAACGGCGCATCCGTTTGCCGTGCCACTGACGCCGCGGGGGTAAAATTTAGTTTTGTGAATAAATAATGCCAACCTAAAAGTGGGGTGTTTTTCAGTAGATTTTCATCAAAAAACGGTCGACGTCAAATGCCGTCTTTGGCGTCGTTGTCACGATTTTGCGTTGACGTCAATTGCCGTCTGTGGCGTTCAAAAGGTTAAATAAATTAACATCCTATTTAGGGTACTCCGCGTGCACGAGAACGTGATGGCCGTCATGATGAACACACTCGGGCGCCGCGCGCAGGCGCAGTCCGACGCCGCGCCCGCCAACCCTCCGGCCGCCGAAGACAAGGAAAAGGTAGGTATAGTTTGTAGTTTTCTAATAGACCCCGACGGCTAATCCTTTGTTTATTGTTAAGTAAAACCGCACTTGCTACTTACCTGCATAATAAATGCCTTGGCCGTTAAAACCGTTTATTGAATTACCACTCTATGGAGATTGCAATAAGGTTCAAAATCAACTAATGGGGAAACATCTAGGAATTCTGTGTGGTCTTTAAGGTTACTGAGTGCTGGGGCAAGTCGAACGCTACAGAACCAGGTAGTTATAATGCGCAATGTTAGACAGCATTGCGTCGATGGTTACCTGCCACTGTTAAGAGAATGTTTTGTAAACACTGCTTGGAAATGGCCACTTTCGCCTATTATGCCTACGCCCATTCCATACTCCGCTATGGCATACTACTTTGGGGTAAAACTACCAATACCAATAACATAGCTATTTGCATTTTATCAAATATAAAATCCAGGGTAAGTTGTTGAACATATGTGACGCTATCTATGAAAAGGGTCCTTATTGTCGATGGCGCTTACGCCATTATTAACGATGCTCCGATATAAATACAATGCCGCGCCCCCCTCGACGCTGTGCGGCGTAAGCGCCATCGACAATAAGGTCTCTTTTCATAGATAATGCCCCATATTGGTAAGAACTCGAGATATTAACACTTACCTTTTTATACATTACGTGTTATTGACTTTGACTTTAGGATTCTAATATATTAACTGGTATTGTAAGACGCACATGGTGTTCCCCAGGACACATCCCACGAGATGGTGGTAGCCTGCTGCCGCTTCCTCTGCTACTTCTGCCGCACCGGCCGTCAGAACCAGAAGGCCATGTTCGACCACTTCGACTTTTTACTGGAGAACTCAAACATCCTGCTCTCCAGGCCTTCACTACGAGGATCTACGCCCCTAGATGTCGCTTATTCAAGTTTAATGGAAAACACGGAACTGGCGTTGGCTTTAAGGTTATACGAATTTTAGTTTTTCTTTTGCGCTAGTCTCTAAAATCAGAATACCATGTTCGACTTTGACTTCATATTGGAAAACTCCAACACTCTCCTCTCCAGTTTAGGTCTGCTAGATGTTGCTTACGCCAGTCTTATGGAATATGGTAACACTGAACTTGCTTTAGCTACTTATAAGATAAATCACTTTATTATTAGTATATCACACTGAAATTTTGATAGAAGGCCGTCTTAATACGTAGGCAATAGAGCCCTTAGCTTCGCCTTACCAGGCCCAAACAGGAGGGGAAAACCAAGGCAGCGGTGGCGTAACGTCGTCGCCAAATATTTAAACGCTTGCGGGTTAGCGGAAACCGATGTCCAGGATAGAGCGAAGTGGAAGGAGAAAAGTAGGAAAGCGGACCCCGTCACAGTACGGGACAAACGCTAGGAGGATGATGACGACTGAAATTTTGATAGATGTATATCTGCTGCGTAATGTCATTACTATTATCAGTTTTCTTATCACAGTTCTCCCAAGGACTGAATAAAATTTTGAACACAACAGGTCGAATTTGGCACTGGCAACTCTAATCTTATTAATAATATTTGTTTCAAATCTGCTTCCGATCCACCGATCAAATTGCTTGGAACATGACCTAAAGGCCATTCAAATAAGCCAGTTTATAATCTTACCTTACCATACCTATTTTTCCTCAGAGAACATTACCTCGAGAAGATAGCCATCTACCTGTCCCGCTGCGGTCTTCAGAGCAACTCGGAGCTGGTCGAGAAAGGCTACCCAGACTTGGGTTGGGACCCGGTGGAGGGTGAACGATACTTGGACTTCCTGCGGTTCTGTGTTTGGGTGAGTATGTTTCAATACGTATTCGCAGACGAATCTATGCATTGTGTGCATAGCTTAGATTTATATAGACTCGCATTGGGACTCAGTGGAAGATAAATGACACTCGGAGTTTCTGTGTCTGAACTGAAACCTGGGTGAGCATGTGTTACAACAAAAATGGGCAGTATTTTGAAGTCCACTATTTTTAATTTTGAACAAGCAGAAACGTCTGCGAACGATGCTATTAAGCTTAGAATAAATCTAAAAGTGGATATGGTGGAAAGGTTGGCTGGCAATGGATGAGCTGGCTCAGATGGTAGAGCGCTGGAGTATCGATCCAGAGGCCGTGAGTTCAAGTCTCACCTAAAACAGTAATTTTTCCACTTTTAACCCTAAACTTGGCAGGATTTATTTTGCTGGATTTTCGTGTTTTTTTCTTGAAAAAAGGGATACTAAGGGTTGAATTAAGGGTACAAAAATAATAAAAAAAATCTTAGTATTTTAGTTTTTTATTTATACAACGTATCTTTTAATGCACTCTGCCAAGGATTCACAAATTAACATTAAATTAGGTATGTATCCTAGGAGAGACACTGCCAGGTTACTGCCAGGTTCACTGTAAGGTGAGTTATGTATCTTTAAAGATTCATTGCCAGGTTGAGGTTGCAGAATATTTACGTCTTACTAAGAAATTATTAGTATTTTAGGACAAATTACGATATTCTATTTATTGAAAGTATTTAAATATATTATTCAAGTGCCACAGATATTACAGATAAGGCTACAGCAACAAAATAGAGCTCGCAATCTGGTTGCTGAGTTCCTCAACCCGGGGTCAGATCAGAAATAGACAGTTGCCTCCATCTTTACGATTTTCTTTAGAGCACCTACACCTGTTACCAGACAGCGATCATGAAACAACAGATAGCGACCTCAGCTCAGCGACCACTGCTATCCATGACCAGCATGCCACCATCACCATCGCCAAATCAGGTAACATTGCTAGTACATCTTTAGAGTGAGTCTCCAACTACGAGACAATCATTAAGCCTGTCTGAACAAGCAAATGCGAATGCCACAACACCATTCCATAATCATATACCATCGGCATTTTCAGATTTATCATCCTACTCTGCAGCTTCAGTGCTTCTTCCCCTGCAACAGCTACTTTTTACTTGACTTATTTTTTTACATATTATCTGTGACTACTGCCTTTCAAAAACGTCTACTCAATTTTGAATAGCCCAATTCCCGTAAATCGCTACATTTCCAATACAGTGTGAGAGGTTTTGATTGGACTGGCTTCTTTTGAGTCACAAATTATAGTTTTAGTTTTTTTGATCGAGTAGCTACTGCAAGGGAAGGAGCCTTGAAGCTGCAGAGTAGGATATAGCAGATGTAGGAAAATAGCGATGGAATAGGATTGTGGGATGATGTAGGGGCATTCGCATTTGCTTATTCAGAGAGGCTTACTGTTTGTCTTGTAGTTGGAGACTCACTCTGAATGTACTAGCAATGTTACCTGCTTTGGCGATGGTGGTGGTGGCATGCTGGTCATGGCTAGCAGTGGTCGCTGGGCTGAGGTCACTATCTGTTGTTTCATGATCGCTGTCTGATAACAAGTCTAGGTTCTCTAGAGAAGATAGTTAAGATGGAGGCAATTACTGCTGTCTATTTCTGATCTGACCCCGGGTTGAGGAATAAGAGCAACCCGATTGCGAGCTCTATTTTGTTGCTGTAGCCTTATCTGTAATATTTATGGCACTTGAAGGATATAGTTAAATACCTTTTATAATAAAATATCGTAATTTGTCCTAAAATCCCAATAATTTCTTAGAAAGACAATGAACATTCTGAAACCTTAACCTGGCAATGTATCTTTAAAGATACATTTAAAAAAGCATGTTGTTAGTAGAGAAGCTGGCGGTGTGCATTTGTAGATACATACAATAAAACGAGTTCATGCTATCTATAACAACAATGCAATGACTAATAAAAATACGTTATTGTAAATAATATATATTCACTTTTTATGTAACAATCATAAACAGACCCAAATCTAAAAGGAAAACACTAAAAAGTACCACTTTTCCCATACGATGCGTAGACTCATCTTCGCGGCCTGACGTTTTGCGTGCTACACTCAAAATCAGAGATGCCAGCGACATAAAACAATTTTTTACCAATTAAGTATAGTATCAAGTCGAAAAATATGCGTCAAAAAATTATATGAAGCTGTTAACTTTTTGCGTAGATTTTTAAAAAGTGTAACGTGCATAAGAATGCACACTGCCAAGTTTAGGGTTAAAATTTATTCCACTATTTTTGCCAAAGCTCAACAAAAATCTCCGTGCGTTTGTAATAGTTATTAAAGGCTGCAACTGTGGTGTAGCTCAGCTTGTAACGGATGGAAACTTATTGATTTATTTCTAGCAAAATTTTACGTTAGGCGTGTTTTATTTCAGCCAGTCTTTCGTTAAGTTTATAGAGTTAGACTAAGAAAAGTCTGAACTTCTATGAAATGATGACGTATAAATAACACTAGCACTGCGTGTGCTGTTAAAATCTCTACAGACTTTTCTTGGTCTAACTCTAGCACAAATAGTTATATTTATATTTTATAGTTATCTGTTATATTTACGGAATTATCGCCTGGCTACACTTAACGATTAAACCCGTATAAGCGGGATATCTAGTCCCGTCACTGGTAAATAATTACAATTACCTTTTACTGTTCTATAAAAGGATTGTATGAAAGGATAATATATCTCAAACCTTAAGCGGAAATCCATAACAGCAACTTAATAATTATCTTACTCCTTTCAGGTGAACGGTGAAAGCGTAGAAGAAAACGCCAACCTAGTAATTCGCCTTCTCATCCGTCGCCCAGAATGCCTCGGCCCCGCGCTGAGAGGCGAAGGCGAGGGTTTACTGAAGGCGATCGTAGACGCTAACAAAATGAGCGAGAGGATAGCGGATAGGCGGAAGCTGAGGGAGATGGAGCAGGAGGGAGATACTTCGGTAAGTTCTAGATTGTTCTCTAAGGGGAAATTGCAAAGCACAGAGTAGAACTATAGTGTACCACTACACTAAGTACGAGTATACAATATCGTTTACTACATTTAATTAACTATATTAATATTGTACCTATAGCATAGATAGTTACTATTGCAACTTATTCCCGTAAGTCGTTGCCGGGTCGTAAGGTAGTCGTCGCAAGAAATCGCCGAGTACAAATGTCTCAATTGCAAGCACCGTTAGCGCAGCGCTTGCGACGGCCGCCTGCCCCCGCCAGTCGACCGCGAGACGATACACTGAATGCACGTTGCTTTGCTCACAAATAATAAGACTCATCGCTCGCTTACACTCGCAAATTCTGTCGCTTCTTCTTATTTACTGCTTGTGCTTTCTATCGCTGATTGTTGAAATACTGTGCCTTCTGAATAAACTGTTAGTGCATTGAAAACGGACTTATTCTTGCCTACCTAAGAGAGGTTAGTACCCGTCATAAGGGCTGCTACACTGGTGACCCCGAGAACATCAACGGATAACAACAGTAAGCGATCAAATCAAATAAAAATGTCTGACGAAGAGGATAACACAACAAAGAACAAGCAAGCGCCGCCCGCCACCCCCGGTACCACTTCAACGAGCCTATTTACACCTCACGACATTTGTCGTATCGGCGTCCGACCACCACCGTTTTGGCCCGCGGAACCGGCGGTATGGTTCGCTCAACTAGAAGGCAACTTCAATCTAGCGGGCATTAAAGATGACGACACGAAATATTACTACGTGCAATCTACTTTGGAGCATAGATACGCCGCCGAAGTGAAGGACATCATCATGAACCCGCCATCTAAAGGCAAGTACGAAAAAATAAAGAGCGAGCTAATTAAACGATTGTCATTGTCAAGGCAAAAAGAAATCAAACAATTGTTGCTTCACGAAGAGCTTGGAGATCGTCGACCATCACAATTCCTACGTCACCTGCAGTACCTAGCTGGACCAAAGGTACCTGAAGAATTTTTGCTTACAATTTGGACAAATCGCCTCCCAGCTAATATACAAACTGCCATAGCATCTCATGCAGATACAAACTTGGAAGCGCTGGCAGATCTAGCGGACAGGGTGTTTGACGTAGCCCCCACAACTCCTCAAGTGGCAGCCGCTAGCACCTCATCAATGGCTACGCCTGTACTTGAAACGATGGCTAAGCACTTGGAGGCACTTACCAATCAAGTGGAGGCACTTTCGACGCGTAACCGCAGGTCTAGGAGATCCAACGGAGAACGAGATACCAACAGGTCCCAGTCGAACCACAGAAGATTTCCCTTTTGCTGGTTTCACCATAAATATGGAAGCAAGGCAACAAGATGTGTTAAGCCCTGTGATTTCAAATCGGGAAACTTCCAAGGCAGTCGATAATGGCGACCAGCGACTGTCAATTTTCACCTGGTCGCCTGTTTGTGACGGATCAGAGCAGCAAGATGCAGTTTTTAGTTGATACAGGCAGCGATCTATGCGTCTTCCCTCGATCTGCGGTCCAGGAACGCCGGACCAGAACAGGTTACCAGCTTTATGCCGCAAATGGGTCTTGCATAAACACCTATGGATTCATCTTTCTCAGTCTTAACCTAGGCTTGCGGCGTGAATATACATGGCAATTTACCGTTGCAGATGTCACGAAGGCCATCATAGGCGTCGACTTCTTGTCCTTCTATAGTCTAGTCGTCGACTGTAAAAACAAGCGCCTTATAGATATCACAACGGCAGAAACAGCTATAGCAACGCCAGTCTCCAGGTCAAATAATATTTCATCAATTAAAATTATAAATGGCGACTCCAAATATCACAATCTACTTCGAAACTACACCGAGATAACGCGGCCGCATGTCGCTCGCTCGCAGACAGCTCACGGGACCGTCCACCATATCAGGACAACGGCGGGCCCCCCTGTTAGTGGCGCGCCTCGGCGTCTTGCTCCGGACAAGTTAAGAATCGCAAAGGCTGAGTTCGAGGACATGCTAAAAAGTGGAACGGCAAGGCCGTCCGAAAGCGCATGGGCATCCCCTCTACACCTAGCCCCAAAAAAAGATAACGGATGGCGTCCATGCGGGGATTATCGTATGCTAAATGCTCGTACGATTCCCGACCGCTACCCAATCCGCCATATTCAAGACTTCACACACAATATATCTGGCTGCAAAGTTTTTTCGACCATCGATTTAGTAAAGGCTTATAATCAGATACCCGTTAATGAAGGAGACATACCAAAAACAGCTATAACGACACCGTTCGGCTTGTATGAGTTCCCATTTATGACATTCGGCTTACGTAATGCGGGACAAACGTTCCAAAGATTTGTGGATGAGATTACACGAGGCCTCGATTTCTGTTACGCTTACTTGGACGACTTTTTGATTTTCTCAAGCAACGAACAAGCTCATGAAGACCATCTCCGTCAAGTGTTTCAGAAACTTAAAGATTATGGCATGGTAATAAACACATCCAAATGCGTTTTTGGAGCACCATCTGTTAAATTTTTGGGCTATAGCGTCTCATCTGACGGAATCAAACCCTTAAGCTCGAAGGTAGAAGCCGTTAGAGAATTCCCGCTGCCTAAAACAGTGAAGGAACTAAGGCGATTTCTAGGAATGATAAATTTCTACCGAAAATTTATTCCCAATGCAGCAAAAATCCAGGCTCCATTGCATGCGCTACTGACCGACTCTGTAAAGGGGTCTCACCCCGTGCACATCGACGGAGAGTCGCGGATAGCTTTCGAAAGCTGCAAGGAAAGCTTATGCAGTGCAGCACTCCTCGCTCATCCAGACTTAAATGCAAAGATCGCGCTGATCACAGATGCGTCAGATACGGCGATTGGCGCTGCACTTCAGCAATACAAGAATAATGCTTGGCAGCCGCTTGCTTTCTTTAGCCGCAAATTGAATGCTGCGCAACAGAAATATTCGCCCTACGACCGAGAGCTCCTGGCAATATACGAGAGCATAAGATATTTTAGGCATATGTTGGAAGCAAGACATTTCATTGTGTACACAGATCATAAACCGATCTGTTATGCGTACAGTACACGCAAAGACAATTGCTCACCGCGCCAGTATCGCCATTTAGATTACATAAGCCAATTCACAACAGATATTCGCCATATATCGGGGAAAGACAACGTGGTGGCTGATACGCTATCTCGCGTTGAAGAGGTAGCTTCACCATTACCGCTTGAAGTTATAGCCGAAGCCCAAAAGATCGACACTGAACTGAAACACCTACTCGATAGCGACACATCCTTACGTCTGCAGAAAGTAGCTCTTCCAGGCAGCAGTCTGCTACTATATTGTGATAGCAGTAAACAAAACCTTAGACCCTACGTGCCAAAGTCACTTAGGCAGCAAACTTTTGAAAGCCTGCACTCGCTCAGCCACCCTGGCGCAAACGCATCCGTAAAATTAGTTGCACAGCGTTACATTTGGCCTGGCATGAATAGGGATTGCCGAGAGTGGGTAAGGTGTTGCCACCCGTGTCAGAAATCAAAGATAACGCGTCACGTGACCGCACCATTAAGCTCATTTAAAATTCCACAAGCTAGGTTTATGTTTATTCATATTGACCTCATAGGTCCTCTACCAGTTTCCGAGGGCTACCGATATTGTTTGACTGCCATAGATCGGTTCACTAGGTGGCCAGAGGTCATACCGATTCAAGATATATCAGCAGAAACCGTCGCCAAAGCCTTGATGTCTGGATGGATAGCCCGCTTCGGTTGTCCCACAGACATACTGACTGACAGAGGTAGACAATTCGAGTCGTCACTATTTAAACATCTAGCAGAAATGATCGGCTTCCAGCATAAGCGTACAACAGCTTATCACCCTGCCTGTAATGGAATGGTGGAGCGACTTCACAGGCAGCTCAAGGCAGCTATCATTTGTCACACTCAATCCAACTGGATGGAAGCATTACCACTGGTCCTACTAGGTATCCGAAGCGCCTATAAAGAAGATGTACAGGGATCGGCAGCGGAGCTTTTGTACGGTGAAACTCTCCGACTACCCGGCGAGCTGCTTCAGCCATCCGCAAATACAAATATCGATGTAACAGATTTTATGACGCGACTGCGGTTAATTGCTCAAAAACTACACCCCCAGCCTGCTTCACGACATGGCCAGAGAACCACGTTTATTTTCAAAGATCTAATTTCTGCTTCCCATGTGTACGTAAGAGACGACGCTGTAAGAGGACCTCTGCAACCTGCTTACAAAGGTCCCTATGAAGTATTGAAAAGGAATGAAAAAGTTTACACAATACTCATTAACGGGAAGCCAACAACAGTGACAGTGGACAGATTGAAGCCGGCTTACGTACTCGCAGACGAGGGTGCTTGCCAAACCAGCAATGACTACGTTCAGCCGCCTGTGGACTCAAGCGATCGAAAAACTCGATCAGGACGTATAGTCAAGACCCCCGATTATTATCGCCCTTGACGGTCTCTGGGGGGGAGTGGTATAGTGTACCACTACACTAAGTACGAGTATACAATATCGTTTACTACATTTAATTAACTATATTAATATTGTACCTATAGCATAGATAGTTACTATTGCAACTTATTCCCGTAAGTCGTTGCCGGGTCGTAAGGTAGTCGTCGCAAGAAATCGCCGAGTACAAATGTCTCAATTGCAAGCACCGTTAGCGCAGCGCTTGCGACGGCCGCCTGCCCCCGCCAGTCGACCGCGAGACGATACACTGAATGCACGTTGCTTTGCTCACAAATAATAAGACTCATCGCTCGCTTACACTCGCAAATTCTGTCGCTTCTTCTTATTTACTGCTTGTGCTTTCTATCGCTGATTGTTGAAATACTGTGCCTTCTGAATAAACTGTTAGTGCATTGAAAACGGACTTATTCTTGCCTACCTAAGAGAGGTTAGTACCCGTCATAAGGGCTGCTACAGAACCACAGAATAAGTTATAGTACTACCGTACAGAAAGGAAACTTCCTACAAAACCGAAGTTTGACAGCGATTCAGGGACGAATAAAAAAAAAACATTGACGAAAACAAGTTACAGGTAGGTGTTGAAGTCCCTGACTTCTGAGCTAGGCAAAGACCTGTGTTACAGAAGTCAACAAATCATGCTGTCCCTTTCTTATGTATAATACTATCCCTTTCGGCCTTTTAGGGTTGTCAAAATTCAGGGTATTATCTTATCTGTGGTTGTACACGCAAAGGGACGTCAAGTTGTGCCAACCCTAATAATTGCTCGGAGCAATGTTGAGCCGAACGGAGCCGAAAATGACCGAACGCTTTAGTTTCCTACTGGTAGAACTATAAATGATGAACAACACACGGAAGGATTACCAGCCAGTTTTGGATGCGATTAATTCGGGACCAGCACAAGTGGCGTACTCGAAAAGCCTCACAGCAGTGGACGATAAAAAGTTGATATGATGATGATGAAATATATGTATTTTTTTTAGAATACGGTATTAATCCTGTTTATTTTATTCACAGTTCAGCCACCCGCTTCCAGAATCAGATGAAGACGAAGACTACATAGATACTGGCGCCGCCATCTTGAATTTCTACTGCACACTAGTAGACCTGCTGGGACGGTGTGCGCCAGATGCTGGAGTCATCGCCTTGGTAATTACCCTTAAAGATGATTAGAGTAACTTTCAGCCCACTACCAATGTCGAACGAAGACTACATAGATACTGGTGCCACCATCTTGAATTTCTACTGCACACTCGTCGATCTGCTGGGACGGTGTGCACCTGATGCTGGAGTCATCGCTTTGGTAATTATCCTCAGATGATTAGAGTAACTTTCAGCCTACTACCAAGATCCCACGAAGACTACATACATACTGGTGCCGCCATCTTGAATTTCTACTGCACACTGATAGATCTTCTGAGACGGTGTGCGCCAGGTCAGGCCTCCGTCACACGCTCAAGGCCACGCGCTATATGCCTACCGCTCGGCGTATCGTCGACGATACAACCGACAGAGGGCCGCCGAACGCTCGCCTCAGCGCTCGCACCGCATTGCACCGCGCGTTTCCCGCGCTTATGCTTCGAAATGCCGAAACCACGTAATTATTGTGCAGTAGATGGGTGAAAAAGTCAAAAAACAAAGGAAAAAGCCTATAATAAAAAATCATCTTTTTATGGCGGGCTAAAGGTCCCACCTGAAAGTTTAATAATTATATTGAAGGGTTAGGTATTTTTAAATAACTTTGACGACGTAATAATTAATCGGCCTGGTAGCACCGTATTACAACTTTTTAAAACCGTTGATTGTCTGTTGCTTTGCTCCTGAATATTTATTAAAATTATTTAAGTACGCGATTTAGGATATTTTCAACTACTTATTAAATTTTAATAACAGAGAATTCCGAGAAGTGAAAAAATTATAAATCATTATATTAAAACTAAAACATATTTGATTCGCAACATTCGTTTTATTACAATAATCATCATAGGTAGGGTAGCTACAACCCTAGCGCATTCTTACGATGACGCGTTGGCACGTGACTCGAACGGCGGGCAACACAGTCTCGACTCTTTGTACGCGTAATTATGGTACATTTCTTCTTGTCCTGAGCAGCAGGTATTATTATTAAGGTTCTGTAGGCTATTATAGCGTAGGTATTTTTGCTTTTGTTTGGGAATGAAGTATCTGTTACGTAGTAACTATTAGGGTTCCGTACCCAAAAGGTAAAACGGGACCCTATTACTAAGACTTCGCTGTCCGTCCGTCCGTCCGTCCGTCCGTCCGTCCGTCCGTCCGTCCGTCCGTCTGTCACCAGGCTGTATCTCACGAACCGTGATAGCTAGACAGTTGAAATTTTCACAGATGATGTATTTCTGTTGCCGCTATAACAACAAATACTAAAAACAGAATAAAATAAAGATTTAAATGGGGCTCCCATACAACAAACGTGATTTTTGACCAAAGTTAAGCAACGTCGGGCGTGATCAGTACTTGGATGGGTGACCGTTTTTTTTTTGCATTTTTTTTTTCGTTTTTTTTTTTCATTATGGTACGGAACCCTTCGTGCGCGAGTCCGACTCGCACTTGCCCAGTTTTTTATTAACCTGTGGCCAGGTGCAGTTATTGCTTTGATATGTTCTTCAAAATTGTTTCTGAGAGACGAGAAAATTTAACATTGAGAAGAAAGAAATAGATTCTGATTCTGACAACACTTATTGGAGAAATCCTGAGCAATGATGTATGGCTTCACAGAGTTTTCGTTAGTCCAAATCGTTAGAAAATAAATAAAAAATAGTAGTAAGAAAGGCATGCAGCTTCCAAACGGGAGATCCTAGGTTCAAATCCTGAATCTGCGTCTGCGTAGAAATTTAAAGTCCTGTGCAAAGAGAATTTAAAATAGAGGCGGATTGTCAAAGTAAATTATGTAGTCACAGTGAATTTACTGCCATTTTTCGACAGATGTTTAAAACTTTTAGAACGCCATTTGACTTTGATTATTCTTTCACAAATATGTGTAAAATTTGTTAAATATCAAAAAGTGGTGCCATCTACTCGATACTAGGCCGAAGGTATGGTTTCATCTTTTCGAGCGATGGCGCTATACCTTTGGCATAATTTATTTACACAGGCAAATAAAGTCCATAATCAACATTGAGTGAGCATAAGAACTATATCCCAAAACCCCATACAAAGAACGGCTTGTAAGGTGGTGGTACTGGTGCTCGACGCGGTCCCAGTACATGTCATCTCGAAACTTTAATAGAGGTGACAGCAGCACCTTACCATCAGTGGGATATATAATTATAGCTGATGATGATGTTCGCAGGGCAAGAACGAATCGCTCCGAGCTCGCGCCATTCTGCGTTCCCTGGTGCCTTTAGAAGATCTTCAGGGGGTCCTCAGTCTCCGTTTTACTTTGCACAACCCTGCTGCCGGCGAAGAGCGACCCAAGTCTGGTAAGGACTGCGTATTATCGTCAGTGCTCCATAATGGGGTTGGCCGGCCGAAGTATTTCACAGATGGCACCAGCATGGCTTGCCCTGTATTAATGGACCCACAGATTACCAGTTTGCCGGACGATATCAGCCTGTCAGTTGTTCGGAACTGTCACCTTTTGCATTTAACTGACAGGCCGATACCGTCCGGCGGACTGGTAATCAGTGGGCCCCTTGAAATTGCCCTAGAATGATGTCAGTGTCTTGTTTTTTTTTCTTGGAATTTTATGGCCTGGATGCAAGCGCTTTAAGCCAAATCTCATAGAACAAAACTAGAGAAAGGGGCAAGCTATGATGGCGCCATCTATGGAAATCTTTTACCATCAGTTGCCAACCCCATTTATCTTTGTTTTTACATAAAACATCTACCAGGCAAGATTTTACGATACCAATACTTACCTACTACTCGGTTATTGGGGGTTGTTGCTGTATATTAAAATAATTGTTGTTTTCCAAAATTTGGCGAGAAGCTTTTCAAGAAGAAAGAAGAAGATTTTATTGAATGAATGTTGTTGTTGTTGTTGCATATCGGTACTTTTCAGAATCTATTTGCTTTAGGATTCTACCCTAAAATAGTAACCAGGTTATAACTTTCATTACAAGATCTTCCGCTGTGGTTATCTGGTTACGGAGTTATAGGCCCCGTGCAAGAACTATAGGGGGCAGTATAGGCCCCGTCAGATTTTTGGCGCGAGGCGTAAATGTGTCGTTTATGCTTCCGATGTAGCCCACAAGATGGCAGAACCTACTATGCACAAGGAAACGTACCGACGATAACGGTAGATGGTAGCACTTGCTTTGGCAATGTACATGTGCACATATGTTTCCGATTCAGGCCACAAGATGGCAGACCCTCCAACGCGCACGGTCCTTACACTTTGATCTCTTAATCTGTGACTAAGAGTTTTACCTGATCTTTCTTTCAGATATGCCATCTGGATTGATACCCGGGCACAAGCAGAGCGTGGTGCTTTTCCTCGAACGAGTATACGGCATTGAGACTCAAGAACTGTTCTACCGGCTTCTGGAGGAGGCATTCCTTCCAGACTTACGCGCGGCCACTATGCTGGATAGGGTAAATATACTTTCATGGTTTAATGTGGCGTTCCATGCGTAAAGGGTTTATAAGCTGAGCATGTAAACGGCCCTTACAGTGATCCTTTAGGCATGGTCACAAAATTTTCTCCTGCTGGCGACTTTTGTTACCATAACCAAAGAGGATTTGAAGAAGAGAGTTACTGTCATGGTAAATTATGTAGCTACAGTTCATTTACTGCCATCTTTCGACAGAAGATTAAACCTGTTTGAACGCCATTTGACTTTGATCCTTATTCTTTAACTGATATGTGTTAACTTTTTAAATATTAATATTCACGCCATCTACTCGAGCATAGGCTGAAGGTTGTGGCGCCATCGCTCGAAAACATGGAACCATACCTTTGGCCTATAGTCGAGTAGATGGCGTGAATATTAATATTTAATAAGTTAACACATATCACTTAAAGAATAAGGATCAAAGTCAAATGGCGTTCTAACAGTTTTATGTTCTGTCGAAAGATGGCAGTAAATTTACAGTGGCTACATAATTTACTTTGTCAATCCGTCTCTATAGACTTTATTCTCTTTGCCATAACTGATGTCTATTTTGTTGATTTTCGTTTTTAGGGTTCCGTGCCCAAAGGGTAAAAAGGGGACCCTATTACTAAGACTCCACTGACTGTCTGTCTGTCTGTCCGTCTGTCACCAGGCTGTATCTCATGAACCGTGATAGCTAGGTAATTGAAATTTTCACAGATGATGTATTTCTGTTGCCGCTATAACAACAAATACTAAAATCCGGTTTATTTTATTTTCATAATATTTTAAAATAACTTTTATTACAGAACGATGGCTGCGAGTCAGACATGGCGCTGTCAATGAACCGTTACATCGGCAACTCGATATTGCCTCTACTCATCAAGCACGCGAACTTCTATAACGAGGCCGAAAACTATGCCAGTTTGCTTGATGCTACGCTACACACTGTCTACAGGTAAGAATTAAGGTCAAACAGGGTAAGAGGATATTTTCCTGATGATGATGCTTTCCTGACCGATTTCGGCCCCAGCGACTGTGTGCTCTGGACTAGGCAATTTTTAGCTCGTGTTATTAGAGTGTAGCTGATCCACTCTCTGATGCGCTCTTAGGTGGCTCACGTACCCTATCTTCTTGCTAAATACTCGAGCGCATTTTGGGCACGTCAGCACACCACCTACATAGTTGTAGGAAATTGAGGTTGGCGGCCGAGCCTTAAGCTCATCACGTTTTTTGTCGAGCTCACTGCGGCGTTCCGTCTCAAAAATGTTAACTCTATCATTAATGAGGCGCCGCCATTCGGGCCGCTGCGCTGCTTTCCGCTCCCAGTCAGAGGGCTCTAGTTGGCATCTCTTCATATGTCTTTTCAGAACATCCTTATATCGTAAGTACTGGCCACCGCTTTTACGCTTACCATTCTGGAGTTCTGAAAAGAAGATACGCTTCGCCACTCTGTCTTCTGACATCCGAGACACGTGCCCACACCACCGTAGCTGCCGCCTCATCAGATACACCTCAATGCCTCCGACATTTGCGCGCCTCAGGACGTTTGTGTTTCTGACCCGGTCCGTCCATTTGATATTCATAATATCTCGGAGGCATTTAAGGTGGAATCTGTCAAGTGTACGTATATGCTTACGGTAAAGGACCCATGTCTCAGATGCGTACAGCAGGTTCGGCAGCACCGCTGCCATGTATACACTAATTTTAGTGGAGAGCTTCAGGTCATGGGAGCGAAATACCTTTGGCCGGAGTTTCCCGAACGCCACAGCTGCAGCACCAATTCTAGCATTTATTTCAGCATCTAGGTCGTACTTTGCTGTTATCGTGCTACCAAGATACCTGAACCTCTCCACCCGCTTCAACATCTCGTCACCGATACATACACTCGCATTTGGTTCGTTTTTAGAACTGTCAAAACGTCG
Source organism: Cydia splendana (assembly GCF_910591565.1). NCBI lineage: Eukaryota > Metazoa > Arthropoda > Insecta > Lepidoptera > Tortricidae > Cydia > Cydia splendana. The sequence continues at coordinate 11,946,514 of NC_085982.1, read as the reverse complement.
AACGAAACATTACATCGTGACGTCACGGTCAACTCACCTACTTTTTATATTTCTATCCGATTTATTAAATAGAACTTGTGTTTAAAAATAAGTCCAATCTGTGTTTTTCTAATACTTAGATAGCGCTCTTTATTTCGGGTTATATTTTCGTCCCTTTTGCGGTGGAAACGGCGGGCTGCTGGGGTGCTGACGCGAAACAATTTGTGCGTGACATAGGCCGTCGACTCAGGCAAAAGGGAGAGGATCCCCGCTCCGAATCGTTTCTGGTGCAGAGGCTGTCCATAGCCATCCAGCGGGGTAATGCCGTGAGTGTTATGGGCACTTTTGCACCGGAAGCGATAAAGAACGGGTTTGACGGATAGGTACTTTTGTTTTAGAATGAATATAAATTGTTTTCATGCATTGTGTAAAATAATTTATTTTAAATAAAGCATACCCCCCCCCCCTATTGCGTCACTTGTGGTAAATGCGTCTATTGAAGATATCTTCGAAACGCAACATGATATTATGACTATTATAGCCGTCTTCATTAAAAGTTCGGTGGCCATAATTCGAATATAGAGTTGCAATAGTTCTAAAATGTTCCGTTTAGAAGAAATCTTTAAAAAACGCATGAACTCAAGTGACGCGTTTAACCCGGTTGACGTTATCGAATTTGTTATACAGACTGTCTCGTTGAAATGAACGTACATAGGTACCTACTGACCTTCAGTTCTTGCGGCCAATGATAGAAGACCTTAACACATTCACTGCCAGCGACCCGCTAGGCGGGTTCTCTGTTCGTAGGCGCTTACGGTTTTTTCCCGTGTTATCGGCTACGCTCGTAGCGCGTAGCTCGCGCTGGCACTGAATGTGTTAAAAGCTACCAATTTGATCCGCCATCTATTTTCAATTTAGTTTAGTGAAAATGTTATAATGGTTTAGGGAAAATTAACGATTTTATGTTTTTGGTGACCCGTGCTAACTTTTTTTAAAGCAAATCCGTGATAGAAGTATATATAACTATAACTATAGATGGTCAAGCAAATCTTGTCAGTAGAAAAAGGCGCGAAATTCAAATTTTCTATGGGACGATATCCTTTCGCGCCTAAATTTTTCAAATTTGCCGCCTTTTTCTACTGACAAGACCTGCTTGACCCAGTATAGTTTTCCAGTTTTTCTTACATGGGCGTTGTTTTGCTTTTCATTATCATATTTGGGTACTGTTTGCGAAATAATGCAGAAGGAAGATTTTTTAAGAAATTCTCTACCGGTCTTAAGTCATGCATGTAGTTTAGCTTGACGACTGCTAGCATACTATATAACAAGGTTAAGCCTTTTTAAACCCAGCGTTTTTTTATCTGATATGAAATAAATTTATCTTATCTTTCACAGACTATCCAAGAACCGTATGCTGACTAAAGGTCAGCGTGAAGCGGTGTCTGACTTCTTGGTAGCACTAACTTCGGCCATGCAACCTTCTATGCTGCTCAAACTGCTGAGGAAACTTACTGTAGATGTGTCCCGTCTGTCGGAGTATACTACTGTTGCGCTCAGGGTACGTAGCACATCACTTCATAACTCATACTTGATGTATATGTGGAATATTTGGGTTTATCATCAAGACAACATAACAAGAATGCTGACCAAGAGTGAAGTGTGATATTACTTAGTAGCACTAACTTTGCCATGCAACCTTCTATGCTGCTCAAACTGCTGAGGAAACTTACTGTAGATGTGTCCCGTCTGTCGGAGTATACTACTGTTGCGCTCAGGGTACGTAGCACATCACTTCATAACTCATACTCGAAGTATATGTGGAATATTTGGGTTTATCATCAAGACAACATAACAAGAATGCTGACCAAGAGTGAAGTGTGATATTACTTAGTAGCACTAACTTTGCCATGCAACCTTCTATGCTGCTCAAACTGCTGAGGAAACTTACTGTAGATGTGTCCCGTCTGTCGGAGTATACTACTGTTGCGCTCAGGGTACGTAGCACATCACTTCATAACTCATACTCGAAGTATATGTGGAATATTTGGGTTTATCATCAAGACAACATAACAAGAATGCTGACCAAGAGTGAAGTGTGATATTACTTAGTAGCACTAACTTTGCCATGCAACCTTCTATGCTGCTCAAACTGCTGAGGAAACTTACTGTAGATGTGTCCCGTCTGTCGGAGTATACTACTGTTGCGCTCAGGGTACGTAGCACATCACTTCATAACTCATACTCGAAGTAAATATTTGGGTTTATCATCAAGACAACATAACAAGAATGCTGACCAAGAGTGAAGTGTGATATTACTTAGTAGCACTAACTTTGCCATGCAACCTTCTATGCTGCTCAAACTGCTGAGGAAACTTACTGTAGATGTGTCCCGTCTGTCGGAGTATACTACTGTTGCGCTCAGGGTACGTAGCACATCACTTCATAACTCATACTCGAAGTATATGTGGAATATTTGGGTTTATCATCAAGACAACATAACAAGAATGCTGACCAAGAGTGAAGTGTGATATTACTTAGTAGCACTAACTTTGCCATGCAACCCTCTATGCTGCTCAAACTGCTGAGGAAACTTACTGTAGATGTGTCCCGTCTGTCGGAGTATACTACTGTTGCGCTCAGGGTACGCAGCACACCACTTCATAACTCATACTTGATGTATATGTGGAATATTTGGGTTTATCATCAAGACAACATAACAAGAATGCTGACCAAGAGTGAAGTGTGATATTACTTAGTAGCACTAACTTTGCCATGCAACCTTCTATGCTGCTCAAACTGCTGAGGAAACTTACTGTCGATGTGTCCCGTCTGTCGGAGTATACTACTGTTGCGCTCAGGGTACGTATCACACCACTTCATAACTCATACTTGATGTATATGTGGAATATTTGGGTTTATCATCAAGACAACATAACAAGAATGCTGACCAAGAGTGAAGTGTGATATTACTTAGTAGCACTAACTTTGCCATGCAACCTTCTATGCTGCTCAAACTGCTGAGGAAACTTACTGTAGATGTGTCCCGTCTGTCGGAGTATACTACTGTTGCGGTCAGGGTGTGTATTACATCATAACTCCCTAGCAGTTTGTCTTATAATTCTATCTGTAGTGCAAATGTAGGAGTAACGGCGGCTAAAGGATCGTCCACACCTTTGCTCTAAATACACTGATGCTGATGCACCGTGGATAAATTTTTAACGCTAACTCATACTTGAAGTTTGAGAAAAACATGGCATTCGAGACTCGGTCATCAGAGCAACTTTGGTTTTGATTTATTAGGGATTTTAACAACAGAATAAAGAATTAACGCATAAAAAGTATCCAATTTTTATTAAAGTTAATTCATTTTTAGGTTTCGTAGACAAAGGGTAAAAACGGGACCCTATTACTAAGTTTCCTCTGTCCGTCCGTCTGTCTGTCACCATGCTGTATCTCATGAATCGTAATAATTAGGCAGTTGAAATTTTCACAGATAATGTATTTGTGTTGCCGCTATAACAACAAATACTAAGAAGTACGGAACCCTCGGTGGTGTTGGCAAGTCCAGCAGAACGAAACTCTATTAATTCCTTTTTACATTTCTCTGTGCTCTATGCTCTAGTTCTATTTTTGAATGCTGTTATGCACATTTCCACCTAAAGACCTAAGTTACGTGTAAATTGTGCTTTTGATAAAATATGGTTATTGTGTTTACAAGACGCTTTTGACTTCTGCGCTCATAAAGAATCAGCCCAAATCGACCTGCACCGCTGAACAGGTCGGCGAGTCCGACTCGCACTTGTCGGATTTTTTATTTATCAACGATGTTGTCCACAGTTGCTAACGTTACACTACGAGCGCTGCGCTAAATACTACGGTAGCTCTGGCTCCGGCGGTTCCTCGGACGAAGAGAAGCGTCTCACCATGATGCTGTTCAGCAACATCTTCGATTCCCTCAGCAAGATGGACTACGACCCTGAACTGTTTGGGAAGGCGCTGCCTTGCCTCATCGCTATTGGTAAGACTTTTACGCTTTTAGTCGCTCAATTTGGCGCTAGATGGCGCTGTACTGGTGGCGACGAATCCTACATCGCGCTAACGAAGTGTCGTCGTAAAATCTATAAGTAGGTATAATTTTGAGTCACTTGAGCCTCTAAGTGAATTGTGTTGCTTAATGCCTTTATAATCAGGGCTTGAGTAAATTGTATGTCTCCTTGAGAGGCATATATCAAGAGACATGGCTTTGAGGAGAAGCGTCTCACCAAGTCACCATGATGCTGTTCAGCAACATCTTCGACTCCCTCAGCAAGATGGACTACGACCCTGAACTGTTTGAAAAGGCGCTGCCTTGCCTCATTGCTATCGGTAAGTTTACTGAATTTTACAATAGATGGCCCTGCACCGATAGTGGGGGATCCTGCATCGCGCTAACGAAGTGTCGACGTAGAATCTTTTAGTAGATTTAGATAAGTATTCGAATTAGGTTTGTATGTAAAATTCTAGAGCCTTTAAGTGAATTCTGTTGCTTAATGCCTTTATAATCAGGGCTTGAGTAAAATCTATGGCTCCTTGAGAGACATGGCTCTTAGGAGAAGTTCCTTACCATGTTGCTAGTCAGCAACATCTTCGATTCCCTCAGCAAGATGGACTACGACCCTGAACTGTTTGGGAAGGCGCTGCCTTGTCTCATCGCTATCGGTAAGACTTTTACGCTTTTAGTCGCTCAATTTGACGCTATATGGCGCTCTACTGGTGGCGACGAATCCTACATCGCGCTAACGAAGTGTCGTAGAATCTATAAGTAGGTTAATGGGTATAATTTTGAGTAAGATGAGCCTCTAAGTGAATTCTGTTGCTTAATGCCTTTATAATCAGGGTTTGAGTATAATGTATAGCTCCTTGAGAGGCATATCAAGAGACATGGCTTTGAGGAGAAGCGTCTCACCATAATGCTGTTCAGCAACATCTTCGATTCCCTCAGCAAGATGGACTACGACCCTGAGCTGTTTGGGAAGGCGCTGCCTTGTCTCATCGCTATCGGTAAGTTTACTGAATTTGACGATAGATGGCCCTGCACCGATGGTGGGGGATCCTGCATTGCGCTAATGAAGTGTCGACGTAGAATCTATAAGTAGATTTGGGTGTAAAATTCTAGAGCCAGAGTTGGTAAGACTTGCGCTTTTAGTCGCTCAATTTCACGCTAGATGGCGCCGTACCGCTGGCGTCGAATCCTACATCGCGCTAACGCAGTGTCGTCGTAAAATCTATAAGTAGGTTAATGGGTATCATTTTGAGTAAGGTGAGCCTCTAAGTGAATTCTGTTGCTTAATGCCTTTATAATCAGGGTTTGAGTATAATGTATGGCTCCTTGAGAGGCATATCAGAGGCTCTGAGGAGAAGCGCCTCACCATGATGCTGTTCAGCAACATCTTCGATTCCCTCAGCAAGATGGACTACTACCCTGAGCTCTTTGGAAAGGCGCTGCCTTGTCTCATCGCTATCGGTAAGTTTACTGAATTTGACGATAGATGGCCCTGCACCGATGGTGGGGGATCCTGCATTGCGCTAATGAAGTGTCGACGTAGAATCTATAAGTAGATTTGGGTGTAAAATTCTAGAGCCACAGTGAATTCTGCTGCTTAATGCCTTTATAATCAGTTTGAGTATAATGTATGACTCCTTAAGAGACATATCAAGAAACATGGTGACGTTCCTTACCATGTTGCTGACCAGCAAGATGGACTACAACCTTGAACTGTTTGGAAAGGCGCTACCTTGTCTTGTTGCTATCGGTAAGTTTACAGAATTAACGGCTAGATGGCGCTATAAGGCTATAAAATTAGGGATTCGAAATGAATATATTTCTTACGGCAAAACAATGAGAAAATATGAACGGGAATAAGAATGAACGTATATTTTGTACACAATTTTCAAGGTCAAGGTCACCTTACCTAAGCATATATTTGGTTGCAGGTTGCGCTCTGCCGCCGGACTACTCTCTGGTCAAGAACTACGATGATGAGTTCTATGGCAAAGAACAACAATCCACCGGTATGTATAGTTTTTCCACCTTTATCCTCTAGCCGCTCACAGAAAAAAAATGCTAAACATGCAATTCTGATTTGTCAAAAGAAAGAAGAGGAAGATAATGGGAGGCCTTTTTATAGGTCTGTGGGCGGATTAGGTATAACTTTAAATAGAGACTAACTTTAAATATATCATTTATCCTAATACAATGCCATAAATGACATTAACAAAGTGTGAAAATATCACAAATAAAATGTATCTTATTTTTTGCTCAGGCGGTCCAGACAACCCGCAATACGACCCTCAGCCAATCAACACGTCATCAGTCGCACTCAACAACGATCTCAACACCATTGTCCAGAAATTCTCAGAGCATTACCACGATGCCTGGGCTTCCAGGTAACGCTTTAGTAATTTAAATCATGCTTAACCCTTAATTTGGCAACGTCCAAAATACTGGACATATATTGTATTTTTTTTCTTAACCAGTATCATTGCTACTATTGAGCACCGAGGTTTTAACTCACGACCTTCCGTGTTTTTTGTCGATTTAAGGGTTAATTCAGATTATTAATTAAGGTAGAAGATTGTTATTGTTTATCCCATCATTTATGTCAGTTATGGCTTCACAAATATCAGATTCATATTTACATTATATTGCCATTATCACTCTTAATTATTATCGTTGTGTCGTCAGCAAAAACAGTAAGTATTTGGGCTTCAAAAAAAAACTAGATTATCTCGACTTTGTTCTGTGTATTTAGTATAAATAAATATTAATCGTACTCAACAGGAAAATCGAAAACGGTTGGGTGTACGGCGAATCCTGGTCGGACAGTCAGAAGTCTCATCCCCGCCTCAAGCCATACAACATGCTAAATGACTACGTAAGTATTTTCTCTATACTCTTGATTTAAATAATTTGGTATTTAACAAAAAACTAGTGCCTTCGTCAATTCTTGGGATTAGGTTGCTAAGAGGCCCATGAGCCGTGGCAAAATGCCGGTATAACGCGAGGAAGAAGGTATTTAACGAAAAACACCCTTTGAATCTCGAAAGGCTCTTATAATTTGAAACAAATGTAACGAATACCCAATGTCCTAAAAATAGAACATTTTAAAATCGTGAAAATTATAAAAAGTGCTTTGAAGGGCTTATTCCTATAATATTAACATACCTTTATATTCGTTATTTCAAATCGGTTGAGTATCAAGAAAATTATCAAAATACATTATTATTGATTACTTTATATCCCGCTACCCTAAGGTTGTCTGAAGACATCGCTTACAGCGATAAGACCGCCGTTTGCTACCTTTATTTACATTTTAATCTGTTTTTAAATTTTGTTTTCTTTCCGGTGCAATAAAGTATATTTATTATTCTCTTTATTTATTTCTCATCTTAAGTTAGGTTATTTATAATATGAATATAAAAGTAAAATATAAAAACACATAAAAAATAATATAAACACATTATAAAAAACCTAACCTACGGTGCCGCCAGCAGCGGGGCAAGGCCCAAGCTACCGGTGGTCAGGGCTGCAGAGAGAGGAACCGGCGGACTATCCGCGCCGTGTCCAAGATCACCGCCTTCTGCATCTGACCCTTGATTTGGATCAACATTTGGATTTGGATTTGGAACACCTTGAGAGACTTTATTTATATTTATTATTATACCTCCCTTAAATTAACTTTTCTTACAGGAAAAGGAGCGCTACAAGGAACCAGTCCGCGAGTCCCTAAAAGCGCTACTAGCGATCGGCTGGTCGGTGGAACATTCCGAAGTCGACCTGCCCAGTACCAACAGGAGCTCCATGCGACGACAATCCAAGTCTGGTGGCGTAAGTATTTAGTTCGCCTAACCAGGCGCGGCTCACTCCGCGATTTCGTCGCTTTGCTACAGGTAGCTAAAAGTACATCCGTTCCACACTAATTTTGGTGGCTAGCCATAAGCCGCGCGTGGCGCTGTCGCCACCTAGCGGCCATATCTGTCCTAATAGTAACAGACGCGTTTTGTTAGAGAGTGAGTCTTCTGTACCTAGTACTATTATTTATTCTGTAGCCTACCTACGGAGTAACACACTTGAATAATTTAATGACACGTTTCAAAATGACTGACAATATACCCCTTTTTGGCCAAAAACTGAATCCACAAAATATCCATATTTTAATTATCAGATCGTTATTAGTTCGATAACTGCGCCCATCATAATCGGACTTAATGATTCGAGATTCACTGTAATTAACCTATAATAATTATGCTTCATACTGTCTATTTTATTAACGCTGTCAGGACGAGATGGATAAGAGCAAAGAAACGGTAACTTTATGTTCTTTTTAGTTTATATCATGCCCAAGCAATTTTCAGAAACATACGGATTCTGTCCAATGTTCTCAAACAAGGACATTCCATAAGTTGCTCCGTATAAACGCGATTACAAGTCGATAATAAATTTACTGTTTATTTAACAATAAACTCATGTAAAAAATTTACTTCTGTTAATTCGCGTTTGTACGGGGCAACGGTAGAAAATTACGTGGAGTAGTTGTAGTTTCCTGGGACCGCATAAAATAAAGTTCTCCCTATTAAGAACCAATAAATAGTAGATTGTACAACAAGGGCATAAAGTGACCCATTGTCACCCGAGGCAATTTTTTGGTCTGAGCGAAGCGAAGACCAAAATAGTAGACGAGGGTAAAAATGGACATTGCCCAAGGACAAGGCCCTTGTTGTACACTCTGCTTTTCACTTCGATTGCGAGGAAAATATACAAAAAATCTAATATTTTAGGTTATTTTAACGTATTTATTCAAGACTAAAGAAAATAGTTCTTGGGCCGGTCGGGGGCGCGGGGCACGCCGCTCGGGAGAGCGCCGGTCGGGGGCGCGCCGGCAGGGCTGGCAGTTTGTATGGCAGAATGTGGACTTTATTGCTAAGTCAATAAGGGTCGTTTGCACCAAGCTGTTCGTATCGTTAAAGAGTTCGCTAAATTTTTATGTATGGAAAGTTTCATAGTAAAGTGCCGGGGCGCGCCGGCTGACGTTGATCAGTCTGTCAAATGTGGTTGGTGCAACTGGCCCTTAGGGTCGTAATAGATGATATGGTCTAGAGCATAAAATGCGATTTTATGTCGTCTACGCACGACATAAAGGTGCACTTTTTGAGCATGAGAAGTGAAAATTATATTTTATAAAACAGTTTTCAGGTGAGATTGCTTACCTTTTTCTAATAATAAAAAAAATGTTTTCGAAAGCGACATAATATATATAATATTAGTTTATAATTTTTATTATGCTGCCAAAAGGAGACTGACCAAGAAAAAATAACGATCGTTTTTTTGTTTCCTAGTTTGTATAGTTGTTATAAATGTAGCTACGGAATAAAAAGATATATGAATATTTGTATTATTGTCTATATCATTAATGCTGCTTATCGTAGGAAAAAACGAATAAGGAAAAGGATACGGTATTTTAAAATTTATTTTATGTATAGAAATTTAATTTGCATGTTTGTTTACCCTTTATAGTATTACACATTCCCTTTGTATATATATCCTAAAACCCAATGTCATTTAAAAAGGACAAATTCATATCGACTTTAAAATTGTCATGGAATTAATGATTTCCAATTTAAAATAGTATAAATTCCTTTGGGACTTAGTAGGCTGTATCTGTTTTATTAAAGTTACAAATTACAATTATACCTACAAATAAACTGGCAACATTGATATCATTGACACTAATTGTCGGCTGCTCAAGGCATACGTCAAGATTTACTGTTAGGAAGAGGTCAGATTGAGCGGCATTTTGACCAGTGTTGCCGGTTCAGACCAGTACATTAATTGTAAATTGTAACTTCAAATTGAGTCCAGTTGTTGTAAATAACCCCCTAAAGCCCACGGTCCTATATGTAGTACCAACCATTTCTATGTACATACAGGGTGGAAAGGCACGACGATCCTTCCCGGAAGTATTAGGTCGTTTAAGTGATACAGAGACTATTGGTAATGGTAAGAATCGTTAATTGAGTAAAAAATAAAAATTGCAAAAATACTACTTTTTAACTGTGGTGATAACCCTATAGCATGTGCACATGACGGCTAGATTAAGGATCTCCGTCGGGAAAGCTCGGGACTTTACACTTTTTTCCGATCGTTGACAGTATCGCAATGATGTATGAATGACGCATAAATGTCAAATAAATCAAATGCATGCAAAAATATTACAAACAATTTTATTACTTTCTTAGATAATTACTTTTTTCCAATATTTAATACTATCTTCTTTTCACATACGGTGTTCAAATGTACCTCCGTGTATTACAACGCCGCCGCAGCCCGTACCCGAGTATGTCGATGCACATGCGATATAGTGTATGCTCTTCGTCATTTATCCTCCGCAGAAAGCACCAATTAGCCTTTGTCTCATTTCGTCCGCAGTTTCACATTCCGTTTGGTTTGGTACACCATATCTTTTACACAGCCCCACAAATTTAAATAGCCACGAGCATCTAACATTTTTATTTGAAGAATATGACATTCAATAAGTATATTCAATGAAAATTTAATTTCAAACATCAGACGTCTTGTCTATTTCCTACCACGCAAGAAGGTTTGTTAGTTTGGTATTGAAGAAGTATTTATTCTTGATTTATTCTTAGTATTTAATTTTTGCAAGTTCATTTGGTGCAACTAATACAACCTACTTGTTATTTTTAATTATTTTAGATAGTTTCCAATTATTCGAAAATAATTTTGTGAAACGTGTTAAGAAACTAAAACCTTTTTATCAGTCAAGGAAACCAGAGATATTTATAAGACGATTGCGTACTTTTGAGTGGTTGTCAATGTCACCATTTGAACTGTCGTTGTAAACAATGTTGTGGTTAGTATTATTAATATTAAGGAATAACATAACTATTTCATTCAAGTATTGAACAAGTGGAACCACTAAGAAAGCGAAAATCCTGCAATGATTCTTACCGTGCTGTAAGCAGACCTAAAAATGGTTAGATGGCAACAAATTAGCATAATTTCCTGTCGAATACTGATTGTTTACAAGTAAGTTCATTGACCCTGTCACCTGTTAGGGTTAGAACAAAGTAGTTTTTTGCGTGGATGTTTAAAAGGTCATAATTTAGAAACGGTTGCCCATATTAACATAGTTTCTATGGAGATAATATAGAGCTTAGGCTAAACTATCTCCCATTTCCGGAAAGGATCGTCGTGCCTTTCCACCCTGTATAATGTATTGTTTAAATTATTTTCAAATGGAGCAAAGTTACATTTCACTTGTTCTGTGTAGTTTCGAAACAAAAGAAATTCTACCATATTTTCTGCTTGCCATTTTTTCTAGTACTTAGGGTCTTAGGACAATTTTATTGGAATAAATCAACGACTAAAAGAAGACCCCAGACAATAAATAGCGATTTTCAGTATGATATCACTGGCCCAATATTACAGGGTTCTATGTTACATTTTCAAGATAGTTGAAATTCGACTTCACTGTGACAATGTTCAAATTTCAGTTCGATAAAAGTCAAACATAGAACCCTGCAATATGGCGCAGGTTAGTTATTTTCAATTCTGTTTGAGAATGTAAATTATTTGAAAAAAAACCTTATTGCTAGGATATAAGGTCCAATAATGGTCCGTTTTTGCTGTTAGTTAATAACTTTAGTATCCTTGTAAAATATCTATGTCCTAAGTAGAGATGCACCGGATATTCGGTTACTATCCGGTATCCGGCCTATCCGGCCATTATTAGACTACCGGCCGGATCCCGGATAGGACCTACTATCCGGCCGGAGACCGGATAGTAAATTTGCTTGATTTCGGAGTAAACAAATTGGGTTTATGAAATAGTCACGGTCATAATCGTACTCGTTTATTATTAAAAAAAAAAATTTAATATGCCACTGACTTGTTTGATTTCGAAGTTTTCGAACCTATTAATGTTCACCACGAAACAGGTCAAAACCTGCACAAAGCGCATCTGAAAAACCGAAATGTAGATATAGTTCCGCCGGCCGGATTTTCGGCGGCCGGATACCGAATATTCGGCCGATGGTCAGGCCGAACATCTGGTATCCGGCCGATGGTCAGGCCGAACATCCGGTATCCGGCGAAACAACTATCCGTTGCATCTCTAGTCCTAAGCTTGGTGTGCCCCTGTGTTAACCCTAAATGTTGTTTTCATATCCCGACAGCAGCGCCCGCCAGACCCTGTGGTGAGTAAACCTGGACCCTCTTAACACATTCACTGCCAACGACTAAGCGTCTTCTCTGTTCGTAGGCATTTTTCGCTACAAAGCGGAAAAGACATGTTATCGGCTACGAACATAGCGCATAGCTCGGGCGGACAGAGAATACGTTAACTGTTAATGTATAGTAACTAACTTGGCATTGTTATATAAATAATGTGTATACATGTGTGTTCCGACCTTTTTTATCGACATGTGTAGTTAAATTTAAAATATTTTCGCTGTTGTTTTTCTAAAGTAAATTATATTATATGTTGCTAAACATATTAAGTGAAGTTCCCAACTTTCGATAATAAAAGTACCACAAATATCATCGTTTTGAACTCAGTAGATACGTATTTGAGCGTTTTCTAAAAAAAAAATTTACATTTCATTCATGTCTTCAAAATATTGACTTCTTGGGCTCATTTTATTCAGAATCATTTGTACATTCAAAAAAATGAGCCCATGTAAAATGAGCCCAAGAAGTCAATATTTTGAAGACATGAATGAAATGTACAACATTTTGGAAAACGCTCATTTTGACGGTATAAAATTACATTGTCGTTATGACCTTACAAAAGTTCGCTACAAACCTAAAAAACTATGCTTCCGCTACGACATAGCGGTACAAGCCTAGCTTAGCAGTAAGTTAACCATTACAATATATTTCAGACGGACTCAGCGACCCCATTCAACTACAATCCGCATCCTGTCGACATGACCAATTTGACTCTGTCGAGAGAAATGCAGAACATGGCTGAGAGATTAGCTGACAACGCTCACGATATCTGGGCTAAGAAGAAGAAAGAAGAACTTACTACGAACGGAGGTAATACCAGGAGCCCATTTCTCGAACGATATTAGTCTAATATTATTAGTGTGTTGTCATGACAACCCATACGATTTCACAGTTCGTGGACTAATAATATTAGACTAATATCGTTCGAGAAATGGGCCCCAGGCGTGGCTCACTCCGCGATTTCGTCGCGTCGCTACAAGTACATGCGGCCCACACCAATTTTGGTGTCTAGCAGTAGTAGTTGCCGCGCACCGCTACGGAACGGACGCCTGCTCGCACTTGCACCACCTTGCAGTCATATTTGTCGTAATAGACGAGTTTTTATTCTTACTATTATTTATTCTGTGGTAATACATTTGAATCAGTTGATATAACCGCCGATGCTTTAGACATAATGTTAGGAGCTGTTTTACAACAGCACGTATATACACACTCTTTTATTACGTGAAATCGATGTTGAAACATAAGCGCAAAGCAGACGATATATTGTTGTGTGCGTGACATATAACGATTGCAATGGCTTCTGTGTGTGGCTTGAAACACTGCTCTTCGCTATACAGCCAATCAGTAGATCAAATAGTTTGACTTTTTTTTTTGGAGCTGTGTCAAAGCGCAGAGAAAAAGTAATATGGCACATTCATATTTCAGGAGTGTCTTTTCAAAAGGGCTTATTTTGGTATGAAGATCATAGAGAAATAAGCCCTTTTGAAAAGTAGTCATTTATTGTAGCGTAAAATAATTACTTATTTATAGCTTTTTCGGATCGGCAATTTAACAATTCTTTTATTCCCTACAGGCGGAATCCACCCTCAACTCGTCCCATACGATCTCCTCACCGACAAAGAAAAGAAGAAGGATCGAGAACGATCCCAAGAGTTCCTCAAATACCTCCAATATCAGGGCTACAAGCTCCACCGCCCCAGCAAGGCTCAGCAAAGCGACACGGAACAGACCACTACGGGCGTAGCAATAGAGCTTAGATTCGCTTACTCGTTGTTGGAGAAACTGATACAGTACATCGATAGGGCGACGATTAATATGAAGCTTTTGAAACCGTCGACTACGTTTAGTAGGAGGACGAGTTTTAAGACGAGTACGAGGGATATTAAGTTCTTCTCTAAGGTGAGTTTGAAAAAGTAGCCGAATTTCCACATTGGCGTTTTATATGTTAACTATTAAATCGACACAAAACATGGAAAGTCGAAGGTTCAAACCTCCTAGCCTCCTAAGGCGCAGCCATACAAATTAAAAACCTAAAATTTGACACTGAAATTTGAACCTATAGTGCAGGGAATAGAGTTGACTTTTATTTATTTGAAAATTTAACGATACAAAAGAAATGCAACTCTGTTCTAATTCAATATATGGTTTAAATTTCATCGAACTGAAGTACCATAGGTAGGACTTTGGGCCTTAGGAGGCTAGGCGCTAAATAGTAATAAAAAAAATGCAAAAAGAGGGTTAGAATGTTATCCAGGCCAGTATTTTAGAAGTTTTCGAAATATGGGTGTAAATCATATTTACTCAGTCAGTAACACGACAAGATGGAACATAAGAACCTTAAACTCGGGTTACTTTGACCCAATGGAAGGTAACTTTAACCCACATGAAAACCTCATTTGAAAATATGGTTTTAGGTTTTGGTCATATTTGGCTAAACGGTAGCTGAGGTTCTATTTATAAATGCATGCAATTTTATATTATGCGTATTTGGCACACTCTTCTAGTGTAGTTTTCTGTCCATATTTTTACTTACTATTAAGCTAATCACTTTAATAATAAACTTCTTTGGGTATTTATTGTTAAGTAACACTTGTAGAATTGTGATGTTTATATGTTTTGAATTCCTTACAAGCATAACAAAACGGAACATAAGTATTTCAAGAAGGTACTGTTGTTCCTTTAATGTTTTGCATGATTGACACACTGCCATTACATACTTGCCTGTCTATATACAGCATGTTTTACCACTGTTACATAACATTCCTACACTATTTAATTACACAAACGGGTCTACCGCGATATAATTTTATAATTTGAGTCTTTCCGTGACCACAGCTGGTACAACTTAGATGAAACCTCGGAATTTAAGGTAAAAACAATGAAATTATATCGCGGTAGACCCGTGTGTGTAATTAAGTATGTGTACAAAATGCGAGAGTTTAAAGCAGTGGTGGGCAAACTTTCTTCATGGGGGGCCAGAAAGTTTAGGAAATTTAAGTGGAGGGCCAGAATTGTAGCCAAAATGTATTTTGATTTGCGATAATCGTGGGCCAATGCCATATACTAAATATACTAATTATTTCATAGGACCGGCGGCGGGCCGGACTGGCCCGCGGGCCGTACTTTGCCCACCACTGGTTTAAAGTGTTATATTCCTAGACTACACGAACTTGTATGGCATCACTCACAGTTTAACCAACTTCATAATTTTAAATTGGTCAGGATCTTCGATGTATGCTCCCTGATTTATTCAAGACGTCTGGTCTGATTTGTTTTTTTTTTTTTACATTACATTCGATTCCCTTGTAACCAAGTCATAATCTGACTCCTAGAAAAGACCAAATGGAACTTTTCAAATATCTTACACGTATGCCACGCATATAGTGATATCAGTATTTTTATAGTAACTCTTGCATTTGCTGTCATCATTGGAAACAGTGGATTTGATAATCCATAAAAAAAAATTAAAGTTTGAAACTGTTTGCTGAAATTGAATCTTTTTTCTTAAGAGTTACGGCTTCAACAATTAAATCAATAGGCATCAACTGCCTTTCATTACACACCATCCCTGTTTCAAATAGCAATACAGTGAACGATATATCAAACGGTAATATACGTAATTGCGAATATTTTGCTGTCCAGGTGGTCCTGCCCCTCATGGAGAAATACTTCTCGACGCATCGTAACTACTTCATAGCAGTGGCAACGGCGACCAACAACGTCGGTGCGGCCAGTTTGAAAGAGAAGGAGATGGTAGCAGCGCTGTTTTGTAAGCTAGCCAGCTTGCTCCGTTCTAGGTAAGTATCAGAAATACTTCTCATCACATCGCAACTACTTCATAGCAGTGGCAACAGCGACCAACAACGTCGGTGCCGCCAGTTTGAAGGAAGAGGAGATGGTAGCAGCGCTGTTTTGTAAGCTAGCCACCTTGCTCCGTTCTAGGTAAGTATGAGAAATACTTCTCATCACATCGCAACTACTTCATAGTAATGGCAACAGCGACCAACAACGTCGGTGCGGCCAGTTTGAAGGAAGAGGAGATGGTAGCAGCGCTGTTTTGTAAGCTAGCCAGCTTGCTACGATCTAGGTAAGCATCAGAAATACTTCTCAACACATCGCAACTACTTCATAGCAGTGGAAACAGCGACCAACAACGTCGGTGCCGCCAGTTTGAAAGAGAAGGAGATGGTAGCAGCGCTGTTTTGTAAGCTAGCCAGCGTGCTGCGATCTAGGTAAGTATCAGAAATACTTCTCATCACATCGCAACTATTTCATAGCTGTGGCAACAGCGACCAACAACGTCGGCGCCGCCAGTTTGAAAGAGAAAGAGATGGTAGCAGCGCTGTTTTGTAAGCTAGCCAGCTTGCTACGATCTAGGTAAGTATCAGAAATACTTCTCATCACATCGCAACTACTTCATAGCAGTAGTTAGCTTGCTGCGTTCGAGGTTAGTATTTTTAACCCTCGTCGCAAAATACGGTTGTTATATGTTTGACGCCAATGTATGTCTGTCTGTGGCATCGTAGCTCTCCAACAGATGGACCGATTTCGATGCGGTTTTTTTACGTGTAAGCGAGTTTTCTTGCGGTGGTTCTTAGCTATGTTTGATAGAAATTGATCCAGCAGTTTGTAGAGTATCAGCTTTTTTTCAAAATGATGTAAGGCCTTTTTGGCATTAAATGTTTTATTTTTTCATCTGGGTTGAATATTCTGATGGTAGTAAATTTCGTTAACACCAGAAAAGTCCTATGAATCGTCAGATGTTTTGTCATGGTGTCTTTAACTTGATGGATAGGTGACATTCAGAAAATTCTAGGTTACTTCTTTATAAGACAAACGGAGCAATAAATAGTAATAATGATGATGATTTTTTTCCGTTTTTCAGACTAGCAGCATTCGGGCCAGACGTGAGGATCACCGTCCGATGTCTCCAAGTCCTCGTGAAAGGCATCGACGCCAAGTCCCTCGTCAAGAACTGTCCTGAATTCATCAGAACATCCATGCTCACGTTCTTCAATAATGTGGCTGATGATTTGGGGCATACTATACTGAACTTACAGGATGTGAGTAACGTTATTTTCATTTTCTTCTAAACACACAAGCAGAGCTTGTAACCGGTTTTTTTGTAAAATCCGAAATAGCCCAAAATGTTTAATTATTTAATGCTTTTTACGTAGGACTGAGTCATGTATTTAGTTAACAACTTCAATTAGATTGTCCCATTAAAAATTAAATAATAAACCAAAGAACGTAATAATACCGGTATTTTTTGTATGAAAAAAAAACCGGTTCCGAGCCTTGCACACAAGACAAAATGCAAAGTAAGCCAGTTTTTTGACAAAGTAATTTTTGCCATATTCTAAAATTATATTTTTTAAGCTTAAGCCCGTTATGACCCCTTGACACATTTTGTGGTCTCATTGAGAAATTTGAGGACACTAGATGCATCCTGCGTTCTTGATGCTGTAAGAAAGTCATTATTTTCACGTAGCGTGGTCCGATATATTAGGGCTAAGGCAGGCGTGGCTCATTCCGCGATGTCATCGCGTCGCAACAAGTAGGCTGCGCGTGGCGCTTGCGCCACCTAGCAGTCATATCTGTCCTAATCGTAGCAGACGCGTTTTGTTAGAGAGTGAATCTTCTGTACCTAGTACTATTATTTATTCTGTGGCTAAGGGCAGGGCAACCATACTAAATGCTAAAAGAAAGTCGTCCTTAAGTAGCCAAAGGTTCTCGATTCAGTTTCATCCCAAGATAGAGTTCCCGCTACCTGGATTGCGACGATCTTACATGTTTGTTAAGCATGTCTGTATCTTTAGGTATTTAAATAAAAGTAAACAAACAATTTGTACATTTTCGGGTAATTATAACATTTATTGGTTAACCGACCAAAATACAAAACCGCCAGGATCAGTCACTGAACGACCTGACTTTAACCGACATTATTTGATCATGTAATGTTTTCATCTGCCCTCAACTGCCTTAAGGAGACATTTGAGGGTAGATTTTGTTTACTTTTACTCAAATACCCAAAGATACAGAGTATAGTATTTAGCGGGATAACAAAGTTAAATTTGGCCTTATTGGAAAAATTATGTACCTATTTATCTGCTCGGCCACGTTTTGAGAATGGAGGAGGATCGCGGCGCTAAAAGGGCATACCTGGGACGCTCGGTAGGGCGGAGGCCGATCGAACGTCCCAGGTATCGCTGGGGCAATGCAGTTGAAGCGGACTTGCGCGATCTCCATGCCGATAAATGGCGGGAGATGGCACAGGATCGAGACAATTGGCGTGTACTTGTGTCGGAGGCCAAGACTCATTTTGGATCGCTGCGCCATTAAGTACGTACGTACGTACTTATCTGCTTGTGCCATCTTCTGCAGGGTAAATACGCGCACCTACGAGGTACGCACTTGAAGACGTCCACGTCACTGGGTTACATCAATGGTGTGATTCTTCCAGTCCTGACCGCCAAGTTTGATCACCTTGCTAACTGCGAGTACGGGGCCGATTTGCTGTGTGAGTATCAAAATTAATCAATTATTAAATCTTAGTACTTCTATAGTAATATTATCTTCGGGTACCGCGATAGTTACTCAAACTTTGGAAACGGGTTATATCTCCCTATGTCTAGTAGTATTAAAGTTTGAATATATTTCGTTTATTGCTTTATTCTCTAGCTGTAAGATTCGACTTCGATTGTGTTGTATGATTGTCGATCGTTCTGGCCTAGTGGGTAGTGACCCTGCCTGTGAAGCCGAGGGTTCTGGGTTCGAATCCCGGTAGGGCATTTAAATATGTGATGAGCACAATATATATTTGTTCCTGAGTCTTGGGTATTTTCTAAGTATATAAGTATGTATATCGTCGCCTAGCACCCATAGTACAAGCTTAGTGCTTAATGCTTAGTTCGGGGCTAGGTTGACTTGTGTAAGATGTCCCCTAATGTTTATTTAATTATTCCCATACGCACATTTCTGCCCTTAAAATATTGAATTTTTTTAAATAATTATTTACCTATACATTTTATTTCACAGTGGACGAGATCCAAGTGGCATCGTACAAGATCCTCGGCTCCCTATACACTCTGGGCACCGACGCGAGCCTGACACACGATAGGAAGTACCTGAAGACTGAAATAGAGAGACACAAACCCGCTTTGGTAAGTTACCAAACCACCATGAGGCCCTACAGGAACCAGGGCTCGGAACCGGTATTGAAATACCGGTATTTCGAACTTTGTTATTAAACGTGTTTAATACAGGGTGGCCAAATAAGTGCATTCCCGTTGCCAGGGTGGTTTTGGAATTATGCTGAGCAACATTTACTATGGGACCAACCACGAAATAATAAAAAAATTTGACTGTTTCATACATTTTGGCTTGTCCATTTTCTATGGGAGGGTAATTTTTTTTTACTCCCAAAACCTCCCTGGCAACGGGAATGCACTTTTTTTTTGGCCACCTTGTATATTTAAAACTAACAAAAAGTAATATTTTGTTATTGTAAAACTATTAAACCTAATTAAAAACTAAAAATCTAAATACCTGTTAATATCGTTATGGGTATTTCAGGTATTTTTATAGTATAATTTGTGTAATCCGCATATCTCAAGAAAGAAGAGAAAAATAACTTACCCCCTTCTTTATAAAACTTTAGGGGCCTGTTTTAGTTAAATTACGTTTTATCCCTTTCTTACAAATACATAAGTCAAAATGGCAGATAAAGACAAACGATTCGTAGCTAATTCAGACTAGTAACGCGTTTATGAATGACGACATTAGTGTTTTTTTGTGTTCTTCAGGGTTCCTGCTTAGGTGCCTTCAGTTCTACATTCCCGGTGGCGTTCTTGGAGCCTCATCTCAACAAGCACAATCAGTTCTCGCTGCTCAACCGCATAGCAGACCACTCTCTCGAGGCGCAAGGTGAGATTGAGGCACAAATAAGTTACTTAAACATGTACTAGATATTAGTGGCTCAGTTAGCTGTAGACCTAGCGAACCCCCCAAGGCTATGTAAAAAAAACTATAAACTAACTAAATCGACAAAAATATAGCGGAGTCTTAGTAATAGGGTCCCGTTTTACCCTTTGGGTACGGAACCCTAAAAAACTATAAACTAAATCGACAAAAATATATATTTAATTATCGAACTTGCTCACAAAATTTCACTAGAATCTGTTGAGAAATGCGACCTGTAGAGGAGAGCAGGGGCCCATTTCTCGAACAATATTAGGCTAATAATATTAGTGTATTGTCACGGAAACCCATATGATTTGACAGGTTGTGGACTAATGAAAATCGGGCAAGTGCGAGTCGGACTCGCGCACGAAGGGTTCCGTACCATAATGCAACAAACGGCAAAAAAAAAACGGTCACCCATCCAAGTACTGACCCCGCTCGACGTTGCTTAACTTCGGTCAAAAATCACATTTGTTGTATGGGAGCCCCACTTAAATCTTTATTTTATTCTGTTTTTAGTATTTGTTGTTATAGCGGCAACAGAAATACATCATCTGTGAAAATTTCAACTGTCTAGCTGTCACGGTTCGTGAGATACAGCCTGGTGACAGACGGATGGACGGACGGACGGACAGCGGAGTCTTAGTAATAGGGTCCCGTTTTACCCTTTGGGTACGGAACCCTAAAAAACTATAAACTAAATCGACAAAAATATAGTAGTATACCCTGTAATGGACACGGAACCAGTAATGGGACAAAAAAACACAATTCCTCTAAAATAAGTATATAAAAGTAGTTTATAAACACTGGATATATTTTTATCATAAATAAGAGTCCTAGAGCTGATTATGTTTGAATTTTTATTAAATTCGGTTATTTTTTAAGAAATGTGCGTCAACCCAAAAGTTGTCGTGCCACTGAAAAAAAATATCACTAAAAATTCTTAACAACTTCGCTAAGAGAGGTGAGTTAATTTATTAAATTTTAATGAATTAATGCTTGATGAAAACTAGAATGTGTTTTGTTAATTGCATTTACCATGAGATAAGGTATATACAACACACTATGTTGTGACTCCACAGATGTAAAAAAATAGTGGTATTTGGCCCAATCCCATTATAGGAGCTGTAAAACTGCATACCTCCTATGATGGGACAATTGACATAATGATGCTTGCCATGCCATAATTTCATGTTTTAAACAATACAGAAGTAAAATGTAGTTACGAAATATGTCAACCAGGAGGTATTCTCGGACGTAGGATAAATTAATATCATTTTTCCAAACTTTTATTTAACTTGCCTTGTTAGTTAGTGTGGGTCAAATCTTGGTAGCTGAATTTGACCCACTTTTCGATTTCCGATTCAGTTGAAATTTTGTGTAAGTACGTAATTAAGTATGCAAATCGGATGATAATGCAATATTATGATAACATGGACTTGATCTGATGATGGAGACAGGAGGTGGCCATGGGAACTTTATCGCAATAAACCCTAACTAATTGTGTTTGGGTATATTAGAATTGTCTCGATGAATCTAATACAATAATAATTGGCTGTGGAAAGAAAAATACATTCAGCGATAAAAGCTTATACCAAAAATTGATTTTTTTGCCATAACTTATTCTTCATTTCAATATTTTATACTGATAGAGCAATGTCCATTATAGGGGGCCCATTACTGGATCCACGTCCATTACCGGGGGCCCATTACTGGAGCTTTGGTGTCCATGACTGGAGAAAAAAAGCATAGTTTTAATTTGTTAATTATGTGGAAACTCATTGCAGTATCTTTGATACTACACGCCTAAAACATGAAAGGCGGATAGGACTTTCATCTTTTAACACGCTAAGCGGAAGACCATTTACATGTACAAGGGAAATATCATATATACTCCAAATTTCCTCTTAAATGTCCCATGACTGGTGCTGTTACTATATATATTTAATTATCGAATTTGCTCACAAAATTTCACTAGAATCTGTTGAGAAATGCGACCTGTAGAGGAGAACAGGGGCCCATTTCTCGAACAATATTAGGGTAATAATATTAGTGTATTGTCATGGAAACCCATATGATTTGACAGTTTGTAGACTAATAATATTAGACTAATACTGTTCGAGAAATGGGCCCTAGACGGCTAGCGGGAAAGATTGCGTTAACTTTGGTTATAAAAAGTTAAAGTTTGACAATTCAGTTAGCTCAACATATGGAGTAGGAAAACGACGTCTAGTTTGACTGTCAAACTTGGTGGCATATAGGTATATCGTTGTAGACTTTAGATTTTGCATATATGTACAGATGTAGTGCATCGAAATTATTGTAGTGCATAATTATTTTCCATCGTATTTTCACGGACACGTACGAACGTGTCTTGCTGTTTCAGTCAGTCGCAGTACAAAAATTACTGACGTTGACTAAAGTTGCATGACAAATACGAAGGTTTCCGAGAAAATATGATGGAAAACAAATATGCAATACATCTGTTTAGAGATATTTTCATTAACAACTTTTTCATCCGACAGACATAATGGCCAAAATGGAGCAATTCATGCCCACACTAGAGACGATCCTCGGCGAGGTCGACCAATTCGTCGAGTCAGACAAGACCTACGTGGAAGCCCCTCATATCATCGACGTGGTGTTGCCGCTGTTATGCTCGTACTTGCCGTTCTGGTGGGCGCAGGGGCCTGACAACGTCACGCCAACCCAGGGGTAAGCGCCACTTCCTATTGTAGACCCTATAGAGTCTTTAGAGGACCCTAACAAAAGACCTTAGAAGCCCTACAAATTTTAAACGACGTCGCATGTAATAATGTAATTAAAATACTATAATTATATTTGAAATTTCACATCATAGGGACATGCGAAAATGACGGGTTCCATATTTATTTACCATTTGACTACGGAACCCTAACAACAAAGATCTTTCCGCAGGCTTTGCTGAATCTTATTAAAATTAAACGAGCAATTCTTGTTTATTTATTTATTTATATATATATTTCGGGTATCTCGGAAACGCCTCTAACGATTTCGATGAAATTTGCATATGGGGGTTTTCGGGGGCGATAAATCGATCTACTTACTTACTTACTGCCGTAGCGCAGCAACCCGAAGTGGATCTTGGCCTCTGACACTAAGGAACGCCATGCTTCTCTGTCTAGCGCCGTTTCTGTCCAATCAACGGCACCGAGCTCGTTTAGATCTTTCACGACCTCAACGCTCCAGCGATACCTAGGACGCCCAACCGGTCGTCGACCATCCGGACGGCCCGAGTACGCTCTCCATAAATCGATCTAGCTAGGTCTTATCTCTGGAAAACGCGCATTTATGAGTTTTTATGTTTTCCGAGCAAAGCTCGGTCTCCCAGATATTCTTACTAAAAATACCCATATCTTTCTTACAATAATGGCCAGTTGCACCATACCGACTGTCAACGTCATCGTAGTTCGTCAACATTTACTTGAGCTTATCTTATCTTGAGCTTAATGTTTACTTCTAGACCAAGCATGTTATTCTGTTGATGACTTTATGAAATAAATTATTATAAAATTTACTATATTAACAATTATTGCACGATCATTATTATCATATTTAGAGATTTGTAAACTTTGACTGATGTAGTATTTTTTATCTAGAATTGTAATAATTATCTTATTCTCTTATTATCTTATTTCAAATGTACCTGTGTGACCTGTAAAATATTTTTACCAATAAAGTAACTGAACTGAACTGAACTTATCAAGAGAGTGTAAAATATTTAACGTTGATCAGCTCGTTTATAGTACCTATGTGGTGCAACCCTCTTAGGGCTTAGAGAATAGAAAGCTAGTGTCAATTCAGTGAGTAGCCCAGAGTATCTATAAAAGAAAGCTAGTGTCAATGCAGTGACCTGCCCAGAGTACCTATAAAAGAAAGATAGAGTCAATGCAGTGAGTTGCCCAGAGTACCTATAAAATAAAACTAGTTTCAATTCAGTGAGTTGTCCACAGTACCTATAAAATCTTTTTTTTTTTCAGCAACCACGTAACCATGGTGACAGCGGAACACATGAACCAGCTCCTGAAGAATGTGCTGAAACTCATCAAGAAGAATATCGGCAACGAAAACGCACCCTGGATGACTCGTATAGCCACTTACACGCAACAAATTATCATCAACAGGTACTTAAACTTTTTAGGATTTATATGCCCCGTGCATGAACTATAGGGGGCAGCATAGGAGCCGTCAGATTTTTGGCGCGAGGCGTAAATGTGTCGTTTATGCTTCCGATGTAGCCCACAAGGTGGCAGAACCTACTACGCACATGGAAACGTACCGACGAGAACGGTAGATGGTAGCACTTGCTTTGGCAATGTACATGTGCACATATGTTTCCGATTCAGGCCACAAGATGGCAGACCGTCCCATCGTGCACGGTCCCTATATAGATGGCTTCGGAAAAAATCGTTTTGTTTAATTTCATCAGAACTTATTTAAGGATGGTATTCCATCTATCTAATTTCTTGGTCCAATGTCATTGCGTCTCACTCTCTCATTATCATGAAATGTGAGACGCAAATACACAATGGACCAAGAAATTAGACAGGTAGAATACCAACCTAACGTACACAAAATATCGTAGGTTTACCGCTTTCGACATAGAATTTGAAGAAAATGTTTCTTTGTAATAAGTAATGTTCATTCAACATATAAACCGGTTAATATGTGTGTATAAATAACCGATTTCGACACAGCATTTGAAGCAAAATATTTCTTTGTAATAACTAATTTTCATTCAACGTATAAACCGGTTAATATGTGTGTATAAATAACCGGCTTCGACACAGAATTTTAAGCAAAATGTTTCTTTGTAATAATTAATTTTCATTCAACATATAAACCGGTTAATATATGTGTATAAATAACCAGTTTCGACACTGAATTTGAAGCGAAATGTTTGTTTGTAATAAGTAATTTTCATTAAACAGTTCCGAAGAGTTACTTCGTGACGTGTTCCTGCCACTGGCAGAGCGTGTCAGAAAACGCACTGATACCATGTTCCACAAGGAAGAGAGCTTACGAGGATTTATCAAGGTGAGGTGTTTATGCAGTCGATTAATAATAATACGTAAAGTAATGTCACGGTAGAAGATAAAAAGTATTTAACTCATTATCTTGGCCTTTAGCTTTATTATGGCGATTTTCATATCAATCCAAAGATGATCCCCAAAACACATTGCAAAGTCAGTGTTAACAGATAAATCTACATACGGCCCGATTCGAACTGTAAGATACGTCTAGATACGATATGGATTAGATGTGTCATATCTAATCCATATACGATCGTAATATTTGACGCATCTTAAAGTTCGAATCGGGCCGATAAACAATGAAATTCTATAGGTTAGCGTCATATTTACTCAACTTTTTTTAAATGTATTTGTTTCAGTCTTCAACGGACGACACCTCACAAGTGGAGTCCCAGATCCAAGAAGACTGGCAGCTGTTAGTTCGTGACATCTACTCGTTCTATCCGCTGCTCATCAAATACGTGGATCTGCAGAGGAACCATTGGCTCAGGAATAATGTCAACGGTGAGTCTCACTTAACATCCAGATCTGCCCGCGACTTCCAATGCGTACAGTCAACGGTAAAAATATGGGTGCACAAATCATCTCAAAAATATGTCCCATAGCTCTTATGTCAGCGAATTAAGAACTATGGGACATATTTTTGAATAAGTTGGCTACACCCATATTTTTACAGTTGACTGTACAAACACTTATACCTCTCAATTACCCATTCTTTACTCACGCTTTCTAATGTTAAACTTCCTTATGAGATGCATTCCAGGAAGTATTTTGTCTCATTCCAAGTCACAAACGATCTGTATGTCAAATTTCATCCTAATCCATTTTATTTAATACGGGGAAACATCATATAAAGAGTATAAAGTAATAGTTAGTACGTGAGTCCTCTTTTACGAGGCAGCAGTTAACGAATTTTTCTTAACATCATACGGATGTGTTGTCGTTGTCAATCACCTGTTTATTCGTTAGTGTTATTGCTACGAGATAATTAAATTCGAATCAAATTAAATAATTTGTTTCTAAAACCGGGTCAGTTAAGTATATTGCAGATATTACTGTTTTGATTATGGTTACTTTTTTTTATATTATTAGCCTGGTTAAGTGTCCCACTGCTGGGCAGAGGCCTCCCCTCGCTTCCTCCACTCAACCCTGTCTTTTGTAGTTTCCCGCCAATCCGGATAAAAAAATATTTTGTTTTTGTAAACAGAGGCCGAGGAGCTATACAACCACGTTGCAGAAATATTCAACATCTGGTCCAAGAGTCAATACTTCCTAAAGGAGGAACAGAACTTCATATCCGCCAACGAAATTGATAACATGGTAAGATATCAACTTATTTTGTCAATAAATTATTAAGGAGACCTACCTGTAAAATATCCCAACTTCCATCTTCGTGTAACTCCCCCAGAAAGTCCCTTTCTCAAAATGACGGGAGGGATTTGATTTTGCAAGGGCCTCAGAAGAAATTTTGTAAGTCTAGTCACGATTCGAAACTCTCCTTTTGCAAAGTCGATTATTTGAATAATTATACTAGCACTGCAAAGAAACTCAAGGGCGTACACGAAATCTTTTGAATGTGCCTAGCTGTTCTGTAGACAATATCAAATTGAAAACCTATTCGTAATCACACAGGTGCTGATCATGCCTACAGCTACCAGAAGGGTGACCACGGTTGTCGAAGGAGCACCTCAGGGTGGTGGCAAGGTAAATTGTCAATTAAATATGGAAAAATCAGATTGTCCTTATTTTGTTGTTGAAATAAGCTGTAAAATACTCAAATCGTTTTTAATTATTTCGTCATTGATATTTACAGACTAGATTTAAAACCAAATTATGGTTGAGACAGTTCTTTTGATTGCAAAATTAATTTAGTATACAGGTCGGCGGCCGATCGTAAAGTAC
Source organism: Cydia splendana (assembly GCF_910591565.1). Classification (NCBI taxonomy): domain Eukaryota; kingdom Metazoa; phylum Arthropoda; class Insecta; order Lepidoptera; family Tortricidae; genus Cydia; species Cydia splendana. Next base: position 11,919,307 of record NC_085982.1, on the reverse strand, counting down.
ACGTAATGTTTTGACGGTAGTCACATTAAACCAATAGATAGGTAGGATAGGTTCGTTAGGTTGCTTCAGATGCCTGAAGGGCAAACTGTCCAGGAATTCGTCGACTAAGGGAACGAGACAATTATTTTCACGATTATGCCTAGGAATTTGCCTGATTTTACGATCGGCCGCCGACATACATACGAACAGCTAGTAACCAGTAGTTAATTTCAAATGCAGAAAAAGAAGAAACATCGCGACAAGAAACGCGACAAAGATAAGGAAGTCCAGGCTTCCCTAATGGTAGCTTGTCTCAAACGTCTTCTCCCGGTTGGTCTCAATCTATTCGCGGGAAGAGAGCAGGAGTTAGTGCAGCATTGCAAGGATCGCTTCCTGAAAGTAAGTATAATGTAGATAAAAAAAAATGTAAATAAATATTGAACAATATGATTAAGCTTCGCTGGCGCCTAAAAGAGCAACGAAGAGGATTATAGAGGTTGCGAAATCCAGAGAAAGGTGAATGAAATGAATGATTGGATTGGACCAATGGAATTATATAAACGGTACATCACAATCTTCCTTACATTGTCCTGGCTTATTTACCATAGTTTCGTCAGTCAGGGAGCCTTGATTCTGATCTGCAACTTTATCCTTAGATTTCTCACAAGTGTCTTTTGATAGCGAGTGCTATCGGACTTTCTATGATTAATTTTTGTATGCGAGACCTCTTTTTACCATTCAATACTTATATACTTGACTAGAAATGTTGCTAACCTTACATACCCTTTACAGAAAATGTCTGAACAAGACGTGGCAGAGTTCGCGAAGATCCAGCTCACACTGCCTGACAAAATCGATCCTGCGGACGAGATGTCGTGGCAACACTACCTATATAGGTAAATAATGGTTTTGTTTACTAAACCGGTTTTCTGACCGGTTCTATTAACCGGTTCAAAATACTTTTTAACATAGAGAAGGTTATTTGGAATGTTTTGTAAAATGTGGATAAGGCCACAGTGATTTTGCCCTCGGTACCGGTTTTTGAAACCGGTTATTTTCCCTTAAATATAACCGGTTTCTGACCCATGGATTATATTATTTGCATTAAATGATTTACCAAATTAAAAAATATACCTCAAAATCAGTTTTTTGTGCTAGGTTAGATTTGAATTGAATTAAATTTAACTCGTATAACTTACGATTGCAGACGGCTTGATAAAATGGGTCCCAAGTAAGACTGTAGAGTACCTATATATAGTTATAGGTGTCGTTGTAGTAGTAAAAATTTAACTGCATTTAAAACAACATTATTTTATGTTGTTAATAGTTTTAAATGTCATAATATTAGTTATATGTTGTGTCGTCCTGTGCTGTTAATGTTGCTATGAGTATTTAGTTAAAGGGTCATTCTCAAGAAATATGTCTGCGGTGTAATCGCCGCGACCCGTACAAAATGTATGAAGAGAGTCGTGGCAATAAGACGCAACAGACAGAGAATGGCCCTAAATTGATTTACATTTGTGTCTATATCGCTTTAAATTTGGATTACATTTTTGCTTATTTCTTTCTTTACTACCTTCTTAGGTGTAGAATACTACGCGTAAATACGGAGTATTACGCAAAACTCTGCGTAGAGGGCGTCACTTGCTCAATCACATGGCCTACCGTGAAACACGACAATCGAAAGTTCAGTTTCTGCCTCTCTATATCATTCTTGCGTATTCGATCGATAGAGAGGCAATAAAGGCATATAACGAAATTTCGATTTTGGCGTTTCGGGGTAGGCCACCTCTGTAAACAAACCGCCTTAGTGCATCAATGTCATAGTGAAAACTTGTCAAAAACTGTTTAAGGCCTAGTATGTATAAGTTACTCTATGGTTTACTAAACAAATTAGTGCTGCACTCTGTCGGCAGAACATTGCAGTAATACTCCCTATTAGTGCAAAATAAACTAGAAGCAAATTTGTCAGCTAATGAAGATGGCTCTGTAAATTGTAATATCTATATGATAGCTTAGCTTACTAAGTTAGCGTTTGCAAATTTATTTACTACAAAATTTCGTGGGGCCCACAGAATCTGAGGTATCTGAAAATAAATATTTTTTTTATTTTTTTTATAGACATCGACCTCAGCTGTCAAATATGTGTCTATTAACTTCGCACAAAAAAAATCTTTAATTACATGAAATTCATATAGATATCATAATGTTATTGACTCCTGTATTTTCAAAACTGAAATAAACTGTATTTTGAAACTGTATTTTCTTAGTATATGACATTTATTTCAGTTTATAATTTATATAGTAGTGTGTCTACTTGATAAAAACAAATTAAAATATTTTTCTGAAATAATTTAATTTGTTCAAATACTTTAGTGTCCTGTATTTTCCTTAGCAAACTAGGCTCGAAAAGCAAAGCGGCAGTGGCAGACAACACGGCGGAGACCAAAGCCAAGATCATTGATGACACAGTGGAGAGAATCGTTGCTATGAGCAAAGTACTCTTCGGTTTGCATATGGTAAGTTTTTTTATATATCTACATCGACCCAAAGCGGTATCTATACTCTGTATTTTTAGGTATTTAATAGGGATGTACCGACTAGTCGCCGACTAGTCGAGAAAGCCGACTATCCGGCCACATTTGTAGTCGGCGATTAGTCGGCGACTAGTCGGCAAAAATGGCCGATTAGTCGGCACTTTATTAGTGAAAGAAAAACAGAAATAAATAAATCAACAGTCATTATATTTACCATATGTTTTATATTTATTTTACTAAAATACCTATTCAGGGTGCAAACGAAAACTTTTGTTCATATAATTGACCGTTTGATCGTTATCGTATGTTGGTGGGCTGGTGTTTTCCTCTACAGGTCGATCTCAACTGATTCTCGTGTAATTTCATGTGCAAGTTCGATATTTTTTTTATTATTATTCAGTTTTTGTTTTTTTTTTTTAATGGTGGAGCCATGAGGAACTTTTAATGTTATTGCAAAATTTTGGGACTTAGACAGGGCACGTGTTACGTAAAGACGCTGACCACAGGGGATAGGTTCTTAACTGGCGACTACGTACGGGAAATAGAGGCTTAGAAATACCTACTACAAGCTGTACTGACGGTCTGCACAGGATCGCAAAATAAAAGAACTAAAGACAGAAATTGAACGAAGACTCTTGTGATAGGTCTTTGTACCTGTAGAGAACACCTTTTAGCCAAGGTAATATGACGAATAGCGCCACCAAAGGAGCAAAACTATTGTTTTTCACTTGAACTTATACGAAACTAATGATCTGGCCGACTAGCCGACTAATCGGCCATTCGAGCGCAGATTAGTCGGCTAGTCGGCCAAATCAATAGTCGGTACATCACTAGTATTTAAATAAAAGTACCTAAACAAAATCTACCCTCAAATGGCTCCTTAAGCCAGTTGAGGGTAGATGAAAACATTACATGATCAAATAATGTAGGTTAAAGTCAGGTCGGTCAGTGACAGATCCAGGCGCTTTTGTATTTGGTTGGTTAACCAATAAATGTTATTACTACCCGAAAATGTACTAATTGTTTGTTTACTTTCATTTAAATACCTAAAGATACAGACTATAGTGGGAGACAATACAGCGTAAGCGAATCCCCAAGTGATTTTGAGTGAAAAAAAAAAACTTAAAAAACAAATAAAATTTCCGGTCAAAAATCTTTGTCAATAAGGTAACTCAAACATTTATAAGAAAAATGTAAACTAATAAGAAATCCATGGTACAATCCAATCTGTTTTTAACACATTCAACACCAAGAACCCGACTGTCGGGTACACTGTTCGTAGCGACTACGCGCTACATACGACGAAACCGTGGCTACGCGCTACGAGCGTAACCCGTAGCACTTAGTGGTATTGAATGTGTTAACAGTGCGGCTCTATGGACACCTAGAAACTGGTTGTTATATGTACCAATGAGAATAGAGTATAGAGGCGGATTGTGAAAGTAAATTTTGTAGCCAGAGTAAATTTACTGCCATCTTTCGACACATGATTAAAACTTTTAGTACGCCATCCTTTCGAGCGATGGCGCCATACCTTTGGCCTATGCTCGTGTAGAATGCGACACTTTTTGACATTTAACAAATTTAACACATATCAGTGAAATAATAAGGATCAAATCCAAATGGCGTTCTAAAAGTTTTAATCATGTGTCGAAAGACGGCAGCAAATTTACTGTGGCTACAAAATTTACTTTGCCAATCCACCTCTATATCAAATTTTCTTTTCTACCTACTAATTTGATTCTGTCGGGTTGCTGATTAAAACATAAAATAAAATACACCTTATTTGGTGATGAAGTGATTTCTCAATTTTGTATCGTTATATTTTACTTGAGTAATATTTTTTTTACTTTCTCTGCTGTGTTATTTTTAGTTTATTTATTTATTTGTATGGATTACCCTCCCTAGATCGACCATCCTCAACAAATGAGTAAGAACGTGTACCGCTCTGTAGTATCTATTCAACGGAAGCGCGCCGTCATCGCTTGCTTCAGATGTCTATCTTTACACTCTCTCACAAGGTCCTTATGTTTATAGTTTTAATGATTAAAGGATGATTATTGTGTGGCGTGCACACTAACTTTTTATATAACTTACGTTGAACTTTCTATCGTATGTCTATAACTTTAAGGATAGTTATTGTGTGTACTAACTTTATAACCCTGTTTCTTGGTTTGATTTGAAAAAGTACTGGAAGAGACTTGATGGCCGAATATCAAATAGAGCATCCATTATTCTTTGCTGTATGTTTGTTTTGTGTTGTTTTTGTTCTTTAAGTTAGTAACAGGTGGGTATAAACTTAGGTGCTATGCAGTGTGAGTTGATCTGTTAATTAATCTAATATAAGATAAAGAATAGGATATTCATCCGCCATTTTGAGGAATATTAGTTTTCTTACGATGACATTCAGTGCCAAGCAGTAAAGATGGAAATGTGATACACTCTTTGATTTGTATAAAAAAAAACAATTTTCCATTTTAAGAACTTGTTTTTAAAAATCATTGTTGTTTTTTTTTGCCTGCTTTTAATAAATAACCTCTAGCCCATGGTCTTGCACGCTGCCCGGACTAACTAATAGGCGACGAAGCCGGCCCCCCGATGTGATAACTGGAAGAGATTGCTTTGTGCGGCAAGGAAGCGCGCCGCCGTCGCCTGCCTGCGGTCACAGCATCTTTATAAGATGAGTCGGTGTGTTGGGTTTGATCTATACTCTGTATCTTTAGGTATTTAAATAAAAGTAAACAAAATCTACTCTCAACTGGCTTCTTAAGTTACATTCAGGTCGTTCAGTGACAGATCCAGGCGGTTTTGTATTTGGTTGGTTAACCAATAAATGTTATAACTACCCGAAAATGTACTAATTGTTTGTTTACTTCTATTTAAATACCTAAAGATACTATAATAACGTAATTTACGGGAAACCGCGACTCTTTGGACCTGCAACTGCGGCTCTTCTAGACACGAAACCAATTAATAGACCAAGAACTCTAGAACAGTGTCATATGCATAATTATTACTGCCCAGTTTGACTTCAGATCCTTGTATGTGATCCTCAGAGGCGTTCATAGGCTTGAAGAAACCCGATTTTATCAGGCTGAAAAGTGTTGCCTTTACCCCTACCAGCCCGTTGAATTTTCCCCTTACAATTCTATTACAAGGATCAGAAGTCTACTTCGGTCTAATATTAAAGCGTAGGACACTGTTCTAGATATCCTGAGGGCCTACCCCAAAACCACGTTCGACGTGTCCTCTCTGTCGTACTTGTAAATTCGTACGTAAGTGTGACAGGGAGGCAACACGTCGAACGTGGTTCGCGGTAGGCCCCCTGGTCTATAACACTTAGACCAGTCAAAACAACTTTTAAGGCTCTCTGAAATTCGTAAAGCTGCCGATTTCTACTGAAGATGGCTCTTCTCTTCAAAAGTTTGCCGACATTTGTTCTAGTAACTTAGCGACACTCCGTTATATTGACTGGCGTCTTTTTACATGCCATTAATGTTCCCACTCTGCCAGAGATATGCAGTAACAAAAATATAATGTGCACCTATGTTTACTAAATTTTTTTCTTTTAATTTTAACAGGCATCGAGCCTGCAATATATTCGCAAGAACCTACTACGAACTATGGTTGGAGGAAGAAAATATTGGCCAAGAGGTCATGATAGAAGATTTGACGGTAAGTTTATTTGTGTATATAAATTGGTACGTAATAATTTATTGTTCAATATTAAAAATAAGATAAGATAAAAAAATAAAATATTATGTTTCGGATTCCATTTAAATTACTCGTTTTACCTCTAAACTTCGGCAAAGTCAAAAGCATAAACAAAGAATAGTCGCATAATTTATGTACAGCGCCATCTACTTCAGCCTTGCAGTTACGAGGTTTGGTACCAGAGAATAATATCTGTAATATATTAATTAATAATTTGGCATTCTATCTGTAGTAACAAATGTCTAGGGAGCCGTAGAGCCCGTAGAGCGCCATTATAGTATCACACGTGTGATGTGTGATACTATAATGGCGCTCTACGGGTTAAACTTTAATGCACATCGCGAATTTTGTAAAGACGACCTAATTGAATCTGAATCTTACGTCGCTTAACATAGAGTGCACATTCCAGCAATCATTCGAAGACGCAGAACTGAAAAAGAGCGACGTGGTGGAAGAGGAAGGCAAACCGGACCCCCTCACTCAGCTGGTCACCACTTTCTGTAGAGGGGCTATGACTGAGCGGTCTGGTGCATTGCAGGTAACTTTCAATTAACCAGTTTTTCACATCACCTGTTCCGAAAAGGGCTTTTTCTTCCCCGCTAGGAGGGATCAAAGTGGCACTTTTCCTCCCTGCTAGGGGGGATCAAAGTGGCACTTTTCTGTTCTAGGACACTGTTTTTGTTATTATTTGCATTCTTTTTTTAGCTTGAATAATATTTTGAAACATAATAATTGTGTCAACCCTAAGATTTTTTTATTTTACTCATAGTTGATGTGAAAAGCAGTATGTGTCACACGTTCACACGGTATCAAAATTATTTCGTCTTGGGCGTTAACACTTGAATCCCTCATTACGCTCAGGATTCAATGTACGCCCTTGACGGAAATATATCATTTTGATCCCTTGTAACAGTTGTAACACAAACCACTATTTCATTATCTTAATAATAACAATATTATTAAGATAAGATTGAAAAACGTCAACTAGTGGTGTACCTAATATACCTACGGCACAACTATTGAAGAAAATTCCATCCGCGTAAAATAATGTACTTTGAATTCATCAGTAAATGTAATCTTCCTCATACTAGGTAGATATTTCCTGACACGACCACGCGAGATTTGCAAATTTTGCGATATTGTGGTACATAAAAATGAGTACGGTCATCTACAATAATATGTTCCACAACAAAACCCGCAAAAATATCTGAAACGATCTTATTTTTAAAGCCATAAGACTGTGTAACATATTTTTGCGGCCTTCGTTGTGTAACATATTATTGTAGGCACAGATTATATAATAGTGTTACTTTACAGATGCAAAAAAATGTGCAAAAAATTTGGGAGCCTGAGAAAATGACACAGGAGCATTATTTTACAAGCTTTTTCATTTTTATTCAGATGCTCAAATATAGAACTAAAACTACTAGGCTTTATCACTAAAATAGGATAATCGTCAATCACTGGCCACCGGTTAATAACTGGCCACCATAAACTAAAACGAATTCTATTCACTTATAAACAGAATTCATTTTAGTATATGGTGTCAATAACTGGCCACCCTTCAATAACTAGCCACCTTATACTAAACTTAATCATGTTTATAGGTGCATAGAATTTATTTTTAGTATAAGGTGGCCAGTTATTGACGAATTACCCTACTACCTATCTCTTCCAAGAAAAATAAAGCACTCAAAACTATGTTATCACCCACAAATCCATTCAATTTCCAGGAGGATCCTCTTTACATGTCGTACGCGCACATCATAGCGAAGTCCTGCGGCGAAGAGGAAGAGGAAGGTGGTGGGGAAGAAGAGGAGGGGGGAGGCGAGGCGGAGGCAGCAGGGGAAGAGGAGAGCAAAGCCAGTATACATGTGAGTTTTTTTTTGCTTTCTTTTGCCACAGATATAAGAGATAGCAGAGACGGCAAGTAGGTCAAAATTTGTTAACTACTAGTGGCTCTAGAGCATTGTTTTGTGTATTTACAATGTCTGTTTCTAGAAATACGTTTAGAAGCATGGTATCAATTAATGAAGTTATTGTCATAAATGATATCATGATAATCACTGTCTTTCTTAGCGCCACTTGCACCATCCTACTAACCCAGGGTTAACCGGTTAAACCTGGAGTTACCATCATTAACAATTTGACACTGGATTAACGGTTCAACCGGTTAACCCCGGGTTTGTGGGATGGTGCAAGTGGCGCTTAGTCAAAAGAAATCGAACTAAGGTGTGGATTAAGGCAGATTAAGAATATATTTTATTTTTCTGTGATTTTTTTTATAAAAAATATTGTACGTTATTATCAAATTACAAGCTGACTACTATGGATGCTTTAATGGTATGTATTGTAGAAATAGTAAATATAGGTACTATAATACACGGTCTTAACGTAGGTATCTCACGAGGTACACAATTTAGTTTCACATCGTTTTTTAAATAAAATAAAAAGCAATATCATGTTCATCTATTTTGAAATTTTATCCTATAATTATTAGCCCCTCTATGAAACTCTCGCTCACGCATACACTCAATGAAACATTCATTATCACGGAAAATGAAACATGAAACTAACTTTTCAACATTATTTTTGCAGGAGCAAGAGATGGAAAAGCAGAAACTACTCTTCCACCAATCCCGTCTCGCGGACCGTGGTGTGGCCGAGATGGTGCTACTACATATCTCGGCCTCCAAGGGCATTCCCAGTGACATGGTGATGAAGACACTGCAACTAGGCATCTCTATACTGCGCGGAGGCAATATTGACATACAAATGGTAATTATATGACTAAAATATTAGCTTCGAAAACTATATCTAAGTAGTAAGCGTAATTTTCCTGACAAAAGTGGACATAAAAATGACGATCGTCATTTACCTGGCTAAAACTGGCATGTAAATGATGGTCGTCATTTGTGTGGTCTTAAATATAAAAGGTATGTAAACAGCAAAGACGTATCAGATTCAAAAGACATTCCTTGTAAAGACGTTACAATTTGGGACCTACTTTTTACGAGCTTATATTGGTAAAGAGAGCAAGAAGTATTAGGCAAGACTCATGTTCCTGTTCTCGAATTTAGGTACAACTATCATATTAACGATACTCTTTTACAAGGCTTCAGTCCATAATGGGGTAATGGTTATTAAAAGGTTTCCTTTATTTGTTTTAGGGCATGCTGAACCACTTGAAAGATAAGAAAGACGTCGGATTCTTCACATCTATCGCTGGTCTTATGAACTCTTGCTCCGTGTTGGATTTGGATGCTTTCGAGCGGAATACTAAGGCTGAAGGTACTGTAACATTATTGGTGAATATTTTATCTAGAGACAATAAAAAGATCGGCTGACTTTGATTGACACAATTAAGGGACGATAACTGCAACGTATGGACCGGTTTTGATGCGTTTTTTTTTACGTGAAAGCGAGTTTCCTTGCGGTGGTTCTTAGCTATATTTGATAGAAATCGACCCAACAGTTTGAAGAGTATCAGCTCTTTTCCAAAATGATGTTAGGCATTTTGGGCATAAAAAAGTTTTTTTTGTAATTAAGTTGAGGTTTTTTTTTAATTTTATAGTTAGAATTGAAGTCAGCTTTCGCGGCAGATATTGCGATTTGGATTATATAAATTAACATCATGTTTCCTCAGGTCTTGGTGTGGGTCTGGAAGGCGCGGCGGGCGAGAAGAACATGCATGACGCCGAATTCACATGTGCGCTGTTCCGGTTCATACAACTTACCTGTGAAGGACACAATTTGGGTAAGCTCATTATATAATAACTGTTATATTAGTCTTCCTTGAATCTTAATGTTCTGTTTTACGAACTTCGTAAGGACTTAAACGTCTTAATAGTAACATGAATTATATCATTTGATATTTACCTGTCGCTTTTCGCGAAAGCCAGGAAAACGGACTTATTGGGATAAGTCTAAGTATTGGGATAAAGCCTAGTTTTCCCAAGAAAGAAGAAAGAAGGAAGAAGGAAGGTCAGATGGCAGTCGCTTGCGTACAAACTATATAGTGCATGCCTACGCTAGGACGTTGCTTATTTCGTCGAAGTTAAAATTGTCTATGTCTCACCCGCTTAATTTATTCTCTTTCACTAAAAAACAAATGTGGATTTTTTTAAGTATCCAAATTTTCAAATCTCGGTTGCGACCCCTAAAACGAAATTAAAAATTCTGAAAAAATCCACATTTCTTTTGTAGTGGAAGAGAATAATTTAAGCGGGTGAGAAATAGAAAATTTTAACTTTGACGAAATAAGCAACACCCTAGCCTACGCTAATTCTTGGGATTAGTTGTCAAGCGGACCCCAGGCTGCCATGAGCCGTGGCAAAATGCCGGGACAGCGCGAGGAAGATGATGAGTAACTTGAACTATGTAGAAACAGCGTAGCATCAAATCCTACTGACTGCGCCAAATAAAATCAATGGCTACTTAATACTTAACACGTTCACTGTCCCAATCTGAATTGTTAACCTTACGGCTTTGTAACAGGCTTGCCGTGACCCATATACGGGGCACGGACAGTGAACGTGTTAAAAGAGATAGTGGTCAAATAAAATATTGTATCGAGAATTAAATGATAACTTTGTAATCGATAATATCAAACCCCTGCCTCTAAATCCATTCAAAGCGCAACTATATACATACATGGCTCAAAAAACATGTGCTTTATTCTTTAAACGAGTTCCTCTAAATGTAATAATATTAAGTAGAAATTATAGTTGTAATGTAAGTAAACAATGTAATAGATTAGGACCACCTACGTACATATATCTTTAAGTTAACATTTGCATGCTTAACCAGCAAAATATGTCACTGTAGGTAGTTACAGGAAATCTTTCCAAGACGAAAAAAAAAATTAATTTAATTTTAATTTAATCGATTCCCAGCAAAAACAAAGGGTTATTTTTAATGTTATTATATTTTATTGTTATGTTAGAAATAGCATAACAAATTATAACGTAATAACTGTATTTTGGTTCGTCTTAGCTCTATAATATTTATGTAGTGTTGTAATAATTGTATATTGTGTTGCACAGAATGGCAGAACTACCTACGTACCCAGGCCGGTAACACGACTACGGTCAACGTAGTCATCTGCACCGTCGACTACCTGCTGCGACTACAGGAGTCTATCATGGACTTCTACTGGCATTATTCCAGCAAGGTACGTTTCTGAACAAAAAAATGCTGAATCTTTATGTGACAGTCCTCTCGAGCGTCCATAGGCTACGAAGACTATTTCCTTCAGGCGGGTCGTAATCCTTGTTCGCCACCGATGTAGTATTAAAAAAAGTGGAGCTCTTGAATAGGTTTACTTTGCTAATGTTCACTCTATTATGTCATAAGGCACCCTTATTTGGGGTAACTCTATAGCCAGAAATGTTAGGATAGTGGAATAACTTGTATCTAATGATCTTGTCATTTCAATGCGTCATTTTTAGCCTTGTCCAGATTAACAGAGTTTCATTCTAGCTTCTTTGACGAACTCATTTTGAACTTAATAGTTGTCATAAATTATAATCAACAAACAACATATTCCATAGCATTTTAACTGTTTCGCCGCCACGTCAATGAAGTAATAATGTGTCATCAACGCCAAGCCACAAATTGTATGTAAACGACCCGTATAACATATCAAGTCGTGGCGTGTGGGGCACGAAATGTACTCACTTTATATCAGGCAATGGCAGCGAAAAGGTCAATATCGGTCTAAGACAATTATTGATAGATTTTCATATTTTGTTTTTAGTACTGATGATGATGACAATTTACAGGAGCTGATAGATCCAGCGGGCAAGGCGAACTTCTTCAAGGCTATCGGAGTAGCTTCACAAGTATTCAACACGCTCACTGAAGTCATTCAGGGCCCTTGTACGCAGAATCAGCAGGCTTTGGCGCATTCCAGGTACCTATTCCTACATATAATCAAAGTGAATTTGAAATAGAGGAATATTGTCAAAGTAAATTATGTAGTCAGTACATTTACTGCCATCTCTCGACACAAATGATTAACACTTTTAGAACGCCATTTTATATATTTGATATTTTACATATCAGTGAATAAATAAGGATCAAAGTCAAATGGCGTTCTAAAAGTGTTAATCATTTGTGTCGAAAGATGGCAGTAAATGTACTGACCTGCGATCATATAGCATTTCGCTGGTACTGACTACATAATTTACTTTGACAATATCCCTCTAGTCGAAATTATCTTTGATATAATAAAGTTGTGTCAGTGCTACTTCAAATTGAATAAATAAATAAATTGTGTTTAAAATATGAGTGTCTGACTGAGGATACTCTTTCATAAGTTAATCATAAATAAAAGTAAGAATGATCAAAATATAAGCTATTAATAAATAATGATCCTTACAATATTATTATCTGCTTTTGTATTTCAGATTGTGGGACGCCGTAGGTGGTTTCCTGTTTCTGTTCTCGCATATGCAAGATAAGTTGTCGAAGCACTCATCCCAGGTGGATCTGCTGAAGGAACTGCTTAATCTTCAGAAAGACATGATCACTATGATGCTGTCTATGCTTGAGGGCAACGTCGTTAACGGTAAACTTTGTGTGTTATATTTTAGACTAGCGACCCGCCCCAGCTTCGCACGGGTTAACAAATTATACAAAAACCTTCCCCAAGAATCCCTCTATCGATAGGTGAAAACTGCATGAAAATCCGTTCAGTAGTTTTTGAGTTTATCCCGAACAAACAAACGCGGGGCGGGACTTTGTTTTATAAGGTGTAGTGATAATACAAGAATTAAGTCCTTGATATTCATTTGAGATATTTCCCTAGTGATTTGATGATTTTGAGTGTGTTGCTCAAATAATAGTGTAGTAAATATAGGTAGTGGACCCCGCAGTAATTCCTCAGCCAGAAAAAACTTTACAGTATGATAAAGTATCAATAAATAAAAAGTATTGTATAAATTTCCAAAGAATAATAATAATAGAATTAAAGTAAATGCCTAAAGTCTTAAATCGTTAATATCTTTTTACGTAAAAATGCTCCGTTCAAACTTTCTTCACCAGACATATTCATGTAACGTATTGCAACAATATATGAAATATCAAAAAAATATCCCAGCAGAAATACCAGTATTAATAAAATAATTTTTTTTGGCGTGTCTTGGACCGGAAAATTGCTGTCTAATTTTTTCACTGGAATGCCATTTTATTGCCGTTTTATACCTACAAAATGAAAATCTAAAAATTTTCCACTCTCAGTTTTTAATAGTTCTATAATACATACATTTCGATACGCATTTTTTTTGGATTTTTTTACCCACTGCGCCAAATTATATTCTAAGATCATATAAGAAGAAACAAATGACAGAGCAATTTTCCGATGAAAATGAGCGTCAAAAAAAGGAAGTATCATAAAAAAATATTCTGATGTTTGACAATACTTTTAGATTTTTTTCTAGTATCACATACTGATACAAATAACTTATTTTGTAAAATAATTTTGCACTGAGGAATTACTCGGTTCGATATATAATCAGATTTGAGTTTTTACCTAACTTAGGAGTGTTTTTTTTTTTGGATATTTATAATGTTAGTCTCGGCTCATACTATACAATAACCAAGCTAAATTTCATCAACTGAGAAATTAATGCATGGGTCTCAATACAACAACTTGCTTCATTTACTACACTATAAAGAGATGTACGTTATACTTTTAGATTCCTCATCATTATCAATATTTGTATCTCCTTAGATTTCACGGGCCTATAAATCCCGGTCTTTTGATAGGCTTGCGTGGGGATATAGATCCAACACGTAGAGGCCCTTTGGAGAGCTTTAATGTCATGTAGCACGCCTGCTGGAACCCGTTCACAGGCGCAACAATAGACACCCATGAACCGGTCGCAGCAGGTATTGGGACTATAGTAGAAAAAGGGAACAGTATACCGGTCTATGGATTGAAGTTTGGGTGGACAATGAGACTGGGCTATTGTAAAAGAGGTCCGGACACCTGCCATAACAATGTTAACATTGTCATCGAGGCAGGCATCGTTATCAATATTATTATTAAATCAGTCAAAAATGTCAAAATACGCCCACTGCTGGATAATTCAGGCCTTTCTCAAAGAATCTCTGCAAAAGCCGATGCCGTGGTGCCCTCATCCCACGATTCCCTGCGATCTTGACCAGATCGTCGGTCCGTCTTGTTGGGATCTTATTTTGCTATCGTCAAGAATCTTTCAGCTCCAGCAACCTTTGGTTCTATGAGACCACTGCCACTTAAGTCTAGCAACTCTTAGCTATATCAACGACCTTAGTTGAGGAGTGTATTTATTTTCAAAATGGCTTATTCATCTATGAAAACCATACAAAAATTAGGCCTTTTGAAAACATACTTCTCAGTTCTCCTCATTTCTAATTAGATCTTGCAGAAAACTCTCAACATAGATTGCTCCATTGTCCTTGAAATAATTTCTTCTTATTATTCCCTAATTCTTTCATAAAGCGTATTGATGAATCACTTTATTTTCCCAGGTACGATCGGAAAGCAGATGGTAGACACTCTCGTCGAGAGCGCCGGCAACGTGGAACTGATCCTGAAATACTTCGACATGTTCCTCAAACTGAAGGACCTGACTTCCAGCGCGAGTTTCCTGGAGATCGATGCTAATAATGATGGCTGGGTGCTGCCTAAGGATTTTAAGGAGAAGATGGAACAGCAGAAAAGTTACACCCCGTAAGGAATAATTAATTAGATTCATACTATCCTAAATCATTTAGATCCCTTTATACCATGGTGGTTATACTAGCGTGGGGAATATAGCCCAGCAAGCCCTCTCGCGCATGAGAGGAGGCCTGTGCCCAGCAGTGGGACGTATATAGGCTGAATTATTATTATACCATGGTGCCAACAAGTTCGCTTCAATGCTACATTTGGTGGCAAACACGTTAACGGCCCATAAATATGGCCCGTTATAATATTTATCTATTTAGAATTTTAATTCAGGCAACAAGGCCCATATTACAAATACCTTACAGACTAACATACATATGTATTTTATAAACTTAAAACTAAACACTATTACCATCACCATATGGTGATAAGTGGTTACAGAAGCTTAAGGACGCTTGCAACTCCAGGAAATGTACATTATTGACTCTTTAAAAACCTGTACTGTACATTTATTTAAATAAATTAATATTACACTCTTCTTCTTCAGCGTGTGTTCGCCCACCGTTGGGCATACGCCTCTCCAATCTCTCTCCATTTTGAGCGGTTGTTGGTTTCCCTTATCCAGACTGTTCCTGCAGTCTCCTTTATCTCATCGGACCAACGGACGGGTGGTCTGCCTACACTTCTTCTGCCTAGCCGGGGTCTCCACTACAAAACGCAGTTGCTAATATTACACAGATTCAATCAATTTTCATCTTTACAGCGAGGAGATAGAGTTCCTTCTGGCTTGCTGCGAGACGAACCACGACGGCAAGATGGACTATATAGGCTTCTGCGACCGCTTCCACGAGCCAGCAAAGGAGATTGGTTTCAACTTGGCTATTCTGCTTACGAATCTGTCGGAACATATGCCTAATGAACCTAGGTAAGTCAATATCAAAAGAGTCTCAATTTCAAAATAAATCTTAACAGCGTGATGAAGAATCTTTTTTTTAAAACAGCGCCATCTCTGGACTAATCAAGACACTAACATTACGATATCGCGATTGTGTTGAACAATCTTAGATTGTTGTCTAATACGGTATTATTTCGTTCCTCAGACTGGCCCGGTTCCTGGAAACTGCCGGCTCCGTGCTCAACTACTTCGAGCCGTTCCTAGGCCGTATCGAGATCATGGGTGGTTCCAAACGTATCGAGCGAGTTTACTTCGAGATTAAGGAGGAGAATATCGAGCAATGGGAGAAGCCGCAAATTAAGGTAAATACACTGTTAAGGTTCCGGATAATTTCGGAAATTGGGTTATCCCGAAAATCATTTTATGTTTGGGGGAATGTAGCCAGCATTATGGGCACCCTTTCGCAGGGATCAGATCTGGGGGACTATTTGTGTTAGTTGTAATTTAGTTTTTACTTAATTGTAATTTAATTTATAAGGTGAATTTTAGATGTTAAAAATGTATCAATGTGGTCAAATGTGTTTGTTTTTGTATTTTGTGGATGAAATAAAATGTCGTTTTATGTTTTAAAGATATTTTAAAGTAATATATGTGTACGGCATGGCCTTTTATGTCATCATGACATTTTACGCGCAGGCTGATCGCCACCGCTAAACGGACGCGTTCAGATTAATAATAAGGCCGCGTTGTAGGGTTGCGATCGTGGCCCACAAATGGTCTCGCCGGAAGATCAGCGCTGACTTTAGGGTTAGCATTACACTGAGAAAAAAAGTCGTTTCAAACAATTGAAATTGCATTAACGTTTAAATGCTTTAAGCAGTTCCATATGAGCCTATCGAACCAAGCAGTAAAGTTTACTGTTCGTACGTTACGTACGAACGTACCTACGTACATTAATTGATATTGTAGCATCATTATAGCAGTTAACCGTAATGAAATCACTTTAATGTGTGCTCGATAGATCATATTTTTTTCAGTGTATGCTGAGGCGGGACCATTTCGTTGTAAACTATATATATACCTTGTTTAAGTACATTTTTATTTGTAACACAATACGGTTGTATTATTGAAATATAGTTTGCCATGAATAAATGATTCTTGATTTAAAAAAAAACTCTTACCCCGTTGTAATAAGAGTCGGAATTATCTGCCACTTTTTTTAGTGTTTTTTTTTTCTTTCGGACTTACCCGAATACATGGGTGAATCAATTTTTTCTTTGCAGTCGTTGCCAAGGTTACGTTCCCCTGGATCACTCTAGTTATAAGCCCTGGTCTAATGCCATTGGCCTGAGTTTATGAAAAACGGTCAACGGAAAACGGTCGTAGTAGTATAAAACGCAAAAAAGTCCATAAGTGCAATTATTATATTAACAATCTGTCTTTGTTTCAGGAATCCAAACGTGCTTTCTTCTACAGCATAGTAACAGAGGGTGGCGACAAAGAAAAACTCGAAGCTTTCGTCAATTTCTGCGAGGACGCCATATTTGAAATGACACATGCGTCTGGTTTGATGGCGGCCTCGGAGGAGCAGGGCGGGGGGCAGAAGAATAGGGAGGCTGCGTATATGTATCTGGGAGATGATGATGATGACAAGTGAGTACTATTTATAAAAAGTATAATATGTTGAAAAAGCAGCATATTCCAACACACATTTTCTCATTTTCGTAAAATTAGTTTCGGGGACTGGCTGGCGTCAGGATGGCCGTGTCGGAGGTACAGAATAGTGGAACGGAAAGTTGGGTAGACTAGAAAAAGGCGGTATTTTGGAGAAGTTAATGCACATGACTGGTTGCTATAAGGATGACCGTCTCAAAGAAACAAAATGAAAAAGAATGAATTAAGAGCCAACGGGAGTGGTCATTTCTCCATACAAACGTACTCCTCGTTTTCCTCCGTGGTTTTTGAAGCTAGAGCAATGATTTTTTCAACACAGATTAATATTGTCAATATCTGTGTCGGACCGTTTTGCTTTTTTTGATATTTTTGTTTTTTAAGGCGCTAGAGCCCTTCAAAAATGGCCAAAATGGCCTAATTGACTATGGCGCAATGAGAGCCGTGGTATTAGATATGAGCGCCGATAGGCATTTAGCCGGCGGCGGCGCGCCGGTCAAAACCGGTCGGCGGCGACGGCGAATCGGCGGCGTGGCCTTGAAACACCTTTGATTAATGAAAAACGAATTCAAACCAAAATTTTACCCGTTAACATGTTTTTGCTGTAAGGAAGTTATAAAATAAGTGCATTTTTCAATTTCAAGCAAAATTTATTCAATAAAGGTACGAAAAAAGTTTTATAAAGTATGAACAGTATCGCGCGGCATCAGAGGTGGTCTTAATCTTGGCGAGGCCCTGGCCGGAAGATCTTTGCGAGGCCCTTATCTTTTGTGCTTAGTAAAAAGTAGCGGATTGACTGTATCAGGGAAACGTCTGGTCGACAGTCCAAAGAGCCGAAGTGAGGAAAATCAAGCTCCGTCATTAACCAATTACGACCCAAAAAACAGATTTATGTCAAAAAATGAGGTCCAGGGCCGAGCTCCACCTAACACCGAAGACCTGTTTCCGACGCCTTCCCATGCGAGGCCAGAAGCTGCAGGTAATGCCAAGTGTGAGCTTGGCTGACGGCCGAATGCCCGGAGCGCCGATTACGGCGCGCCTCTGTGCGAGGCCGAAGGCCAAGCTGCAAGAGAGCAGAGCTTGGAATTGAACTACAGGTCCAGTGTAAGCAAGTCCGAAGGCCGATAAAGACCGAGGCCATAGTGTTAAAGACCTGGAGCTTTCCTGCAGGTGCATTGGTGCGAGGTTAAAGGCCGTGCTGCAGTGAAGCTAAGATCGGAGAAGATCTAATGACCAAGCATTTATTTTAAAAGTGAGGCCGAAAGTTAGGCTCCAAACAGGGCCGAAAACTTGGAGGTTCAGATAGCGTTTTACTTCTATGCGAGCGATGCGAGGCCAAAGATTGGGCTGCGAGAAAGCAAAGCTTGAAATTTGAACAATGGCCAAGCTTATATGAGACCAGATTCTGTTTCCGAGGCCCTTCCGTGATTCTGTGCGAAGCCAACGGCCGGACCTTTGGGCGTGAAAACACTTAATATCTGAAATTAACCCCTTTCCATGCTTGCAATGATTAAATTCGCGGTGAATGACGGATGAGCACGCAGAGAAGATGGCCGATGGGGTCGAAAAGTGCTCGAGTGGAGACCACGGACTAGCAAGCGCAGCGTAGGACGTCCACCCACAAGATGGACAGACGACCGTATTAATGTCACCGGAAGACGCTGGATGCGGGTCGCTTCCAACCGGTACGTATGGAGGTCCAAGGGGGAGGCCTATGTTCAGCAGTGGACGTCTTATGGCCGAGATGATGACGGATGAGCTAGCCCGCTGGCAAAATTAGTCATTTCGTTGCCCTAACAGTACTAGCGCGGTTACCAAACAGAAAAGTTTGAATTTACCATCAATATTTTTTAATTATATGGACCTATAATTATTTAGTTATTTATTATACAATAAGTTACAACTTACAATACCTTTTGAATATCTATAAGCTATTCAGACTGGCGCTGTTAAAGATCTAAACTAAATAAAATATATATTTCTGATTCTGAAAGTAGTACTCTCTAACAAGGTCACGCCGATGCCACGCCGATAGCGCAGCGTCGGCGGCGGCGGCGCGCCGGCGCGGCGCTCATATCTACGTGGTATTAAAAACTGATATCAATTAGTCAAAAAATCAAAACGGTCCGACACAGATAATTTCATAATCATTTAGATTTCCAAATTTGGTTACGATTGGTTAAGTTTTGGAGGAGGAAACAGAGGAGTACAAAACCTCGATTTCTGAGTTTTTTACGCAGGACTTTTCGCCTTGTCCTTATCGCACTAGTTTTAGGAGCCGCTTCCGTTAGCGAGACGGGTATATTTGCCTAAAATGTTTAAACCTCAGCTCCTGTTTCGTCTTAAATGAATGAAAGAGTAGGAAAGCTGTGTATTCATTGTATTTCTAGTTTTCTCTCAAATTAGATATTTTGTAGTTTAACTTCTAAGTGTTGTTGTTCTAGCAAATTAGATATTTTGTAGTTTAACTTCTAAGTGTTGTTGTTCTAGCAAATTAGATATTTTGTAGTTTAATTTTATTAATAGGGGGAGTATTACTGCAATATTTTGCCGCCAGAGTGCAGCACTAACACATATTGTAAACCATAGAGTAACTAGTTTTTAGGGTTCCGTACCCAAAGGGTAAAATGGGACCCTATTACTAAGACTCCGCTGTCCGTTCGTCCGTCCGTCTGTCACCAGGCTGTATCTTGTGATCTGTGATAGCTAGACAGCTGAAATTTTCACAGATGATGTATTTGTGTTGCCGCTATAACAACAAAAAACAGAATAAAATAAAGATTTAAGTGGGGCTCCCATACAACAAACGTGATTTTTGACCGAAGTTAAGCAACGTCGGGCGGGGTCAGTACTTGGATGGGTGACCGTTTTTATAGATAATGGTACGGAACCCTTCGTGTGCAAGGGAATGGTAGGGTATAACCAGTTGGAGGTTAGGAGGGAGCTTGCTCTAACATCCTATATATTTAAATTGTTGCGCGGTAGAATCAGTAACCCTGGGGTACTGGCCACGGTGAGCCTGTGCGCGCCCCCGCGGTATGTGTGGCGCCGCCGCCGGAGCCGCGCGCGCGCACCGGCCTGCTGCGCGAGGCGCCGTGGACGAGAGCTTTGCGCACGCTCAATCGAGTTGCTACCCGGATTGATGTGTTCCATTGTTCTGAGAATGACTTCAATAAAATCACTTTGTTTGTATTATGTTATATGTAATTCTTTGAAATAATAATAGTATTAAGTCCTAGGTTAAATATTTGCTACACTATCGCATTGGGCAACTGTCATGATAGCTGTACCGTTATTATAAATAAATAAAAAAAAAAAAAAAAAATAAAGTCGGACTCGCACTTGGCCGGTTATTTGATAAGTTTTCACAGATTATTTGTTACGAATAAATATGACATTGATGCATCAAGGCGGTTTCTTTACAAGGGACCTACCGCAAAACGCGAAAATAGAAATGTCGTTTTCTTTTATCACTCGAATATGCAAGAGTGATTAAATAACGAAATGTCGATTTCTGTGTTTCGCGATAAGTAGGTATGTGCTAGTGGCGCTCCCTATTGAAATTATTGATGAATTATATATACATATATACAAGTAGGTAAGTATAATAGTAGGTAGGTAAATATAGTAAAATGAATGAAATTTGTTTTCTTTTTTTTCAGCAAAGGCAAAGACCCATTCCGCCGCGGTCTCCAATCCATAAAGGACGGTTTCGCCACCGCATTCTCATCTCTATCTCCAGCGAACATAAAGTCTAAAATCGCAGATATGCAGCAGATGCCGCCGGCTGAATTGGCTGTTGGGTTCTTCAAGATGTTCTTCTATCTGTTCTATTACATGGGCTATGCGTGCTTGGTGGTTGTCAGGTAATAATACTAATAATTTATACTTTATAGTCTGTTTATAGTATATATATACTTCGGTTTTGATGCCTATTTCGCAGTGCTATGTTATTCTTTGCATGAAAAAACATTGTACTGCTAAATAAGTACGAATTTCGTTCATGTAATAATTTTTCATATCATAATATCTCAAAAAAATGGCGCCATTTGGCCTATATTCGGCTTAATGGCGACACCTTTTGATATTTAATAAATTTAACACATACAGTGAAAGAATAAGGATCAAAGTCAAATGGCGTTCTACAAGTTTTAATGCTGTGTCGAAAGATGGCAGTAAATTTACTGTGACTACAAAATTTACTTTGACAATACGCCTCTGTAGGTACTAAATTCTCTTTGTCAATGTCATCCTATCTACAACGACACTTGGGTTGATATGTCTAAATATATGATAATTTTAGTACCTAAGGTAATTCGCCAGGAACTGGCCACCTGTTACTAACTGGCCACTAGGGAATGCAATCTCCATCTCGCAATTTCAAGATCTCGCGAGATCTCGCACGAATCTTCGAGATTCAATCTCGTTGACAGGGAATCTCGATTTTAGCAATCTCGGTCGAGACCTTGATTAATATTTTCGAGATCTCGAACGAGATTGAAACATTGATCCGTGTGAATTACTTTGATTTGAGTAATCTTTTTGACCTTATGTTCGTGTTGTTCGGGCAGTGCTATTGTATGCGGCCGGCTTTAGCTGACGATAAAAGCACTGTGGCGCGCTCTGTGCGGAAAAATTGGAACTTAACGTACCCAGTCACAATTATTTATGATTTTTGCTCGCTTACCCTACATTTTTTTGAAAGTTGCTGACTGCTTTTCAAAAATATCAACTGAGCATGTAGTTGCCTCTGCTTACAATTTTGTAAAATTAAAAATAATTAATACCACTTTTTCATAGTTACATGCAAATTAGAGCAACATACATATTATTATTATTTTTTTAAATAAAAGTAGTTTTTTATTAAATGTTGATTAATTTGTTGATCTTCAAAATAAAACATGACGTACTCTAAATAAGTAGTAGGTATATACGCATTTTTAATTAATTTTTAATCTCGATCTCGAAAGTGTGACGGTCGAGATCTCGAAATTCCCTATCTCGATTCAGATTTTTCGTGCGAGATCGCATTCCCTACTGGCCACCTTAAACTAAAAATGAATTTTATTCACCTATAAACAGAATTCATTTTAGTATAAGGTGCCTAGTTATTGAAGGCTGGCCAGTTATTGAAACCTTATACTAAAACGAAGTCTGTTTATAGGTCAATAAAATTCATTTTTAGTTTAGGGTGGTCAGTTATTGGCCGGCGGCCAGTTACTGGTGAATTACCCTATATGGAAACAAACAAGTATTGAGATGTGTTTTTCAAATATATTTATGGACTTTCATATTTTCACGCTCCGTTTTGATGCACAGCCATTGGTAAATGCATTGTTACGTGTTTAGATGTAACTGTACATATTTGTAATGTCCATATTATAGTTAGTTTATAGATTCTTACTTAAAGCACCTTAATGCTCTGTCTTTTAAGTTCAATATTTCAGTTGAAATTCTCTGTAATGTGGAATTTGTATGATAATTGTACAAAATTGTATCTGACGTGTACCTGTATTGTACCAATAAAGATTATCTTATCTTCTTATTCTTCGCGTTATCCCGGCATTTTGCCACGGCTCATGGGAGCCTGGGGTCCGCTTGACAACTAATCCCATGATTTGACGTAGGCACTAGTTTTTACGAAAGCGACTGCCATCTGACCTTCTAACCTAGAGGGGAAACTAGGCCTTATTGGGATTAGTCCGGTTTCCTCATAATGTTTTCCTTCACCGAAAAGTAACTGGTAAATATCTAATGATAATTACCAGTTGCTTAATAAAGATTATCTTATCTTATCTTTAAACTTTCTTTTGAGGATTCACTACTAGTTAGAGTTAGACCAAGCTAAGTTGGCAGCGATTTTAATAGCCCAGATCGTGCAAGTGTTATTTAAACGTCATAATTTCATAGAAGTTTGACAATTAAAAAACCCTTGCAAAGTCTGGGCTACCAAAATCGCTGCCGATTTAGCTTGGTCTAACTCTGGGTGATTTTTAGGGTTCCGTACCCAAAGGGTAAAACGGGACCCTATTACTAAGACTCCGCTGTCCGTCCGTCCGTCCGTCCGTCTGTCTGTCACCAGGCTGTATCTCATGAACCGTGATAGCTATACAGTTGAAATTTTCACAGATGATGTATTTCTGTTACCGCTATAACAACAAATACTAAAAAGTACGGAACCCTCGGTGGGCGAGTCCGACTCGCACTTGTCCGGTTTTTTAGTTTATTTAGTGGAGTTACAAGCATGTTTATAGTAAGAGGACATCTTTGGTGCTTTTTTAGTGAATTATAGATTGAGTAGATGACAAATTCAAATTCCAAGCAAAAAGTCCCATTTTGACACTTGTCATAAGAACGTTTTGACACGCTGGCGGCGTCCTACATTTCAGCCACCAGTAAACAGGCCGGGGCGGCGGCTGACGTCCGAGAACGTTCCAAGGTTAATAAATATAGTTGTCTCGGCGCACACTACGAATTTGTAGCCTTCGGCGTCGAGACTCTAGGTCCGTGGGGTAGGGGGGCTCGGGGGCTCCACAAGGAGCTCAGCAAACGCCTAAGGCAGGCCACAGGTGACCCTCGCTCGGGCAGCTTTCTCGCGCAAAGATTGGCCATAGCAATCCAGCGCGGGAACGCTGCCTGCGTGATGGGCACCTTACCAAGGGCGCAAAGTTTTGATAAATATTTTTAGTTTTTAGCTTTAGTTTTTAGTTTGACAGGTTATTTGTAAAAAGATACAAGCAAATCTCGTCCTTATGGTAAATGACAAAGTGGGACCTTTGACTACAAACTTTGACTCACATAATGATTTAATAGGCCTTAAACTTTGTTTGTTTGTAACAAAATAGTTTTTGGGTTCAAATTGAGTTGTATGGTTTTCTTTTTTTTGGTAACAACCAATTTCGACAAAAATGTTAGTCGAAAACATTAATTAATAGAATCCGAGGGTATAAATTTAATTATTTACATTTAATGTTGCTTTTTTCTTACTTTTAGGTACTTCATCACAATAACTTACTATAATATCACTTTTATTTTAGGTTTAACCATGCACGTTAACACCCTCATTTTCGACTCGTATAATATTGTTGTTTATTAGATACCTATTTTAATTTTATTAATAATATCTGGGAGACCGAGCTTTGCTCGGAAAACATATAAATACTCATAAATGCGCGTTTTCCCAGAGATAAGACCTAGCTAGATCGATTTATCGCCCCCCGAAACCCCCATTTAGCAAATTTCACCGAAATCGTTAGAGCCGTTTCCGAGATCCCCGAAATATATCTATTAAAACAAAATTACGTTTTACCAAAACACAACTACACTTTTCTTATCCGTTTTTACCTGCAGGTACATATTCGGCGTACTCCTCGGCCTGATGCGGGGTCCTCAGACGGAGGAGGTTCCTCCGGAGCCGACGGAAGAGGAGAAAATTGGTCAGTTGAGGCACAGGTTACTCGCGCAGAGTCAAAGTAAGGGGAGAACAGTACGTACGGGTGGCTTTAGCTTGCGTTCGGTCACTGGGGAGGTTGGGGTAAGATGGGCACTTTGGGTAAACCGGATCTGAAAAATTTACGTTGGTAAAAGTTTTGGTTGATCGAAAAAAAAAACATGATCGAAGGGAAATACAACAACTTAAATAGCATAATATATTTTTAAAAACCTATGTTATGACGTTACTAAGACGAACTAAAATAATTTTCATCAATTCCAAATAAAAAAAAGACATGTAGATTCACATTTCAGCAACCTAAATTTAACTTTTAGGTAAAAACGAAATATGTAGAAAATTTCTTCTTCGTGGTCGTGACCTCATATCTGAGGGACGTGACTCCTATGGGTTATTCTTCCTACCATTGCTCTCCAGGCCTCTCGATCTTCGGCCATCTGCATTGCCAGCGTTGTAGAAAATGCCATAGTCGGTTTTCCATAGTAAGTTGGCCCTTAAATCAATTTGATTAGGGTTTTTTTTATGAGTACCTCTTATGGTAAAGGATATTTTTGCTGAGTATCAACATCCTACTAATGACAGTTTGTGACGTATGATTTTATTAATCTTTTTCTTTAATGTATTGTTTTTCGGGATGTATTCAAGCGATTTGCTTAATTTTTTTAAATAGTGTTCTTTATTTAGGTATGCATCGATACTCAATAAACGAATACCAGTTGTCATATAAAAAAGAAGAAAAATGAAGTAAAAAATAAATACAACATTTTTTTAATGCCGTTGTGAAGTAGTGACACCTCTAATTTTTTTTCTAGTTGTAGGCCAGACATTGGCCTACTACTTGCCTAAATATCAAAATTTTCCAAACGGTACTTCCTGTCAAAAATTAGCAATGTGTGTGGTCAAGTCCTGTACTCAATGGGTGTTTTTCAATGTAGTATACAAACTTTTCGATTATGTTTGCGTTTTCTTATCAGGTTGTCGTATTTAAGAGTAAAATGCCAATGACAACTTAATGTTTGTATACTACATTGAAAAACACCGATTGAGTACAGGACTTGACCACACACATTGCTAATTTTTGACAGGAAGTACCGTTTGGAAAATTTTGATATTTAGGCAAGTAGTAGGCCAATGTCTGGCCTACAGCTAGAAAAAAAATTTGAGGTGTCACAACTTCGCAACGACATTAAAAAAAAATATTTCTTTTTTACTTAATTATTCTTTTTTTTTATATGACAACTGGTATTCGTTTTTTGAGTATCGATGCATACCTAAATAAAGAACACTATTTAAAAAAAATAAGCAAATCGCTTGAATACATCCCGAAAAACAATACATTAAAGAAAAAAAAATATAAAATCATAAGTCAAAAACTATTACTAGTAGGATGTTGATACTCAGCAAAAATATCCTTCACCATAAGAGGTACTCACAAAAAAAAACCCGAATCAAATTGATTTAAGGGCCAACTTACTATGGAAAACCGACTATGGCCTTTACAAATTATGATTTTCCAAATAGTCTCATTTGACTATCTTCGGACAGAATTTAAATTCCATTTAAAACAACCGGTCCATTTTCTAAATTCAACCAATAACTTAAATAAATCATATTTGAAACTAAAATGTCTTTAGCATTTTTACTGTTATTTTTAGCACCATTTGATTTCTTAGAATTTGTGGGAATATAAGATATGTATAAAGTATACAGTGATCGAACGTTTTCCAACACCGTACTAAATTGACGCAGATATAACCGTTTAACAAAATTGGCACTTCTTCAAAAATCTTAATAATATAATAATTCGGCCTAATATTAATAACAAATAATAAGTATGATTACATTTTCGTAACAAAATAAATCTGCTTTTGAGCGTTAACAGGTAATTTTCGTATGTATTTTTGATGTTGTACAAACATGTTGTTGTTTATCTATTTTCTATATTGGTATGAAGCTAATTGGAATTTTAATGATTACTTACATTATTTCTTGGATTGAGCTAAACTGATTGGCGAATAAAACTGAACATATTGGCAAACACTTAAGATTTTATCTCACGTCTTCTTTCTAATCTTTTGCATGAAATATAAAATTAATAATATTTTTTCAACAGTAAGATGCCCCCTTAATTATTCAATTCATACAAGCATAATTTTAATTTAATATGTGATATTTTACAAAAACGAGTCACAGACAGAGTAACTATTAAACCAAAACAGAATATAATTTCATTCTAGTAATTACTACTTATTTTTCAAGATATTTAATTTCCATTCAATTAGAAATGTTTTGGACGCGTTGCTTAATAATATTAGTAAGCCTTTGGAGTTTTCATCTTTAAGATGACTCAATTTTTGAAACTACGTATAATAAATTTTACTTGAAAGAAATTCAAGTCCTTTTTGGTGAAGACTTTTATTTACAACACTTTTAAAATAGAGTTGTCTTTACATATTCTTTTTGAGTTTTGGACTTGAGTTCTTTAGTTTTGCGCCAAAAAAAACAAAAAGTCTCGACTCGAAAGTCTTTTAGGCGTAAATTCTCTCAATTATCAAGTTTTTCTAATTCACACCCAAAATACAGATCTACCAACTCTAAGTAAATTTTTTCTCACACTCAATCACAGACATGTTCTTAATATCATCTGCTGTATCAAGACATGTTGTCAATATCATCTGCTGTATCAAGACATGTTGCTAATATCATCTGCTGTATCAGGTCCATCAAGGTTGCTACCAGCGTTGCCGGCGGCGGATGACACGGGCCAAATGCAGGTCTCTGCCTTCGGTCTGGATATATCTAAAGAAGACAATGGCCAGTGAGTACCTGTCAACACTTTAACCTATTTTTTATATATTACAAATGTTGGTAATGGGATAACTTTAATTATTAGTTGATTTTTTAAGTTAACCCTTTTCAATTAAACAAGTATGAGTACAAGCCTCGCTTGCACCTAAAAGGACAAGAAAAAAACAAAAAGAGGATAATCTTGTAAGATACGTTGCCAAAAAAAGGGTTAAAGTAAGGAACTTTATTAATTATTGAAGCCGTTACATTTTAATTTTCGTAAACTCATAATTCACCCGGTTTTATTATTATTCCCTTGAAATTATATTGCGTTTGCTTCTGGCAATTTCCATTATTATTTTGCAACATTACTATATTTCCATTATTATTTATTTCACAAAAATGCAACACGTGTGGAGAACTTTATACAAAGTAAAAACAATATTTTTTCTTGAGTCACGGTACCGACGCTTAGCGCTGTACTGTATAGTATGTATAAGCTATTTAATTTTTATCATTTATTGTACCTATCTTTATATATTTCTCCATTTGTATAACTTCAATGTACTAAAATAACTTTTTTTATCAGAATCCAAGTGAAACCGCACGAATCCCCGACCACATCCACGCCATCTTCTGGCGAGGAAGCAGAAGCTTCACCCGACGAGGCAGTGGAACACTCTGAGGAACAACAGCCGCCATCTTTGATAGACCTGCTCGGGTAAATACTCTCTCTTTTCCTAGCTATCTATTCCACATGGTGGTGGGATCAGCTTTCCTGCTTAACCTTCTCCACTTCGCCCTGTCCACGACATCGTCCTCGGATAACTTGCACTCACTCATATCCTTTACATCCTTCCATCTTGTTCCGGGTCTGCCGCTGGATCTTCGACCTGGGATGGAAAGTTGTAGTGCCAAATTTCCTACGTAGTCCGAAGGACCTCTTTTTACATGACCATACTATCCCAGCCTGCTCGGGTGAATTAATTAAATTAAATTAAATAAGCCTTTAATCCATATATGAGAGGCACTTGTAAATACAGATTCGATATTTAGTTTGTGGATGTACATTGTTTATATTATAGAATGTCTCTTAATGTCGTGTGCCTGTCGGCATAGGCCTCTTCCAACTCTCTCCAATGCTGTCTATCCAAGGCAACTCTAGTCCAGTGGGGTCCTAGAGTAAGCTGGATGTCATCTTCCCATCTGGTTATTTATTTTCCGGTTTTGCGCTTACAGCCGGGTGGGTACCAGTGTGTCACTTGTTTGCTCCATTTTTCCCTATTGTCTCGCAGCATGTGACCTGTCCACATCCACTTTAATTTGTTGGTCTATACGCTTGATTATGTCCGTTGTCATGCTATTCTTTTGTCGACTTCCTTCGTCATTTGGTCTTTGGGGGAAATAATTTGACCCAGGTACACATACTCATCGACATATTCGAAAGCGCTTCCATCTATTGTTATATTTACTTTTGTTGTGTTTGTCATCATTTTTGTTTTATTTGCGTTCTTTTCCAATCCCACGAGTTACCTCGCACAAGTTTTGAACCATAAGCTCCAATTTTTTGGGATCTTCCTCCATCAGTACTAGGTCGTCCGCGAATCTGAGGTTGTTTAGTCTTCTGCCATTTATGTTGAGTCCATACTCCTCCCAGTCGAGTTTTCTGAAGACTTTTTCAAGCACTGCAGAGAAAAGCTTGGGTGATAAAGGGTCCCCTTGTCTTACTCCTCTCTCGATGGGGAATTCCTTTCCTTTAGACTCTAGTTTTATCATTCCCTTGCTTTTTTGGTAAATGTCTTTGATGACACGGGTATAAGTTTCATTTACTCCTTGCTCCTTTAAGCTTTTCCAGATGTGATTTTGGTTCAAGCTGTCAAATGCCTTTGAATAGTCAATGAACGCCATGTACAGAGGCTTCTTGTATTCATTGTATTTTTGAAGTAGCTGCTTGACAGTGTGAATATGGTCTATTGTGCCAAAGTTTCTTCTGAACCCTGCTTGCTCGGGTGAATACGAATAAATAAAATGGACTACAATGATTTATAGCTTAAATTGTATAGTTTATCTTTAGTCCTGCCTAGGCAAGCTCTATCTGCCCACGAGTCAACGGTGAATGTAATTTAGTATTCAAGTTGGTTAATTTTTTACCTAAAGTATAATACATCCTGGTCACGGCACCAAATTGTAACATACATAACTGTCGGTCCGGTCGAATGATATTTCATCATCATCATATATTTAAGAGTATGACTCTTGTCGGTGGAGCAATTTCCATGTTTGGCGGTCCTCTGCCTTCTCTTTGACAGCCTGATACGACACGACGTTGATCTTTACCTTTATTTGATCCATGTACGCTCTCCTTGGTCTTCCCTTCTTCATGTTTACTTCAACTTTCCCTTCTATGAATGATATTTATAATTTTTAATTTGATGTTTCAGTGGAGAACAAGCGAAGAAGCAAGCGCAGGAGAGATTAGAAGCCCAGGCAGCGCAGCAAGCCGCTATGTCCGCTATCGAAGCTGAGAGCAAAAAGGTACAATATCTACACAAGCTTATAAAAAGCAAGTTAAAATCATTCTCAGCTGACCATTGTAAAGCTGCCTCATATTATCACCACCATTATTGGCGATGATAATTTGCTTTACAGTTACACCATCGAGCGATCATTCTGACTAGATGTTGATGAAAGGGTTCATATAAACTAAGTAATGAAGTTCAAATAGTTAAACGAGTAACGTTACTTTTTATTTTATTATGTTTATGGTGCTTTAGCTTAATCTTAGAGTAGATTTTAGTGTAGTAATATTTTGATTTGCTTTAATGCAGCCAGGATCTCAAAGAACATATTTTCGTTCCAAGAAGGTAATACAGCTTTTTCTGAATGTCATCCATCAACCTACTTTTAGAAGATTAAAATGGCTTAAGCGACTGGCACTGCTAGCAATTAGAGCTGAAATTTGGCATTGACTTTACGATGACAGAGTGTGGAAATGTCACCATATTAACGTCAATTTTCTGTGAAAATATGACGTTTATAATATATTTAGTCCTGTCAAAGCCGTTGCGTAGTTAGCTAGTAAGACTGATTGTATTTCACTTTAGCATAACGATTTTTGATTATGTATTATCAAGTATCTCATTATTGGCAAATCTTCTTCTTCCTGCTAGACATGTTCCCATTTACTTGGGGTCGGCCTTCCTTGTCCTCAATTTCCATCTAGCGCGGTCTTGCGCTACGTCTTTATTTAAATGAGCTTCCTTTAGGTATTTTTCAACCGTCGTCCACCAGGTGGTCTGCCTGAGTTGCGTGTGGTGGTTGGCAGTTTTAGGGCAAGCTTCACCACATGGTCCTCTGAACGCCTTTGGACGTGACCATACCATCTTAAGCGTTTCTCCTTGACCTTTTCGACAATCGGGGCAATCTTGAAACTTCCTCTGACATACTGATTTCGGATTCTATCCAGTAGCGTGACACCGGCTGACCAGCGTAGCATACGCATTTCTGTGATGTGCAGCTTGTTCAGATGCTGCTTATTGGTTGCCCAACATTCTGACCCATACAGAACAGCCGGTCTTATTGCGGTCTTATACAGATGCCCTTTTACTTTGAGCGGCATCTTTCTGTCGCACATCACGCCTGTGAGTTGACGCCACTTCATCCATCCAGTTGTAGTTCTGTGCGTAACGTCATTGTCAATTTTGCCGTCATTGCTGAGCACAGAGCCTAGATATTTAAATTGCGTAACTGTAGGTACAAACGTATATCCTATCATAATCTTGATACTTTCGGGATTGGTGACATTATCGAAAATGCAGGACATGTGTTCGGTCTTCTTTCTGCTAATTTTAAGGCCATTGGTTTCCAGTGCCCCTACCCAAGAGTCCAAACTCCGCCGAAGTTCCTCCACGCTATCCGAGATTAGAACAACATCATCGGCGTAAAGAATGTTCCAGGGCAGAGGCTTTTGACATGTTTTCGTGAGATGATCCATGACGGTATTGAAAATCAATGGGCTTAGAGTGGAACCTTGATGTACCCCTACGCTGATTTCAAACTTTTCCCCTTTGCCAGCTGGGCTTAAGACTTGAGTAGTAATGTCCTTATACATATCTTGTATAAGATATATGTAAAACTCTGGTACTAGTTGCTGTCTTAGAGCTTCCCAAATGAGATCGCGCGGAACATGATCTAACGCCTTCTCCAAATCTATAAAAACCATTTGAAGGTTTGTCTTGTTTATTTTGGCTTTTTCGATCATGGTCCTCACCGTTTGAATAGCGTCGGATGAACTTCTCTCTGCTACAAACCTGCATTGATTTTGTGTGAGCGATATAAAGGTTTTTAATCTATTATTTAAGATATGCTCCCAAATTTTAAGCGTGTGAGACATTAGCTTTATAGCCCTATAATTACTGCATTCTCTCACGTCTCCTTTTCCTTTATAGAAAGGGATTAAAATGCTGTTTCTCCACGAGTCGGGCATAGAGTGCCCTTCCATTAGTTTGTTAAACAACTTATACAGCCAAACTACTCCATAGTTTCCGAGGCGCTTCCAGACTTCGACTGGGATTATTGGCAAATAATGTTTTAAATCTAATGCTGTTAATTTTTTTTTTGGCGTATCAGCATGCTGGGTGCCGAATTTTTGGAACGTTGCACACATAAATATTTCTTACAGTCTATTAGAAATTAATTGATTAAAAAGAATAATCGATTACAAAAAAACCAAAGTCAATATACGTATATTTTACAATTGTAGGGTAATTCGCCACTAACTGGCCACCTGTTAGTAACTTATTTTTAGTTTAGGGTGGCCAGTTACTGGCAAATTACCCTATAACCTCTGTTTCTCCCAACAGGCAGTGCAAGCGCCGACCCCGTCCGCCGTGTCTCAAGTAGACATCTCCCAATACACCAAGCGAGCTGTTTCCTTCCTTGCGAGGAATTTCTACAACCTGAAGTACTGCGCGCTTATCCTGGCCTTCTGTATCAACTTCGTACTACTCTTCTATAAGGTGAGTAATAATTCTGCTGATATAATAATGTTGAGACAAAATTGCTTAAACTGACACCTGCTGTATTACTGAGACCATGATCTCATAAGAACAGGGCGACTAAGAAGAACATACTTTTTTCCGGCTGGTTCCTTCCTTTCATTTTCCTTTCCTTTCAATATCAAGTTCAAAGAAGAAAAAAGAAAAAGAAAAAAAAAGAGAAGGCAGAAAACCTCCAAAAATTGCTCCGCCGACAAGACTCTTACTCTTAAATATGGTACGATGATGATGGTATTCGTTTGGGATTTCAGCAGCTTACTTTAAAATCAGTCTCAAGGTTCCTAGATTTTCTTCACCAAGGAAGTCTTTAAGAGCCCATCAACGTGCACACTAGCGCCACTGCTAAATAATCGTGATTATTTAAATTTAACGATAGGTATTTAAAAAAAGGGGGTCGCTACGTACTGTATTTTGTATTTAAGTACCTTTTGATTACATCAAACTAGTTTTTATGTTGCTGGATTCGTCGATCTATGAACTCAAAACAAAAACGGCCGTTTTAACTTTGGACTCATAGATCGACGAATCCAGCAACATAAAAACTAGTTTGATGTATTCTTAAGGTACTTAAATACAAAATACAGTACGCAGCGGCCCCCTTTTTTAATAGGGGAATATTTTAGAGATTTATCAACCTCTTTAGGCACTATAGAAATACTTTTTTGTTCTTCAGGTATCGACGCTGGAGGGTGACGACGAGGGCTCGGGTCTCGGAGACATTGTCAGCGGTTCAGGCTCGGGGGCAGGTTCAGGAAGTGGAGATGGTAAGCAACTTGACATTATTCATAATTCGTTCATTGTCTGTAGAACATGGGTATATACAATGATGGAACATGATTTAATATAGAATCACCATGTTCTCGCAATATTAGGCGTACAAACTGTCAAACTTATAACTACTTACAGTATGTGATGAAGCTCATAGCTTAATAAAAAAAATTGGGTTATATATGGGAGCGATGCATAACTGCTTCCAGTATACTACTTAAAACATAAGTCATGCAAAAATATTATTTACATATTTATAATTTAACAAAAGCGGTCTGATATCTAATATTACGGCGATAATGTTAAGATTTGTCACAGAGGTACTCTTGAATGGAGTAGTAGGCTTTTTAGAGCACCGTACAAAACTTTGTTCACGGTGCTCTTATGGGATCACTTCGGTCTTGCAAATCGGTTAAATGCGTTTTTCTCAAAGACCGTTTGATGTAGGTACCTAAAATTTGGAATAGTTATGGCAAGTACCATCACTAACACTGTGAATAAGTCAAAACTGCTTATTTCTGATTTTAGGGGGAAATTTAGGGGGTTGAGAGGGGTAGCCAGAATTTTTTTTTATTTGTAAGAATCGTGTGGGGTACCATTAGAAAGCTTGCAAAATTTGAGTCGATGTACTGATTTTGACTTCATTTTAGAGTGCAATAGTTTCGATAAAAAATGCATTTAAAGTTGCAAGTTTTCATACAAAAATTTTCACCTCTGTCCTGGCGATTTTCGCGAAAACTATAGCTAACAGGCAGCTGACCAGTCAATATCCAACCAAAACAAGCATGAAGACGGCGGGAAAATTATCAGGTTAACTTTATCTTTATTAGTTTTTCAACTGCAGCCTGATCTTTGGTTGCTTAGGGCTAGCTAACTGATGCTTACACTGGTCATTTCATATTAGGAAGTAGTTTTAGCGAGAAAGATCCTTAGTTAAAACTTTGGCATTGAAATTTATGACTTATGTCTTTGATACAAAATTTAATTCTGCTTGCTTATTTTTGTGGGATATTTTTTTTTTTCTGAATAGCCTACTATAAGTATGAGAGAGATCTACAAAATACAACCTTATTATATTGCAAATAAGTTTAAATTTCGAACGCGCTTTCCAACATATTTATTATCAGTAAGAATCATATTTATTATTGCAGTTTATCTGAAAAAATTCAAATTAAGAATTCCGTTCTTCACTTCACTCGTTGTGTTTTTTTTTTTACAATAGAGCACATAGAGTTAGTAAGGCGTATATAGAAAGGGAACGGTGCTAAGAGCCTCTACCATCAGTTTTAACATTGACATAACGCTCACGTCTACGTAATTTACTTTCTGTACATCTCGCTTGCACTATTGCTCGCATATGCGAGTACGAGCGAGATGCATAGAAAGTAAGTTACGTAAACGTGAGCGTTATGTCAATGTCAAAACTGGTGGTAGCCGTACTGAACACCGTATTCTTGACTTCGTGCTTGGCCAATTATTTTGATAAAAAGTCACGAAAAATTTTCTTAAAATGTTGTAAATTATTACAGTTTAATATGGGTTTTGGGAGGTTAATATATATTTTAGGTGCCATTCCAAATACACTTTTGGAAAGTAAGGCCGTTTTGAATGCTACAGACATTTTTGATCTATCTATATTAATCCTTACCACATAATAAATAATAGTATAGATTCAATCTCTAACAAAACGCGTCTATTACGAGAGATACAAGCGCAAGTGCGAGCAGGCATCCGTTCCATAGCGGTGCGTGGCAAATACTATGGCTAGACACCAAAACTGGTGTGGCCGCATCTACTTGTAGCGACGCGACGAAATCGCGGAGTGAGCCTGTCCTTACATAAAAAACTGGTCACTTTGTGTCCCAATTCTATTGAAATAGGGGGTATTACTGCAATGTTCTGCCGCCAGAGTGCAGCGCTAGCACTTATCGTAAACCATAGAGTAACTAATACATACCTACATAAGTTTTCACAGATAATTTGATACGAATAAAAGTGACATCGATGCATCAAGGCCCTCTTTGTGCTAGTGGCGCCCGCTACGCAGAATTTTGCGTAACATTCCCTATTGACGCGTTTTTATTGCTTTTTAACGCCCGACGCAAAAAGAGGTGACTCACGTTAGACCGGGCCGGAGCTTCCGGCGCTTCGTTTTCTATGGAAAGCACCACGTGATCACCGATCAGCCGTCATAGAAAATGACATGTCGGACGCCTCGGCCCGGGCACAGTCCGGTCTAATGTGAGTCATCCTTTATACGCTTGACGCCAATGTCCGTCTGTAGCTCTCAAACGAATGAACCGATTTCGATGCGGTTTTTTTTACGTGATCTTATTTGTTAATTTAAATGCTTTTTATAGGCAGTGGCGAATCCGGTGAAGATGAGGATCCGTTAGAAATAGTACATATAGACGAGGATTTCTTCTACATGGAACACGTTATCAAAGCGGCCGCCGTTTTGCATTCTGTCGTCTCATTAGCCATCCTCATCGGATACTACCATCTCAAGGTAAAATGTTACATCACTGACAGAAGAAGACATGCTAACCTCTAACATTTTATCAACATGAATACAGATTCTTCTTCTTTTATTAACTGTATTTTCTTTTCCTTTTGTATGAATTTGATATGTTTTGTGAAAGAGCTACGTATTTGTATGATTTCATGTACATATATATTTATATAAAGAAAAGTCCCTACTGTGTATAATTGCATGAATTCTGTAGTAATTTAAATTGTATTTGTTTTTATTTACTCGTAATGCATGTTAATTATAAGATGTAATGTCATGAAAAGACGTGTCCCGCCGAATTAGTTTCCGGTCCCATATTGGGATACCCTCCTCTAATTGAGGGGGGATTTAAATCTTCACGAGGCAGAGGTGTAGGGTTGAAGCCGGTGTAGCTTTATTTGACGTTCATAAGCGCATTGTAATATGCCTACTTGAATAAAGTATATTTTATCTTATCGTATCTGATAAATTAAATGTACCTAATTCATGTCGAAACTGCTGCGAAGATCCTAGAATATCCAATGATATTATCCAGAAACGCACGACAATATTGTCAATATATATGGATAACCGCGCATAGCGTAACGCAGATCGCCCCAATCGATTATAAAAAAAACATGTCATAAAATATGCCAAATCCAAAGATACATAAACCACAGACAATACTTTTTTGGATTCCTGAATACTGGATCCATTTATAATCTGTGGATTTTCGTCATTGTTATAATTGTTTTCCATATTCAGGTACCGCTAGCCATCTTCAAGCGCGAGAAAGAGATAGCACGACGACTTGAATTCGACGGTCTCTACATCGCCGAGCAACCTGAAGACGATGACATTAAGAGCCATTGGGACAAACTTGTCATCTCTGCCAAGTACGTGTCTTTAATTTTGATGAATGGCCACCGGCCAATAACTGGCCACCCTAAACTAAGAATGAATTTGATACACCTATAAACAGAAATAATTTTAGTATAGTGATCATCAGATCAGATCAGATCTATCAGATGATAGAGTCGAAAAATGGTAAACCACTTTCTTGGCTGACCGTACATATAAGGTTTCAATAACTGGCCAGCTTTCAATAACTAGCCACCTTATCCTAAAATGAATTCTGTTTATAGGTAAATAGAATTCATTATTAGTTTAGGGTGGCCAATTACTAACAGGTGGCCAGTTACTGGCGAAGTACCCTATTAGAGTCCAAAAATATACAACACGCTTTTATGGGTTTACAAATGAAACGCTTAAAGAATTATATTACATGTGGTAAAGAAAGAAAGAAAGAAAATATATTTTCACTTCTCATGCTCAAAAAGTGCACCTTTATGTCGTGCGTAGACGACATAAAATCGCATTTTATGCTCTAGAGCATAAAAGTAAAAAAAAATTCTAAGACTAAGGTAATCGGTCTCAACAGCCAAACAGTTAAAGCATATTGCACAATTTTACTGAGCAATAAAATTAAGTAGATGACAAAACTTGTTATATTATTTTATTTTATGCTACAATTTATTAGAAATCCGTATTTTCTGTCATTAAATTTAGTAAATCGCATAAAATAGGAGTCGATTATCGTTCAAAAATGCTCCGAAATATTTGACTTGGCAGAAAACCAAGCGTCTGAAACTCTGATCACATGTTGAAAATTTAAAAAAAAATTAAAAAGCTAGTTGGCGGGAATTGGTTATGTATTATGTTCTTTCGCTTTACGACAATTTCGTGGTGTAAATTGCCGTGAAAATGTGTTTTATTTTCCTCGCAATCGAACTGAAAAGCTGAGTGTACAACAAGAGCATAAATGTCCATTTTTTCCCGAGGCAATTTTTTGGTCTGAGCGAAGCGAAGACCAAAATAGTAGACGAGGTGACTTTATGCCCTTGTTGTACAATCTACTATTATTTACGTCAAACAAAACCAGTTAAATTAAAAGACAAGACATAGGTCAATAAAGTAAGAAATGTCTCAGATCACATGTAATTGTTGGCTAAGGCGAAGTCGAGGTAGATAGTCATGTGATCTGAGGTTTCCTTTTTTACTGGCCGAGGTTGACGCTTTCCGGCCGGAGTGCAAAAAATTAAATTTTATGACCTGTTCAAGCCTAGATTAAACAAAGATTTGAACGATATTCTTCTCTTAAAATACATTTTAATTCCTATATATTATTTCCTATTAATTACAGATCGTTCCCCGTGAACTATTGGGACAAGTTCGTGAAGAAGAAAGTCCGCACGAAGTACTCCGAGACGTATGACTTTGACAGCATCTCCAACATGCTCGGTATGGAGAAGACGTCGTTCGCGGCGCATGAGGAGACGGGCAATAAGGGCTTCTTCCAATAGTAAGTTTTTTTAATGCCACATTGGTGGCTAACAAGCATACAGCCCGCCTGGTAAGCAGACACCGTTGATGTCACCGTTGAGGGTGTTACATGCTGTTTTGAAGCATACCCCATACAGAGGGCCTACCACGAACCACGTTCGACGTGTTGTCTCTCTGTCACACTTAAGTACGAATTTACAAGTGCGACAGAGAGGCAATACGTCGAACGTGGTTCGCGGTAGGCCCTCAGTAGCCCTTCGAGAATACATCGGCAGGGAGCTCATTCCACAACCGGAGCGTCCAAGGGAGAAAATTCCTCTTAAACCGCATAGGGATTTAGGCGTGTATACTTTTTAGATATAGAAAAGTTCTATCTAGCTTCTGCCTGCGACTTCGTCTTGAGCTGGTAAACTACTTTGACAAGTTCTTCGTGATAAAGACAGTCCGCACGAAGTACTCCGAGACGTATGACTTTGACAGCATCTCCAACATGCTCGGTATGGAGAAGACCTCGTTTGCCGCGCATGAGGAGACGGGCAATAAGGGCTTCTTCCAATAGTAAGTGGCTTGTATACTTACTGGACACGCGGCAGAATGTCAAGTCAAGTTCAAAAGCAGAGGACTGGCGACGCAGCGGCCGTGTGTTATATTACACGAACCATTTGGAGCCAGTTTTAACCCCTGCGCAACTCAAAATCTAATAAACATAAACATATGAAATTTGGTTCATTTATTAAGGCTGACTAGAACCCGAAATTTTATGAATATATTAGCTTAACCGATTATTAAGAGATATACATCTAAAAATCGGGATTTTTCTCACTGAGTCAGTACGTCGGTCAATAGACCTAACCTAACCTAACATCAAAAACCTAGCCTTCTAGATGACCTAGCAAGTTAAGCCATTTAACAACAAATCTGTAATAACATTTCAGCATCCTCAACCTGGACTGGCGTTACCAGCTCTGGAAAGCCGGCGTCACATTCACCGACAACTCCTTCCTGTATTCACTGTGGTACTTCTGCTTCTCTGTGATGGGCAACTTTAACAACTTCTTCTTCGCCGCTCATCTTCTGGACGTTGCTGTGGGCTTCAAGACGCTGAGGACGATCTTGCAGTCCGTTACGCATAACGGGAAACAGG
The DNA here is from genome assembly GCF_910591565.1 of Cydia splendana. NCBI lineage: Eukaryota > Metazoa > Arthropoda > Insecta > Lepidoptera > Tortricidae > Cydia > Cydia splendana. The sequence goes on along the minus strand of NC_085982.1, from coordinate 11,879,815 downwards.
TAATTGGAAATACTTCTATTTGAATAGAGAGTTACTGTCATGGTAAATTATGTAGCCACTGAATACTGCCATTTTTCGACAGAAGATTAAAACTGTTAGAACGCCATTTGACTTTTATTCTTATTCTTTCACTGATATGTGTTAACTTGTTAAATATTAATATTAACGCCATCTACCCGAGGGTAGGCCAAAGGTATGATGCAATCTTTTCGAGCGATGGCGCCATAACCTTTGGCCTACAGTCGAGCATTTGGCGTTAATTTTAATTTTTAACAAATTCACACATATCAGGGAAAGAATAAGAATCAAAGTCAAATGGCATTCTAACAGTTTTAATCTTCTGTCGAATGATGGCAGTAAATTTACAGTGGCTACATAATTTACTTTGATAATCAAGCTGAAGTGGGACTGGGCTGGACACGTTTGCCGTATGCCGGATGACTTGTGGGCTAAAACAACAACCAATTGGGTCCCACATCAAACCCGGGGTCCCGGCAAACCTCGACGACGTTGGCGAGATGATCTTGACGCCTTTGATAGGAACTGGTGAGAGACGGGTCAAAACCGGGATACGTGGAAAGGGAGGAGGGAGGCCTTTGCCCAGCAGTGGGACACTCTAGGCTCATATAAATAAAAATAAATAAAATCCGCCTCTATGTATTTTCCGTCGTATTTTCTCGGAAACGTTCGTATTTGCCATGCTACTTCAGTCAACCTTAGTACTTTTTTTACCCAAACTGCCTGAAATGGCAAGACACGTTCGTACGTTTCCGTGAAAATACGATGGAGAATAATTATGGACTAAATCTGTATCGATTTCGAACGTGATTGGGCCATCAACGAACATACCTAATCTAAACTGCGTCCACTTTTAGAGATTCATTTAGAAAATATTCGCTTTAGATATCGGTGACGGACAGCGGGAAACAGATAAACGCGAGAAAAACACTTTTATGAAAACCACATCAACTAGTAAAATCTAAATGACGCGGTCACTCTTTTAAAGGATAATTTAGCCACCATTCGGATACAGAGTTTACACATCAGTCAAGCATATAGGCTTGTAGCTATAGTAAAAAATCTAAAATTTGCACTATGATTCGTACTTAGAAACCGCTAGGACTATTCGGTATCTAGTTCTATAATCGATACCTACGCTATCGAACTATCGATTATAAAATCGATTCAATCTAATTTATATTGTATTTGCTGCTTACTGCTAATATTAGTTTTTTATTCTACATGCCATTATTTATTTCTCATGACAATGTTATCTTATATTTCCAGCTGGTGTTGACCGTGATCCTGCTTACCATCATAGTGTACATATACACGGTGATCGCATTCAACTTCTTCCGCAAGTTCTACGTTCAGGAGGAGGACGACGAGGTCAACAGGAACTGTCACGACATGTTGTCGGTAAGAGATCTTTTGATATATATCTCACTTTACTACTTTTTAAGAGAGCCACAACAATTTGACAATTTGAGTAGCTAGATCAGTGCCCCAAACGCGTTAGTTCCGCGTAGCATTATTCCCGATCGCATTTTTCGCCACTCGCGTTAGTTCCGCGTAGCATTATTCCCGGTCGCATTTTTCGCCACTCGCATTAGTTCCGCGTAGCATTATTCCCGGTCGCATTTTTCCCCACTCGCGTTAGTTCCGCGTAGCATTATTCCCGGTCGCATTTTTAGACGGGCTCCTATTTCTGGGCGGTTTGCACTTCGGGCATCTGAAGCTACCTAACGAACGTAACCTATCTACACTTTTTTCCCCAAAGTGTAATGTTTTCATGGACGTCACACTAAATTAATAGGTTAGGTAGGTTAGGTTCGTTAGGTTAGCTTCGCGGGGCTCCGTCTAGCTAAGTTGTGAACTAAATGTTTTTTGAAAAACAAACTCTAGCGGGGAAAAATGCGACCGGAAATAATGCAACGCGGAACTAACGCGAATGGGGAAAAATGCGATCGGGAATAATGCTACGCGGAACTAGCGCGAGTGGGGAAAAAAGCGATCGGGAATAATGCTACGCGGAACTAACGCGTTTGGAACTAACAATTTTTGTTCGCATATATCTAATAAACTACATACTCAACCTCTAGCCGCCCACGCGTCAAAACTTGCCAAGACAAATGCAATTTTGGTTTGTCGAAATAACGATTCAAATTAGAATGGAACGGGAGAACTTTTTATAGGTCTCTGGGCGGCTAGAGCTTGGCCTGAGCTTGGGAATTGGGCTTTAATTTGTTCTTAGAGTCTTAGAGTATTGTTCTACGTTTTTTAAATAAGCCCATAAATTCTCCTCGTGATGGACTTCCAATCCATGCCGATTCAGCACTACATGTATTTTGTCTATTATATTTAACGTAGAGGCCAGGGCCCGACACAGCTCCAATAATCGACATTTTCATTCTTAATGTCATAGCAATAAAGATGACAGCAAGGAGTCGAATATTGGGTCTTAACATGTCGGTTATTGGGGTGTTCACTGTTCCCGTTGGCAGTGCTTCGTGTTCAACATCTACAAGGGCGTGCGCGCGGGCGGCGGCATCGGCGACGAGCTGGAGCCCCCGGACGGCGACGACTCGGAGGTGTGGCGCATCATCTTCGATGTCTCCTTCTTCTTCTTCATCATCATTATCCTGCTCGCTATCATTCAGGGTAAGTGGAAGAGAACTAACCTTTTGGACGCCAATAACCGATATATCCGCACCGCAGGTTCGACGCCAAAGACCGATTAATCGGTCACAGACCACAGAGCGTGCAATATGCTATAAAGTTCTATTTCAGTTTTGACACTTCGGTGACGTGGCGTCCGGGTGACCGCTTTTGTGGTTGACATGGCGTCGAAAAGGTTAAGAAGCAGACAAAATATGTATGTACTTAATTAAATTGCTGTCAGGCACTTCAATCCCAGCATCTCCACCACATAGACAGCATTCGTGTCTTGAGAACTGTCTAGCTATCACGGTTCATGAGATACAGCCTGGTGACAGACAGACGGACAGTGGAGTCTTAGTAATAGGGTCCCATTTTTACCCTTTGGGTACGGAACCCTAAAAAATCAACTAAGAACGTCATCGGTTTGATAATTACTTCCTTAGACACTCATGAAAGTTCTGCATATCTAAAATATAGTTCCATTGCTTCCATTTTTTAAAGAACGGTTCTTTAGTATCGAAAAAAGATTTCGTAAAGCTCTCATGACAGCCTAAATTTGAACACATGAAAGTATAATCACCTAAACAATAAACATCTTTCGTGTTTCAGGTTTGATCATCGACGCCTTCGGTGAGCTCCGTGACCAGCTGGAGTCAGTAAAGGAAGACATGGAGTCCAACTGCTTTATATGCGGCATGGGCAAGGACTATCTAGATTTGGTAAGTTAGACTTATGACTATATGTGACTGCGAAATGTATGGGGACTCATGGGGACAGCTATGAATACAGGATGGCCGAGTTGTGGTACAGAATAGTGTTGCCAGCCGTTTGTGTCAATAGCAATATAGAACTAAAATAATTACACGTAGGCAATGCGGTCCGTCATCAACATCAACATCAACATCAACATTTATTAAGCAAATAGGCCACAAGGGCACTTTTACACGTCATCATTGAATTTACATAATTACAAGCAAAAATAATAACATCAACAATTTTATAAAATAAAACTAACAATTCAATCTAACGTATTAAAATTACTAAGAGATGTATATGGTCTCTTAATGTCTAATTACATAAAAAATACAGATACAAAACACAAAAAAAAAAATCTATAATATTTAGAGGTGTAAATGTCTCTAGGTGTCAGAACTATAAGATTATATAGTTTATCAAGTTATCCTTAGAGATGTATAGGGTCTCCAAGAGTCAATATCCTGTATAATTAATACATTCATTAAGAGAAAAGAAACATACGAGAGCAGAATGAGGCGTCTCACTGTAATTAATTAATAAAAATAGTTACTAAGTATAATAGCTTGTGTTAGCTTAAACAGACCAGTCTCCACAAACAGCACCCGTTCACGAGTATGACGCGTATCTCAGCCATCGCCTCCCTCAACCTTCATTCGGGAAAGTGGCGACCCGATCAACGACGCCACCGTAAGCAAAGACTTTTAAGCGAGCATGACATGTTCAAGCTACCGGCCTATAATAATATTAAAATAGTAATAACATGTAGCTGTAAGACACGGCATTTTGTGCTCGTATGTTACATAAAAAGACAGTATAGCTTCACATAATTACTAGCCTAAGTTGACTTAGAGATGTAAAGGTCTCTAAGTGTCAGAAACATTAAAAATATAGGTATGTACAATCAAAAATAAAAATAAAATATATAAATAAATACTTAGAGATGTATAAGATCTCCAAGTGTCCAAAACTAAAATTAAATTAAACAATTTAATCAAGCGAGAACATCATTGTCTCATGTGTCAATTCTACTGGACACTAGCATATTTAATTCACAATGTAAAAAAAAAAAACAATATTTATTTAGCTCTTATTATACTAATGAAATCAAGCTACCTGCTTAAAGGCATCTCTATCGTTTATAAAATCATTTACAGTGTAGTACCCCTTACTTAACAAGGAGCGCTTAATGTGCGACTTAAATTTGTGAAGTGGTAAATTCACTACATCAGTGGGGACTTTGTTATAAAAACGTGTACAGTTCCCGACGAAAGACGTACTAACCTTACGGAGGCGGTGGGCGGGCACAGCAAGCTTATGTTTGTTTCTAGTGTTATAGTTATGGATATCACTGTTAACCTTGAATTCATGGATGTTTTTCCGAACATACATAATATTCTCTAGTATGTATTGAGATGCAACGGTAAGAATGTTAACTCCTTTGAATTTCTCTCTTAGGGATACTCGAGCGCCCAGTCCATAGATGGAACATACAGCTCGTTTTTGCAGCACAAATATTGTCTGAATATCTGCCGCTTTTCCCCACAACAGAATTCCATAAGACATAACACTATGGAAGTAACTAAAGTATACCAGCCTGGCCGTCTCTACGTTTGTTAGCTGTTTGATTCTCCTCACTGCATAGGCTGCTGAACTAAGTTTTCCGGCTAGAGTGCCTATATGTGCATGCCATTGCAGTTTGGAGTCTAGAGTGACTCCCAGGAAAACAGTTCGATCCTTAAATTCCAGCGTATCACCTTTTATTTTAATCTTGCTGTTATTTACCTGCTTGACGTTAGGTAGCGTAAACTTGATGCATTTGGTTTTCTTGGCGTTCAAAAGCAAATTGTTTGCCGTAAACCAGTTTACTATGGTAGATAGCGCGTCATTAATGCTCTCGAAGCTATTTTCCTTTCTGTCCACTTTAAATATAAGGGAAGTGTCATCTGCAAATAACACTATACGAGGGTTGCACTGAAAATGTCGGGAATAGAGAAAACTGTCGCATCTAGACGGTCAATCTTTATTTTAATACATACTTAAACTCAAACTGACCACGCATATAAATTTTCTTTTGAAAGTAATCATTCTGTAATGCACACGGCTCATAATCCCAAAGTCCTTTTTGTATGGCGATTTTGGGGCCTTAGTGGTTTTGTATGAAATTCGTGGAGTAGCCAACGGAATTGAAGTTTTTTTACATATATATATATATATATATAAGAGATTTTTTTACTGTTGTCATATGAATATTTAGGAATGTCGAAATCTGCCGATATGCAACTTTTTTGGCAGTCTTTTTAATTAACAGCACAAATGCGATTTTAATTTTTGACGTCGCTTTGGAATGACATGCTTCTTTAAGATCACCCATGGGATAAAATGAAAGTGACTTTCATATTTAATTTTAACTGCAAACGAGCGTACGATGAACTCTAGTTCATAAAAAAATAACAGAAGCCCATTGTAACTTTTATTTGTTCGCTGAGGGCATATTGAAAACCGTTTAAAAATATGATCCGAAAAATCACTTGGCCAAAAATTCAAATAATGTTCGACATACAATTTTCAAATTGCCAGTAATTCTTAAATACAAATGACAACCAAATGGAATATACCTTAAAAGTTTTATAAAGAGTTAGATTTTTATAAATTATATGCCTGTTTCTATTATGTTATTTCTAAGTGTCCCATTCCCGAATCTTTCAGTGCGACCCTCGTATCATGTCTATCTTGCACAACTTTTGGTAAGTCATTAATGTATACCAAAAACAGGAAGGGACCAAGAATTGAACCTTGAGGCACTCCGAGGGCTACCGGGGACCCCGCCGATTGAGTTCCATTAATAACTACTCGCTGAGTTCTATCCGAAAGGTACGATGAGACCAGGTCAAGGGCACTAGCTTTTATCCCATAGCGGCTTAATTTTCTCTTTAAATTTTCGTGATCAACGCAATCAAATGCCTTTGACAGATCACAGAAAATTCCAACAGCATCTTGAGCTTTTTCCCAGGCATCAAAGATGTGTTTTAGAAGTACCGCACCGGCGTCAGTAGTTGATCGACCTTTGGTGAAACCAAATTGATTGCTATCAAGCAGTTTGTTTCTGTTGAAATGTGACAATAGTTGATTCAGAATAAGTTTCTCGAACACTTTGCTTAATGCCGGTAGTATTGAAATCGGTCTAAAGTTCGTGGGATCTGTTCTTGTTCCTGATTTAAACAGAGGGATAATTTTGCTATGTTTCATAATATCTGGAAAAATTCCAGCATCAATGCATCTGTTGAAAATCTCAGCTAAGTATGGTGTAATTGACTCAATAATGGAATCTAATACTTTGACAGACAGGCCCCAAAGATCTTCTGTTTTCTTTAAATTTAAAGACCTAAAAGTCTTAAGAACTATATTCGGAGAGACATACGAAAATTTGAAGATTTCATCAATCCTACATTTCGAATCCTATAGTTCGTTTTATTAGCATTAGAAAGAACTTGAAAGAAGGTAAGCGAGCTTGACAGGTCTTTTAATTGAAAAACGCTTTTTAAAAATCAGTACCTATTACTTATGAAAGCATAAGAATATAAATGATCGTATTAGATTCATAATTGTTACATATTTGCCGTAATATTTTTTAAATGTGTTTTTCAATTAAAAGACACATCAAGATTGTTTACCTTATTTCTAATGCTAAAAAAACGAACTATAAGGCTGTAATATACAGTCACCTGCAATAATATGCTACACAAAGCACGCCGCAAAAATATCTGACACGATCTTATTTGTAGAGCCATAAGAGCGTGTCAGATATTTCTGCGGCCTTCGAAGAGTAACATATTATTGCAGGTGACTGTACGTACGAAATTAGGCCAGTTTTATTTATTTGCCTTTCTTTTTCCTCACAAGCGTGATGAAAAACATTGTGTGCCACAGGCGGTACAGGAATTACGAACTCGCGTTAATGACGCCCTCGCCTTCGGCTTTGGGCTTCAATTCACACTCGTTCGTAAATTCTTGTTTGCCGTGCTTAATACAATCATAGAGCATTTATTTTAGTAACTGCAGGAGACGCCTTGGCTATCATTTTCTGTACAAAACAGTCTGCCGATTTTTGCGGGGGAGGGGCACCTCAAATGTATGGCTATTTGTACATGATTTGTATGTAACGTACAAATAGCCATGTCAGATAAACGTCAGTCCATACAAAAGTTTGCACAACTGTGCAAGGTTTTCGGCAGAGGGGTAAGCTCTTAAAGGCGACTCCGGTTATTAAATGCTCTAAGAATACATACAATGTACGAAATGTATTAATGCAATGTTTTTATTTTATTACAGGTACCGCACGGGTTCGACACGCACGTGCAACGCGAGCACAATCTCGCTAACTACATGTTCTTCCTCATGCATCTCATCAACAAACCTGACACTGAATACACAGGTCAGTATTATATACAGAAATAGAAATAGTTTATTTGGTGTTGAATACAAGCTTAACCTATAATACAAATATCTTAGATATTTTAATACAAGACACCAAAATGGATGCCACTCTGCATATTATGCCGATGACTATAGATGTGGCCCATATATCTACGCGTGCGTCCGCATGGGACTGGTTGTGAGGTTTATGTAGGTATATACACGGTGGCTAAAAATAACTGCATTCCCGTTGCCATACCTATAGAAAATCCTATATCTATGATCTTTACCCACAGGTCAAGAGACGTACGTGTGGAACATGTACACGCAGCGATGCTGGGACTTCTTCCCCGTCGGAGACTGCTTCAGGAAGCAGAACGAGACCGAAATGACCGAGTGAATGGTTCATTCAAATACCTACTCATTACAATCCTGAATGACAAAATAAACACTAAAATCCTAGAGACTAAAATCCGGCTCCAAGGACCATTGTACCACCACAAAACTAAGATGACCGAGTGAATGGTTCATTCGAATACTCATTCAATCCTGAATGACAAAATGAACACTACAATCCTAAAGACTAAAAATGTCCGGCTCGAAGGACCATTATTTCTATAACGACAGCATTTGTGACGTTTTCTACCAAAAACATTGTCGGTTGTCGATAAGGTTGATTTCAAATTGAAGCTATATGGAAATAGCGCCTTATCGACTACCGACAATAAGTACCATTTAGATGAGATTGATTTCATCACAAAACAGAAAGAATCCGGTATAACTGAATGAATGTTATATTAAAATACACTCTACGATCGTAAAGGCTAAAATCCGGTTCGGAGGTCCGTTTTTTTCTATTATCAAAATATATCATAATTGCAAAACAGAATGAAACCGAAATAACTTAGTGAATGAGAAATTAAAATACATTCTACGATTGTAAGTCTAATACATCCGGTTCGAAGGACCATTTTTTTTCTATAGGGAAGGCTATTATCAATTTGATTGTATGTGGCATTGATGAGCAGTGATGAAAAATAGAAAATTGGGTGCTGGTTATGTAATTTTAGTCTCTAGGATTTAAACAAATCTACTGCCTTTGTACTACTAACTGAAAACCGGATATTTTTCTTTTCAAAACCGGTTCACAATTCAATAATTGCCAATTTTCTCATATCTTGGGCGGGATATTTAAAAAAATAAATTATGTATAAATGTATAAGAATGGAAAACGCAGTATGAATGCGTTTTTTTAAATATCAATTTAAGCTTTTGCTCAAAGTTGACGCCAAAAAAGAACTTCAATAAATCTCGTCTATCAATCAATGCATTTTGTTACCTGCTTCAATATATCAAAATGATGTTCAAAGTCAATTATGTAGAAAATTTACTTTTAACCAGAGATATATTGTATTGTATTGTAGTTCGGGCGATTTTCCGCAACTCGACGTCTTGCGCCTATTTTGCGTGATAGGGGGTGGACTAGTCTTGCCAGCCCAGCTCCTCGAGGAATCCTATCAGACCTTTGATGTTGAGTAGGACCTCGGGGAGGTCACTCGGGGATCCGAGATGTTTTGCCCTGTATGGGGCCAATCCGCTGCATTCCAACACCACGTGAGAGGCTGTTTCTTCTTCCTCCATGCATCCACGGCATAGGGGACTGTCTGTGACACCTGTTATAAAAAGATGTTTGTTAAAAAGTCCATGACCTGTTATGACACTGGTTACCATACTCAGTCGAACCTTTCCTAGTTGAAGGAGCGCCCTTGTGAGCTTACCGTTCATGCTCGGCATGGCTTGCTTGGCCTGTCTGCATCCAGTTTGGTTTAGCCAGTGTTCTGTGTGTAGTTTCCCTGTACGTGCCAGCAGCATTGAGCGTACCTTACTAAACGGTATCGGGAGGATCGGTTCCGGGCCAATCGCCCCCGCACCCGATCCTTGTCTGGCGAGCTCGTCCGCGGCGTCGTTACCTCGGGATCCACTGTGTCCTTTGATCCATTGTAAGGTGATCTTATTGTTCTGACATACCTCCATTAGTCGTTCGTGGCATTCGTGTATAAGTTTGGATGTGACTATATGGCTTTTTAGGGCCATTAAGACTGCTCTACTGTCGGAGAGTATGCGGATGGAGGATCCTACTACCTTCCTTGCAGTGATGGCAGCCGCCGCGTTAATGATGCCCATGCACTCAGCCTGGAATACCGAGTTATGGGCTCCTAGCGGAGTGGTGATTGACATGTTCAGGTCTTCTGAAAAGGTTCCAGAGCCTGATCCGCTGTCTGTTTTGGACCCATCAGTGAAGATTCTCAGCTCCCGGGGATTGAGTCCTTCGTAGTTGTCGTCCTCAAATAATTGTATTTTGTACCTTTTGTCAAAGATGGCTTGTTTGTGAATTCGATCCGTGCCCGCCATGAGCACTGGAAATTCGCTGTATACTTTTTCCAGGCATGCTGTGTGAAGAGCTCCTGTGGTGTTAGACCATATATTGAGGGTTCGTAACCTTACCGCTGAGAGACTGGCCTCTTGTTGTATGTGTAGGTGCAGCGGTGAAAGGTTTAGCATGACCTCCATGGCTGCAGTCGGAGTGGACCTCGTGCAGCCAGTGGTGGCCGAGCATGCGAGCCTCTGGAGTCTTTGTAGCTTGTCTCGTACGTTGCCTAGGTTCGTTCTTGGCCACCAAACCAGAGCACCGTAACAGAGTAGGGGGCGGATTATAGTCTTATAGAGCCAAAGGGTAATTTTCGGGTTGAGTCCCCACCTCCTACCAATCATCCTTCTGCACTGCCAGAAGACTACTCCCGCCTTGTCTATGCGTTTGTTGATGTGATTGTTCCAGTTGAGTTTACTGTCGAGCGTTAGCCCTAAGTACTTAACTTCATCGGTCAGCTGTAGCTCAGTCTGGAAAAGTGTTGGTCTGGTAAAGTTGCCAAGTGCCCTTTTATTGGTGAACATTACCATTTCTGTTTTGGTGGGGTTAACTGATAGGTCAAAATCTCTACACCAGCGTTCTACGATCCGAAGAGCTGCCTGGGTGAGGTCGCATACTGTACTGGCAAATTTACCCGATATTAATATTGCCAGATCATCAGCGTAGCCTATTGTGTAGAAGTGTTCCTCATTCAGTTTGGTTATGAGGTTGTTGACTACTAGGTTCCACAACAGAGGTGACAGAACTCCCCCTTGAGGGCATCCTCGCACCGCCGCTACGGCCTGCGGTTCACCTACATACCTTATTGTCCTTTGATTTAGCATGTTCATGATCCACTTTACTAGTCCGGGTTCAGCGCCGTGGCTTTCCAGGGCGTTCCCTATACTGGAAAAGTGAGTCTTGTCAAAAGCGCCCTCTATGTCAATGAAAGTGCCGAGGCACATTTCTTTGCCGTGGATGGCCCTCTCAATGCGGCTTACAACCATGTGTAGAGCCGACTCCGTAGATTTACCTGAGCTGTACGCGTGCTGGTTGTTGTGCATCGGTATGTTCTTTAGCGCTCGGTCCCTCAGGTCCCTGTCGCACAGTTTTTCCAAGGTCTTCAGCAGGAATGATGTGAGACTGATGGGCCTAAAGGATTTGGCAGCTGTGTAGTCGTTCTTACCTGGTTTAGGTATGAATACCACATTTACATCTCTCCATCTCCTGGGCACGTACCCCCAGGCTAGGCAGGCTGCCATGATGTCGGTCAGGGTTTCCTGGATGAGTCCTAGACCCCACTGTAGGAGAGCGGGGAAGATCCCATCCGGACCAGCCGCCTTGAAGGGATGGAAGCTGTCTATGGCCCACCTGAGTTTCTCAGCGGTGACGACTCTGTGCGCCATTTGCCAGTTGTTGTCCGTTGTACTGTATTCCTCGTCCTGCTGATCTGCATCGGCGAGACTTACGCATCCTGGAAAGTGAGTTACCAGGAGAAGGCGTTGGGTCTCTGCAGGGCTAGATGTGTATGTGCCATCGGGTTTACGCAGTGAGCCCAATTGTGATGTGGGCTTGTGCGCTAAGGTTTTCCTTACCCGGTTGGCGTGGTCAAGTGTTTCAATGCTGCTGCAGAAGTTCCTCCATGACAGGGATCTCCAGTACCGCAATCTCTTTTTGTACCTGGCTTTGGCTTCGTAGTAGTTATCCCAGTCCACCTCAGCCGTTGTGTTCATGGCCCTGTTGAAGAGTCTTCTGGTTTTCCCCCGGAGTCTCTCCAGTTCTGGGCCCCACCACTGGTGACCCTTTATGGCAGTCTTTGCCGGTGGTTTTAAGGGGCACGCCTTGTGGTAGCTGTCTACGAGGGTATCAGTTAAGATATTTACCTGCTGTTCTATCTGAGCCGGTTCCCGAAGGTCATCCCTCGGTGGAAGCCGGTCAAGGCTTTCCCCTAGGACCTTCCTAAAAGTGGCTCGGTCCGTTTTCCTGGGATTCCTCCGGGCGGTTGGTGTGTCTCTAGATGCTAGTAGATTGAAGCGAATCCATCTATGGTCTGAGCAGGAGGCCTCCTGGGAGACTTGCCATCCCATAATTAGTTCACTGACCTCCTCCGAAGCCAGAGTCAGGTCGATAATCGTCCTGCATCGTTTGTTTACAAATGTTGGTTCAGCGCCTATATTTAGAATGTTTAGATTAGTAGTCACAAGATATTCAACAAGTGTCTTACCTCTGTTGTTGCTGGTCTCCATTCCCCACAGTGGGTGGTGTGCGTTGGAGTCGGCCCCGATGATTATTGCGAGGCCTGATCTCTCGCAGTGGCTGACCAGTCGTTGTAGTTCGGCAGGCGGTGGCTCGTCCTCTCCGGGCATGTACGCCGAGGCGAGGACTAGGTCGCGACAGCCTGTTGGCAGTGGAACTTGTAGTTTAATCGCACACAGGTCTCTGGAACAGAATTCAGTGAGCGGTTGTGCAATAATATTGTTAGTAGTTAGGATACATGCCCTAGGGACGGCATGTACCGTGGAGTAGTAGAGCTTACCTTTCGTGTCGGACAGCCCGCGTATGTATCCATTGCCCGCCCATGGTTCTTGTAGGAGGGCAACGGCTGTTGGCAAACCTACCAGGCAGCGTCTGAGTTGGGCCGTAGCGGCCACGCTGTGCTGGAGGTTTGCTTGGATGACACTAGTTGGTGTCCATGTTGTCGGTGGTGGGGGCGGCATCTTGCTTCTCCCCTCCCTCCTTGAACATGTCGGCCAACCCCGACACTATCCAAGCCGACAAGTCCTCACCCTCGGATGATGACCCGGCTGGTCCCTCACCAGTGCCAAGGAGCTCATCCTCCGAGAGTTCGGGTATCGTCGGCTTGGGTAGAGGCAGGGGGGCAACTTTCTCCCCGGAGACAGACTTGCTCTGCTCGGAGGTGCCCGCGGCCTGTTCGTTGGGGACCTGTACTCCCGTTACCCTTAGGGTGGAACCTTGCAGGGTGGGAGGCTGGTCCAGGTATTTGCCTCCGGGACCCCTGAACCTGAGGTAGACATTGCCCACCCCACAGTTCAGGGATCTCCCCCTCTCCATGAAGGCGGGGACGAGGTCTTCGGGGATTGTGAACTCGACAAACCACCCCTGGTCTTGCCGTAGTATTTGTATAATGGACCAAGACCCGACCTTGGCCCATTCGTTCTGGTACCTTAGTCCGTCAGCTGCCTGACGGACGTCTTCCCAGGACGAGTTATTAATGTTGGGTATTAGGAGCCCGCACTTAATTCTCCTTGCCATCTCCGACTGGCGAACCGCCTTAAGGGAGATGTCTGGCAGGGTTAGGGCCTGGACACATCGCTGAGACCAGGCGGCCGAGTATTCGTCTTCTGCGAAGACCCTCAGCTGCCCCTCAGCGAAGATGGGCTTGCCCTTGAATTTGGGTGGCCTGGCTCCTACGAGGTTTCTCCTCGCCTCCTCCACGATTGCTTGGTGCAACCCGCGGAGGATGGCGTTGGAGTGGTCAGCGGTGATCTTCCCCGACTTCGCGTCAGTAATGACGATCGTCAGGTCAGATGCCGCTGCTTGTGCGTACGACAACGGTTGGCTTGGGCTCACTAGTCGCTGCTTTTTGTTGTCTCCTTGCGGGGAGAAGGACTCATCTCGCATCCTTTTAGCAGCGGCTCGTGCGAGCTTACCAGGTCGTCGTTTGGAGGGATCTGCGGCCGAACCCGTAGGGCTGTCGCCCGACGTTCCAGCCTTAGGGGGTAGGGTGGAACCTTTTCCCTTCGGCGGAGGCCTGGCAGCAGCAACCTGCTTGTTCGGCGCCGGTTTGGGTGCCGGCTTCTGGGAAGCCTGCACACCCACACCGGTTGCAGAGTGTGTCGGTGTTGGTGTGTTGTCCAGTTGCTGCTCTCGCGCTAGACGAGCTGCACGCCTCTGGTTCTTGTTTTTCTTCTTCTTCTTAGCCACCCCACCTTGACATTTAACAGGGGGGGGTGGGTTAGAGGAAGAAGAATTCACAGGTCTGGCAGGGTGAGGCTTCCCAGCAGGGGGTCGCTTCTTGGACCTTCGGTCCACTACCTGCCAGTCCTGGAAGGGGTTTGGGCCGGTCTGCTCCCCAGATGAACTGGGTTGCGGACGGGCCGGGGTTTCGGTCTGACGCACTGTCACTGGAACAGCTTGTCTCGCCTGTGTGGCTTCACCATTAGCGATGGACGCTGCTGGATCAGCTTGGGGTTTTTCGTTAGACCTGGTATCCATAGTTCGTAACGATTAACTTCATCCTCATCGGCTCCCACCCTACAAGGGCCCACACCTTGGGAACGCTTACACACACATATAAAAGGTGCTTTCAGTCGTTAGGACACCGACTCGGGTATAGAAGTGAGAAGTTGGCTAGTTGCGCGACATCGGAAATGTGTGAAGGTGGGACGTAGGGTCGTCCAGGTCAGACGCCCTCCGCCCGATTCACCTAAACGCACTTCCTCAGCATGGCCTTTCACCACCGCATCAGCAGCCGAAACTGCCTCTGCGGCCCTCTCACTTCTCGCCGTGAGCCCACCTACGGTTCCTCACTTGACCATTTCCCGGACTGTGGCTAGTAGCCCGGGCTACCGTTTTGCCCGAAATTAGGGCCGAAGCAGACGTGTTACCACGCGGGTTGGCAATGGCTCAATCCCCAGGATCCCGTCATCCTTGCGTACGGCGCTCTACTGTGCAGGTCCTAGCACAGGTAGGTTATGTATAGGTCGTCAGTAGTAACCTACACCTACTGACAACACCAGTGTGGATGTTAGCCGCCACTAGAAAGAGGCACGAATGCCAGTCGCTAGTGACGTTGCCCAGGATGGACCGGGGGTGACAGACGGACCTTTGGGCAGGCCGGAGCCCACCCAAACTTCCCCCTGTCTCCCGCTCGGGGAGGTCATCACACCACTCCACCCCAAAATATATCTAAATAGAGAAACATTTAATCAATCTAATGCACAAAGTTTATGAATCTAGACGCTAATTTTGAAACAAAGCACAAGGATAAATAATAAAAATACGGTGATGTTTTGGTTCATACCAAAGAGTCACTTTTTCATTAATATATGACATCTATTTCAGGTTACAATTGGCTGCTATTTAACTGATCACCAGATTTAGTAAAATTTAATACCAAAAAAATCTATTTTACCACCCTAAAATCATGAATGATCACCAAAATTATAACACCATTTTAATGTGAAATGATTACCAATTTTATTACATTTTACTATCCTTTTAAAGGAAATGACACCAAAATAATAATTATTAACCCAAAAATAGTCAATGATTACCAAATTTCAATCCCCATTTTAATGTGAAATGATAACCAAATTTTTACATCTTGCTATCCTATTAAAGAAAATGACACCAAAATAATCATTGTAAACCCAAAAATAGTAAATGACCACCAAAATTAGAACTCCATTTTAATGTAAAATGATAACCAAATTTTTAAATCTTGCTATCCTATTAAAGCAAATGGCTCCAAAATAATCATTGTAAACGCAAAAATAGTAAATGATCACAAAATTGTAACCACATTTTAATTAAAAATGTGCAATCATTTAATATATCGTTATCCTATTAAATTAATTAATCCACTTCGTCACCTTTTTCTAGTAGCATTTTATTTCTGTAACAGTCGCAGTTCTAACCTAACCTAACCCACTTTTCTAGTAGCATTTTGTTTCTGTAAGGGTCGCAGTTCAAACCTAACCTAACCCACTTTTCTAGTAGCATTTCTTTTCTGCAAGGGTCGCAGTTCAAACCTAACCTAACCCACTTTTCTAGTAGCATTTCGTTTCTGTATGGGTCGCAGTTCAAACCTAACCTAACCCACTTTTCTAGTAGCATTTCTTTTCTGTGAGGGTCGCAGTTCAAACCTAACCTAACCCACTTTTCTAGTAGCGTTTCGTATCTGTATGGGTAGCAGTTGAAACTTAACCTAACCTACTTTTCTAGTACCATTTCGTTTCTGTAAGGGTCGCAGTGCTAACCTAACCTAACCCACTTAACTGATAGCAGTTTAACTTACTTTTCTAGTAGCATAACGAAATGCTACTAGAAAAGTAGATTAGGTTAGGTAAGTATGCGGTGCGGGCTACGGGGGGTTGAGCGGGAGGGGCTAGTAATTTTGGCATCAGTTTACTTTATTTGGTAATATGTATAAATTTTTTGGTAATCATAGTGGTTTATTTAGGTGAAAATATCGCATTAATTTGGTCTTCAAGATTTGGTGATCATTAATGATTTTTGGTGATCATTCAATATATTTGGTATTTGAATACAATTTGAAGTGCAGTCGTAATTAAATTGGTGGTACTTTTGTATTTTTAGGCCTTATTTTTTTGGTGTTCAGTAATTTTTTTTGGTAAGCATGATTTTTTTATTTAGGGTACCAAAGTATTTTTTGGTGGTCATTATATTTGTAGCCGTTACAATTTATATATAGTAGTGTGACTACTTAAAAAAACACAAATCAAAATATTTAATAAAATAATTTGATTTGTTGCCAAGGTTGTGTCATACCAAAGAGTTATTAAAATAGTAAAATTGGTATTTTAAAAATTTAGGAAAATTCTTGTCTTGTATTGGACTTATCCGGTAACTCTGGTTGTCAAAAGATGACATTTAAGAGTTACTAAAACATATAACGCCATCTAGTTCGCCAGTGAAACTCGGTGGCTTTTTGTATACTTTTATTTAGAATCAATAACTCTTTGGTTCATACACTATTTTTGTGCTTTGCTCTATAAGTATAGTAATATCTTTGAAACAAAGTTCAAAATTTCCTCCTAATAGATAAATGAAAAATATGTTTATATCAAGTTTATCTAACTTCCATATATAATAATATTAAGGTGGCCTTTCCAAGTAATATTTTTTAAATATTTCGATATAGTTTATGTAAGATAATATAAAGTAACTGTTAATTAAATAAATATTAATTTATTGCCACGTGTTTTATTTGACTCACGAAAAACAAGTTGTCTCTTCTGTACCATGGGTCACTGACAGTGTCAAGACTGATATATACACTAACACTAATATGCGAGTACGAGCGAGATGCATAGAAAGTAAGTTACGTTCACGCTAGCGTGTATGTCAGTGCCAAACTGGTGGTAGCCACTCCCTAAAGTTAAGGATATTATTATTTATTTTCGCTTGATTCATTTCATCCAAAACCGCATATTTTTGAGATATAATTTTTCCAATGCTTTTTACTTTCGAGAGCAGAAAAGACAAATAAATACGATGATCTCGACGCTCCAACCTTCCTTAAAAAAAAGGGGAATTATTTAATAATAAAAAAAGTAAGCTCGATTAGTGATTACCTAACATTTAATATTCAATTTAGTCCTTATAACTAACTCATAATTTAATACTCAAACAATCACACTTCTAACAAATAGACAGTGAAGTCATAACAACTTTAGATGCATTCATTTATTTATAATTTTATACACAAACAAATTTATTAATTTAAATAAGTTAATAATAATAACGGTCTAATAGCGAAGAGTCTCGACCAACATCTTGAGAGACTCTCGCTAGGTGGTTGGATCAAGGGTCAGATGCAGAAGGCGGTGATCTTGGACACGGCGCGGATAGTCCGCCGGTTCCTCTCTCTGCAGCCCTGACCACCGGTAGCTTGGGCCTTGCCCCGCTGCTGGCGGCACCCTAGGTTAGGTTTTTTATAATGTGTTTATATGTATTTTTTATCGTTTTGTAAGTGTTTTTATATTTTACTTTTATATTCATATTATAAATAACCTAACTTGAGATGAAAAATAAATAAAGAGAATAACAAACCAAATAATTTACTAATAACAATAACACGATAATAATACTTTTATGTCAAAATCTAGGGCAGTGACTTTCAAGTCTTATTTGCTAAGCCAATTTCCTGCACTTGCCTATATCTTTTATACTTATACCTCATTTAATTTATTATTTGCTAATGTTTAATATCGAGATAGAACAAAATGTGTTGCGCCATCTCATAGTCTAATAAAACATTGTCTTCTCTTCCCAGAGTGACACAAGCCTACGTCACAATAACATTGCCACTTTATATAGCGCTATCGCATATTATCATATGGCGCTTCCGCATGATGACGTGGGCTTGTGTCAGTCACGTGAGCACGAAAAGACGGGAAGAGAGTACCAAGCGGAGTACAAATAGTATATTATTATACCATGGCGCCATCTAATTTTTGTTAACCCTTTGAACGCCTGACCTATCGTGCGCGGCGCGTCATCGTGAACCTATACTCTGTCCCCCTTATTCATAAAACTTTACAGTACTGATTAAGTTAAATTGTTTTATAAATACAAACTTCCTTTCTTACAAATACTGAAGTTAAAATGACAGATAAAGACAAACGATTATTAGCTAATTGAGGTTTGTAGCGCGTTTATGAATAAGGGAGTGTATCTTTATGTATTTAAATAAAAGTAAACAATAAATTTTTGGGTTATTCCCTAGTTAGTAGTTATCACTGGTAAAAGGTGGGAAAAAAAATCCCAGTAGTTACCACTGGTAACAACTTGGTGGTAACTAGTGGGAATAACTCCAATTTTTAAATTTCACGGTAGTTATAAAATTTTTTGGTTAACCAATCAAATACAAAACCTCCTGGTCCTGTCACTGAACGACCTTGACTTGACTGAACTTGGTGGTAACTAGTGGGACAAACTCCAATTTTTAAATTTCACGGTAGTTATAAAATTTTTTGGTTAACCAATCAAATACAAAACCTCCTGGTCCTGTCACTGAACGACCTGACTTTAACCTACATTATTTGATCATGTAATGTTTTCATCTACCCTCAACTGGTTTAAGGAGTCATTTGAGGGTAAATTTTGTTTACTTTTATTTAAATACCTAAAGATACAGAGTATAGTCATAATGCGCAAAGGGATACCTATCGGTCTGTAGATGTAACAGCGCGCGTCAGTTGACGTCTTAGGGCCACTTAGGGCCACATTCCACTACCCACAAGCGGTTAAACCGTTAATCCAGAGTCAAATAGTACTGGTAACCATGGTAACTGCAGGTTTAACCGTAATGGTTTGTGTAATGGTGCAAGTGAGCCTTAGGCCATCAAAGGGTTAATTGTTTAACCTCCTGAGACCCGGAAGCAGTTTTTTTGTTGTTCAATTTGGAACCTTTAGTTAAACAATAAAAGTTCAAAATTGATTGTGGAATTTGTACCAAAATGTATACGAGGGGTCTCATGAGGTTAAATGAATGATTGGCACTGCAGCCTGTCCTTTAGTCGGAGGAGTCTCTTGTAAATACACAGCTTGTTGGAGGTGAAGGTCTTCTTCATGCGGTCCACATTGTCCTGAAATTATATCATTTTAGATGTAGTTGTTGTTGTTGAGCATTTGCAATATCAACCTTATTGTCTAGGCAAGAAGAATTCAATTCTAATAACAGACTTGGTTGTTTATTAACATTTAACAACATTTGTTAACCAACTCTCTACTTATTACCTGATAAAATGTAATAGAAAAGGAAAAGTGACAGAGGACTTCTACTCTTTCTAGATGGAAATGTAATATGTTGAATCAACACAAAACTTGAAGTTACGTAACATACTTACATTAGGGAAGAAGTCATATTCAAATATGAATATCTCAAAAAACGTAGCAGCAACAATGACTGGTCCAGATTTTCTCTCGCAAACATCCAGTTGTACCGCATACTTCCCATCCGGCAATGCTCCGAGTCTCTCAAAAATTGGTGTAACCTTATATTTTTGGCTTGACAGACGGTATAGTAATATCTCGCTGTTCCTTGTACCGATCAAAACTATATCTCCGTAAAAGAATAGTGCGGTTATTGGAGGAAACTCTATGTACAAATGCTTATATGTGTCTGTTTCTATTTTGAATAAAATCCGTGAATAACAAACATAGTTTTTGTCGTTGATAGCTGTTATATGTTTAACCTGCTTTAGCCATTCTGGAGGTACTGCAATTGGTTTGACAGAGTCTAACTGTTCATTTACAATGGTTACTATATTTCCACAATCAGTAAATATGTATAAAACGTTGTTGTTATACTGCATAACTTTTATATCATAGTCGCAATGTAGAATCAATTTTGAAGACAGATTTTCATGGCCTAAATCGCATTTAAAAATGTCTCGGTTATTAAAGAAGTACATAGCATTCTCGGCTAAAACGAAGTTGTCAGCTTTAAAAAACGCCTCAGACATGAAGTTTGGATTAGAAACAGATCTCTGTATTAAAAGTCCAGATTTAATCAAGATCGCAGAAGCACAATCATTATGCGCAACTTTCAGGCAGTTTTTCTCAGGTACTACTACAGGTATGTTTTTCATTGTATTCATATCGTAAAGCACAACTCCTCGGGCGTCTTTTAACGGTAAAATTCCATTGTCAATCTCCAATGCGTGACATTTATCGTGCAGAGAAAAATTATAGAACTCCCTCGTTTTACTCTCGATTTTCGAAATATCTGACCATGTTTTTAGGTTCTTGTATATGTGGTACCAGCTGGTATCTTTTCCGGACTTTCTTCTCGCAATGATAGAGGAATGTTTGAATTCTTTCTTGCAACATTCCTGCCAAAGTAAGTCTGTGCCATCGACTATTTCTTTCCAATTTTTGCTCACTCTACGGCATATTCCAATCGTGCAGCCATCTGCTTTAGACAGTATTTCAAGGAATGATTCTAACGGCAGATCATTTATGTGGATCATTTCTTGTTTTTGTGGATATTTTTACCAAATTGTTAAACCAAATCTATGGCATGTTTTCACCACTGATACACTTTATTTGCCGATGAATTTCACTACTTTTTCTTTACAAAACTTTAGTAAAGATAGAATTCTAAGCACAGAAACTGAATTTAAACAATATTACGTCCAAAATGCAGAAATATTGTATTGTTTACTTCTTTATCTAATCATTTGACCTGACGTTCACGGACTCGTGATTTTGACATTTAGCTGGTTAAGTTGGCAGCACTCAGCTATTTAAGACAAAGTTTTATACGTTGATTATTTGTAAAGGTGTAAGTAGATTTTTAAAATAAATGTTTTCAATATGAATCAAGCATTGATTGTTATGGATTGTTACTATAAAGTTACATATGTCTTTGCTATAACTGAATAACTAAAAGCCATATTTCTAATATGAATACTGCACATTAGCAACAACATGGAGGCAGACGTCGTACTAGTTCTGGCAGTAACCAATAGATGGCGCTTTTTCATAGTGCTCTACCCAGTTAAGCAGGAATCTCATTTAAAGGAAAGTATAGTCTGTCAAGCCATTTCCGCTAGTAGAAAAAAACGGCAAATTAAAAAAATAGGCGAAGAAGGGTTATCGTCCTATAGAAAATTTGAATTTCGCGCCATTTTTCTACTGAAAAAGTTGTTTGACAGGCTATAACTAAGCTTACGGCGTCAGGCGCAATGTAATTTGTTGGCAAAAGAAGGCCAGTTCAGAGGTTCTACAGTCTACCACGCAAATCCAAAATCGAAAATTCGCTATCCGCCTCCCAATCGCTCGAATATTATAAGAATAAGAATTATTTATTGCCACACACATACAAGAAAACAAAGACGATAAAAAAGTAAAACAAACAAAAATACATGTTGAACTAGCAACAATTAAATTAACATAGTTTGACATTAATTTCTTAAGTCTAATATACTCGTTCTTACTTATGTTATAACTTATAAACAACCAATAGTGTGACAATAGGGATGGACTCAGCATTTGCTAGTGTTACAGACTAGCTGTCACAGCGCTGATGGTTTTCAGTTCACCCCTAATTATATATAAGATATTAAAATATAATAAAAAATATAAAACAAGTGTTTTTATGAAATCTACTAATAACTAAATCTAAGTTAACTTAGCAAATGGCGATGGCATGAGAAAAAGGCGAGGGAAAAAAAATAAAATAAAAAATAAAACTATTAGCTAGGGCAAGACATGAAAAATTACTCTTAGGTACTATTCAATAGGTGTTTCAAGGGTGCTTAAGTATTCTTCTGTTTATAGAGTAATATAGATTTCAGTTTAGTTTTAAAAGTATTTTGGGACACATTATTTCTTAGAGGTGGGGGCAGATCATTCCAGATTTTGGCTGCTGAGAATTTAAAGCTCCCTCTATACCCAACAGTTTTGTGGTGCGGTAAAGATAATTTATTTTGTATTTTACTGCGGGTGTTCAAATGGTGCTCATCCTTTAACCAGTTAATTTTTTCATAAAGGTAGTCTGGTTTCTTGGTTGTTACAGTTTTTTTTATAAGACAGGCTAAGTGCAATACTCTTCTGCCCGCCATTTTAAGTATACAGTTCTCATTAAGATACGGTGAGATGTGGGCTCTCTTCGGCACCGAGAAGCAGAATCGCGTGCACGCATTCTGTACTCTTTGTATAGCTTGGGCAGTTTTGGCAAATATTCTTGGCCCGTACACTGCATCACAGTAATTGAACTGTGACAGGACAAGTGATTCCACCAACATTAACCTGACTGGCTCAGTTAAATGGTTCCTTATGCCATATAGAATTTTCAGTCTATAGAATGCATTTCTAATTTTAGCATTGATGTGCTCGATGTAACGCAATTCCTCGTCAACTAACAGGCCCAAATTTTTCGCGGAGTGTACTTTATCGACCGCCTGTCCGTTAATGATTATATTAGGGTTATGGCTTGCGACACGATCACACTGATGCTTGGTTCCTATGACTAAAAATTTGGATTTCGTAGGGTTAAGAACTAAGTTGTTATTAACTGCCCATCGATATATAATATCTAAGTCCTCGTTAATATTTTTCTGCTGCCTGTGTTGTCTCTTGTGGATCAAACGATAAGTAAACTTGCGTATCATCTGCATATAAATGAATAGAACAGTGCTTTAGTCTATTACTGAGATCAGCTGTAAAAAGAGTAAAAAGAATTGGACTTAGAATGGACCCTTGTGGCGTTCCTCTATTTACAGGTTTTACTGAGGATCGTACTTCTTGGCCCTCTTCATTTTCGGTTAGGACATACTGTTCTCTATTTGAGAGGTATGAGTAAAACCATTGTGCAAGAGTGTAAGCCCCCATTACCACGGGCGCTTTTACAACGCGCGTTAAAAAGCGTTTTAATGCCACAAATGAATACATACATGTGTATTTATTCACACGACAGCGGTGGCGCTTTTTAACAAGCATTTTTGGAATTTAGAGTGCGGACAGATTCAAGGGCTTTTTTAACGCGCGTTGAAAAAGCTCTTGTGCGAATGGGGGCTAACAGAGGCATATAACGAAATCCTTCATGCATAGCATCATGCATGTAGTTTCACAGTGCCTTGGTTTTATACTGTAATGCTGTGTTACTTATTTGATCAATAAATAAATAAATAATAAATAAATAGCATAGGTACTTATTCGAGACATAAAGGCAGATATAGATAATTTCAATGGTGGCGCAGATTTTAGTAGGTAATGTAACAAGACTGTTAGTTGCGGAAGGTTTCCAAAAAGTTAGCAGAGTTCTTGATATATGAGATTTCTGTATGGATATGGCGCTTCAGAAAGCAGGCGATGATTCAACAATCTTCGTCCCAAAAGGGTCACAAGTTAACTCTTAAAGGAAGTTCATAATTTCTCTTTGTTCGCATTGTTCGTGTTTAATTTATTGCACATCCCTAGGTTAACTAATAGATGAGCTTTCATAATTTTATGGCAAAATAGTTCTTAACGTCTATCGAATTAGGTCGATATTCAGACAAATAACCCTTGACTCCCTTGTATCTTTTGTTAAGGGTCTAAGGCTCTGAGGTCACTGACCTTTGAGTCTTTGATTAGCCAGTCATTTCATAGTTTCTACAAAATTACTAGAATTATGATAAAGTCCCGGCAAACTAATTTGCCAGAAGAAATAAGCGCGAAGTTTTTCTACTGACACATTGATTTGCCAGGTTATACCAATTCCTTACTTTCTCTTCCATTTAAATTAATGAAAAAGCTCAGAATAATGTTTTATTTATATAATTATTTATTATCCATAAGTTTTATCGTTTTACAATATACACGAGACGATTGCTCCTATGCATACAACTCCACCGAAAACCATGATGAAGATATTTCTGAAGCAGCTCCACCTAAAAATAAAATAATATTATAACAAATAGATTATGTGCAGGTGCAGTCACTAGCGATAATAATTATGTTACACAACGAAGGCTGCAAAAATATCTGACACTATCTTATTTGTAGAGCTATAAGAGCGTGTCACATATTTTTGCGGACTCGAAGAGTAACATATTATTGCAGGTACAGTCGTACCATCGCTCACACTGTTAACTGTACATCGGTGTACCTTAATGCCTTTTGTAATAAGGGGCTATTCATAAATTACGTCATTTCAAATTAGGGGGGGGTCTGGACATCGGATGATGGTAGCATGACGTAGGAGGAAACGGGCACATTCGAAGCATGATTTTTCGATGATTTTAGGGGAGGGGGGGTCAAAAATCGATGACGTAATTTATGGACAGCCCCTAAGGCCCACCGATGTACAGTTAGAAGTGTTGCTGTTTGTACGGTCAAGTAGGATATAACTTTAGACAAAATTATTTCACTATTAAATAAGTAATGTAGCTAAGAAATTTACAATTACCGGTGACAATTGTAAAACCAATTTGTGTTGGTGGGTCAGACCAACAAATTCCGTTACTTAGTCAATTCCTCACGGACACACTACCATCAGTCCATCACACAACTTAAGGGGCCCACTGATTAACAGTCCGCCGGACGGTATCGGCCTGTCAGTTAGAACAAAATTTTGACAGTTCCGAACAACTGACGGGCCGATACCGTCCGGCGGACTGTTAATCAGTGGGCCCCTTTAGAGGGAAGAATAGCTTTGCGATCCTAACAAAATAACGGTACTTTTTCGGGAGAAAACGGTATCCACTAGGTACTTAACTAAATCTTAACAAATCACTTTGATTTTGATGTCGATCGCTTCAGCATAATATATTCTACGTTTGTAGGTTTCGCTTTAATTTTTTTTATTTTGTAATGCAATTTTGAAAAAAGGAAAGCCTATAAAATATTTAGAAGTGGAAAAACATTTTCTCTTTTTGTATGGACGAGTTACGTGCTATAGTTTGAAGGTTTCGCTTTAGATTTTTTTTGTTTTTGTATTGCTATTTAGAAAAAAGGAAAACCTATAAAATATTTAGAAGTAGAAAAACATTTTCTCTTTTTGTATGGACGAGTACGTGCTATAGTTTGAAGGTTTCGCTTTAGAATTTTTTTGTTTTTGTATTGCTACTTAGAAAAAAGGAAAGCCTATAAAATATTTAGAAGTGGAAAAACATTTTCTCTTTTTGTATGGACGAGTACGTGCTATACTTCCCTCTTAAAGAGATATTATTTTGAATAAATAATAGATACGAACGTCATTTGTCTATTGGTTGGCGGACTAGGGAAGGATACACTTCGATAGTCTCTCCATGAGACCAGACTGTCTATGATTGCGGGAAATATGAAACACACCCAACTGCAGATCACTGCGCCAAGCTAAAAATAAATAGGTGCGATAATAAAGGAATGCAACAAAATTCGGAACAGTAGATTGTGTCACAAGGGAGCAAAATGATATAATTGCGGCGTGGGTGTACCTACATTGAACCCTGAGCGTAGGGAACCTATTGAGGGATTCAAGTGTTAACACCCAAGATGGAAATACATAATTTTACTACTATGTATTACACACTACTTTACACATATCACAGGATCATCATCAAGAAATTCTTGTTTCAAAATGTTATTTAGGAAGGTACCTAAAAAAATTGTATGCACGTAATACGTTTATATTTCATTGTGTTAAAGTTTATACTGGCATTAAAATATAGCAGAACAGAAAAGTGTCACTTTGATCCCTCCTAGCAGGAAAGTAAATGCCTTTTTCCGAATAGGTGATGTGAAAATAATATGTAAGACAGACTTACAAAGCTCATCATGAGATTAATATCAGGACACGCCAACGACACACACGAAATCAGAATTACATTAATGGCTTTGTAGAAGCGTTCCCAAATTTCACGTTTCCTGAAAAATATGACAGGTACACCGTAAAATTGATTAATATTCCAATATAAGTCCAATGTAGAGAAAACCATCTATCAGACCTGCTTCACCTACTAATGTGACTTGCGTTCTCGCGCGCGACTCCATACTTACATCTAGCGCGAATTCAAGTAAGGACACTAAGGACTCGCGCGCGAGAACGCAACTCATGCTAGACCGCCGTAAGACCGTCTACAAGCTCTTTTGTCGCTTCTAACTCTTAAGTTTGTACACATACTTCACTTACAGAAGGTCGGTAGAAAAGAAGAAGCGAAGCTCCTCGTTTATGACTGTCTGAGCGAAGTACGTACTTATACAAATATGAGACCTTTTGTCCTATTACGGTCTTCCCAATTGACCTTAGTGTAAATTAAACGATAACTACCAGTATAGTCAGCAGCAATAGTTGCTAAGCGGGCGAGGTGTTCAAAATGATCTTGATGCGACTTTATTGTTAAGAGAATAAGCGCGTCAAGGTAATTTTGAACACCTCTCCCGCTTAGCAGTTTCTGCTGCTGCATGTAAAAGATATAGGTTGTAAAAAGTGAAATGTCGATACCTTCTGTGTCTTTTCCCAATGTAATACCAGATTATTCTAAAGGATAGCCAGCAGTGCAAAGCAAAGATGGCCGACATCATTATGGCTAGGATAAACTGCAAAACCACGGTCGATCTGAAATAGTTATTTGCTTTGCAAGGGGGCAAAGTTGTTGTTTAACTCTTCGTGATGATATTGACACCCGAGCACAGTGGCGGATTTGCAGTGTTGGCCGCCCTAGGCTCCAGGCCCTGTAGTAAATATTAGCCGCCCCTTTCTCAGCACACATCATACAGACTGCCGCCCCTAATGTCTTGCCGCCCTAGACCCGGCCCTACTGGGCTTTAGGGCAAATCCGCCACTGCCCGAGCAAGGGATAGATTCCAGTTTTTTTTCGAAAAGTGGGATCTTTGCTTCTTTACGAGCGTTAAACAAACTTTGCAACCGAGTTAAGAACAAAATTTTTTACCACACCAACGCGAGGATAATGCTAAATCATTCATTAAAAATCAAATTCAAATGTAAGTACCTACGCTTTTAAATATTATTTTCACCTCAGCAGCTCGAACAAGGGTACTTTGCTTCTTAAAACTTTGCTCACTGAGCGTGTTTCACTCAGTGAGCAAAATGCGATTTTGCTCACTGAGTGAGACAAAATGACATTCAAGTGACCTTTATAGTCAAATGTCATTTCAACATGCAGGGTCTAATACAAGTTCGATATACTTGGGTTCTATTATCTCTGTCCCTCTAGGTATGTTCTCACTGCTTAGGGTGAAAAATTTTGTGTACTACACGAGATCAAAGTTATTTACATCTCGTGCGCTTTTGAATCCCTTACTACGCTCAAGATTCTAAATTAGATTCACTCGCTACGCTCGTGAATCTATTATAGAATCTTTCGCTTGCACGGGACTCAAAATAAGCACTCGAAGAAATATCAAACTTTGATCTCTTGTTGTACAAATAACTATTAAAATCATCACTTAATTTTAAGCCAATTCTACCAGCAAACATGAGAAAATAACTCAAAATTTGCATCAAATAACTTTGCCACTCTTTTGCATAAAATGCAACTTTCGCATCAATTTTTGAAGAATAAAGAGACCCTTTACGAGCTATTGTGGTGAAAACAAATTATCACGCCAAGTAATGCGAAACCCTATTTTAGGTTAAGAAGGTTGGAGTCGCGTCTTACATAAAAAGCGGCAAATGTATGGTGATGGGAGTTTCGCACTGTTCACCATAACCCCAGTAGCCAAGCAAGCCGATGGCAGCGACCATCAACACCACCAGTGACATTCCTGGAACATATTATGTACCTACTTTCATTTACCCAGTCTCATTGTCCACCCAAACTTCAATCCATAAACCGTTATACTGTTCACTTTTTCTACAAGTAGTCCCAATGCCTGCTGCGACCGGTTCATGGGTGTCTATTGTTGCGCCTGTGAACGGGTTCCAGCAGGCGTTCTACATGACATGACAAGCTCTCCAAGGGGCCCCTACGTGTTGGATCTATAATTCTATATCCTCACGCAAGCATATCAAAAGACCGGGACGTATAGGCCCGTGAAATCCAAGGAGATACAAATAATTTATTTATATTTATTTATATTCCATTCAATCAGCACTAACAGCTAATAATACAATCGGATTAGGACTAACCTCGAAATCTCTAGAACAGTCCTGAAATTTGGTATGTATGTTAATTAAAGGTCTCTTTTTCATGTCCACACTATTTGACATTTGGGGACCTCGAGGAACCGCCACCATCTTGTAAATTGTGTACAAGCTTGGAGAAATTTGCATTTTACTCGGAATCTAAGTTCTCTATGACAATAGACAAATCGCGAAACAGTAGTGAAGTGGAACGGACTCCTCAAATTATTCTCCAACGGTAAAGATATGGTGACTCCCTGCACGCTATACCTCTAGATGCAGGTGCCGGTGAACGTTAAGAAGCCGTGGTTCTTCCAGGCCGGTCTTTTATCTTACCTTATCCTTACCAAACTGCGACACAGTAGCGAAGTGGTGCGGACTCCGCATATTATTCTCCAACGGTAAAGTTATGGTGACTCCTTGCACGCTATAGATGCAGGTCCCGAGGAAGCTTAAGAAGCTGTGGTTCTTCCAGGCTGGGCTTTTGTCTTATCTTATCCTTACCAAATTGCGAAACAGTAGCAAAGTGGTGTGGACTCCTCATGTTATTTTCCAACGGTAGCGTTATGGTCACGCCTTGCACGCTATAGATGCAGGTACCGAGGAAGCGAAAGAACCCGTGGTAGTCCTTCCACGCTGGTCTCTTGTTGAGTTCCGCGATGGATGTTATGCTGTAGATTGTTGTTGCACAGGCGATGAAAGCTGGGAGAAGGATGGATACTTGTTGGTTGGATATGGAAAGGAATAAAATTATGTCTGCAGTAAGCGCTGTATCGACTAATGTGAAAATAGTTGTCAATCGCTCTCGCAGACTTCCAAGATACAGGCTAGCCTAGTTTGGAGTCTGAATAGATATATCTCTGCACATGTATACAACCTTTATGATAATAAATTATTTGTATGTATTTGTATTTGGAGTCCACCTGGTCGTGGCCTTATCATGACGTAGCAAGGAGTGATCAAGCAAGACAGAAAGTCAAAAGTCCAGTCCAAGAGTTGCAATTATCAAATTTTTTCCAAACCTTCAACTGTTTCCAAGTGAACGAATGGCATAATTTACTAAAGTTCGTTTTTTTAGAATTAGAAAAAGACTACGCGATCTTGACGTGACTTTTAATTGAAAAAGCTTTTTAAAAATCAGTAACTATTACTTATGGAAGCAAAAGAATGTAAATAATCGTATACGATTCATAATTGGTACATATTTGCCGTGACTTATTTTTCAAAAGTGTTTTTCAATAAAAAGACACGTCAAGATTGTTTACCTTTTTTCTAATGCTAAAAAAAGGAACTATGAAGAAAGTATGATGTATTACGATTTGGTTTTCAAAAAGGTCTAACGTCCTTAATGGGCGTTTTTATTTAAAGTTGCCCCCTACACTTTTATTTCAAATTTGGGATTTTTTATGTTATTTCTAGGTACTCAGAATCACGAGCTCTTTCTATCCTAATAGGAGAAAAAAGGGGTCCCAAGATTTTTATTTCCATTCCGTTACCATTTTTCATAGACTTTGTATGGCGGTCGCGAAATGGAAAGGTCGAAAATTGTATGGAAATTTTGGGACACTTTTTTTCTTTTTATTAGATCAAAAGAGCTCATAATTCTGAGTAGAAATAACATAAAAAATCCCAAATTTGAAAAAAAAGTGTAGGGGACAACTTTAAATAAAAACGCCCTTATACCTACTGACAAACAAGCTTGCACCCAAGGCCACAGGAGCCAAGTACTTCAAGCTCCTGACCATACACAGCAAGATGAGGGGAATAGTTATTA
The DNA here is from genome assembly GCF_910591565.1 of Cydia splendana. NCBI lineage: Eukaryota > Metazoa > Arthropoda > Insecta > Lepidoptera > Tortricidae > Cydia > Cydia splendana. The sequence goes on along the minus strand of NC_085982.1, from coordinate 11,849,482 downwards.
TCAAGATGTATATCCGGATACCGAAGTTCTGGTTCTTCATTTCTGGGATGGCTCCTTCTAGACCCTGTAAATAAATAAATATTATAGGACCTTCTTACACAGATTGACTAAGAGCGTTTTCACACTGTCCGATCCGATATCGGATGTCGGAAGGAAGTAAAATGTAAGAATATAATTATGTGTTTCTCTGTATTTATTTATGCATTTAATAAATCATTATTAATTGTACAACTCAAAGGGACCCTCATACGTTAGCGGATGCAAGTAAGAATTTTTATACCCCTTCGTGTGTCAGACGCCATTTTGCACATATCTGGACGTATGCCGTTCTCCCGCTGCGGGGATTCGGCACACGAAGGAAATGTGGAGATCTGGAGACTTTACCTGTTTCAGAGTACGAGCAATGATCAGTTCGAAAATGCAACACGTTCCACACATTTCTATGAATAAACACACGTCCACAGTGTACCTGAAAATATAAATACAACATTACGCGCAACCCAATACAAAAAAGGCCAAAAAACAGACCCGAATAATTATAGACCCATATCGCTTCTTCCAGTACTGTCAAAGATTTTCGAAAAGCTTATTAAAACCCGTCTTTTGCAGCACCTTCAACACAATCATATAATTAACCCAAGACAATTTGGCTTCCAAAAGAATGTAGGCACTATAGATGCAATAAATTTTTTGATTGATGATGTCATCTCAAAGATCCATAGTAAAATGAGAGTAGCAGGCTTATTTCTAGACCTCAGTTCTGCCTTTGACACAGTAGACCATGAATTGCTTATGAAGAAACTGGAGTTTTATGGAGTGAGGGGCAAAACTTACGGTCTCTTACGTAACTATCTCGAAAACCGTAACCAATACGTAGAAATAAAAGATACAAGTCATGGTTTCGTAAGATCCACTGAGTCTGCACCAGTGGAAGTAAAACGAGGAGTCCCACAGGGGTCCATTTTAGGCCCTGTACTTTTTATAATATTTACAAATGATCTTGTTAAATTTATATCTAATGTAGTACCAAACTGTAATTTAATAATGTATGCTGATGATACTAATGCTGTTGTACATGCTGAAAACATAGTAGAGCTCAATGAATTAATCAATCTTGCATTATCCTCCTTTTATAAATGGTTTACTCTTAATATTTTATGCCTAAACACCGATAAGACCCAAATAATTCTGTTCAAACAAAACTCTAAGAAAAATGACGAGCTTCAAATAAATGGAACATCTGTAGCAATAGTTAATGCTGTAAAATTTCTTGGTATACGTCTTGATTCTAAATTAAACTGGACACAAGAGCTGGATGGTATTGAAAACGCAGTTAGTTCAGCATGCTATGCCCTGAGAACTCTCAGAGATGAAATTAATATAGAACATCTTAAAATAGTGTATCATGCTCTGATTGAGTCCAAGTTGAGGTGTCAGCATTATGCTATGGGGAAACAGCTTCCAATACAACATCAATAGAGCTCTAATCGCTCAAAAAAGAGCGATTATAGAATCATGTTTCGCATCCCACAAAGGACGTCTTGCAGGCAGTATTTTGAAAAACTTGGTATCCTTACGGTGCCTAGTCTGTATGTGCTCTTATTACTAACGGATCTCGTTAAGCATAGCTCAAGGTTTGTAACTGATGAGGAACAGGAGCTGCGTAAAGTGTCGCGCACCAAAAATATAAAAGTTCATTTCCGTCCATCATCAAAAATAGAGGAACACTGTGTAAGACACCACGCAGTTAAATTGTTTAACAATCTACCTGTAGAACTTAAAACAATCTCAGAAAGTAATATCTTTAAACACAAATTAAAACAGTTTTTATTGAGAGGGTGTTTTTATACTGTAGATGAAGTGTTCGATTTTGTTTAGTCCCAAGTGTTGATTTACTTGTTTTTATTTACCTATAGTTTTAAGTGTGTGTGTAATAGTACATTTCGATGCTAGTGCGGAAGGTATGTCATTACTTCACGAGTACCGAGATATTTTGCCACGAGCCGCAGGCGAGTGGCAAGACTCGGGACGAGTGAAGAATGACATTTCCGCACGTGTATCGAACGACGTTTTTTAATACAGTTGCGAAAAAATAAGTAAAACATTGTTAATCGTACACTAAACAAAAGTGGTAACAGTGACAGCTCGCTTAGACGTCGTCTTTAAGTATATTATATCTATGGGCGTTTGGCAGCTATTCCGTTCCATTCAGACAACTTATTAAGAACGGAATTTTCAATATTCAATATTAAAAAATGAACGTGTTATAATGATGAAGAGGATGTATATTTTTCACATTCTTACATTAACAGTAGGTTTTTATGCTGATTACGACGTTTAAAGGAAACGAATATTAACACTCATCAATAAGTAGTCGTGAATTGGAACAAGTATAAATTTAAAAAAATTGGAAAAGTAAAAAGCACTAGTTCGAGATAACCAACTTTCCGCACGCTAAACAGCTACGTAAAGTAGCACTTTTTGAGCAACTGTATTAAAAAATGTATTTTCAAACCCAATCCTGCATTGTTTATGAATAAATACTATGACTATGACTATGACTATGCTCTCTTAACATGGGTCGACCGACTGGACGCCGTCTTGTAGCGCTGCGTCTTACGTAAGCGAACAACTCGCGAACGGCGCGGCGCGGCGGGCCCAAGGCGTTCGCGTTCGCAACGGGATCGCCCACGTAGGACACTCTTCTATAGGTATCAGGATTGATTCAACCCGCGCCGCATCGCTTCGCTTCGCGTTCGCGTGTTGTTCGCCTACGTAGTACGCTGCGTAGGTCGTTCTAAGTATCGGTGGGCGGATCGAGTCGAGGCAGATCTCCGGAAGCTCGGCGTCAGTGAAAACTGGCGTGAATCCGCACAGGACCGAGTAAAATGGTTTGCTCTTGTGTTGGAGGCCAAGACTCATTTTGGGTCATCGCGCCAAACTAAATAATAAGTAAGTATTAGTTACGCACAATACCGGCTTGGCCAACAACCACATATCCTTTATTATATAAGCTTGTGATATCTAATAGGATGCTCAATTGCTCATATACCATAGAGATACGATATAAGTAAGCACAGAGTGATCACTCCATACATCAGTTTTCATACAAAAACGCTAATTATTAGGTTCGTATTCGCCATCTAGCGTCAAGTAGCGGATTTATCAGTACCTACTGCTACTTGACAAACAGATGTCGCGACGAACGAAAAGTGTTTAGCAATTATAACCGCATTAATCGAAACTCTATTTTGTTTGCTTGTACTATTAGTTGTAAATTGTTGAGCAATACACTTTCCGTCAGTCGCGAGACTCGTGACATCTATTGTCAAGTAGTAGTACTGATAAATCCGCTACTTGACGCTAGATGTCGACTACGAAAATAATAAGCGTTTTGGTAAGAAAACTGATGTATGGAGTGAGCACTCTATGCTTACTCGTATTTCTCTTAAAAAATATGTTTCTTCTCCGATAGAAAGTTGTAGTTGTGTTGTTGTTGTGTGTGGGCGTCCTCTCGTGTGAGCCCGTTTACGCTCAAATCTGCTTTCACGACATCGAGCCATCGCTTTTTTGGTCTGCCGTGGGGTCGGCGGCCGTCAAGGGCTAAGGGCTAAGGCATATGTTTCCTACGTAATCAGCTTTATCCTATTCCTTACCTGAAAGTTTTACCAAACTTCCTAAGTCCCTTAGAAGGGCCAGTAGCCGCGGCAGCTTCAGCTAAATCCGGATATGAGAGACGAGAGACCCGTATCCTGGCGTACATTGTATGTACTGAGCTTACCAGCATCTATTGACAAAAGGAAACGCTGAGACATCGGACGATCACTATCTTAATTTATCTATACGTTCGTTTACATTCAAAACGGCTTTACTTTCCAAAAGTGTATTTGGAATTGCACCCAAATTATATTTTAAACTCCCAAAATAATGTGTGATAGTTATACATACAATAAATATTTTGAAAATAGTTTTTAAAAAAGTAACTCGGCTAACATAACCAAGGTGCTTGATGGTTACGGATTGCAAAAAAAGGCCTTATCTGTATGCGTACCATGAGTCACTGACAGTGTCAAAACTGACATATACGCTAACTTCTACGTAATTTACTTTCTATATATCTCGCTCGCACTAATATGCGAGTACGAGCGAGATGCATAGAAAGTAAGTTACGTTCTCGATAGCGTTTTTGTCAGTGCCAAACTGATGGTAGCCACTCCCTAAAGTTAAGGATATTATTATTTATTTTCGCTTGTGATTCATTTCATCCAAAACCGCATATTTTTGAGATTAGCCACACTGTTTAATAATGAAGTTTTCTGCCTAGATAACAGTGGCGGATTTGCCCTGAGGCCCAGTAGGCCCGGGCCTAGGGCGGCGAACAATAAAAATAGGGTACTGTTCACTTTTTCTACAATAGTCCCAATGCTTGCTGAGACCGGTTCATGGGTGTCTATTGTTGCACCTGTGAATGGGTCCCAGCAGGCGTTCTACATGAGTTTAAAGCTCTCTACGTGTTGGATCTATATCCCACCGCAAGCCTATCAAAAGACCGGGATTTATAGGTCCGTGAAATCAAAGAAGTTACTTACTAACATGATACAAGTGACTAGTATGCCGATGATAATCGTGCAGCCGAACGAGGTCCATATCCCTCCATGCATGAACGCCTCATGCATGCCGAGCATGCCAGCGCCCATGCAGCCTTTCACAAGGTGGGCTGTCGATTCTACGAGACTGGAAGAAACAATTCACAATAAATAATAGTACTAGGTACAGAAGGTTCACTCTCTAACAAACCGCCTCTATTACGAGAGATACCTATACCTACCCCATACATTTATTATAAACAACCTTAAAACTAGCATACATATTATAAAAATATAATTATTTTAAAACTAAACACTACAAATCACATTATGGTTAATGTTTTAGCAGTAAATTTTTCGTCAATAGCGACACTTGTGACATCTGGTGTCAAGTAGCGGTACTGATAAACCCACTACTTGACGCTAGATGTCGACTACGAAATAACTCGCGTATTGGTAAGAAAATTAATGTATGGAAGTTACCAATCTTTCTCTATGTCTTTAATACAAGGATTACTTAGCAGGATGTGGGTTTTGCCGCTCCCTGGTGTAGTCATACACAACAGGTCTCGTTCCGGGATACAAGGAGATTGAGGATGGACTATCTCTCCTCGCACTTTCTCTCGCCTCCTGTTCGTGGTACTGACGTAGTTCGTTTTCGAAATCGAGTGACTTGACTGACATCTGAATGAAAAAAAATTATTAGTTAGTACAGCCGCCATCAGATTTATCGGAGCGGCCAAGATGCTCCAAACTATCTGAACACGCCAAAGTCGCTCAAAGTCACTCAGCGAGCTATGGAGAGAGCTATGCTCGGGGTTTCTCTGAAGGATAGGATTCGTAACGAATACATGCGACAGAGAACCAAAGTTACCGACATAGCTCAAAGAATTAGCATGCTGAAGTGGCAGTGGGCTGGCCATAATCTCACGAAGAACCGACAACCGCTGGGGTAAACGTGTTCTTGAGTGGAGACTGCGACTCGGCAAACGTAGTTTAGGACGCCCTCCGACCAGGTGGGATGACGATCTGCGAAAGGACTGCAGGCAGATGCTGGATGCGGGAAGCTGAAGACAGGGCGCTTTGGCGCTCTTTAGGGGAGGGATATGTCCAGCAGTGGACTAATATAGCCTGATGATGAGGATGATGATCTTACCACGAATTCTAATGTCTTCTAAATACCTATAGAGGTTTTGCTTGTTTTGTATAGTTATTTGTGAACATCTTGGCCGCTCCGATATATCTGATGGCGACCGTGCGTAAAAAAGAGATTACGTAATTTACGTATTAAGAGAAGAGAGATCATTAGACGACCGGTCTGGCCTAGTGGGTAGTGACCCTGCCTATGAAGCCGATGGTCCCGGGTTCGAATCCCGGTAAGGGCATTTATTTGTATGATGATACAGATATTTGTTCCTGAATCATGGTTGTTTTCTATGTATTTAAGTTTTTTTTTTATAGCCTATATTGTGTCCCACTGTTGGGCAAAGGCCTCCCCTGTCTTTCGCCACTCGTCACGGCTTTGTGCATGTTCCCCCTCATGCATGTACATTTAAGTATTTATACAATATTATATATATCGTTGTCTGAGTACCCACAACACAAGCCTTCTTGAGCTTACCGTGGGGCTTAGTCAATTTGTGTAAGAATGTCCCTATAATATTTATTATTTATTATTATTATTTATCATGAAAGGAAACTAAGGGCTGATTTAGACGGCGCGCGAACTCGCATGCAATTTTAGTTACATTACGGACTGTTGGTTACGTCCAATTCAACCGACCGATCAAAAACCGCAATGGAATAAAACTCGCATGCGAATTCTCGCATCGTCTAAATGAGCCCTAATGCTAGACATATAATATATAGATCAATACAGGTAACTGTGGCTGGATCACGCGCCATGTGGCGGAATTTCACTGTAACTAATTTGTTCATACATACTATATTGAACTGTCACTCTATACAAATTAAGGGGCCCACTGATTAACAGTCCGCCGGACGGTATCGGCCTGCCAGTTGTTCGGAGCTGTCAAAATTTTGTTCTAACTGACAGGCCGATACCGTCCGGCGGCCTGTTAATCAGTGGGCCCCTTTAGTAATAGACATTAGTTGTTTAAGGTTTACCTCGTCTGAAGTTTGGCTCGAGCTAGGGGTGTCGTCGCCAGAACGATGGGGCTGAAATATTCATAAGCTAGATTTAGTCGAGTACCTTAACTAGACTAGAAATCACCCGAATATCGAAGCACTTTTTCAGCATAACAATGTATGTATGTATAATTGTATATGGATGTCTTTTTTAAATAATAACCGACTATTTTTAAATTATAAGAGAATAAAATAAAGTAAGTATTATCCCATATATCATCATCATCATTGGCCGGGTCTCTATTGTTTCCCAAATAGTTTTAAGTCATAATGTATTGTTTGTCCAAATTTTCGTTAGTCATAATTGGTTTTTCTCAGAAACGCGTAACTTTTCAGGATTGCCATAAAACAAACCTAACCTAACCTATCTACAGAATAACCTTACGAAAATCCTGAAAAGTTAACGGTTTCAGTTTTATGACTAACGATAATATGACAAACAATACATTATGACTTAAAACTTTATGGGAAACAAAGGGACCCCTCATTTTGGCCACATCATCTGTTGTAGATGCTTGTTGCGGCGCTTGTGTGTTTATGGGGTCCCGCATCGCCGTTGATGGCTATAAAATCCTATAGCAGCGCCGCATTTCTTGCCACATCCATCGCACACAAAACGCGAGTCCGCAGGAGGTGGTACAGCACGATGAAGACTTTTCCGCTTGAGGTTCTCCAGCCAGTCATCATTGAAGTTCCGACTTTAATATCATGTCGCCACTCCCCTTTAGTACCGTTTGGTAACCAAAATTTCGTAACCAGCTACAGAATGGGAATCAAGATTCCCAGTTTGTAGCCGGTTACGTATTGGGCCAGCGTGTTACCATTTGGTAACTAAATTTCGTAACTAGCTACAAAATGGGAATATAAAATTCCCTGTATGTAGCCAGTTACAAATTGGGCCAGAGTGGTACCGTTTGGTAACTAAATTTTGTAACGGGCTACAAAATGGGAATCCAAAATTACCTGTTTGTAGCCGGTTACGTATTGGGCCGGAGTTACTGATCGGAGTTTATTCTACCAAATCGAGGCTAGAACGGTGTACGGTCAGATGATAGAGTCGAAAAGTGGTAAACCACTTTCTTGGCTGACTGTACATTTTATCAAAACCTGTAAATGCCAATTGACACCACTTAAAAAGTTAGAGATGGTTTCTGAAGACCATTTTTGAGTGACAGCAAGCTGCCTTTACTGCCCCATCTCAACTTTGCACCCTGTATACAACTTAATGAGCCACTCAAAAGTTCCATTTTGTAACCAGTTACAACGCGGGATATTTTTTCCCGTTTGGAAGCTTGTTAACCCACCGTGGCTACGAATCGGTAATTCAAAAGTCCCATTTTGTAACCAGCTACAACCCGGGATTTATTTTTCCCGTTTCGAAGCCAGTTACCAAACGTGGTTACAAATCGGTAATGGAAAAGTCCCAATTTGAAGCCAGTTACAAATTGGCATTTCTTTCCCGTTTCGAAGCTGGTTACCAATTTTTAGTTACCAAACGGTACTAAAGGGCCACTCCGGTCTCATTTCGGCGCGTTTCTCCCAACCCTCGGTCCGAATGCCAAAACTGTCCATGTCACGCTTAAGTCCTTAAACCGTAGAGTTGGGCGCCCAACAGGTCTTTTAACGTCCGCTATCTGTCCCAGGGCGCTCTTTAGGGGAGGGCTATGTCCAGCAGTGGACTACTATAGCCTGATGATGATGGTCTGACCCAGCATTACTTGGCGTGGTAGTTTCCCAGGGTCCATGCGATGTACGTGACTTTATAAGCAAACTGATATGTTTGAAGTTCACCAACTTCAAATCAAGTCAAATCTCAAAAGCGTCAACACAATGTGGAACTAAAAGTCAACTCTGGTGCGGTTCGATAAGAAAGAAAACTGTCCATTACTTGCTTGGGGGTATTATGCTAGGCAGAGTGATGGCAGGTGGACTAAAATGTTAACAGAATGGTCGTCGCTTTAGGATGAAAGAAGCGACTGGCGTCCGTTGGCTCGTTGGGTGGACGACATCCGGAAAATTGCGGGTCACTTCCGGATGACATTAGCTCAGGTCCGGGACAAGTGCCGTACTAGAAGAGAGGTCTTATGCTCAGCAGTGGGCGATAAAGGGCTAAAATGATGCTGATGATGATTATTGAACAGCCTTGTACCTAACTATTTAGCTTGGCACCGACTTGGATCTAAAGGCCGCTATGAATCTCAAACATGATCACGTTTTTTCATTAAATTTGCATTCTGCCTCTTTCGCACTCGTGTAATGTTCATATACCTACGTGATGGCTTCCCTTTTCCACACTTCAAAATCTTTAACCCATTCAGCGGTAATCACGACATATTGTCGTTTTGCCTCTACGAAGCATTTCCGCTACATACCGGGAAACTTATGTTAACGGCTACAATGTACCGCTACGAACGTAGCTCAGCGTTGAATGTGTTAAAGACTTTAGAGCGTTTTCATATTGTCCGATCCGATATCGGATGTAAGATCCTACGTCCGCATAATTAGGCTGCGGGGACGCGCCCGGGCGCCGTCTTTAGCGGTCACGCACACTACAACAAACATCATGCCTACACATACGTACACAAACAAATATTATCGGTCCGACAGCTGACGGGGGGCTCCGACATGGCTGAATTTATCGGAAGCGCCTTTCCGATATAGGATGTCGCAAGGCGCCTATAACAAAAACAGCTCTTGCAGGAGAGTGCCATTGGCATTAAGTCCGCCTTTTTTGCGTTATTTATCGTTTTTTAGTAATGATGTTTTATGAAATGCATAAATAAATACAGAGAAACACATCTTACATTATACTTCCTTCCGACATCCGATATACGATCGGACAATATGAAAACGCTTTTCTATAAACCTGTATTTAGGCTGTGCGTTGTCTGTCGGTGTTTATATAACGCGTCTGTTTTATATATTTTAACATCAGGAATAAACGTAATATATGTAAAGTTACCTCTTTTCCGCTCATTCCCTTAAAATTATCAGCGATCTAGGGTCACTTGAAAAACGGCGGGCATCCCGATCAAAGGTCCGATAATCTTGTTCGAGGATCTTCTTCCTTTGGACCCTCAACTTCATATACATTACCTACTTTAGGTTAAAGGTTTATTAATGTATTTATTTTATTTTGTCTCAACCTACTTGATTTTGACAGAAATGTTGACAGTAAAGGGGCATAGACACGTTAGTTGTAGATATAACTTTTGCCAATAGGGAATATTAGGCAAAGCTCTGCGTAGGTGGCACAACTAGCACATACAGTAAACAAACATCAATGACACATCATGCGTCACTACGTCAATCACATGGCCTACCGTGAAACACGACAATCGAAAGTTCGGTTTCTGCCTCTCTATCACTCTTGCATACTCGAGCGATAAAGAGGCAGATAACTAAATTTCAATTTTCGCGTTTACCGGTAGGCCGACCGACCCGTTGTTAATAAACCGCCTTGATGCATCAATGTCATATTTTATTGTCTGTGATAATTTGTCAAAAAACAGTTTAAGGCACAGTATGTATAAGTTAGTCTATGAATTTACTAGAGTCGGTAGTGCTGCACTCTGGCGGCAGAACATTGCAGTAATATATTTATTGGAATTATTCGTCCTCTTTAAAGTTCTTATTTAACTTACCTAAAGGCATTTTCACATTGTTGTCAAATCCGATATCGGATGTAGGATCCTACATTCGCTTCCGCGGTATCACAGTATTCCGCAGTATCGGATGTAGGATATATCCGACGTCCGATGTAAATCACCAGCAAACCCACTCTGTCTAATTCTATGTACCACTGTAAAGTGTATTCATACTTACATGTCTTAACATGTAAACAAGCTACGATTTATAGACAATCTAGACATCGTAATGTCACATTTTTTTGAGGTGATCCGTTCGTTACTGCGGTTATTGATGAAAATCTTATTAGAAATGATATTTTTCAGTGGTTATTTGGTTGATTTCGATACTTTGTGATTTTCTTTAAGTATACAACAACATTTTAAGTGATAATTATTGTTTAATTCCAGAGAAAAGTGTGATAATGTCTTTTAGAAGTGTTTGTTTACAAGATAGGACAAGTAAGGATGAATAGGTACACTTTATGTAGATAATATAGGTTGTCAAAGGACTGTCTGCCCGATTCAAACTTTAAGATACGTCAATTAATAGATCTAGAAACGATATGGATTAGATGTGTCTGTATCAAAAGTAAAGTTATTGTTTGAATAAACGTCACATTTGACAGATTAGATATGTCTAATCCATATCGTTTCTAGATCTATTAACTGACGTATCTTAAATTTCGAATTGGGCCGTATCTCATTTCAATCATAATAGAGAGAGAGAATCATACTATCTTTGTCTTTTACTAGTACTTAGCATCCAAAAGATAAGGATGAGTATAGTTTTCCTGGTTCTTACTGACTGACAAATTGGTTTGACCAACTATACTATACCGCACACCCCGTCTAATTCCTGGTTCTAATGTAGATATCTGCATGTTATAATTTTCCTTACCAAGAAACCAGTATTCACTGAAAGTGCATCTCCTAATTAATTAAATGCATGCAAGCTCGCTTTTAATTAAATTTCATAATAATAACCTATCAATGGAACCCGCTGTGTAATGAGGGAAATCTAGTGATGTAGAGTGTTACTGGTTTTGGAAATACCCGTTTTCACCGGTATAAAAGTTAGCCAATCTTTTATACCGGTATAAAACTTGCTGCCTTGTGTAGAAACATGTAATATTAGTGCCTGTCCTCGACGTAGTCTGCGTAGGATGATGATTGATAAAAGCTATCCTATGTCCATCCTTAAATTATCTCCACACTAAATTTCATCTAAATCGGTTCAGTGGTCTAAGCGTGAAGAGGTTACAAGCAGATTGATGGATAGGAGATCCCTACGGCGCGATTCGAGAAATGAATTAGAGATTCACTAGATATGAAATAGTAAAGATATGTGACGTTCCACGGAAAAAGGTACCTTATGGCGGTTGGCGCTTACGCTATTATTAACGCCGCTCCATTATTATTGCGGCCGCCAAAGGTACCTTTTGTCGTGGAACGTCACATATCTTTAATATTTCATATCTAGTGAATTTCTAATTCATTTCCCGAATCGCGCCGCTATAATAGTAGTAGTAGTGATAATAAACCAAAGAACCAAAAATAACGTAATTAATACCGGTATCCGGTATTTTTTGTATGAAGAAAAAACTGGTTCCGAGACTTGCTTCGTTTTACAATAGTAGTTTGTGTTACAAGGGATCAAAATGATATATTTCCGTCAAGGGCGTACATTGACTCCTGAATGAAGCGATGGATTCTACAATAGAATCCCGAACGTAATGAGGGTGAGGGAGTAGGAGAACAGAAAAGTGCCACTTTGATCCCCCCTAGCAGGGAGGAAAAGTGCCACTTTGATCCCTCCTAGCGGGGAAGAAAAAGCCATTTTCCGAATAGGTGATGTGAAAAATATTATTACACTTGGCTTTTCTTCTTCTTCTAAGTCGGTCCCTCACTGCTGAGGATCCCGACTCCGCATACTAATAGTAGCTCTCCACTTCTCCCTGTCGGTTGCTTTGTGGAAAGCGTTGCTTAGTGTGATGTCCGTCTGGGCAGATATTTGGTCACACCATCTCTTATAGCATTTAATAACTGGAGTCGCCTTTAAGAGCTTACCCCTCTGCCGAAAACCTTGCACAATTGTACAAACTTTTGTACGGACTGACATGGCTATTTGCACGTTACGTAGAAATCATGTAGAAATAGCAATACATTTGACGTCATCTTCCTCTCCTCCGCAAAAATCGGCAGACTGTTTCGTAAGGGGCTGTCCATAAATTACGTCATCGATTTTTGACCCCCCCCCCTAAAATCATCCAAAAATCATGCTTCGAATGACCCCGTTTCCTCCTATGTCATGCTACCATCATCCGATGTCCAGACCCCCCCCCCCTACTTTGAAATGACATAATTTATGAATAGCCCCTAAAGAAAATGACAGCGATGACATCTCCATCTGACAATCTTGGCTGTAAGTGTAATACCATAACTACTATAAGGACATACATTTTAGTCCACTGCTCATAATATTATTACAGTTGTACACTGTACATCACTAGTAATGAGTAAAATCAGTTCCTTAAAAGGTCTTAAGCGACATTTACTGTCATATAAACATAGGACGTTTCTACCTGTTTCACGTCAAAATACGTTTTCATTAAGGAATGAGGATGCCTTTGCCTCGGTTTGTTAGTATTAAAATTGAGGAATGAAGGTTTTGGCTTTCGAAATGCAATATTACAGGGGTACAGTTGAGTAAAGAATAATGTGCCTTAAGGGGGGGGGGGGGGGGGGTTTGATCGTCCATACAAAAACGTTTTTCCACACCACTACTACATAATATAAATTGACACAATAAAAAACCAGGTTTTAGGTTTTCCGTTTTTCCAAATTTGCAATACAAAATCATTTTTGTTAAAGCGAAACCTATTAACCTAGAATTATTATGCTGAAGCGATCGATGATGTTAAGCTTCAGTTAGTGGAAAACGTTTTCTCCCGAAATGGAATTTGTATGAAAAAAGTACCTTTTGTCAGTAGCTATAGGTATACTTCCATCTTAAATATCTGCCTATTAGTTTGTAGTTTCTTTATTGGTTTTATATAGTGATATACCTACTATAGTACGCTGTTAACGGAACCATCAAGGATTATATTTTGGTGTCTTGTAGCAATGATGTTAGCGTGTTAGTGACATTATGGGATACTTTTTACTCCAGGAATCATCCTCTAAAAAGGCTATGTAGGTGATAAAGTTAGGTTAGATTATTATTATTCCGGGAGTACCAATAGGGAGGGGGGATACAGTCTAAAGGCGCAGACAAAGTCGCGGGCAGAGGCTACTATTAAAATAAAACATTCTAAAGGCTGCTTTAAATTGATGAATTTATTAAATAAAATGCTTTGATTAAACTATGAAATGATTTCTCAGTCCAGTCAATTTTAGTATGCATTAGTTTATTTCTAGCTTTTAAGATCAGTGCAACTAAATCCGTAATTCTGTATGATTCCGTATTTTGAGTAAGTATTGTTGTTTTATAATATCCTCTAGCAGCCCAGAGACCTATAAAAAGGTCCCTCATTCCATTATATTTTGAATCTTATTTTGACAAATCGAAATTGCATTTTGTCTTGGCATGTTTTGACGTGTAGGCGGCTAGAGGATATAGGAGGCAAATGGGCAGACGAATCTCCTAATGGTAAGCGATTACCGTCGCCCGTGGACACCCGCAACATTACAGGGGTTATACATTGCCGGCTTTTAAGATTAGATGGGTAAATGGGATGGGTTTTCTTTTCTTAAAAGTTTTTTTATACAATGGTAGGTTGCTGACTCGATCGGTAAAGCAGTGACACTATTTTAGTCCAAGAATTCAAAAATAGATGGCGCTGTGATGGCGCTTCAACCCAGGGGTCGGAAACTGGTATTAGCTTCAAAAAAAGAACCGGTATTATTAAGTTCTTATTCGTTCTTCGGTTCATTTTTAATCGGAAAATCTAATAAAACAAAGGTGTTACTTAATACATGATTCAGTCCTACGTAAAGAGCATAAAACAATGCAAAATATTGGGCTATTTAGGGGTTAAAAAAATACCGGTTCCGAGCAGCTTCAACCTTCAAATAATACGCTCAGAATTTGCGTTCGGATTGCAATTATATTATAGAATATCATATCGTTTAATTTGAAATTCAGAAATAACCAAATTAACATCTGGGACATTTTGTAGGTTCCTCACTATCCGGGAGCGGTCCTTTGGTGCTGGGATCCGGGCCACATTCGTCAGATTCTTCGCATTTAGGTTCTTCGTCACATTCGTATTTCTTCTCACATTTCTTGGCACACTTCTTCTTTTTCGGTTTAGGGAGCTCGTCACACTCGTCCTTGCATTCGTCTCGGGCGCCGCAGCGGAGGCTGTTGCGGAGGCTTAGGAGGGACTTGTAGACTGGGTGTCGTTTTTGAGGTTTTCGGGCCAACTGGTAGCGGGGGCGGGAGCGGTACACGGTGGGGTTTTGGCGAGCTTTTGAGAGCTGTGGAGAAAATAATTATGGTATTTTTTTTTAAATGACGTTTATTTTGTAGTTCTTAAGCTACAGAATGACACATTGTTCGACCGTTATTTGGAGAAATAATGGCGACAAAGCAATATTTTAAAAGATCTGTCCAGTTACCTGTGTCTAATAACTGGCCACACCTTATTAAACAAGCACCTATTAACCCTACGTGTTATAGATAGCCCCCTCTGCAGAGCATGCATGAAGGCAGATGAGACAGCCGCCCATGTCATTCTCGAATGCCCAGGGGTAGCAGAGTACCGGGCACAACACCTCGGCTCACCGGGGTCTCTCCCAGAAGTCGTCGGCAACGTCAAGGGTCTGCTAGGCTTCTTGGTAGAGTTGGGTTGGCAAGAATAGTGTCGCCAACTCATCACGCAAAATAGGCCGCAATAATATGACGTCGAGTTGCGGAAACCAAGCCCGCGAGAACCTATACCTACCTGTGTCAAAATAGTCATGAGCGAGATTCCATTTTCTTCCGCAGTTTGCCTGAACGGCGTTTCCACTGGGGCCTCCACACTTGATGAAGACTCTTCCAGCGTTTGGCTGTTGACGACCAGGATCAGGGGGCTCCGGCTCTTGGAACTCTTGGCTTGGTCGAGGAGACGAGAGATGACGGAGTTGATTGAGGTTTCGGAGGCGGCGAGGCCCTGGAATTAAACTTCTTTGTAATTTCTTCATCAGGGTTATAATTTTAACGCGATCTTTTATTTTTTTTTAATCTACATATTTAAAAGTAGCCTTTATCAATGAGACATGTCGGCTCCCGCTCCGTTGGGCTTCATCACAGAGTTTCAATAAGTGTTACTAGATATTAAAAAAACTATACACGAATTTCGCAGTTTCAGACAGAATTGTTTTTATGTCTCAGGCAACAGGCGACGTTTTTAACTGACTATGATATAGACGAGCAGGGATTTAGGAATTTAGACAGGTAAATGCTATACAACTCTTTAAAAATAAATTGTAAATAAATTAAAACTAGATAAAATAGAACAAATAAAATCTACTCGTTAAATAGTTTTCAAAAACCTATCCAAAAATACCCCACATCAGTGGAAGCAAAAAAATTGCCTGTCTATTCGAACGAGTAGACAGACAGATATTTTTTTATACCACGTCGGTAGCAAACAAGCATACGCCCCGATAAGCAGTCACCGTAGCGGATGCCTGCGACTACAGATCGGTCAAAATGTCTTCAAAAGTCCTTAACAGAAACCGCATAATAGCATCGACATTCAAACAAGAAACATTAGGTCCACTCGTAGAATACAGATGTAGTGCATATTATGTAGGTAATTGTTTTGTAGGTAATTATCTCGGAAACGTTCGTATTTGTCATGCTACTTCTGTCAACCTCACTACTTTTTGTACCGAGACTAACGTGTCGTACGTTTCCGAAAATAATTTTATTATGAACTACATCTGTACGGTTAATTTTCCATCAAAATATCTTTATAAATAAACACTGCCGTATTCGAACTTCAAGATATTCACAAGAGACGTACTAGATCCATTCTAGATACGTTATAGTAGATATCAACTAGTTCTCTTTTGCAGCGCAATTCGGGCAACCAATGTCACTTTTGCGTTAGATAGAGTAAGATATCTATTAGATGTGAATTGGATCTCTAAGTCATCCTGTGGAAATCGTTCAACAGTATCTCCAGAATCGCGCAAATGTCAAATTTGACAGGTTAGATCTTAAACATATCGTTATCGTATCTTGGTGATGTCTAAAAAATGTCTAATAGATGTCTATTTCAAAATTCGAATCGGGCCCACAAACAAACTATCACCAAAGAGAATAGATAGTATAGAGGGCTATTGCCATAGTAAATTTTGTAGTCACGGTACATTTATCGACACATGATTAAAACTTAAAATAAAATTGAAAATGTATAAATTAATCAAAATATGTATACGGATAAATGATTTTTAATTTTTATTGTTCCA
Source organism: Cydia splendana (assembly GCF_910591565.1). Taxonomy (NCBI): domain Eukaryota; kingdom Metazoa; phylum Arthropoda; class Insecta; order Lepidoptera; family Tortricidae; genus Cydia; species Cydia splendana. The sequence continues at coordinate 11,832,657 of NC_085982.1, read as the reverse complement.
TACTGACCCATTCTTTCACTGATATGTGTTAAAATTGTTAAATATCAAACGGTGTCGTCAACGCCATCTAGCCGAGAATAGGCCAAAGGTATGGCGTCATCTATTCGAGAATATCTTTTTCTTGATTTCCGAGGCACGTTTTTTTCTTAGACTTTATTTATCTTATACGGAGTTACATATATCTTTGCTATCACTCATAATACACTATTATATATTCTCCCAGATTTTACAATCTAAAACCGTCACTTGTTTTCTTTAGCCAGACAGGTTTAGTTCAAGACGGCAACGTATGGGCCTCTCGGGAGCTCTGAGGGTACAGTTTCAGTATGTTACAGTGTTAAATTATAAAATACTGAAAAATCTAAGCTTCGTGGGAATTTTCAGGGCTTTCAGGTTGGCTCTTGGGGAATGAATAGGAGATTGGTTGGAGTTAAAGTGGTTTGAATCCGATTTTCACGGCTGAAAAAGTTTTATTCGAATAGGTTTATATTTTAGAGACTTTAGCAGGTTAAAAAAACCGGCCAAGTGCGAGTCGGACTCACACACGAAGGGTTCCGTACCATTACGGAAAAAACGGCGAAAAAAATCACGTGTGTTGTATGGGAGCCCCATTTAAATATTTTTTTTATTCAAAAATTACAGTTTTATGACCCATTTTCACATAAAGGAGATCGTCGATTTTGGGCCCAGAGTAAACCATCACGTATATGGTACAGACTATTACAGTAATTATATACGCATTTTATTACTGAAAAAGATATAATATTGGGTAAAAATGAAACGGGAATTAGAAATATATAATTAAAAGACATTATTTATTCATTTCCGTAAATCAATGTATTATATATTAACAAAAGCCTTGCCGTCGTCAACATCCTTATTAGCATTGACATAACGCTCAAATTCACACAAACAGTGAGGTTTTTTCACTAAGGTGTTATAAAATCTCATTGCATTAAACTATAAGGTGGGTAGCCAAGTCATAGTTGACATAAGTGCGTTTCGATACTACTCAAAATATCATTAGTGTCATTCATTATTTATTTAATATATACCTACTTTTAAATTCCAAATCGACTGTAAAAATGCCTAAAATAAGTAGTTAAGAAATATAGTAATTTGACTTTTTATTTAGTTACATAGTTTGGAGATTTAAACGAATTCAGAATACGACGATATCATGCTACTTTTATTTAACTAAACGCAACCGTTTTTAACAATCTGTCAAATATTTTCAAGTAACGCCAACCTTAAATAAACCTTACTTCATTGAAAGAAGATTTAAAATGAATCTGTTCACTCTCCGTAGAAGTAACAATGAACTTCCGAATAAGATCAAAATATAACTTTTTATTGAACGCGGATACGATTTCAGTTTCATTTACATGTCAGACTTTGTCTATTTTCTTTTAAAAAGCAAAACACTTTTACAGAATAGTGTGAGTAGTATACGCTTTTGTATATAAAAGTTTTTCTTGTCATGTTCAAGTTTTTATTGCAGTATTTCTCAAAATTCCCGTTATATTTCGTGATTCTGTTTTTATCACCATGATCTAGCAATTATAACGATTAATTTCCTATATATATTACATGTACTTATACGTTCAATTTGCGAGTGGGCCCAAACGCCTAAGAAAATGGACGATCTCCTTTTGTATGGACCATCACAAATATTTAGGTACATCAAAATTATTTTAAAGTTCGTGAATTCATGATTCTGCGATGAAATGACGCAAGAGCTGTTAATTTATCGGAAAAAAGTACACTTTTCTGAACACCGCCATTTTCCATGCGAGAATATAACCAACAAATGAATGACATTATTTCCAATGGCTGTTATGTTGGACACAAAATATGTTAAAGAAACTTACAATGAATAACTTAAACTTACAATATATACAATACAATAGTGGTCGTGGGTTCAAACCCCGGCTCGTACCAATGAGTTATTCGGAACTTATGTACGGAATGTCATTTGATATTTACCACTAGCTTTTCGGTGAAGGAAAACATCGTGAGGAAACCTGCATACATTCGCGAAGAAATTCAAAGGTGTATGTGAACTCCCCAACATAACATTGGGCCGGCGTGGGGACTACTTATATGGCTCAAACCCTCTCGTGCTTGAGACGAGGCCTGTGCCCAGCAGTGGGACGTATAGGCTAATTTTTTTAACACAATATAATGGTAAAGAAACTTACAATAAATACAAGTATACACGCAGCCTTCACCATTTTGGTATCAACTACCTGTAATCGTTTGACTACTTATAGTCGAAACCACCGCTCGAATGAAAATAATTATATTTGCACTGAATCTGATTATGTAGGATTAATTAATACTTTGTTTTGTTTTGGCTTGCGTTTGTAATTTTAGATTTTATTGGTTTTTCTGTAATTTCCGTTTTAGTTTAGGTACCTACTTATATTTTAATTTGATTATGGTATAAGTTTATACTTAACTAGAATTCAGTACATTTATAAATGTGTATATGACATTACAAATGCGAAATGCTTTTCATTCTTAAATTTAAATTTAAATTTTGTATGAAGATAAATTAAGACCCGAAAATGGATATAGTATACAAAATGTATGGTATATAGTATGGTTTTCATTTCGGTAGGCATCCTTCAAAGGGATGGAATTTACTAGTAGGTTTTATAATCAGGTAATAGTTACTTTATACATACCTACATATGTATACAGGCATATATTATATTCTTAAGAAAAAGATTAAACTGAAATCTATATAGGAGCAATTGATATTTTGTAGATATAAATATAAGGTGGGTGCGAGGCAGCCGTCCATGCCCTAAGGACCTACCTTTCACTCGATGATTGCGAAATTGTTGTCAAAATTGACGTTAAAAATGCTTTTAATTCGGTTAGTAGAGACACCTTGCTGACAGAAGTTAAGGACAAAATTCCGGAACTATACAATTACCTTTTCTTTTGCTATTCAGATTCATCTAAATTAATGTACAAGTCACATGAATTATCTTCCGAGGTTGGCTGTCAGCAGGGTGACCCTCTCGGGCCAGCAATTTTTAGTTTGGCTATAAATCCAATTATCAAAAATTTAAAATCAAAATTCAATGTGTGGTACTTAGATGACGGAACCCTAGGAGGTGACGTGAATACTTTACTCTCTGATTTGTCTTTTATTAAGAGTAGTTTCGAAAATATTGGTTTAGAACTGAATTTCAGTAAATGCGAACTCTTTATTCAAAAATCTTCTTGTACTTTGACCAACTTACAACCCAAATTTGACGATCTAACTCCCAATATCAAATCAGTAGACAAGTATTCTCTTTGCCTCCTGGGTTCTCCTATATTCGAAGAATCTTTTCCCGATTATATTTCTAACTCCATAACTAAATTCAAAAGTCACACGGATCGCTTACTCGAAATTAGCCCTCATTATGCTCTTGTGATTCTTAAATTCTGCCTTTTTGTCCCTAAATTTACGTATGTGCTCCGCTGTTGTCCTTTCTGGAAACATCAAAATTTATTGTCGCCCATAGATGATTTGATCAAAATTAGTTTAGAGACGATTCTAAACATTCAGCTAAGTGAGCCTTCCTGGTCTCAAGCGTCCCTCCCCATTCGGTTTGGAGGTTTAGAAATTCGCAAAATTTCCAGTGTGGCTTCCCCAGCCTTTTTGGCGTCCACTCATAGCACGTCTGGTCTCATAGGAAATATCTTAAGGGCTTTGCCCACAAACTGTGAGATCGCGGGCTTTGAGGACGCCAAAAATGCTTTTAAAATTGCTTGCCCAGGCAAACAATTTCCAGACAACCCAAATTCACAAAGGAGTTGGGATAATGTTTACTGTGATTTAACTTACAATACTCTCCTAAACAACTGTACAGGTCCAGAGCGCGCGAGACTTTTGGCGGTCGGAGCCCGGGAAGCCGGTTACTGGCTACATGCCCATCCTTCGCCCAATACTGGTACTTTCTTGGATCCGGCCTCCCTTAGACTGGCGACTGGTTTGCGACTCGGGGTTTCGGTGTGTACGCCACACATATGCTCTTGTGGCACGGACGTGGACCGACTGGGACACCACGGATTATCTTGTCAAAAAAGTGCAGGCCGTTTTTCGAGACATGCGTCGCTTAATGACATAGTCCGTCGGTCTCTTGCCACCATCAATGTGCCTGCTCTTCTTGAGCCGACTGGCATTATCAGAGATGATGGCAAGAGGCCCGATGGAGTGTCCTTAGTTCCTTGGAGCTTGGGACGGATGTTGGTGTGGGATGCTACCTGCGTAGACACACTGGCACCGTCCCACCTCCAACGGACTACTGTAAAAGCGGGCGGAGCGGCGGAAAGCGCCGAAATTCTAAAACGTAACAAATATAAGAGCCTCGGTAGAGAGTACCATTTTGTACCATTTGGTGTTGAAACTCTAGGTCCATGGGGTCCCAGCGCGCATAAGTTTTTCGCAGAAATCGCGAAGCGTCTGGTTGACGTAACTGGTGACCGAAGAGCTGGCGGCTACCTCGCACAACGTATCAGCATTGCGATACAGCGAGGAAATGCCGCCAGCATCCTTGGTACAATGCCTCAAGGGCCTATTTTAGATTTAAGCTAGTTATTAATTTCGTTTACCACTGTATATATATTGTATGTAAACAAATGAGTTAGTAAAACATTAAAAAAAAAAAATATTACATATTTAAAACAGTCTAATCCTCAAAATAATAACAATCAGAACGGAAATCGCTCGCCGATTTGGGATTCATAACAAACAATGGCATTTACATTAAACCGTTTAATCCTCATTTTTGCATTGAGACCCGCTGGCGCGACGCAAATCATGTCACACGGCGGCTTGCCGTGAAGAGACTGTTTTAAGCTGTTTAATGTAAAATTACCAGACATCGTAAATTTTATAGCATTTTAGGTGCAGCAGAGTGGTGTTAACGGAATTGGTATAAACGATTTCAACCCTAATGATTAATTAGCGTTAATTACGTTAATATTAACCTTAATTTACTATTTCAGTTGGAATTATCTATACCAATTCCGTTAACGTCACTCCGCTGCACAAAAAATGCTATAAAGTTTACGATGTCTGAAAATTACAATAACTTTTATTATTATTCAACCTTTTAAAATATAAATTAATTTTTTTGAGACAATAAGGAGTAGTGATTCTAGTAGGTAGGCACGTAGTTTTTTTTAAATACCACGTCGGTGGCAAACAAGCATACGGTAAGCCTGATGGTAAGCAGTCACCGTAGCCTATAGACGCCCATTTACATGTGCGTTGCGTACCCGGTGCGAGGCAAATCATGTCACATGGTAATAAAGTGCCGTGAAAGCTATGGCAGTATTGGCACTTGTTAAAGTAGGTAGGTAGTTGTCGTAGGTACATTAATCCGTTCCTAATATATTTGCATTGAGACCCGCTGGCGCGACGCAAATCGTTTCGCACGGCGTGTCTTGCCGAGCTAAATTGTGTTAAATAGGGATATATTTTATATGTACCTTATATTTTATATTGTTCTAGAATTCTAGATAACTATACTTAACAATGTAAACTCAGATTTTTGGAGACAAGTACCTAGTTCACAAGGGCCTCTTTAGGGGCGTGTAATTATATCCAAATGTCAGGAAGGCTAGGTATCATAATAACCATTGTCAATTAGTACGAATATAATTAGAGTTAGACCAAGAAAAGTCTGCAACGATTTTGATAGCATACTCAGTGCAAGTGTTATTATATACGTCAAACTTCTATGAAATTATGACGTATATAATAACACTTGCACTGCGTGTGTTATCAAAATCGTTGCAGATATGCAGAAATTTTAACTTAAAATAAGGGTTATGTTTACACATATTATTAATTTTGTTTATTTTAGCGTATTGTATAGTTCCATGATTTAAAAAATCTGCATCCAAATCAAAACATTATTCAATACAAACCCTTCGCCATTATTTCAGATATAGCCAGATATTCTTTCTCAATAAGCCAGATTACGAACCGCCATAGATTTCTCGGTTCCTTCGAAAGGGCAAGATGTAGGTACGATAAGATGTTACCTTTGTGTTACTGTTTGTTGCAAATGTGTGAGTCGAGTCGAAAAGAAAACCATTGAAAGTTTAAAACAATATTTAAATTATAAAAAAAAAATCTTATATTTTGTCCACCAGCGGGCCGTTTTTTGAATTTCGAGCGCTCGATATCGTCACTAGAAAACAGTCAGTCAGTAGAAAACGGCGAATTATTGTGAAATACGAGCAATAGATATTGGGAATCTAGTGGTATTGACCACTCGTTTTCTATTAGGGTTGTTTCACACGTACCACAACCACACCACGTCGCAGCGTTAAAATGCGGTCAAGCAGTGGTTACGTGTGAATTGTACTATTCATTAAACATACAAAATATGCGCCCGACCACGTGTTGTGGTTGTGGTGTGGTTGTGGTTGTCGTGTGGTTGTGGTACGTGTGAAACAACCCTTAACCGTTTCGGTGCGGATGGCACGACAGGTGTGTCATCAATGTTTTTAACGTGTGGCGTATGACACGACAGGCGTGCCATCATATTCTATGGCGTAAGGCACGCCTGTGGTGTCATGAAATAATTGTTCGCCGCCACAGACAAAATTTTTCGAAAATGGAAGACGCAACATCCGGTTAAGTAGTAGAATTAGAGATATTATATTGTAGGGAAAATCACGAAATCGAGCGCTCGAAATTCAAAAATCGTCCATTGATACTTCTGCCAGACAGATCTGAAGGAAACTTCTGTGTATACGTACGTGTGTGTTTTTTACTTTTAATAATGAAAAATATGTTTTACCACTTCAAGTACTTACCCCAAATTTTCAAAAGGGAACGGAAAATGAAGAAGTTATTTTCAAGACGTACAATAACCTATACATTGAACACAGGTTAAAGATAAGCAGGTTACAGTAAAAATTCATTCATTTTTATTATTTCCCTTGAACGGATAATAATACGAATGTCTCACTTTTAGCATAGATGAATAAACCTTCATACAATATTAAAATGATATTATTACATTAGGCCCCATACCAAATTCGTAAAATAATCGAGACAAGTTAAAGTTAACATTCCGTTACAAAACCCCAGATTTCTGCTTTAAACCACTTGTCTCTACGAAACTACGACACTTGGGTCATAATGGTACCCTACGGTGGTTAGCTTGATACTTACCTAATATTTTGCCATAGTTATGATCTAAATAATTTTTTCTGTGTATGAGTCAGATGCAATACCGCGCATGTACAGGTTGGTACAGGTTAACAGAGAAAATATCCTTGGACAAACCTTCGTGTGTGAATATTGTTGTAAAAAAAATATATATAAGGCCTGTGCAAAGTACATTTTAAAAGGTATTGTTTATGTTATTATATAGCTTGATATTTTATTTACCTAAATTGGTGCTTATAAAATCTAAAGAACCAAAACTGGAAGAGCGATGCTTTTGGACAAGACAGGTTACAGTAAAAAGTGCTACTCTTTATTTTTTATAAATATAAGTATTACATTTAAATAAAAATAATGACTTGGCCTCAATAAACATTGTTTTAGTTTATCTAGAAACATTTTTGTTTCATATGAAAAAGAGCAAATAAACATACATTCAATTCAAAAACTCGATGACAGGTTAAGATGCCACTATTTTGAGAATCACTCTTGAACATATTTACTTTAATACTGGTTTATTGCTAAGCAGAATAGCTAAAGTTTTCCGTGCGAGCAACTTTTGATTCCACGATTTTTGATCCCGATAAGACGCGGTCCTTGGAGGTCCCTGAGCCTGTTAGTTGAAATAACTTTAAATTTAATAATAGTGGGGCACATTTATTTTACTATTCAGGACAGTTCACTTTCCTGTATTTTTGTTTCAGGCCGCGTAGCCAACATGCCAATCGCTTACGCTCCGTAGCGATCGAAACGCAACTGTCACAGTCGCACTAATATGGAAGAGTGATAGAGAGACACAAAGCGTTTCGTTGTCGAAGCGATAGCGATTGCCACCTTGGCTAGGCCGGCAGGTATATGAATACTAGCGACTCGCCGTGGCTTCGCACAGGTTACACAAAACCTTAACAAATGAATATACACTTAAACCTTCCTCAAGAATCACTCAATTGATAGGTGAAAACCGCATGAAAATCTATTCTGAGTTTTTGAGTTTATCGCGAGCATACATACACACAAACAGACAGACGCGGCGGGGGACTTTGTTTTATAAGGTGTAGTTGTGAAATGGTTAGGTATGTGTGGGTATTTGGCTAGGGATATATTTACGTGCAGACGTTTCAAAATGTTAAACTAACTGCCCGATTCGAACTTACACATACGTTAATTAATAGATCTAGAAACGATATGGATTAGAGTGTCAGTGTCAAAAGTGAAGTTTATGTTTGAAGAAACGTCACATTTGACACTGACATATCTAATCCATATCGTTTCTAGATCTATTAACTGACTTATTTTAAAGTTCGATTTGGGCCGATAGCATAAGGCGGCTGTCAGACCGGTGACGTCGAAAATATTTCGATAGATATAAGATAAGAAAAGTCTGCAACGATTTTGATAGGAATCGTTTTCTGTAGGTAGTAGGTACTATTCATCATCATCATCATCTCAGCCATAAGACGTCCACTGCTGAACGTAGGCCTCCCCCTTGGACCTCCATACGTACCGGTTGGAAGCGACCCGCATCCAGCGTCTTCCGGCGGCCTTAACAACTCTGTCCATCTTGTGGGTGGACGTCCTACGCTGCGCTGTCTCCACTCGAGCACTTTTCGACCCCATCGGCCATCTTCTCTGCGTGCAATGTGGCTTGCCCATTGCCACTTCAGCTTGCTAATCCGGTAGGTACTATTACTATTATTATATTATTCTGTGGTGCGGATGCTGACCTTATGTAAGCCTAATTTATTCTTTCATGTCTTAAACTTTGGAATTGTCTCTTTCTTTCCCATTTAGATTAAACACCCTGTATAGTCTCATGTTGTTTTAGATAGCTTTGTATTCCAATGTAAATGTTAGAAAAAGGAAAAACCGTTTGGACTTCGACGATATGACGTCACTGGAATCAGGTATACGTGAGATGCTTAACACCTTCAAAGCCGACAGGGATGTTCAGAATACGAAGTTATATGCAGCAATTGATGACTTGAAGGCACAAAATAAAGAAATCATCAAGACCAACAGCAAAATTGAGAAAATTCTGGAAGATACGACATTGCTGTACAACAAGCTGAATGACAAATATGAGAAAATGTCTACTGAACACGATAATGCCATGATAAAAATAAACAGCCTTGAAGAACAAGTGGAAGCCTTGCAGAGGGCTCAAAGTGCTGCAATGGTAGAAATAAGAAACATTCCTGATGCCGGAAATGAAGATTTGGGTGATTTAATTGCTGTAATGCATGGTTCATTGGGACTTCCTTTCTCTCCGAATAACCTCAAGCATGTTAGGCGTTTAAAGACTGCTCACAAAAAGCAAATAATTGCCGAGTTCCAGACGGTGCAGCAAGGCACTGCTTTGCTCCAAGCAGTAAAAGAATATAACAAATTGCATCCAGATGACAAATTTAATACGCTGAATCTAAACATAGAAGGAGAAAAGCAGCCAGTTTATGTATCGGAATCTTTAACTCCGCGAGCCCGAAAGCTTCACTACTTCGCACGTGACCTTCGTAAAAACCATAACTATAAACACTGCTGGACCCGGCAAGGAAACGTGTTTGTCAAACAAACGGATGCATCACAGCCCATCCTGATCAAATCAGAGCAGCAGATTGAAGCACTGAAGGCAGCTTCTGTGTGCCAATGACTATTTATTGTGTTACCTTGTAAGTTTTTCTTGTTTCTTATTGACTCTTTCATTCACATTTCCCACACAACACACCAACATCCTCAGACACGCCATTTCACTTGTATTATTTTCCTAAGCAGCACTCTGTTAATTCCACCGGTGGAAGACTACTTAGCCACATCATATCAACTTAAACACGACCGACTTAATATTGTTATCATCTGATATTGATCAGAGTATCAATATCGGTGATTCGGTGGCGGTGGATCAACCAGAGTGTTGCAAAAATGTTTTTACTAGTTCAGCACACCAGCTGAAAGTTATGACTCTAAATATAAGAAGTTTGAAGCATAATTTCGATGATTTGCAGGTGCTACTTGCACGAATAGACATTAATGTTGACGTCATTATATTATCTGAATGTTGGCTAAGCGACGATACTTGTTTGCCATCGTTACCTAACTATAAAACATTTTCTACTAACCGTATACTCAATCAAAATGCCGGTGTGGTGGTCTATGTAAGGACTAACATATCGTCTAAAACAACCGAACCTGATTCAATCCAAGACGCAAACTGCCTTGTCACAGCTATCGGTAAAAAATTTGCTATTGTTTCGATATATCGGCCTCCATCTTTTAGACAAACTGATAACTTTATTACGTCTCTTGATTCATTATTGCAGACACTAAAACAATACCAGAACATCATTCTTATAGGTGATATTAACATAAATATAATTGAAAATACACAAGACAACAGATCTCCCGACTATCTGGATATGCTGGCGTCACACGGACTGTTACCTTCTCATAAACTCCCCACTAGAGGTTGTAACTGCCTGGACCATTGTATGGTTAAAACAAAATTAAAAAATACTACAATAGTTTGCGATTCCTCTATTACTGATCACTCGTTAGTCATGATATCACTTTCCAAAGCACATGTACAGAAATCAGATATACCAAAAACACACAAAAAAGTTGATTACGCCTCGGCTATAGCAGAATTGGATCTAGTTAACTGGGCTACAATATTGAGTGGAACGGATATTAATATTGTTACTAATATGTTTCTGCACCTCGTCAACAGTACTCTAACAAAACATACGACATTATTTAAAATGTCTCACAGGAAACGCAATGTTAAACCGTGGATAACACCAGGGGCCAAATTCGACACGTACTTATCTGACATTTGAAATCCACTTCATATCCTCAGTTGATTGTATCGCATGTTCGTCGAATCGCATTCTATCGCAAACATGCGATCGAAAAAATAAGTAAGAAAAAATCAACTTTGTTTTATTACTACTATACGGTTTATTATAACTTTGAACTCGGGGTATGTCGGTTACGTCGGTTTGGTTTCGTTGTCACCTAACTGTGGATTGCTAATGTCAAATTTTGACAGGTGTGGATACTATCGCTAGACTTTTTTGTCCATGGGCTTGGGCACCATCTTGGAGTTTTTGACGTGCGAAAGGGTATTTTATAGCATAGAGTAAAGCTTTTTTTTTTAGTATATACGTTTACAGGAATTAATGACATCTTGTGAGCGATAGATGAACTAACGCGCTATTCACGGTGCGGCGGCGAGTAGTGGAACTATACGTGACAATTTCCATCAATCAAAAGGGGACTACACTGTTGATGGTCGATAAAGGCTATTATTAATTGAATTTTAACAGCACGAACGCCTTATTGACAAGCGTTCTTTTTGTTAAACCCACACCTATACGTCAAATAATGCTCGCTCCACACATTCACCTATGAACGCTCAAAAATGCTTATTCACGTTCATAAACCAAGTTGTACTTTAACCATATTTAGAAAAGTCCGTTTTTTATTACTGGGTGGAATTAGGGATGAAAATCCCGGAAAAAATCAAATGCTTATCGATCATTTCACAAAATTTAGTTTTTCCGGTTTTTTTCCAGTTTAGGATGACTCATGTTAGACCGGGCTGTGGCCGGGCCGGAGCTTCCGGAGCTTCGTTTTCTATGCAAAGCGTTATGTCATCACCATGCAGGGCTCGGGAATGGCACGGTGCGGGCCCGGCCCGGTCTTGCTATGTGCAAAGCCCTGACCCCCCGGAGTTTCTTCACAATTTTCACTATGATATTGATGCATCTAGGTGATTTGTTTACAGTACCTATGTTTACAGATGGCCTACCGCAAAACGCGTTAATCGAAATTTCGTTGTCTGCCTCTCTGTCGATCGAATGGCCAAGAGTGATAGGCCCTGGGTTGTGCTATTATTATTAACACTTTAACTGTCCCTCGCCTTCACTACTGACATGGACCGATACGTCCGTGCATTACAGGTAATGCACAAATACAAATAGTTTGACGGTGCATGTCATGTAATGCACGGACGGTAACGCCCTCTACGCAGGGTTTTGCGTAATATTGCCTATTTCCTGTCTCAAACTACAGTACGACAGAAACCAGTAGAAAATAAATGAGGGCGCCACTTTCTACGTTACTATCCCTTTTTTGACGTAAAATGCTTAAACATGGCAACAATTTAGTATTGAATATTAATAGTTCCAGTTTATTTAATTTCTACTATTTTATGTCGCACTATACCCAAAGGCACTAACTACTGAAATAATACAATAGTACTCTTTGTATATATATTTTTTATAATAAACTGAACGGGCATTGGCTCTAGTCACACCTGATGGAAAGTGAAAACAGAGCCTAAGATGATGGAGCTTACCGGCTCAGTAAGTAATAGCCTATTCACTCTTGCTTTAAAGAGACCGAGGTCAAATTTCCCAGGAAACACAGATGACGGAAGCGCATTCCATTCCTTAATCGTCCTTACCAAAAAAGATGAGGCAAATCGTTTTGTGCGGACAAATGGAATATTAACAACGAACGGGTGCATTCGCTCCTCGCGCCTGGACGTCCGGAAAGGGAAAGCTGGGATCAGGTCGTGCAATTCTTTTGCGCACTCCCTAGAAACACCGATAGACATGTAACTCGTCGGCGATGATATGAACAAGACTTTGTAACTTTGATTTGACAGCCATCGCCAAAAAGTATATGAGCCCGGCGCTCTATCGAGTCCAGGGCTGCCAGCTGATACTTGGCGGAACCGTCCCATAGGTTGCAGCAGTATTCTATGCACGAAGGGACCTATGCTTGGTGCCGCCTCACCTTAAATATTAGGACATCAAGTTTCTTGGCAGCAGTCCTGAACTCAATAGTCGACCCGAAATTTAGGTTGGATTATTATTGTTCTAATACAAAGGCCGCAATGAGATCATAGAAATGATCATATATATGGAACCCTATTTGATAGCAATCCTACAATTATGATCATACACGCCAAATTTGTTAAAATTGTGTGTGGTACTATACAGCACGTCCACGGATGATTTTATTATTTCTTTTGCGGTACATATTCATGAAACGAAATGTACTTTTATGTACTTATGTTTTTAAAAAATGTACTCGCACGGTTTTGGCATAGCGACATACAGGTCGTGGTCGTGCTGGGTAGATACTGCCTGGCACGACCACACTATATTTATGGTTAATTTAATGTCAAATGAATACAAAACAAATGTACTCAAATTGTACTATGTACAAGCACATCAAAATGTGACAGTCATACTGCAAAAATCGCTGTCATGATTAAATAAGAGCACCGTGAACAAAGTTTTGTACGGTGCTCTAAAAAGGTGAACCTAAGGGCTGATTTAGACGGCGCGCGAACTCGCATGCGACTTTCATTACATTTTTTTTGATCGGCTGGTTGAAATAACTAAAATCTCATGAGAGTTCGCGCGCGCATAATGTCTAAATGTGGGATCATCAATGTAAAGGGACCTTATTGTCGATGGCGTTTACGCCGCACTGCGACGAGCAGCGTTGTATTTGTATCGGAGCATCGTTTATAATGGCGGAAACGATGCCACCAGCCGATCAAAAAAAATGTAATGAAAGTCGCAAGCGAGTTCGCGTGCCGTCTAAATCAGCCCTTAGGTTCACCTTTTTTAATCATGACAGCGATTTTTGCAGTATGACTGTCACATTTTGATGTGCTTGTACATAGTACAATTTGAGTACATTTGTTTTGTATTCATTTGACATTAAATTAACCATAAATATAGTGTGGTCGTGCCAGGCAGTATCTACCCAGCACGACCACGACCTGTATGTCGCTATGCCAAAACCGTGCGAGTACATTTTTTTAAAACATAAGTACATAAAAGTACATTTCTTTTCATGAATATGTACCGCAAAAGAAATAATAAAATCATCCGTGGACGTGCTGTATAGTACCACACAAAATTGTTGTTATTACACCATCATCTGTAAATATGTAGTTAGTTAATAAATTTGTGTGTATGCCTACTAACATTCGTTGAAAGATTAAAATTAAAATGACGAAATTGATCCTTTGTTGGTCTTAAATCAATTTAATTTAATTTTTAATCATAGGGTAATTAAATAACAACAATTTTAACAAATATGGCGTGTATGATCATGATTGTAAAATTGCTTTCAAATAGGATCCCATATTATATTAATATGATCATTTATATGATAGTTTAATTAATTGCCTTGTATTTTTTAGAAATCATAATTGCCCCAATGAGGGTGCCATTGGACGGTCGACGCAGTCTTAACTAATAACATCTTATTGACATACATTCTTACATATCAAACGAGAAAGAATAAACATTTTTTTTAATAGGTAGGTAGGTAGGTAGGTAGATAGGTATATCTTTCTTTGACGTGGCTGCTATAGTCTTCAGGATTTGATTTGCCGTGTGATCATCGCTTTCCGGTTGCAACTTGATGCCATCGAGGAATGTCCATAGTATATATATGAAAAAAAAAATTATAATACCATTCATTGTATGACAATACCTTCTACTACTAGAGGGCATTCCGGGAGTGGGCAGTCAACGTTAAAAAATGTTCAAACGCTGGAAAGTGCAGGGGTCAAAATGTCCATACGGAACCGGCTGTCTATGCAACTAGACGTAACTAGACGGAGCCCCGCTTCGCGGGGCTCCTATTTCTCGGCGGTTTGCCCTTCGGGCATCTGAAGCTACCTAACGAACCTAACCTACCTACTTTTTGCCACATAGACAGCCGGTTCCGTATGGACATTTTGACCCCTGCACTTTCCAGCATTTGAACATTTTTCACGTTGACTGCCCACTCCCGGAACGCTAGAGGGCACCTTTAACCTTCTTTTGGCAGTGATAATAATATATCCTTACAAAAATAGGTTAGGTGTCTAATTGTGTATCAATGATATTTTCAGTGGCTCATCTCTGTAGCTTACTGTTATATATATACTAGCTTTTGCCCGCGACTTCGTCAGCGTGGAATTATTAATTTAGGTAGGTAGCTATTATTTTATTCAATCAGTTAAAGGGTGATTTCTTGAATGAAAATAACTCTTTGTCGTTCCCCGGGAGTCAAACTATCTCTATTCTATGGTGTACTTTCGTTTGGGCCAAATACCTTTTGCCAAATTTCACTTCCCAACAAACTTATCGCAATAGTTTCATTTCCCAAAGGAACCTTTAGCAAAGTTACACTTCGCATATAATTTATTTGGTCAAATTATCACTTGGCATGATTTTACTTTGTCAAATGTTGTTAGGACAAAAAATTATTTAGCAAACGATTTTTATTGACTAATATTATATTCCAAAAAAGCCGTTAAGTGGGTTAGGTTAGGTTTACAGAAACGAAATGCTACTAGAAAAGTGGGTTTGTTTAGGTTCGAACTGCGATCCTCACAGAACCGAACTGCTATCAGAGAAGTGGGTTAGGTTAGGCTAGAACTAAGACCCTTACAGAAACGAAATGCTACTAGAAAAGTGGGTGGTTTTACCTCCTTTTCTACATAGTGCACCATCTACAATAATCTTTCACCGGCCCCCATAGAAATCGGTATTTTTTTTCTTAAAAATTATAATGTTTATGGTTCAACTAATCACATCCGTAGGGGGAAGCGGGGCAGCTTGGTACACCTTTTTTTGAAATCGATTTTAGGCCTCAAAATGAACTCTAAACACTTTGATACATTACATGGGACACTTTGATACATCGTTTTGGGGTACTTTGGCACGTGAATCAAAGTGCCCCGTAAGTGTTTCAAACTGCCCCGCAGAGCACACTTTACAGATCAACTCAGTTAGCTGACCAGTAGTAAACTTTTTAAACATTACAAAACGTCTATTAAGTGCGGTGCTATTAGAACATACTACAGTTATGTCAAAAATGCATTTAATTCGGTCGACCGCGGTGCTCTGTTAGCAGAAGTAAAAAAAGAGCTACCAGAACTTTACAAATACATTTGGCAATGCTACGGAGCACCTTCAAAATTACTTTTTGGAAATGATATTATCTTGTCAAGTATGGGCTGCCAACAGGGAGATCCGCTTGGGCCTGCCATTTTTAGTTTGGTCATTCACCCCATCATCTCTAGTCTAAATTCAAAATTCAATTGTTGGTACTTAGATGACGGCTCCCTTGGCGGAGACGCACTAACCGTACTACAAGATATACAATCTATCATAGATAAATTTTCGAAAATCGGGCTTGCATTAAATTTCACTAAATGCGAAATTTTTATTCCAGATCACGTTCCATTGAATACAAAAATAGATATACTAACAAATTTTAACGCAGTTTTACCTAATATTTCCGTTCATTCAAAAACATCCCTCACCCTTTTAGGCTCACCAATTTTTGACGAATCAATCGCACCCGTCATTAACTGTAAATTAAATTTATTCAATAATACATCAGACCTCCTATTTAAAATAAATCCCCATATGGCTCTTTTCATCATTCGTTTTTGCTTATTTACACCCAAATTTATGTATTTACTCCGCAGTTGCCCAATTTGGAAATTTCCGTCCATCCTGTCTTCCATAGACTCCTCCCTTCAGGCAAGCCTTTCCAAAACACTGAACATTCATCTCGACAATAGTTCATGGACCCAAGCGGTTCTACCCATAAGGCTGGGTGGACTGGGCGTTCGCACTTCGGCCAGTTTGGCTCTACCCGCGTTCCTGTCCTCAGTATACGGCTCGCTATCTCTCGTCGGTATTATTTTAAACCTTCCTCAGATACCTGACGATGAGATAGCGAATCTAAGTGAGGCCAGGGAGGCCTGGTGTGAGTCGTGTCCGGGTGAGGACATCCCAGTCGCCCGTCACATTCAGCGGGCTTGGGACTCCCCTCCCTTAAAAGCAGCTCATACCACACTTCTTCAGGATAGTCCGGACGACTTCGAACGTGCCCGAATTCTAGCCGTATCAGCCCCCGAGTCGGGCCATTGGCTACGAGCACTCCCTTCCCGTCAAATAGGCACCGTTTTGGACCCAAGTAACTTGAGAATAGCTATATGCTTAAGGCTTGGGTCCAAAATATGTGTCCCTCACACTTGCGCCTGTGGCAAAAACGTCGATCAGCTGGGCCGACATGCATGGCCTTTCATGCCCCAAAAGCGCCGGCCGCCTATTTCGCCACGGTACCATCAATGATTTGGTCCGTCGGTCGCTTGCCACCGCGTCTGTGCCTGCGATTCTCGAACCCGCGGGCATGGCGAGGGACGATGGCAGGCGCCCCGACGGGGCCACATTGGTGCCGTGGAAACTAGGTAGGGCCCTGGTGTGGGACGCAACTTGCGTAGATACCTTCGCACAGTCCCATATCCAGGCGACCCGCACCCAGGCCGGCGGCGCGGCTGACCAGGCCCAGGTTCTCAAGCGCCGCAAATATTCGTCCTTACTTAAGGACTACGAGTTTGCGGCGCTCGCGGTAGAGACACTGGGCCCTTGGTCAGCCGACATGCAGGCCTTTGTGAGGGCCCTGTCGGGGCGGCTGATTGACGCCACAGGGGACCCCAGAGCTGGCGCGTATTTCTCGCAACGAATCGCCCTAGCGGTTCAGCGAGGAAACGCCGCCAGCGTAATGGGTACCATGCCACAGGCGGACCTGCTAGAGGGGGTATTCTTTTTATAATTAGGTTTTTATTTTATAGGTAAGTTTCTTTTATTTTAGTTTTAATTTTAATTTCTTTGTAGTTTTAGTTTGTTTTAATAAGTTATTTTATATTCAATATGTTACATTCGTAAGTTAAAGTTAATTATGTTTGTCATGTTGGTATATAGTTATTTCGGCGTTTTTGTACACGAAGTAAAATAAAAAGTGCTGACAACCAGTTATTAAGCAGGTGCACTAAAACTACAAAAAAAAAACTTTTAATGAAATCAGTGTCACAAAAAGCTACTTTGGTTGTTGGTTGTAACAAAAAAACTGGCAGGGGCACTTAGATACACTAGAGGGGCACTTTGACATGTTCAAAACTGCCCCAATCTTTATTGTACCAAAGTACCCCAATGGTCAAATAAATGAAAAATAATTTATTAAAAATATACTATTAAGTATTAACAAAAAGAATAGATAGTATAGAGGGGTCCTCTCATTGTAAATTTTGTAGTCACAGTAAATTTACTGCCATCTATCGACACACGACTAAAACTCAAAATGAAAACGTATAAAGTTATCAAAAAATGTATATATATGGATAAATTATTTTATTATTTTTATATCATTTTGATCCATGTTCATTCAACTAATATCTATGTGTTAAAATTGTTAAATATGAAACGGTGTCGTCACGCCATCTAGCCGAGGATAGGCTAAAGGTGTGTGCGCCATCTATTCGAGAATGACTTTTGCTTCAATTCCGAGGCACGTTTTTTCCTTAGACTTTATTCGTCTTATACGAAGTTAGATATGTCTTTGGTATTAAGTACTTTAAAATAATAAGCTCACTCTATTACTGAATAAACGTACTAAGCGCTCATTATGATGTTCATCCGGTAAAGTCTAAAATTTCGCACCACAACTCGATTAAAAAATCATAATTTATTTACTATGCGACCGCGGAAACACGTTTTCACGCACTAAGCGGCAACGGCTGGCAGGAGAGATGTGCCGAAGCTGGTACCTCACTCACATATACAAAGCCACGTTTTAGTGTTGCAGAAGGTGAACATAAGTTTTTAGTTAAGGAATTAGTGTGGGTGTTCAAAACTGCCCCTTGTGCCTATCTTATAATACTTGGTAAAATGAAACTTGTCCAAGTAATTATTTGCTAAACAATAACTTGCCAAAAAAGACTATTGCTAACTGAAAAATTGCGATAAGTTGTTTTGCCAAACATTTTTTTGGGAAATGATAATTTGGGAAACATAGTTTGGGATGTGATACTTTGGGAAACGTTTTTGGCCCATTCGTTAGTAAACCCTATTCTATACCCAACTAAATCGTGCACCAGCGCCGGTACTACACCGCGCGGGCGGGACAGTTCCTATTGACAAAGTTTGTTGTGCAGTTGGTGTTAAGTCCCCATACAAAACACCACCCCTTTAAGGGATGATTTCTGGAATAAAAACTATCCTATGTCCTTCCTCGGGACTCAAACAATCTCTATACCAAGTTTCAAATAAATCGGTTCAGCGGCTTAAGCGTGAAGAGGTAACAGACAGACAGACAGCCACACTTTCGCCTTTATAATATTAGTATGGATGGACATGCACTAGTTCAAGGACGTGTAAGGGCCATTTTATTTAAAGGTGTCCCATACACTTTCTTTTTCATATTTGGGATTTTTTATGTTATTTCTACTCAGAATCATGAGCTTTTTTGATCCTAATAGGAGAAAAAAAGTGTCCCGAAATTTCCATAAAATTTTCGATCTTTACATTCCGTGACTGCCATACAAAGTCTATGAAAAATGGTACCGGAATGGAAATAAAAACCTTGGCACACTTTTTTTCTTCTATTAGGATAGAAAGAGCTCGTGATTCTGAGTAGAAATAACATAAAATTTCCCAAATTAAAAAAAAAGTGTAGGGGACAACTTTAAATAAAATGACCCGTAAGCGATAAGATAGAGATTCCGTGTCGGTAATAAAAGAGATAGATAGGTATATTAATAGTTGATCGCTGGCTGTTCACATTGCACGAGGACTCTCTTTAAAGTACTATGCCTTATGGGAAACAGTCGAAGAGATAGCTCAGAGCCGGAAACCGCTACCAACTTTTAGTATGTTGTTGCGCATGGTATTGGGTCTCCAAAACTGCCGGGAGACAGCGGCGCCGGCCATCTACTTCAGGCCTTCAGCGGAATGATATCATCAAAATGACTCCCGTCTCGTTGCGAATATTGCATATTGCACCCAAACTATACATGGCACATACACGTGTGGGGTATTAAATGAAAGCTAATGAAATATTCTATACTTCATTTATACAGTGTGTAACAAAATATACAACAGTTTAAGAGCTA
This sequence comes from Cydia splendana, assembly GCF_910591565.1. NCBI lineage: Eukaryota > Metazoa > Arthropoda > Insecta > Lepidoptera > Tortricidae > Cydia > Cydia splendana. The sequence goes on along the minus strand of NC_085982.1, from coordinate 11,812,492 downwards.
TTTACAAAATAAACAAAATGAGGTAAAAAAATATTCGATTATTTGGATTTTATAACCAAACCAAAAGTCGGACGTTAAAGAAATGTACTACAACATTAAAGATGACATCTCAAGGCATACACTGATATCAAAAAAATCCAAATTTGACCAAATATGTGGAAATTATGAAATGAAATGTATTATAAGTCACCTAAACATTGTTTGCAGAAAAAAAATATGGTTTAAGAGCTATAAACACAGGAATACCATTTTTTATGAAAAAAGTAGGTGTATATCGATTTTATAGCTAAACCACAGAATAAATGTGTCGCTTAACTTCAAACTCGGGTAAATCCATTCGACCCTCTCAGCAAATATCTACCCTATTACCTTTTCTTAATACCAAAATCGCATAATCTGACAGATGGATTTACCCGAGTTTGAAGTTAAGCGACTCAAATAATAGTACTATCGTACAGAAAGGAAACTTCCTACAAAACCGAAGTTTGACAGCGGTTCAGGGTCGAATCATGCTATCCCTTTCTAATATATGGCACTATCTCTTTCTGCTATTTAGGGTTGTCAAAATTCAAGTGATTATCTTATCTGTGGTCGTGCATGCAAAAGGAAGTCAAGTGGTGCCAACCCTAATAATTGCTCGGAGCAATGCTGAGCCGAGCGGAGCCGAGTTTGGCCGAAGTCAGGAGTTTCGCACCCCTGGCTAAACTAAAAACGTTAATAAAATGTTGCGTATAATATTAAAGAAACCAGTTATTCAACTATACATTACAATTTAAATTTTAAATTTCCGATAAAAACTGTGAAAGTTGTAGAAAAAAAACTAAAGCGCGCCAACAATTCTACTATTTTTGTATTTGTATTTGTACAATTCTATCTTAATGCGCTCTTATTATGCAAAGAATTGTTCTAATTATCGAGTATTAAATGAAAGGACATTACATAAAATACATGAAAACGACATTTTCGACTGGAATCTTAATTTATAAATTGAATTTGCTTGTTAAACAAGCAAACGAACTGTACCTTCCTCCTTTGATAGTTGGTTAAAATGTGGCTTTTGTCACCTGGGCTACAAACACGAATGAATTGACACCTCGTTTATTAAATCAGTTCAGTAGTTTCATGTAAACAGTACATGCACGCATAGACAGCAAATTCTGCCGTAGTTGAGCACAAGATTAAAATTAATTAGACCTTTATTATCATTGCCTGGCACTACAAATATAAACTATAAACTCTGTGCGGAAAGAGAAGAGTCGTGGAACATAAGGGAATCAATACATTCTATGAGTCGTCTCTCTCCGCACAGACTCTAAGAGAAATAAAAAGCAGTAGGTAGTACATCATTTCTCTAACATTGAAACCCTCAGGCCATAGAGTAACTGTTAGGGGCTTAGCGGGCGTCGCCTCTATGAGTTAGCAAGATGCCTTATGGAGGTTTCAAATGACCAGAGGGCTGACCTGTATGTATTTCAGAGGATCAGAGGGAAAATACTGCCAGCCTTCACAGCCTTGAAGCCCTTGCAACACTCAAGATTCCACTTTTCGAACTACTCGCTACGCTCGTAGTTAAAATTTGCTTCTATAAAAGGCTAATCGAGGCTGAATGAAGTAGATAGTCGGCGCCGCTGTTTCCCGGCAGTTTTCGAGACCCAATGTCATGTCCAACAACATACTAAAAGTTGGTAGCGGTTTCCGAATCTGAACTAAATTCCCATAAGGCAGTGCACTATTACACTCTTTACTCGCAGCGATAAAAGCTGTCAACGATAAAATCGCTCAGCGGTAGGTACTCGCTAAGCGATGTTCGCTTGGCGGTCGGAGAGACAATGCAACTAGAAAAAATAGTCGTATTGTTTTACCACATCTATATCGATATTACTAACGAACCTCTGTAACTCGAAAAAAAAGAAACTGTATTTCTACGTTTCTATAATTACCTGCCTAACACGAATTTTTAATGTGTTTTTAAGACGAACAAAAACCTACAAGAACCTCTCTAAGTCGATGCCCTCTATAAGACGAAACCTCGTTAACACGAAGTTTTTGGCGTTTCCCTTGAGATCCGTGCTATCGAGGTTCCATTGTACTTCTATTCTCTGACTAAGGTTACAATACTTAATTCACGAAGGCTGATATTTCCTTGTAGACCTTGTTAACCTTAAATACAGTGTTTAAAACGTCAAACTCGCATTCGACCACTCGCTTTATAGCCGGGCGACAAAACTATCAGAAGTAAGTACCAGAACTATACTCGCTTCTCGCTGCTCGCGCGCCATCTTATTTCTAGTTTTTACTGTTTTTAGCTCCAATCGCTCATCGTTCTTTGTGAAACCAGTGCCAGTCCATTGAACCTTAAAAAATAATATATTATATTTACATTTATAACAGGAGGTACTATAAATATACCAATTATTTTACACTACTGAAAACTGCAACTAAAACGTTCGATATGTTTCGGAAATGTTTGGGCACAGTCATTTATAAGGTCAAACATGCCTCCCATCACCCATCCAATTAAATGAAATGTTCCGTATGGTGTATGTATAACTGTATACAGGTGTATAAAGACGGGCCAATAACAACTGCTTTGTAGGTATCTATTGTTTTATTTTTGAAGATTCTCTACCTAAACCTACGTAAAATTGACACCAACTACGCCATTTTTGGTACTAGCATCCCGCCCCGGCTCCGCACGGGTTACAATACCTTAACAAATCATACACCTACATTTTCCTCAAGAATCACTCCGTTGATAGGTGAAAACCGCATGAAAATTCGATCCGTAGTTTTTGGGTCTATCGCGAACAGACACACAAACAGACGCGGCGGGGGACTTTGTTTTATAAGGTGGAGTGATTATATACTCGCTGTGGCCAAGGCTTTGCCCGTGTGGAATTTGGTCAATGTCTCTTCCTTCGTCTCTCCCCACCCGGGAGGATATAAATAATAAATAATTAAAAGCCTAAGCCCAAACACCTATTAAATACTTGGCATGGACAAGTTACATTCTGGTCTTCATGAAAAAGTTCCATTCACCAAATAGCACTGTTTAAATGCAAATGTAAATAAGTTTTTGGCAAAAATTTCATTTTTGGTACAAGCTTTTATCGCTGACTGTACTTTTCTTACGATAGACAACTAATACTCATCGAGACAATTCTAAAACCCCTACACACACACAATTAGGTTGCTTTGTTTCATCACAGAGTTCCTATGGCCACCTGCTGTCTCCATCATCAGATCAGTTCGACAGTACCATAATATTATTGTATTGTCATCAGAACTACATACAGCTGCCAATTTTCATGACGCTACGATCCTTGGAAGATGGTTAAATTAGTTACCTTAGATTCCATTACATAGTTAGTTACATACAGGTCGACCTAATAAAAGCTTTAAAAAAAAATACTATCATCATTCAGGCCTTTAACATCTTGACAGATGATTTATGCAGCGTCTGTAAGCGAGGAACAACGTCTCTCGTGGCTGTATAAGCCAATGCGGGACCGGCATTTGCGACCGCATTTGTGGCAGTTGAAGCTGGGAGCCATGTCGGCATCATCAGGTGGATTGTGCCTCTTTACGCGTTTTCGGGAAATGTTTCATGAAACCATGCTTTGTCGTGGAAAAAATATACTATAAGTACCTGTATATAAAAGATTTGAAAATCTTTGGACATATCTACTGTACAGTAAATAATAATCGTATTTACTTTATTCCTCTTCAACTCGATACCTCCACCCTTTCCCGAGATAAAGGGTCTTGACATACAGACGGACGGACGGACAGACGGACGGATGGACAGACGGAAAGACAGATAGACACACGGACGGACGGACTCACAGACGGACAGACGGATAGACGGACAGACGGACGGACGGAAAACGAATTGATCCTTAAAGAGTCCCGTTTTTTTCCTTTTGAGGTACCGGACCCTAAAAAATTACTTCTGCTTATCATAGCACTCTTCCTTTGGACATACTGTATACCTAGTAAATAATAATACTCGTATTTACTTTATTCCTCTTCAACTCGATACCTCCACCCGTTCCCGAGATCAAGGGTCTTGACAGACGGACGGACGGACGGACGGACGGATACACGGATAGACGGACGGATTCACAGACGGATAGACGGACAGACGGATAGACCCACCGACAGGCGGACGGACAACGAAGTGATACCTAAAGGGTCCCGTTTTTTCATATCTGTAGTTAATGCAAATGCTCTATTTGTCAAAGTAAATAAAATCTCTTCACACGATCAGGGTTTTGGGCATGTTTTGGGGGACAAAAACATGGAAATAACTTGGGTGCGCATGTTTCGGATAGATAACGAAATCCTAAAATACAGGCGGATAACACAAACAACCTACACGATATTATACTTAAGCAAATACCTTAATTAGTACATTTTATGTTGTTATGTTACTCTTGCGTAGGTATTTATTCATACTTTAGTAGCTTTCTATAAATAAGATCACTATTTTTTCTCTTGACATGTTTATTTTACTATTCGAAAAACATGACAGCGTCAAATATTTAAAAGTCGAAAAAAGTATATAATTACGTAAAAAGGCTTAAGATAATTAAGAAAAAACCGGACAAGTGCGAGTCGGACTCGCCCGTACGATGTTCCGTACTTTTTAGTATTTCTTGTTATAGCGGCAACAGAAATACATCATCTGGGAAAATTTCAACTGCCTAGCTATCACGGTTCATGAGGTACAGCCTGGTGACAGACGGGCGGACGGACGGACAGCGGAGTCTTAGTAATAGGGTCCCGTTTTTACCCTTTGGGTACGGAACCCTAAAAAAAGTAAAACCGACTTCAAGCCTTCATCAGCAGTTCCACTTTATCAAATGGCACTTTGTAACTGTAAATGCTTAGTTATTTAGTTGATGAAAATACAAAACTCGCTGTATGTATGCTTATAAGGTTTGAGGAGTTCCCTCAATCCCTCATGGAACCTATCATCAGACTAAACCTTGATAAAAATGTTCTTTATAAATCTTACGGGCTTAGTAAACTTAACCAAGAGTACAAATCGCCAAAGTGAACTATGCATCGTTAAAGAGTTCCGTTTTAATCATCGTCAGCAGTTCCATTTCGTTAATTGTCACTTTAACTGATATAAATAAAAACTGAATGTAAATACCTACTTGCTTTATTGATGAAAACACAAAAAACGCTATATGTACTTATGCCTATAAGATTCGAAGAGTTCCGTGGATTCCTCATGGATCCCATCATCAGAACTGGGATAAAAACGGGACCAACTTGGAACTATGTATATACTTCCAAACTAAAAACTAATTTTCCAAATCGGTTCACCACCACCAACCGGTTGAACTTGTAACCTAAGTAGAGGTTTACAAAATTAAATATACTTAAGGTCACTGTGGGCAAGACCGGCATACTTTTTTTTCACTTTGGAGTGATCTAGTTCCGTTAATTATTAACCTACATTAACGCTTGTAATCGCATACGATGAAGAATTTAATAACTAGAAGTTCGCCCCGAACTGAGAACTCGCGGTTAACCAAAAATTATATAGCGATTGACTTTATTGCACCTACTTAGGTACTCGTATAGTGACATAAAATAATAGAAAATAAATGAGGGCGCCAGTTTCTACGTAACTGTCACATTTTTGACGTAAAATGCTTACACATGGCAACAATTTAGTATGGACATTTTTGAGTTCCATTTTATTTAATTTCTACTATTTTATGTCGCACTATAGGCGGCAACTGACAGATTTAAGCAAAGAGTAGTATGTATAATATAGTTGGTCAAGCAGATCTTGTCAGTAGAAAAAGGCGGCAAATTTGAAAAATGTAGGCGCGATGGGATATCGTCCGATACAAAATTTGAATTTCACGCCTTTTTCCACTGACAAGATTTGCTTGACTATCTATATATAGAACAAAATTTGAAAAATGTAGGCGCGAAGGGATATCGTCTGATACAAAATTTGAATTTCACGCCTTTTTCTACTGACAAGATTTGCTTGACCATCTATATACAGGGTGACCTTAGCCATTGGACAAACCCTGATATCCCACGTAGGGTTACTTCGCAGAAATGCTCTAACGGTTATTATTATTTTAATTAAAAAAAATAAATTATCATACAAAAGTTATTAACAATAATCGACAACAAAAAGAAACATACTGTATTAATCATTGGCAGTGCTTTTGGCATTTTTTTTGAAAATGTGCGACAATGATGACATTTGTCAAAAGTCAGAATCTTATTAATGTCATAAATAAAAAAGATAATCAAAACGGTCCAAGAAGGTTTTATACTATTTATTACCTCAGGAGCTATTGACACAGAGGTTGCTCCAAAGTAAAAAAAAATTAATTTGTTAATTTATTCGTAACCGCTACACCGATTGTTATGATACTTTGTATACTGGTTCTAAATACCCTGATGCATATGTACATTTCGGCTTTGTCCAATGGCTAGGGACACCCTGTATAGGACAAAGAGAACTTCTCGTGGAACTTTTTTGCATCAATTTTGAAGCGCCATCTGTAATTCTTAACCAGAAACATCAACGTCAATATCAGGGGTGAAGGGGCATAAATAGCGTCTAAGGACCTATGTTGCGAACGTAAAAAACTTCGACTTTGAAGAAAGGCTTCAGGATATTTATTAATACACGAAAACAGATTCATCATCATCATTTCAGCCTATATACGTCCCACTGCTGGGCACAGGCCTCCTCTCATGCGCGAGAGGGCTTGGGCTATAGTCCCCACGCTAGCCCAATGCGGATTGGGGACTTCACATACACCTTTGAAAGTCTTCGCAGATGTATGCAGGTTTCCTCACGATGTTTTCCTTCACCGAAAAGCTAGTGGTAAATATCAAATGATATTTCGTACATAAGTTCCGAAAAACTCATTGGTACGAGCCAGGATTTGAACCCGCGACCTCCGGATTGAAAGTCGGACGTCATATCCACTCGGCTACCACCGCTTATAACAGATTAGGTACTTTTAACTTGACTGTTGATGTAAATAAAGTACCTATCATACACGGCTGGAATAACACACAATTGACCACAAAACACAATTGAACGCAGCACAGGTTGTGAATCTACCCGCCCTGATTTTTTCTGAATTTTCTGATAATAAAGTTCTCAGCAACTGTGATGGCGTATGAAAACTTTGTTTCTTTTAACATTGTAAAACTGAAAGTATTTTTATTTATATGAATTATGTCGTAGTACAGACTATAAATACGGTGTTATAATATTTTGAGTTTTATTCGACAAAGTTGTTTTTTTGTGACAATTGCCTCCATGGCAAGTATGGCAACGCGATAAATAATCTGTTCTATCAGATGTTTATTTGTTTGTTTCATGCCCTGGATACAAGACTTTTAAGACGTTCTGACGAAATAAAGTGAAGCCATATTAACAAAAAAAAGTTTAGCGTTAAGTAATATAGATGGCGCTATTTTTTCGAATAAAGGGCTTTGTATACGGCTGTCCCTCCCCTGGACTTAAGTCACCACCATAGAGATAAAAATAAACTGTATCTGTGCTAACCTGAAACATTTCCTGTCAAATGTCAAATACTTATGTTTATTTTATTTTTATCTTGCTAATTATTCCAAAATGGTAAATTTAAAAACGATATTATAAAAGTGTAAACCAAGCACTTTCATTTGATACCAAACTCGACCATGTTTCTTGCAATTAAAATTACCAGAATAGCAAGACCTCTTACAAACAGCTTTTTGGCCTTCTAAGCTCTTCTAGCTCAATAACCCCTTGATCGGGCCTGCTCATAATTTAATGACTAAAATATAATGCCGTCGACTACACGTTTACCTAATTTCATTTAAATTAGAACAAATTTACTTAAGTTATTGAGTATCAAACTATCTTCTGCCAGTTCAGCTTAAAAACATCGAAATGCCAGGACGTGCCCCTAGCCAGCCGCGTGTTCAAAGTCGAATGTAAGTACTTCGCTTCGCTTCGCTCGCTCGTTCGATTAATAGTTTAGCTTTAGTGACAGATCATTTCAAACACAAATTAAGCAAAAACAATAGTTTTTTTTTATTTGGCGAGTAGACGGACTTCCCGTGCAGTTTAAGGGAAGTCCGTCTAGTAATGATATCAGCCAATCTATGGGTGCGTATATTATGTTCGTAGTCAAATTCCTAAAAGGAACGAATCAAGACAATGAAAAGTGTACTTTAAACTTGTTAATATGGGGTGTAGATTAGAAATAAACACCATTTTTCTAATACAAAGGCAAGTCGCCCATATACTACGAAAATGGGGTGGTAAACTTTTTTTGGCAAATAATTACACGTAGGTAATTATTTTTTTGATTTCCGAAATAAAGGATCAATAGTCATTTAAACTGAATTTCAATCGTTTCTTTTAATTTACTGAGATCAAAATTTAATAAAGTACCTAACACCATGCGAAAAGGATTCAGGCATCAACTCGTCACACCAAAATTTTGTTATAACCTGTCACACCGCCAAAAGCGAAATTATTTGTTTCAATTCGTCACAAGTAAATTGAGTTCTCAAAAAAAAGTCACATCATCAGCATCATCACAAAAACGTCAGCGTCAGTCATTAAGTCACATCATAGTTTTGTAGCTATTGGTCATACGGCAAATCTGTTCCTATTCGTCATCCCGTCAAACAGTTCTAACTGGTCACAAGCAGGACTGAAAGGCCGTCGTGCGCAGTGATCGATTCTAACCTATGCCTAACCAGGCCTATGTTTCAACCCTCCCCAATTTATCGATATCGATAAAATACGCAAGCATGTAGCATACTACACTATTTAAGTCTGTTACAGGGCTCGGAAACCGTTCTCAACGCTCAAACCGGTTTCGTTCATTTGCCCGGGAACGAAATGGATTTCGTTTCCGTTTGCGGTTACCGGTTGAAGAACTGTTCTTTTGAAATAACGGTTTACACCAATTACGTTCTCGTTTCGTTCTTGAGGAACGAAATAAACCGGTTAAATTGAAAACGTCGCAGCAAGATAAAATGAGTATTATTATTTGTAACCGGCAGAATATCAGTGCTTTCCTCGAAAAAGCGAAGCGTATCGCTGCGTAGGAATCCTTTTGCGTCCTGCAGTACGCTGTGTGCGCCGAAATATGTGTTTTTTGTTTATTGTTTTTTTATTACTTTTCTACTTATTAATTAATTAGTGCATGTTTGTTACATGTTTTTCCTGTTTGTTAATAAATAATAGTTTCAGATGTTTTATTTTATAATTTTATTTAATAATTTTTTTTATAGCAGCTTTAGAATGATTATAGAAGAAGGTATTATTAATTATTTTTATTATTGATTAAAATCAACCAATTATTTATTTATACAAGAAAACTAATCAGTTTCATATTTGCCACCATCAATTAGCCCATCTGCTTGAAAATTAAAAAAAAAACCGGCCAAGTGCGAGTCAGACTCGCGTTGCAAGGGTTCCGTTCGTACATTAGAAATGTAACATTACACAATTTTTAACAATGTATTTTTTATGTGAAACGTGAGTGAAAAACCCGTAGGGTCGGATCAAAAACGAAGTAATTAAGTCCGACTCACGCTGGACTGCACATTTCTAATAGATTTTCCTGTCATCTAATAGGTAAAGAACTATTTTATGAATTTTTTTCAAAAGTTTAGACCCAGTAGTGTCGGAGATAAAGGGAGGAATGGTCATTTTTGCCTATTTACTTGAATAACTTCTAAAATGTTTATCCTAAAATTATAAAAAAAATATATTTGGATTCTCACAACTTTTATTTGATACATTACATACACGATTTAGTTTGAACTTTTTTATTTTTAAATTTTCTCATTGACCCCCTAAAAGTGGCCCCCATGTTTAGTTAAGGTATCATAGTGGTTATCCGGGTCAAGGTCCGGGTCCGAGTCCGAGTCCGAGTCCGGGTCCGAGTCCGGGTCTGAGTCCGAGTCCGAGGCCGGGTCCGAGTCCGGGTCCGAGTCCGGGTCCGAGTCCAAGTCCGGGTTCAAGTCCGGGTTCGAGTGCGGTTCCGACTCCGAGTCCGAGTCATGGTCCGGTTCCGAGTCCGGGTCCGAGTCCGAGTCCGGGTCCGAGTCCGGGTCCGAGTCCGAGTCCGGGTCCGAGTTCGGGTCCGAGTCCGGGTCCGAGTCCGGTTCCGAGCTCGGGTCTGAGTCCTAGTCCGAGGCCGGGTCTGAGTCCGGGTCCGAGTCCGGGTCCGAGTCCAAGTCCGGGTTCAAGTCCGGGTCCGAGTGCGGTTCCGACTCCGAGTCCGAGTCATGGTCCGGTTCCGAGTCCGGGTCCGAGTTCGGTTCCGAGTCCGGGTTCGTGTCCGGGTCCGAGTCCGGGTCCGAGTTCGGTTCCGAGTCCGAGTCCGGGTCCGAGTCCGGGTCCGAGTCCGAGTCCGGGTCCGAGTTCGGGTCCGAGTCCGGGTCCGAGTCCGGTTCCGAGCTCGGGTCTGAGTCCGAGTCCGAGGCCGGGTCCGAGTCCGGGTCCGAGTCCAAGTCCGGGTTCAAGTCCGGGTCCGAGTGCGGTTCCGACTCCGAGTCCGAGTCATGGTCCGGTTCCGAGTCCGGGTCCGGGTCCGTGTCCGGGTCCGAGTCCGGGTCCGAGTTCGGGTCCGAGTCCGGGTCCGAGTCCGGGGTCCGAGTCCGGGGTCCGAGTCCGGGTCCGAATCCGGGTCCGAGTCCAGGTCCGGGTCCAGGTCCGAACCGGATCCGGGTATGAGTCCGGTTATGGTTTCGCGTCCGGGTCGCAGTCCAAGTCAAAATCGAAATTCGAAATCACCAAACGTGAACTATGCGTCGTTAAAGAGTTCTGTTCTAGTCATCATCAGCAGTTCCACTTCATCAAATGCGACAGTTTTTAATGAAAATGCTTGATTTTCTGATGTAAATACAAAAATCTCTATACGCATGCCTTTAAGATTTGAAGAGTTCCCTCGATTCCTCATGGATCCCGTCATCAGAACTCGAGCTTGACAAAAATGTGGCTTAAAAACTTAACTTGCTTAACAAACATAACGAAGACGACAAATCGCCAAACGTGAACTATGCGTCGTTGAAGAGTTCCGTTCTGATCATCATCAGCAGTTCCACTTCATCAAATGTCACTTTTTTGGATGTATATGCTTATTTTGTTGATAAAAACCCAAAAATCACTATATGTATGCCCTTAAGATTTGAGGAGTTCCCTCGATTCCTCATGGATCCTATCATCAGAACTGGGTTTTGACAAAAACGGGACCAATCTGTATGCATATACGTACAATCATAAAATAATTTTCAAAATCGGTCCAGTAATTAAGTAATGACGGAGATATGGAGTAACAAACATAAAAAAAAACATACAATCGAATTGATAACCTCCTCCTTTGGGATTTGGAACTCGGTTAAAAAGGATTAACAAAATTCAAAATGAATATCTATAGACAATAAATAATTTGCACGCCAGCGTGTCAGCATTGTTTGCTTAATTACGTCCACCAACATTTCATATTCTTTTTAATTTGCATACAAAATGCAAGGAGGAGAGGAGGAGAAGCTGATAATACAATTCAGAGCGTTATATCCTTTCAGACTAGGATTATCAAAAAATGTGTACCCACTTATTTTACTCACAGTTGTCAGAATCGAAATTATCGGTCTCTTCTTCATTGAAAAATGGTTGACTGTCCGGAATATATTTACAACTTTGTGAATCCATTTTAAATGTAACAAAACACCACCAACACCAACAGTCAAAACTCACACGCCCAAAAAGTATAAATAAGAAAAACTGGGCAAGTGCGAGTCGGACTCGCGCACCAAGGGTTCCGTACCATAATGCAAAAAAAAATAAATAAAAAAAAATGCAAAAAAAAACGGTCACCCATTCAAGTACTGACCACGCCCGACGTTGCTTAACTTTGGTCAAAAATCACGTTTGTTGTATGGGAGCCCCATTTAAATCTTTATTTTATTCTGTTTTTAGTATTTGTTGTTATAGCGGCAACAGAAATACATCATCTGTGAAAATTTCAACTGTCTAGCTATCACGGTTCGTGAGATACAGCCTGGTGACAGACAGACGGACGGACGGACGGACGGACGGACGGACGGTCGGACGGACGGACGGACAGCGAAGTCTTAGTAATAGTTTTACCCTTTGGGTACGGAACCCTAAAAATAAACAATTCAGTCAGCAAGCAGCACCGTCAAGTCAACATCGAGATCGAGTACTTAGAGCGGGTAGCCGGATAATGTATTAATATTGTAGACGGCTGAGATTAACCGGTATTATATCGATCCTCGAAAACGAAAACATTTGGTTCTCTCAACTAACCGGTTAGAAGAGAGAACTAAATTTTAAAGTTCGCGTTCCATCAATTAACCGGTTTATTAATGAACGAAATAATATAACGGTTTATGAACGATATTAACCGGTATATCAATACCGGTTCCGAGCCCTGGACTCTGTTATGTTGGTACTATTGTTCTTTGACAGTTCTTTGTCGTACATGTTGGTATGGTTGGAGAACCAAACTCACACACAGACTGACAAAAACTGATTCCAGTCGCTAGTATGGAAGTCCCGTCTCTTAAAACGTAGTGATTAGGTATCTCTTTGATGTTGACGGGCTTGCCTTGTAGACGGACTTGCCCACAGTGACCTTCCCTTCATTATCTTATAGTTTTGAGTAAAATTGCTGTGACATATTATGGACAGACAGACAGATGCATGACGAAACTGTTAGTGTTCCGTTTTTGCCATTATTGCTACGGAACCCTAAACTTACAGTGCTTAGTAAATTTCAACTACCTATTATCGACAAACAAAATATTTTTCCCAATAAGTATGTACTTTATTTTTTGTAACTGTTAGACAATTCGTGTAATGAGCTTAATAGTTAATATTTACTTACTCTTTTTTTTTACTTTGAGAGCGCACCACCGACATTCTTAGTGGTGAACGTATTCGCTGTGGCCGAAAACGTGTTTGTAGATGATTGATTATCTTAAATCGCTACTTTAAAATTTTGTTACATTCCCACAGCCATCGGAAATTTCTTCTCTTTTATTTAAACTTTAGATTTTCACGCGTTCCTGAAACTGAAAAAATCTGTACACATGAACACTGAAGAACGTGGGATTGATGGAAGAAAATAATGCCAAAACCTGACAAACTGAAATCTAAATTTGTACAATGTAGCAAAATGCATTGGGCACTACAGTTTGTTGATGGCTAACTACCTATATTCCATAATATAAATATCCAGAGAGGAAAATGGGGACTACGTTTGTATGGAGAACCGGTCATCCCCTTTCCTCTTAATAACTTAATATGCTTCGGCACATGATTACACATATTTATATATGTAGGTACGTGCATTGTATTTCCATATCTTCCAAGCGGAAAGCCAGACGGTGCTTGCTGGATATTGGTTTCTGAAATCTTCGAAAGAGTCTTGGGTCATATGGAAATAAAGCTCATTGTATAATATTCTCCTTTTTCTGAACGTGTCCACCAAAGTGGATGTTCGTCCCATTACCTAGAGCATTACCAGAAGCATATAGGTATAAAGGCCAGCGCAAACCGGCGGAGCGCAGCGCAGATCACCGAGGAGGATTTACGCCGCGCAGCGCTCACCAGCGAGGTGAAATCCCCCGCGATATCGCGAGCGCGCACACCGCACAGCCCAAGCGCTGGCGGCCGGCGCACCAGAGAGCACTTCGGCGCAGGCCGGGAAATGCCGCGGCATGCCGCCGCGTGTACTCTATCACAAGGGATTAGTGACTAGTATGCACGAGTTCTCCCCCGTCGTCCCGGCGCTACTCCGGCGCACGCCGCGGGAGGCCTCGGCGCATGCCGGGGGATGCCGCGGCATGCCGGCGCCTACCGCCGCGGTATCCTCTAACGTGCTCCTCGATGCCACGGAGTAACAATCCTCCGTGATGCTCCGAAGTCGGTCTCAAAGCATTTAAATTTATACCTGAAGGTAATTGAAATAGGGAAGAAAATACATTGATAATTTTAAAGTGATCTGCGCTGCGCTCCGCCGGTTTGCGCCTCTACGGGCCCCCAGGTTTCTACGGGCTCTGGTCGTGGTAGGTGCAGCATGCGTGGGCCAGGCAAGCCGAGTGAATTATGTACCTATTTTACCTTAACTTTGTTCACCTGTGTATCCTTTCCAAGATAATCATCTTTTTTAAGATGTAACCCGTATAATTGGTATATCATTTTAATTCTATAATAAATGATGCTTTACATATTCAGCATTTTTTTCTTGGATATTAAATTCTTTACTTCGATTGACGTGTTTATTATTTTCGTTACTATGACAGCGTTAATATTAAAAAAAAAAATTATAACGTGAAGGTTGAGTACGCAGGTGATAGTACAGTGACATTAGAACTCACACAAGCAAGAACCACCAACGACGATTTAAATGAATATCATAAACATTTAAATACTAACTTTTTGGCGTTTATCGTGCGTACTTCGTCTTTGCGGAAAAATTACCACAAACAATGGGCCTACCGTGAAACACAAAATTCCAAATTTTGTTAACTGCCTCTCTATCACTCTTGCATATCCGAGCGATAGAGTGTCAGATAAAGAAATTTCGATTTTCGGGTTTCGCCGCAAGCCCTCTGTAAACAAACCGCCTTGATCCATCAATGTTATATAGTTGGTCAAACCAATTTATCAGTCAGTAAGAACCGGGAAAACTATAGTCGTCCTTTTCTTTTGGATGCTAGTACTAGTGTAATGTGTAAGACAAAGATAGTATGATTGTCTCTGTATACGATTGAAATGAGACAGTCCTTTGAAAAAACTATATTTATTCGGAACATCTGTGAAAACTTGATTACTTATGTATGCAAATTTTCAGCTTCATTGAACATCCGGGAAGTGGGTCTTCAGGTTTGATTGTTACAAACAGACAACGGGACAGGTGAAAGTGAAACTACATAAAAACTTGTAAAAATGTGGCTTTTAGTTCAATTTAGTCCAATTTCTATTGGAATTTCTGATGAAAACGTCCTTATTGCACTTGAAGCATGTTAAAAATTGTCTGTGTAGTCTATGCCGTACATTAGGTGTCAAATATTTTGTATCTGTGGCTTTCTCTTTGATCGCTGCTCTCAGCCCATGCAGCCGTAAGATTGTGTCGTCCCCTTTTTACATTTATTTTATGTTTTACTCAGCCTATACAACTTTTACAAATATATTTTAATGTCTTCAATGATTTAAAAACTAGATATAGTGGTGTGTTAATTTGTTACGATTAATACAGACTCATATCATAACTTGGTGTTGCTCATTCGTAATCTCGGCTAGTCCCTCGTCTGCTTCCCGTGTGCTCCTTATATTCCTAACAGGTTCAGGGCCTAGGCACAAAAGCTGCAGAAAAGCTAAAAGGCGTTGAGATATTCCCAGATTACCCGAGTTACGACAATGGCGCAACCAGGGACGAGCACATGCAACATAACCTCAATGTCCACCTTAGAGAAACTGAAAGGCTTGGACAATTGGATCAATTGGAAATTCGCTGTGAAGATGGTGCTTACTCTTGATGGTTTATGGGGCTGCGTCGATGGCACAGACACGGACACTACCAAAGACGGACGGGCTTTAGCAAAAATTTGCCTGTCATGTGAGCCACACCTTTACCAAATCGTGCGGAATGCGACGACCGCTAAGGATGCGTGGAAGTCATTATCCGATACTTTCGAAGACAAAGGACTGTACAGGCGAGTACTTTTATTACGCAAATTACATAGAGTAGAATACGGTCACTTTGCGGGCATGTCGGATTACATCGAAGGTGTCCTTAAGCTCGTCACGCAGCTAGCCGATATCGGGAAGGTTATCGACGATGCAGAGACAGCTGAAATCCTGCTGTCGGGCTTGCCAGAAGAATTTAACATACTAGTGTCCAGCCTTGAGGCGGCTAACCTCAGCGGCACCTTATCAAGTGAGGTGGTCCGGACCAGACTACTTCAAGAAGATCACAGACGAAGCCAAAGTAACACTACAGACAACCTAGCCTTCATGGCTAATAGGAAGAAGAAAAGCAACAATAACTTATGTACTTACTGTCAGAAAAAGGGCCACTCCGCAAACCGCTGTTTTAAGAAGAAACGAGAAGAAGCCAGGAAAACTGGACAGGAACACACCATGTTTGCTTCTGCATACTCGGCAACACATTCTAATGAATATGTGCTCGACAGTGGAGCGTCCAGTCACATGGCTGGTGACTTGTCTCTTCTTCATGAAACTAAAAGCAAGAAATGTGTGATCACAGTAGCCAATGGACAGCAACTTAATAGTGAAGTTATTGGTAAGACTTTTATATCACCTGAATTGACTCTAAATAATGTGCTATATGTGCCTAATTTAGCGAAAAATTTAATGTCTGTCAGTGAAATTACAAAAAATGGTTATGTTGTAGTGTTTTCAAATAATTATTGCAATATCTATAGCCAGTGGCGTGCACTTCATAAAGGCAAAAAGGCACTGCCTACCCTACTATAATTCCGATGTCTATCCTCTTAAACTACTTAATTTAATTTATTCCTGATCGTACTATCAGTAATCGATATAACTTAAAACATTCTAAAAATTAATAAGCGCTCCATCTACCGGTTAAGCTTTGTCATCAAGTCATCATCTATAATAATTCTACGCGACGAAGTTTACACCACGCGGCACTAGCGCCGCTACGTGCCTTGCACGGCAAAGACAGAAAACATTTCCGTCTAAATCTTTCTATGTGTGCCTCCCCGTGAGTCGTCGTTACGCGGTTACAGTGTAGTGGACCTTCCTATAAGTACGAGCACACAATTATACAAGTAACGCACACATTTAGACGCAATAGGCAGTGTCTTTCGTACCAAACATAAACGAATGACGCCCGAAAGTTTCCGAATAGTTCCGATGTTTACGTGACTATTTTAAAAAGTAGCATTTGCTATGGTAATTTAGTGCAAAAACGAGACTATTTTTTTATTCGTTTACAGTATTTGGTTAAGTTTATTTACATTTTTTATTCGGTCGCCATTGTTTGTTTGTTTTGGTGAGTTTATGAGATAACAGTTAACAGTTGCCGGAAATTATAAAGTGCGATTAGTGAAAAATGGATAATTTTATCTGTGAAAGTTGTGGGTGTGGGTGTGGGTGTGTGTGTGTGCAAACTATTAAAAATGATGCGTTTTCGAAGCTTTCGTTTAGCCAAAAAAAGAAGTAATTGAAAAGACTTGACAACAAAATGAAAACCATCACGCAATTTTTTTGGTGAGTTAGTAGCTCTCATTTTTTAAGGTTCCGTACCCAAAGGGTAAAACGGGACTCTATTACTAAGACTCTGCTGTCCTTCCATCCGTCCGTCTGTCATCAGGCTGTATCTCACGAACCGTGATAGCTAGACAGTTGAAATTTTCACAGATGTATTTCTGTTGCCGCTATAACAACAAACACTAAAAACAGAATAAAATAAAGATTTAAGTGGGGCTCCCATACAACAAACGTGATTTTTGACCGAAGTTAAGCAACGTAGGGCGGGGTCAGTACTTGGATGGGTGACCGTTTTTTTTTTGCCTTTTTTTGCATTATGGTACGGAACCCTTCGTGCGCGAGTCCGACTCGCACTTGCCCGGTTTTCTGATATAATTTTGCCTACCCAGTCCCAAATCTCTGTGCACGCTACTGTCTATAGCTCTTGTCAAATCACAGGCAATAAGGTTTTAACTATTAATAAGCAAGATGGGCTCTATAAGTTGAAAGTGGATGAGCAAACTCGACCTGACCCCCAATTAGGCAACTCTATGTCCCTGCATAGGCAAGGATCCATGAGTGCCAATGCTGCTGACGCTGTGCCTTACTCTATTATGCATAAGCGTCTTGGTCATTTGAACCAGCAAGGTATGTCGGTATTAGGTGGAGGGAATAAGTGTAGTGTCGTATTTCAGGCTGAAGACGGCATTCCTGCACAGTGCATCGCCTGCCTTACCGGGAAGATGTGTGAAACATCGTTTCCGCGGTCAAGTGCGGGGCGTGCTGCTAACCTTCTGGACCTGGTGCATAGTGACATCGCCGGACCGGTTCATGTACCCAGCTGGGGCGGAGCTCGGTATTTGCTAACATTCACCGACGACAAGTCAAGACGCACCTTTGGCTATCTACTGAAGAACAAGTCTGAGGTGAGTTCTCATTTTGTAAATTTTAAAACTTTAGTTGAAAATCAAACTGGATTGCGTATTAAAGTATTACGTACTGACCAGGGTACTGAATATTGCAATAAAACTTTGTCCGATTACCTTAAAAAGGCAGGAATAATTCACCAAACTACTTGTCCTTATTCTCCTTCTCAAAATGGTGTCAGTGAGAGAGCAAATCGTACGATTTTTGAAAAAGCTCGAGCTATGTTACAGGATTCTCAGTTACCTGATCGCTACTGGGGCGAGGCTGTTATGACGGCCATTTATTTAAAAAATAGGTCGCCTACCAGTGCATTATCGGGTGGAATTCCTGAATGCGAATGGACTGGATCTGATAAGTTAGATCTTAGCCATTTACGCGTTTTTGGCTGTGTAGCATACTCTCATGTGCCTAATCAAAAGAGACGTAAGCTGGATGCAAAGGCAAAACAGCATATTTTTGTAGGATATGGTGAAACGTGCAAGGGATATCGCTTAATAGATCCAGTTAACCCTAAAAGGGTTATTTATTCTAGAAGTGTTGTGTTCCTTGAGGACAAATTTATAGGAAACAATCTATTGCATGCAAATGCTGAGCGAAAAGAGCAAATTTTATTATTTTTGATAATTTTATTAATGATAATTTTAAAAATGATAATAGAGGGAATAATACTTGCTGCAATAATATTTTAAACAATAACTGTGATATTAGTGTAGGTAATAATGATTGTGATAATAATCTTAACCCTCTAAACAGCCATGAGGATCATGTAAATTATAATTCACCTAATCAGGACTCTATAACTGTTTCAGAGGAGGCGGCAAGCACACCAGTGCAATCACCCCTGTCTGAGCTGTATCGCACAACTGAAGACGCCACTGAGGATAGCGGCGAGGCTGTGGTGCTGTCTAGCCCTGTCACCTCACCACTGCAACCCTCTGCATCTTCAGATTATGAGCCAATGTTGGCGGAAGTGGAAGAGTCTGCTGTTCCAACCAACTCTAGGCCAGTGCGGAGTACGCGAGGTATATTTCCTGAAAGGTATAATGATTTCCATATTGATTCTCTGATGGCTACAGCAAGTTCATCGCAAGAGCCACTTACTTTCCGCGACGCCATGAATTCAGCTGAAAAAGACGAGTGGTATGGTGCCATGGAGGTTGAGTTAGGCTCGATGGTCAAAAATAATGTGTGGGAGTTGGTAGATCGTCCAAAGAATGTTAACATTGTGAAAAACAAATGGGTTTTTAAGAAAAAATACGACTCCACAGGTAATTTAAATAGGTATAAAGCAAGACTTGTTGCATGTGGGTATAGTCAAAAAGAAGGAATAGATTACTCTGATACTTATTCGCCTGTGGTTAGGCATTCCACCCTAAGAATTTTATTTGCAATTGCAAATCAGTTGGATCTGTGCATGGACCATATTGACGTCACCACAGCTTTTCTAAATGGTGAGTTAACTGAAAAAATCTACATGGAGCAGCCAACTGGTTTCCAATCTAATAATAATAAGGTATGTTTGCTTAAAAAATGTATATATGGCTTGAAACAAGCAAGCCGGATGTGGAACATTAAAATACACACATTGCTTGCTAAAAACGGATTCTTGCAAAGTAAATGCGAACCATGTGTGTATGTTAAGAAAAATGAGACTGAGTACATAATTATAGCCTTATTTGTAGATGATTTTTATGTTTTTCACAATAATTGTATCGAGACAGTTACATCATTGCTAAAACAGCACTTTGAAATACGCCATCTTGGTACTTTAAAAAATTGTTTAGGCATGAATGTTACTAAGTACAATAATGTAACTGTTTTAGATCAGCATGATTATATTAAGAGGCTGCTTGAGCGCTACAACATGTCTGACTGTAAACCAGTGTCAACTCCATTACCTGTAAATTATAAATTAGAAAAGTCCAACAAGCATTTAGATGACAATGTTTATCAGTATAGGCAACTACTAGGCTCGCTTATGTTTTTGTCCGTTTGTACTCGCCCAGACATTTCATACGCGTGTAGCCAGTTAAGTCAATTCAGTACATGTTTTGATGAAAGCCATTGGCAGACTGCAAAGCGGGTATTAAGGTACTTAGCCGGTACTATCAATTATGGCCTTTATTTCGAAAAAGATAAGAACTTTGAAATAAACGCTTTTGCGGACGCTGATTGGGCTAATGACATAACTGACCGCAAGTCGTATACTGGTTTTGTAGTTAAACTTGGTAATTGTGTCATCAACTGGGAAGCCAGAAAACAGCGATGTGTCGCTCTTTCTAGTACAGAAAGTGAGTTTCTTTGTATTTCTGATGTTTGCAAGGACATATGTTTTATTAAGAATTTCTTGTCGGAAATTATTGATAAACAATTTAATGTCAATGTATTCAATGACAATCAAAGTGCACAGAAATTGTTGTTAGTCAAGGAGTATTCCCATAGAAAAACTAAACATATAGACTTGCGGTACCATTTTGTTAAAGATTTGATACATGAAGGCAATATTAGTGTTAAATACTTGTGTACTGATGAAATGATAGCCGATGTGCTTACAAAACCATTGTGTGTGCAAAAGCATTTGAAATTTGTAAAAGGTCTGAAACTGAAATGCATAACTGAAAACTCGCATCCATAGCTGTTGTTACTTGTTATGTTTTAGAGTCACCATACTAGTTAGGTTCTATTTCATGTTGTTCAGTATACTTGTTCAATATTCTATCATGTTGTAAGATTATCCAATGTACAGCATAAGGAGGCGTGTTAAAAATTGTCTGTGTAGTCTATGCCGTACATTAGGTGTCAAATATTTTGTATCTGTGGCTTTCTCTTTGATCGCTGCTCTCAGCCCATGCAGCCGTAAGATTGTGTCGTCCCCTTTTTACATTTATTTTATGTTTTACTCAGCCTATACAACTTTTACAAATATATTTTAATGTCTTCAATGATTTAAAAACTAGATATAGTGGTGTGTTAATTTGTTACGATTAATACAGACTCATATCATAACTTGGTGTTGCTCATTCGTAATCTCGGCTAGTCCCTCGTCTGCTTCCCGTGTGCTCCTTATATTCCTAACAAAGCATAAAGACGTGCCCTTATTTTATGGAAAGCCACAAATAACAACCAATTCGAGCCTACTAGGTGGCAAAATACGAGTAGGTTAAATACACGAGTCTAATCAAATAAGGATTTAACTATTTAGCCAAATATTCTTTATTGTGTTATCCCGGCATAATTGCCACGGCTCATAAGAGAGAGCCTGGGGTCTACTTGACAACTAATCCCAATAATGGGCGTAGGCACCAGTTTTTACGAAAGCGACTGCCTTCTGACCTTCCAACCCAGAGGGTAAACTAGGCCTTATTGAGATCTAGGCTTTATTGTGCCAAAGTTACCTAGTCGTGTCTCGTAACACAAACAATAAGTTTCACAGAACAAAATTACTTACATATAGGTACCTAAACAAGTAAACATATTACTTTTCTAATAAAAGGACTGAAGTGTAGTGCTGCGAAGACGGTATTTTAATGATATATGGATATACATGGTAAAAGAAGTAGGCATATTTTGCGTGGTCTGACGCACCTGGCCGGTGTTTCCCGATTTTCTGTCAATGTCTGTGAAGACCTTTCTTCACAAAATACCTAAAATGAATAATAAGTAAAGTTTTAAATTAATCTAAAACTCTCCAGTTTGCTATTCATTCAAACTGAGAAAATCCAAATTTCTAAGTCGGTATACGACCGGTGTCTTATATGCCATTGAAAATTCAACATTAATAACAACTAATTAGGCATAGCGTCCAATGTAGAGTATGGCACAGGCACTAGTTCTTACGAATTTTACCTGAATTTATTAATCAAAGGAGCTGATGTAAAAGTGAGTTGGGAAAGTTGGCAGCTAGTCGCCGAAGCTCCGGTTTCCTCGAGATTAGCCCCTAAGCCTGCACCTAACATACCCTGGCTCATGGCTTAGGGCTTTTAGCTTGCTGTTGTGACAATTAAAAATTTTATAAAAGAAAACTAGTCTAACAACAAAATAAATGCTTATTTTCAGGCATTCTTCACTATCTCTCCCTGCCATCTAACCCAGAGGGGAAAAATATATACCTTATAGTAGCTACTCCGTCTTCCTCGTGATATTTTACTTCACCGAAAAGCAATCGGTTAAGATAGTTACAACAAGTTCATTGTTAATAATAGCCGGGGTTAGGACCCGCGACCATTGGTTTACAAATCAAACTTTTTACCTATATCATTTGTAAGTATGTTTATAATAAATCTGTTTTCTTTTTGCCATTTTGGAGTATATGTATTGCTTTATGATATTTGTCAATCATTTTTTTAATCATAGACAATTGTCACAGTCATGTTCGTTTTCATGATAGATCTACACCCACGCAACCACACGCAACTGCATGTCATGTTCTTGCGGTTTATTTTTATAACGCCAAGATGCTAACTCCATCTTGCGTCCAGTAGAAGAATCAAAATATTGTAGAAAAATAAGAATGCAGTTTACTCTATGCCGTAGGATCCCCTTTTGAATGTCATAAATCCAAATATGGCGGCCATACCCATCGACAAAAAAGTCTAGTGATGATGTGATTTCATTGACAGTTACGATCGCACGCTGTCAAATGCAACAACTTGCGATCCATTGCGATCCTAACTAGAGCTGGGACACGTTGGCAAAATGCGTACCAAAAGTACGTTTCTATGAAAATACCAGTTTTACGTGTACCACCCCAAATAGGCAATTTAAGTGTTTACCGTACCTAAGCGTCTTACAAATAAGGGTTATTTATGCAAATATCGACTTTTCATTAGTAGGGATCCGACGTATCGTGACGTTTTGAGTCAAGGCCATTAATCAAATGACATATTAACAATGTAAAAATTATTTCCATTATTTTTTGATCCAACAGATACCCGTACGACTGTCAGTTAACAAAAAAATATTTTACTTAAAGTAAAGGTAAGAATGGAGGTACGAGGTGTTGGCAACTTCATATTTGTTATATTTTGAAAATTAAAGTCCGTGCTTTTAAATACTCGACAAACAAAAAGTCGTCCATTAAGAAAAACCTGTCCCAAAAACTATTTCAGTACAACGCCCCACCTCTAGTGAGGATATAGTTCACTGACAGATGGCAAGTGTACGCAATTCGACAAGTGACGAATTATCCGCGTCAACTGGATATTCCATCGAAACGTCAAATGTGCCTTCTGGAATTGGCCCCCAGGTATTGTCCGCTGTTTAAGGAATCGGGATAAACTCCACCAACGACTCAAAAAGGATCCAGAGCCTCTAGCATCAGTTTTAACATTGACATAACGCTCACGTCTACGTAATTTACTTTCTGTACATCTCGCTTGCACTATTGCTCGCATATGGGAGTACGAGCGAGATGCATAGAAAGTAAGTTACGTAAACGTGAGCGTTATGTCAATGTCAAAACTGGTGGTAGCCGTACTGATAATTGTATTATTAGAATAACTTACAAAAGATACAGAAACACATGCAACCGTATGCTACAAAACCTAAAACGAGCGTATCAGAGATCTTTAATCAAAGAACACAGTAGAAATGTAAAAAAACAGTGGGCTGTAATAAAAAATATTTGCAATTTTAATAGGACTGATAGTAATGAGATGCATCTTTTAACGTTGAAATCCTCACCACAAGAATCTCTAAATCATGCGAATAGTTACTTTACCAATATTGGCAAAGAGTTAGCGACTAATATTATAACTGGCACTCGACTATCTGAGTCTAATCGAGTTGAGACTATGCCTGCATATACTACTCCGTTAAGTTCAATGGCGTTATTACCAACTGATGAGCTAGAAGTAAAGGCTACTATTTTATCACTAAAAAATACTCACTCTTCTGGATGGGACGGAATATCTTCTTACTTTCTAAAACTGGCACTTAATAGTCTTGCCCTTCCTATAACAATTATATGCAACCTTTGCTTTAAGACTGGCAACTTTCCAAAGGCCTTGAAAAAGTCAATAGTTGTACCTATTTTTAAGTCTGGAGACAGAGACAGCATCGAAAACTACAGGCCTATTTCACTATTACCCACAATAGCAAAAATTTTGGAAAAAATCATTAACAAAAGATTAAAAAATTACCTTGAAAATAATGATCTATTAAGTTCTAACCAACATGGCTTCAGAGAGCGCAAGTCGTCTGCTGATGCAGCACAACAGCTAACATCATTTCTTGTGGACAAGCTTGACAGAAATAAAAAGGCAACTGGCATATTTCTAGACTTGAGAAAAGCCTTCGACACTGTCTCTGTCCCACTACTTATTAAAAAGTTGGAAAATAAAGGAATACGTGGTTTACCGTTGCAACTTTTCCAGGACTACTTGACTGATCGGACTCAGGCAGTAAGAGTGGGAGACCGATATAGTACAGAAGAACCTATTAATTATGGTGTGCCACAGGGCAGTGTCCTTGGGCCAACCCTTTTTCTCGTGTACATAGACGATCTCTGTAGACTTAAACTCACCAACGCACAAATAATAACCTTTGCCGATGATACTGTGATATTGTTTTACGGAGAATCTTGGTCAGAAGTTAATAATATTGCTCAAACGGGTTTCGATTTAGTCACACAATGGCTAAATCAAAACTTACTCACGCTTAACTTAACTAAAACTAAGCTCATCAATTTCAGTATAAGAGACAATTATCGACCTGCAGAGGATACAATATCCATCAAGGCTCATGTAGACTGTGATAGGAATAGAATCTGTGACTGCCATGTGATTACTGAGACTACATCAATAAGATATCTAGGCTTACAAGTAGATAAAAACCTTCGCTGGCAAGAACATATTAACAGTCTTACTAACAGAGTTCGAAAAATGATCTACGTTTTCAAAACATTAAGACACGTGTGTGACCAGAGACTTTTAATCTCAATTTATTATGCACTGTGCCAGTCCGTCATATGTTATTGCATCAATATTTGGGGAGGTGCAGCAAAAACGACCATGCTTAAGCTAGAGAGATCACAAAGGGCGGTATTAAAAGTCATGTTATTTAAAAACTTTCTTTACCCAACCACATCTGTTTACAATGACTCCTGTGTTCTAACAGTAAGGCAATTGTTTATTAAACACTTGCTTCTGACGCAACACAAAAATCAACCAGACTTTTTAGCATCACGAAGAAGAAATGACATTGTATACGTGGTTCCTAAATGCAAAACTAAGTTCGCTAAGAGATTCATAACTGTTCTAGGTCCAACTCTTTACAACAAAGTAAACAAAAATATAAATTTACGACAACTTACTAGATATTCCTGTAAATTGATGTTGGAAAAATACATGAAATCACTGAACTATGAAAACACGGAATAACTAATTACTAAGTAAATGGCCAGGCACACATACACATACACACACACACCCGAAACACGCACACAAACACACACATGCACGCACAAACACATATGTCAGGATACGCATGCATGAATACATAAAATAAACTGATACATATCAAACCTTTAGTTAAATAATCGGAAGAGTCAATAGTAAATAATAGCGTAATTATTAAGTTAATACTATAATTTATCTTTAATAAGTTTGATCGGCTAACTTTGCATATACTACATGTTTACTGGTTATTCGCACAGCCGCGTCGCGGCGGAGAGTCGTATGTTAGTGCTAGTCCTTAGTGACATGCGCCCTTCTGCCTCGTTTCGACTGATGCGAACGAATTAGCTGTTTGTTACTTCCAACAGTTTTATTTCTATTGTGTTTAACTTAACCACATATCTAACTATATGAAAAGTCATGTTGTATAATATAATAATTAGATAATTAATGTAAACAACGACAAGGGGAATCCTGTTCCACCGTGATACAGTTTTTACTAGTACGGGGATCAGATGACGCTTACTCAATGTTTCATTGCACTTACCTTAAAAACTTATGTGTACTTACAAGTTATTTACAATGTTAAGTTCACCTTGTATCATTCATTACTTGTAAGCAGTTGTGAGCTATCATTTAGCTAAATAAAGTTATTTTATTTTTTTATTTTTTTTATTTATTACCGCAACATGCATTTATGCAAACATTTTACTGGTGGCTAAAGATTTGATAATGCTAAGGCAGATACGCCACTCTCAATTAATAATAAGATTTTATCAGTTTTAATCAGTACCAGTTTTTCTCTTGCTATTAAGTAACACTTGAGGTTAACCAAACGCGATATTAATTGTTGATTTGAAATATCAATAAATTAATTAACGAAATCACATTAATAAACCATCAAATTACATCCATACTTACACTGCATTGTAAGTATTGTATTTTAGTGTTAGTGGGCCTTTTGAGTGCCACGTCGACCAAGTGTTGATCTAAATACAGTGTATGTATTTACATTTTCCATGCAAAGTTAATGTGCTAGAAAATACGTTACAAACGTTCCAACATTTTATTGTCATTTTTTGTAAATTATTTCTATTCAAAATTAATAGAATTTTGAATTTAAATAACTCAAAACTTTCTATATTTTTACAAAATATTTTTTTTGCTGAAATGACCGTACGCGTCATTGCAACAGTGGCGTATCTGCTGTTACTAAAGTAGATAATCCGTTTCGTACGTAGCTATAAAGGCTTTTGTAGCATATTATAGACACCCTAGGGAGCCACACTGGCAGTTTAATATGGTTAACGTAAGTTGTTTAAAAAGTTATAACGGGTTATTACACTCATAAAAAAGATAGCTAGGTATAGCGATTAAATATTATTAAAATGAGCCACGGGTCATTTTTAAGTCGAAGTATGCTTGTCATTTATTACTCTACCCTCCTAAGACCCAGAGTCATCTTTGCAGTTTCGAATTTGGAGCCTTCTTTTGTTCCATTATAGTTCAAAATTCGATTTTAATTTGTTCTTTTTAAAGGAACTCAGGACTTAGGAGGCTTCTAATTTAATCAGCTTTCGGTTTGTCTAAGTAAGGGCCACTTGCTCCATTCCACTAACCCGGGGTTAACCGGTTAAACCGCTAACCCATTGTCAAATTGTACTGGTAACCATGGTAACTCCAGATTTAACCGGTTAACTCCGTGTTAGTGAATGGTGCAAGTGGCCCTAAGAGGGCATGTCGCTAAGACGCAAAGTTTCCAGGATATAAGTGAAAAACCGAAAAATGGGACCTTCTTACCCCCTCTACCCCCCAGCACCGGGGCTACGGCCGGGGACTTTTGATATGTTTACCTCCTAACAGTCCTAACTAGTCCAAACAAAGTTACGGAGTCAAAATTGTGTTCCAAGCAACTCTACAACTTTTTTTGAGCATTCGTTGCCTGCCCTATAATCTATATCTTTAGGTATTTAAATAAAAGTAAACAAAATCTACCCTCAAATGGCTCCTAAAGCCAGTTGAGGGTAGATGAAAACATGACACGATCAAATAATGTAGGTTAAAGTCAGGTCGTTCAGCGACAGATTTAGGCGGTTTTGTATGTGGTTGGTTAACCAATACATTTTATAAGTACCCGAAAATGTACAAGTTATTTGTTTACTTTTATTTAAATACCTAAAGATACAGAGTATATGAAGCGTTAATCAACTTTATTGCACTTGCAACTCTGAAAATGCACTCCGACGCACTATTTCTATCCCCCCGGGTGTTATAAAGCTATGCAGTAAGCCATGCGTCTTTCTTGAAACATTACTCATGTGTTAGCTTATTTAAGAGGCAAAATCTTCAAGCTAGTTACGCCCATGGGTTCAAATCTTGGCTTGTACGCCCATAGTACAAGCAACACTCCTAACTATACATCGGTGGATCTTATTACCAAAAGCATAAGGTCCACCGATGTATAGTTAACAGTGTGAGCGATGGTACTCATTGTCTTTGTTTGACAAGGATCCTGATCGAATTTTTAATCATCTTTTTGCAGTTTTTAGAGAACGTTTTTTTCTGCTCTATAAAGCTCAACTCAACCGAGATTCACGGTTATTGACCAAAACACGCATATGAAAGGAAGTCATGGCTCGTGATAAAGTGGTGGTATTAGTGCTCGACCTGGCTCCAATTTCACCACGGTGACAGGTGCGACAATTGTAAAACATCACTGTTGCTGACGTCACAGGCATCCATGGGCTACGGTTACCGCTTACCATCGGGCGGGCCGTATTCCTGTTTGCCACCATCATTGTTTTATTAAAAAAAACCTTAATTATATCGGAAAAAAACAGATATTTCTCTTGCTAAGTTTATGACAATTGTCACAAGAAACACTACAATTGTCAGGAAATTCCGACATATAACTCATTACCTGTCAAGAATTACCTACAATTCTTCTAAATCTTGACAATTGTCAGAAACTTCGCAAAAGAAATATCTGTTTTTTTCCGATATAATAAAGTTTTTTTTAAATAATACAATGATGGTGGCGAACAGGAATACGGCCCGCCCGATGGTAAGTGGTAACCGTAGCCCATGGATGCCTGTGACGTCAGCAACAGTGATTTTACAATTGTCGCACCTGTCACCGTGGTGAAATTGGGGCCTGCTAATGCCCAATAGATGACACCCTGCTGTCATCTCTGTGGACAATGACTTGTTTCAAGATGACATGTACTGGGACCGCGTCGAGTACCAATACCACGACCTTAGTGATAATTTCAAGAATTTCAAAAAACGATTGGAAAGTTACCTACTATTGGGGTATATCATCATCATCATTATCATTTCAGCCTATATACGTCCCACTGCTGGGCACAGGCCTCCTCTCATACGCGAGAGGGCTTGGGCTATAGTCCCCACGCTAGCCCAATGCGGATTGGGGACTTCACATACACCTTTGAATTTCTTCGCAGATGTATGCAGGTTTCCTCACGATGTTTTCCTTCACCGAAAAGCTAGTGGTAAACATCAAATGATATTTCGTACATAAGTTCCGAAAAACTCATTGGTACGAGCCGGGATTTGAACCCGCGACCTCCGGATTGAAAGTCGGACGTCATATCCACTCGGCCACCACCGCTCCCTTGGGGTATATACAGAAAATATTTGTTGATTTTTCAAGATACGTGTTAGTCTGTTAGTTTATGAAGAAATCCCCAGTTAAACAGCTGAAGACGACAGCCGTGTGAGGCGTTATGTGTTTTGTGATGCAATAATCATCTACTTTCGCTGTAAAAAATATTAATATACTACCTAAAGATTGTCCGAAGAGATCACTTTTTAGCGATAAGGCCGCATGTTGTTTACCTCTAATTGTGTTGCTGTTTTTTATTTCTGTATTACGGGTCATTCTAAAAAAAACTATATCTGCGGTAGGCTTAGAGGATATAACCAACGGAGACGCCATGTCTAAAATTTTCGGTACAAAATAGTCTGCCGTTTTTTGCGGGGGAGGGGCACATCTAATGTATAGGTACGTCATGTCAGATAAACGTCAGTCCATACATATGGTTGACCATTGGCCGCCTATTTTCGACAGAGGGGAACGCCTGTTAATGGCGGCTCCATTGTTAATTACTCCGAGGCGGTAGGTACTTTAGATGTGAGTGTAGATGCTCTTGAGAAAGGCGCGCATACTGTACCTATAAAATGGTTAATCTCGAAGTTAATAACCAAATATCGTGTTTTTTTAGTTTCCACACTCAAAAGACACCTACTTAGCATATTCCTTGCATAGTAATGACAAAATATCCACACGAACAAGACTAAACCATGTTTTAAACTAGTCAAAGACAATATGCGAGTTATTAGCGAGCAGCGGTAGCCGAGATTCATTCGGAAACTAAGTTACAGTCTTGTGTGCGAGTTTACTCTTCGCCGCGACAAATACTTAGGGAGTGGCCCATTTACAGAGGACAGAAGCCCATATTTTTAGTTAAAAACAATTAGATACACCATACACAAATCATTAAAGTGCGGAGTGTTTGGGTGAATAGTAAAGTTGTTTGGGTGACTAGGTGTTGGAGTTTATAGAAGAATGTGTTAAATTATTCGGAAACGAAGTTACAGTTTTGTGTGTGTTTACTCTTCGCCACGACAAATACTTAGGGAGTGGCCCTTTTACAGAGGGCATCAGAAGCCCATATTTTTATTAAACACATTCAGGGCCAAGAACCCGACAGTCGGGTACACTGTTCGTAGCGACTAAGCGCTCCATACGGCGAAATCGTGGCTACGCACTACGAGCTTAACCCGTAGCACTTAGTGGCAATGAATGTGTTGAAAAAGTTTAGATACACCATACACAAATCATTAAAGTGCGGAGTGTTTGGGTGATTAGTTGTTTGGGTGAATAAGTGTTTGGGTGATTAGTTGTTTGGGTGAATAGGTGTTTGGGTGAATAGGTGTTGGAGTTAATAGAAGAATAGCTAGGTTAAATTATAAATTATTCGGAAACGAAGTTACCTTGTGTTCGAGTTTACTCTTCGTCGCGACAAATATTTAGGGAGTGGCCCTTTTACAGAGAGCAAATGGCATATTTTTATTTTAAAAACTTTAAATAGGTACACCACACAAAAAGCATTAAAGGGCAGAATGTTTGGGTGATTAGGTGTTTGGGTGAATACTAAAGTTTTTTGGGTGACTAGGTGTTGGAGTTAGTAGAATAGGTTAAATTGTAAATTATTCGGAAACCAAGTTACAGTCTTGTGTGTAAATTTACTTTTTCGCCGCGACAAATACTTAGAGAGTGGCCTACCCACAGTCATGTTTCTAGAATTTTCCAGGATTTTTGTTACCGCTACAGGAGGGCTAATCCGCTTCGGCCTAGTTTTTATAAAATCAAATGTCATCATTCGACTTTACAAAGAGAGAAATCAAGATTCCGAAAAAGCTTAGCTGGGATAGGATTGGTCCTATTTCTCGATGTTTTCCTTCATTTCAATTGGCATTGCCATCTGAGAAACATGTCAGTATTCAACTAACGAAGCTGCACGGATATCATGGTCGCATTTATATTACTTGTCATGTCATGCGTCACTTTTGTTTCATACTTGTTAGAACGTGACAGGCATGGTGACAGATGATAAAAAGACGACCGTAACAAAATTAGCCTTCTGATTTATAAAAGTTTTAAAACAATTTTCTTACATATCGCTCGCACAACAGCCCCTCCCGCTCGCACGCTGTCACATAACGACTGCCGCATAATTGCAATAGAACTATAGTTAACTACTCTATGAGAGTTATGGGCGTTATGGCCAACTGGCTCTCAGTCTTAAGGCGTTAACTATAGCCACAGCTGGATGATGTTTTAAGCAGTAATATATAATACAGTGGCCTGTAATCTTCTTCTTAAACCTAGCGTTTTCTCGGCCCAGCGCCAGGGTCCTCTTTCCTGCTCTATCTTCTCCACTTTGCGCGGTCTTCGGCATCCTCAGGTGTGAGATTGTTCTCTCTTCATGTTCGCTGTCACGTCCAGCCAGCGCTTCTTAGGCCTACCGCGGCCGCGTGATCTAGGGCCTTGGACAGTGAGATTGAGGCATCTATTTCCGACGTAGTCAACCGGTTTGCGGCGTATATGGCGTCGACTTTTAGCTTATCCGCTACGTCACGGATTCCGAGGCTACCACCACGGATGTGTTCGTTACGTATGCGATCTAGTCGCGTAACGCCATCAATATCTTCATCTCCGTGACGTGAAGCTGCTGGACATGCCTTCCGAGGACAGGCCAGAGGGGCTACCGCCAAAACCGAAATTCGCAAACTGCGGGGATCTTTCTCTTTTACTCCAATGAAGGCGTAATTAGATTAGAGTGACAGAGAAAAATGCCCGCAATTTGCGAACTTCGATTTTCGCGGTTATAGGCCAGGTCTCGCTACCATACAAGTAGTAGGACTGGTCGGATGATGCTTTTGTAATACGAGAAAAAAAAACTGTGGACTGTACTCCTCATACTGATTAACATTTCATCAGTGACTTAAAAATAACTGGTGTTTTGATTTTTAGCACACTTTAAAGCATTTTGTAAGACGCAATGTTTTGCGAATTTTGTTATGTTTAAGGAATGACAATCAACGTCAATCTTAATGATAATGGTGTACATTGAAGATAAGATAATATTTATTTTGTATGAAAAATAAGAAGTGTAAAGACTTCATAATTTTTAAAAGTTATTGAACAAAAGTGTCACTGATTGAGGAGTAAACTAGTACAATCTTTGTTTTAATTATTTGTCAAGTTCGTTAGTTCCAAGAGTGTAATTCAGTCCGTAGCTGTTATAGTACAGTCGTCCTCAGAAATATATATACATTTTTCGCCTTATCACAAAAGAGTAAGGTGCAAAATGTAAACATATCTTTGACGTCGACTGTACACAGTGGGTATGGTTTTATCGTTACGTAACACGAATATAAATAAATATAAATATTAGGGGACATCTTACACAGATCAACCTAGCCCCAAAATAAACAAAGCTTGTACTATGGGAGCTAGCGACGATTTTTTTTAATGATATAGGAGGCAAACGAGCAGACGGATCACCTGATGGTAAGCGATTACCGCCGCCCATGGACACCCGCAACACCAGAAGGGTTGCAAGTGCGTTGCCGGCCTTTAAGATGGGAGTACGCTCTTTTCTTGAAGGTTTGAAGGTCGTATCGGTCCGGAAATAACGCAGGCGACAGTTAATTTCTTATAGATAAATACATACTTAAATACATAGAAAACACCCATGACTCAAGAGTAAATATCTGTGCTCATCACACAAATAAATGCCCTTACCGGGATTCGAATCCAGGACCATCGGCTTCACAGGCTAGGCCAGACCGGTCTTCAATAAAAACTACTTGTTTATAATGACGTCGATCGATAGATCGTCTCATTTAGCCGACTATGATAAAGCTAAAAGGATTCTATCAAATACCATATTCTGACAAATAAATACATTTCATTTCATTTCATTTCATTTCATCAATAATAATAGCTAACTGTTAATATATTCACAGCTGTTATATAAAACAGTACGCCACTACGCTATTCATATGCGGGCCAGCACTTTTATATAAAAATAACAGCATAAATACTTATATCATTTTAAATCTAAAATTTCACAGTATATTCCTTTTATTTTATACCGACCTTTGTCAATAATTACGCGACCCGCAAACGAGAGAAATAATAAATATTGAATTTAAGTACAGTAGATTGTTCCTTTTATTTTGATCACTTTTTATCTTGAAAATTAAAACTGATTTTATCCCACAAAATTTTGCGCCTGACAGTAAACACACAAACTCAGAGTAATATGATCAAAACGCAACATTGCTACACCAAAATGTCCAGGCGCTAAAGGTAAATCAACGTAGGAAAGCGGTACCTGGCTCGGTTTAACCAATCAGAGGTACAGAATTGGAATTTTAGATGTGGTACAACCGCGTACCGTATTTGCCTTTCTTTAGGCTTGAAAGCATCCTATGCCTCTGGTCTAGTACAAAATGTGGGATAACTACAGACAGGAGGGGTAACATTAAACAAAGAATTTTTTTCAAAATACATGAACGTCGCTGTGTCAATCTTTAAATCAGAATTATAACAGTCTTAGCATCAATTTTTATCTAGCATTGTGGTAAAATGTGTCTATAGTTACCTCATCTGTACCCAGTTACTCCACTTGAAGGTACCTAATAAAATATAATGCAAAGACAAGTCCAATAATACCAAATAAGTACCTAATTTTGTCCTAATAATTTCGTAGCCTAGATTTCAATATTTCCAGCTACCTTGCTGAATATTTCAACAATTCTAAAACAAGTTGAAACAATTGTTATCATAGTTTATATTGGCTGGAAAGTAATTGGAGGTTTTCAATGAATTTTAATGTGTTTGTTTTACTGTAGATTAAATACCAATTATGGAGTAAAAGGTTTCAAAATAAAGTTTTGATAAAGTAATGGAAAACTAAATTCGTTTGATATTTGTTTTCGAAAGAATATTACTATTCTCAAACATTTAAGCGATTTTATAAGGTAACTAGCTGTGCCCCCGGCTCCGCCCGCGTGGAATTCGGTCTGTGTCAGTAAGCGGCTAATTTCTAATCCTAATTTCTCTCCCTCTCCCCTGGAGGCGGAACTTGAAGTAAAGTTGACAGATGGATTGCTAGAGGACTGTAGTCCAGATAAAATATTTTACAATTAGGTACCACTAAATAAAACTACACTCCAAAGTCAATAGTTTTTTCGCCCTTATTCAAATTTTACACGTGACTTAAACGACAGAGTAGTAGGTGTATATCGGACGATACAGTACCTAAGCCGTAAAGGGGCCCACTGATTAACAGTCCGCCAGACGGTATCGGCCTGTCAGTTGTTCGGAACTGTCAAAATTTTGTTCTAACTGACAGGCCGATACCGTCCGGCGGACTGTTAATCAGTGGGCCCCTTAAGGTATACGCGCGCGAGCGAAAGCGAAGCGGCCTGCCTGGCTAGACCGCCACTCACCGTGGTCTTCATCAGACTCCTGAGGAAGACCACTTGCCCCTTGTAACCTCAATGCGTTGCGAGACTTTCGGGAATGATTCGATTTTTTTCGGGAATGCATGGTAATGCGTATAAAATGCGAGTTCCAAATCGTTTGACTCCGCAAACGACCAGTGCCGGATTAAGATATTTTGATGCCCTAAGCATTTCTAGACCATGGTGCCCCCTCTCCCTAGGGTCATCAAGATTAAATTGAATTTTTTTTTGGTTAATTGAATGACGTTCATTGCCGCATTACAGCTGAGAATGGAAATTAATCACATTATTTTATCACGACAATTGACAGTGCCGCAGCAGTAACGTTGCAACAGAGTACCTAATGCTGCTGCAGTCGCCACCCGAATGTCTTATCTTATCTTATTGTTTTCGGGGGCCCTTGCGGATACACTTCGACCCATAGGGATCTTTTGTGCAGTTACCCCCTAGAAGAGATCCGTCAACTACTCAAGAGCTTTTCCCACCATATCCATGTGTCGGATGATGGAGCTCATGGGTAGCGTTTTAAAGTCCTTTGGTTCCAGGTATCCTGCTCCAAAGTCCTTCATTCTTTGTCTGGCGAGGGCGTGACATTCACACATTAAGTGTCTTACTGTCTCTTCCTCTTCGCCACACATACGACAATCGGTGTTGTCAGAGTGTCCCATCTTGGCCAGAAATCCTTTGACCCCGTAATGGCCAGTAAACACCCCCGTTATGATTTGGAGCTGTCTTTTGCTAAGTTTCCAAAGCTTTTTGCTCCAGCCGGAGTCTATTCCTTGCATAAAGAGCTTTGCATGCTTTAGACCCGTCAGACTATCCCATTCTTCCTGGTGTTTGGTCTTGGTATGGTCTTTAATAGCCGTTGTGATGGTTCCCTGTGAGAGCCCCACGAATGGTTCCGGACCTATAAGGTTACTTACAGATCCGGCTCTGGCGAGTTCATCTGCATTTTCATTGCCTATGAATCCCTCGTGCCCTGGGATCCATACCAGTTGCACTCTGTTTTGCCTTCCAAGCTGGTTCAGGGCTTGGACGCCATTATATACCAGTCTAGAGTCCACTCTGGGAGCTTCGAGCGCTTTGAGAGCGGCCTGACTGTCGCTGAGTATATAGATATTCTTCCCTTGGGTTCGCCTAACTATATTCTCATGCACACAGGCAATTATAGCGAATGTCTCGGCTTGGAAGACAGTGGCGTAATTGCCCATGCTTATACTACTACTAAAGTCATTTGCATAAATGCCTGCCCCCGTACCAGATTCTGTCTTAGACCCATCTGTGTACCATATGATGTCGTTTTCATCAGAGATTGGTGCTTCAAGACCTTCGGTCCACTCAGCCCTTGTTGGAATTTTAACGTTAAAATTCTTATGGAACACAAACTTGGGTTGCATCTTATCGCAGCCCATGTTCGTAATCCTTTTCATGAAATTGTCACATTCCATGTTTGTGTGTTTGGTCTTTGGCTTGCTATCGCTCCAGAGGCCTGTTAGGGTCAACCTGTGTAGCGATTTCCGGGCCTCAGATTGTATCACTAGGTGTAGCGGCGAGAGGTCTAGCAGTACCTCCATCGCCGCTGTTGGCGTCGTTCTAAACGCGCCAGTAATAGCCATGCATGCCGTTCTTTGTATTTTCATAAGGGCATCCCTGCATGTGCTCTTTAGTGTCCTTGGCCACCATGCCAGGCATCCGTACAAGATGATTGGTCTTACCATCATGGTATAGATCCATCTTAGTACCTTTGGGTTTAGACCCCACGTTTTGCCATAAGCCGATCTACACATTCCAAACACTCTAAGTGCCTTGGTGGTTGTTAGTTCGACATGCTTTCTCCAGTTCAGCTCTTTATCTAGTGTAACGCCTAGATATTTCACCTCATTGGACATTTCCAGTACCCTTCCATAAAGCTTCAGCTGCTTCATGCCATTAAGGGTCTTTTTCCTGGTAAACGGTATTACCACTGTTTTGCCTGGGTTTATGGAGAGTTGATGACAGTTGCACCATCTCTCCACTTGCTTCAGTGCTTTATTCATGATTTCCGATACTGTTCCCGGGAATTTCCCGTTTACAAGAATCACTAAATCATCTGCGTACCCTACCGTATGTATTGGGCCTTTGTTTAGTTCTTCCAACAGTGAGTTAACTACCAGACTCCAGAGAGTTGGTGAGAGAACCCCACCCTGTGGACAACCCTTCGTGGCCGTAGCTAATATTTCATCATAGCCACCCGAATGTCACCTTAACATATCTTAGAATATTATTAAAAACGCGAGCGAAGCGAGCGCGAAAATTTTTCGATATATAAACGCAATTTGATAGACAGAGTTGTACATTTTTACTTTTAGTATGGAAATCAGTCACATCATTTTATCACGAAAATTGACAATGCTACAGCAGTAACGTTGTAACAGAGTAATGCTGCTGCAGTCGCCATATCTTAGAAATAGATTGTAAACGCGAACGAAGCAAGCGCGAATTTTTTTCGATATAAATAGGCACTTTGTTAGACAGTTGTACATTTTTACTTTTAGTATGGAAATCAGTCACATAATTTTATCACGAAAATTGACAGTGCTGCAGCAGTAACGTTGCAACAGAGTAATGCTGCTGCAGTCGCCATATCTTAGAAAGTTATTGAAAACGCGAGCGAAGCGAGCGCGAACATTTTTGGATATATTATTAATTTATTAAATCAACATAATTATGATTATATTTATTTATAAGGTAGATACAAACTTTAAAAATAAAATAAACTAACTTATCTATAAAATAAAACTAAATTAAAATTAAAAACTAATACTAAATAAAATAAAATAAAATAAAATTAAAATACGTCTAAGAAATTGGCCCCTTTGGCATGGTGCCGAGGACGCTGGCAGCATTTCCCCGCTGTATTGCGAAGCTAACACGTTGAGCGAGAAAGCTGCCAGCTCTTCGGTCACCAGTGAAATCGATAAGCCTTTTTGAAAGGTCTTTAAAAAGTTGTAGGGCATTAGGACCCCACGGGCCAAGGTTCTCAACCCCAAATGGCATAAAAATATACTCGGGGCCGAGACCCCTGTACTTATGGAATTTGAGCTAATAATTATTCAATTATTTTTGTTGATATCCGTGTCTTCTAAACTAAAAGTTAATTTGGCAAAATCTTTCCTCGGTGGCTTATACATGTCACAACGTATTAAATTCAGCGCCATCTGTTAGTTTACCAGGGTACTCAATATTGGTAGCACATATTTGAAAAAAGTTTGCCCCTCCTTCCTAAGTAGCGCCATAAGATTCAGGGGCAAACTTAAGTCAATCGAGTGTTGTGGCTTCCCCCTCCTTTTAGGGGTTGAATTTTTATAGCCTATACCCTGGCCGGGGATTTATTCGACAGATTAGTAAAGTTTTCATCAAAATCCGTTCAGCCGTTTTCACGTGATGCGCGTTCAAATAAACAGACAAACAGATAAACAGATAAACAGACAAACAGACAAAAATTCTAAAAACTTTTGGAACGTGTTCTGTTATCGATTCTAAGTATCCTCAGCCAACTTTTTTTCAAATATCTTCCATGTACAGACTTTCGACCGTCTTCAGCTTTATTATATGTATAGATTTGAAGTGTTGTAATGTCCAGAATTATCAAT
The DNA here is from genome assembly GCF_910591565.1 of Cydia splendana. Classification (NCBI taxonomy): domain Eukaryota; kingdom Metazoa; phylum Arthropoda; class Insecta; order Lepidoptera; family Tortricidae; genus Cydia; species Cydia splendana. Next base: position 11,774,201 of record NC_085982.1, on the reverse strand, counting down.
ATAGCTCAGTTGCGTAGCCAACATGCCAATCGTTTACGCTCCGTAGCGTACGAAACGCAACTGTCACTCTCGTACTAATATGGAAGAGTGATAGAGAGACAAAGTGTTTTGTTGTCGTAGCGCAAGCAATTGTCACCTTGGCTAGCCACCCAGGGATTCGGCAATAAGTTGTTCACGTGCGATAGAGATAAGAACAGGCCCGCCCCGTACATTGACCCGACAATGTACGATATTCTTCGCGCTTACCGTCTTTACTTTAACCCTTTGAACTCTTCACGTAATAAACAAAAACGTCACTCACACGCCAAGGTCACAATCCCAAGCGAGCTAATGTAAACCTTATTTAAAATAAATAAATATTAGGGAACATCTTACACAGATCAACCTAGCCCCAAAGGTGTTCTGCCTTTTCGCAGAACTATTTTTGGCGGAATTTCATTTGCCAACCAACATTTCGCCGACGTTTCACTTTGACAACTAACGATTAGCACATTTTTGTATGGCAACGTTTCAATTGGTAGAATTATTGTAAAGCAGATTTTTTTTTTTTTTTTTTTTTTATTATAGGACATTCTTACACAGATTGACCAAGTCCCCCAGTAAGCTCAAGAAGGCTTGTGTTGAGGGTACTCAGACAACGATATATATATAATATATAAATACTTAAATACATAGAAAACAACCATGACTCAGGAACAAATATCTGTGTCATCACACAAATAAATGCCCTTACTGGGATTCGAACCCAGGACCATCGGCTTCACAGGCAGGGTCACTACCCACTAGGCCAGACCGGTCGTCAAGAAGATTATTATAACGCCTCTAAACTTTTGGGAGACTTATCATTTGTCAAATCTTTCACTTGGTCGAACAACTCTTGGACGAATAACGTTTCGTTGGAGGTACAGTTCGCTTTTCATACATTAGGCAAGTTACAAATAAGAAAAAGGTACATACCAAACAATCAAAAATGGCCGAGTTGTTGTACTTTTTACAATGTATATTTTAATATTTGAAGCCAGTGGCAGCGAGCGAGCGAAGCGAGCGAGCAAGACCTTCCTGGGCAGAGCCGACTTGGATATGTTCAGGTTAGAAGACTAAGGCGGAAGCTTTGCTCCCGCCTTAGTCTTCAAGGTTATTTTTTTTTCAACGACCCAAAAAACGTAATTACACAGCAACTTTCGGGTCAAATATCTCGGCCATTTTTGATTTTAGAGGAAAGTTTATTAAGAAAAAAGTGATTATTTCAACAAAATCATGTAAATTATTCTAAGTGTTTTGAAACCCCTATGTTTTTCTCATTTTCTCAAAAAAAAAAAATTAAAGTCTCAGAAACGGCCCCTCTTTGGTACAGTACAGTCTGACCAAATAAAACAATTGGTAAACAATAAACAACTAAGTGTATATTATGCCAACAGTAGTAAGCTAATTACTGTTTCTGCGGCACCCCCGCGCCTACCTGCGGCGCAGATTTTTTTTGATATTTTTTGCTCTATCCTTAATGGATATATGTTTACAGCTTCTGCGGCGGTCATTGTTTGTGTGGAGTGGATTTTTAGTATTGCCATAAACTAAAGCCACATTTCGTGTGCCCGTCCATTTTTTTTTTTGGTTTTGACAAGCGTGTGACTCCATGTTTTTTTGAGGTAGAATAGTTTATTAGGGGTTGCTTACGTATTTCTTTAAAACGATTTATTTTATTAAGGTTAAAGTTTTTGCCATTTATTGTAGCCTCCCACGCTGTAATAATTACATCTTTTGGAATGCAATAATATTATAAATTTATGCGACATGCGGGCCGTGAGAAGTATTTTTAGAAAACCCATAAAATATCATTCATTATTACGAAATGTCATGGTCCCCGAATTTTATTGTGTATTCAATTATAGAGCATTTCATAAAACTGATCAGGTACAAACACGTTGCAACCCACAGGTGTCTATTTTATTTAATAGGGGTTTTGCCTTAGATAACCAATAAAATATCATTAATTATTACGAAATGTCATGGCCCCGTATTTTATTGTGTATTAAATTATAGAGCATTTTAAAAAACTGATCGGCTACAAACACGTCGCAACGTGTCGTATCATACAACGCACAGGTGTTTGGGTTATTTAATAGGTTTTTGTCTTATCCGCCATATGTATGCATGTGTGTGTGTTGTACAATAAAAGGAGAGCTCAAATCGATGGGACCGCCATTCGTTCAAACGTGTTTGTCTTAAAACAGTGTCAAGTGCTAAAAGTATACTTCAAGTAGTTTAAAGTATCGCAATACAGTACTCTTCGTCATTAGTGTTTATTTTGCAAATCAGTATACAACTTGCAGCGAATTAAAATGGAGGTAAGCTCAACATTATTTGACTGTTTATACACAAATATTATCTACCTGTTTCCATTTATATCAAGCGTCTCACAAATGTTTTCTTTTGTTTTAGATTTCAAACGAGAATTCTCTTGAGTGCACATTCAAAAATTATTATTATGGCAATGTGAGCGACAATGAAACTGAAGTTTCAAAACCACTTAAAATCCGTACCCAAAAACGAACCAACAATATTGATGTATTTTTCGAAAAGCCTACGAAGAAACAAGCTGCAGAGTATTCGTCTACTGTTGCCCAGTTGACAAATGGAGGTACAAATTATATATCTTCTCGCGTAGATGACGTTTCAAAGGCCACTCATCTCATAAAAATTGATGTCTATGACATGAAAAAATTGCGAGGTGTTCCAAGCGATCAGCACTGGAAATTCGCGAATACTAGAATCAAATACTACACGCAGACTGAAGAAGATGACTATTATTCCAATACACAAGAATTAATTTACAATATTACTAAACATATTGCAACTAAAAACAACTGTAAAAAATATTTCATCGAAGCAAAGCCATAAATCATCCCTTACGCCGCCCACACGTAGAAATCCCCCACCAACGAACAAACGATTTTTGGGCCTATATATAGATAGACAACGCAAAGCAAAACCATACCGTATCCCTTTTGACACCCCTAGAAGCGAAACAACGAGCACAAAATGGACCTACAAGATTCGCAATACGACGATGAGCTCTATGAACGCTGTGAAGATGTTTCAGAGCTCAATAAGTCAGTTTTTGATAATGAACTCTACGAACGTTGTTTGGAAGCCGAGAAACAACATCAAAATATGTGAGTATAAATATTTTAAACATGTTTCAACTAGTTTTACTTTAATTACTGCTTAGTAGTGGGGGAGATATGAAACCAATATAAATGAAATCCTAAACGATCTGTGTCATTTGATAAACCTTCACCATCACAATGGAGTTTACTAGCGAAGACATTAAAATGTTCAGCAAATCAGTGCTACTGAAAAGTTTTCATAAATATTTAAGATTGTGGTTTATCAGTGGAAAACTTGATCCGAGTATAGCTCACGATTATGATTTTAAGCCCTATATCACCCCCTGTAGTGGACATGTAACTGTTAAGCGATCGTCGATTTCATCTTATGATGAGATAGATGGTGTATTAACCATGGAAGCCTATTGTTCTCTTTGCCGGTCAAATTTAATGTCAGGTATTATGGTACAAATGACTTTCGTACTGTATTTATTTAGCCCATTCTCGTATATAAGTATTTTAATCAATTATTTTTTTATTATTTTAGATGCGTAACACGTGGAATAAAAAGAAAACGTGAGTCACAGGAACCTATTCCAGCATATGATTTAACAAGCCAGCATCCAGCAGCCGCCATGGAGCCACAACCATCAACTTCTCGAACAGCTGAGGCAACATCTACTCCTGTCGTTGTTGATACTGTCGAATGTAAAACTTGCAATCGGAACGTTTCAAGGAGGTACTACGCCCAGCATGTAAGAAGTAATGTACACAAAAATAATAGTTTAAAATTTCATCATTCTTATCCAAATGTAGATCTTATTGAAACTGCATTTGGAAATAGATTATTGACTTATAGAATATCATCAAATGTGAATAAAGGTAACCTTGAATTTGAGACGCCGGAACTTTTTTTTGAGAGTATTAAAACGCCTTTAAATAATTTAATAGATGATGCCCTTCAACAATTAACAATATTCAAGGTTAGCTTTATTTTACACGCAGAATTTATACAAGAAACTAAAGGAATCAACAATTTTTTTGATTTTAATATTTTAAGTTGGACAATCTGTAAAGGTGACAACAGGGAAGAATTTTTTGAAAGTTTAAAAATGTCACTCATAAATAAAATTTCAAACTTTGAAAAGAAAGACAGCGGATGGAGCCTTAAAAATATACAATACATAGACATGAACATCAATCAATTCAATCCATTGCGTGGTTCTTCGTATATCGATTTACCACATGATATTAAAACCAAAAAAGCTATAATCAACGTACAAAACAATGACCACGAGTGTTTGAAATGGGCGATTCTTTCAGCGTTGTACCCGGTTAGGAACAGTTCACAAAGAGTGTCGTCCTATATCACTCATCGTAACAAATTAAATTTTTCAAATATACCGTTTCCAGTTAAACTAACAGATGTTCATAAAGTTGAAAAATTAAATAATATAAGCATTAATGTTTTCGGATTACATTATAATGAAAATTCCAAATCACATGAAGTAAACGGCCCACTTTACTTTACCAAATGTCGTAAGTCAACACATATTAATTTACTTTACATATCTAATGGTAGCCAGGGGCATTACTGTTATATAAAAAATCTATCTCGATTAGTAAGCCGACAGATTTCTACAACCAATTATAGCTTTCACATTTGCGATGGGTGTTTATTAGCATTTTACTCGAATGAAGAACTAACGAATCATCAACAAAATGATTGTGCTCACGTTGTTGTCGAACTCCCAAATCATGATAAGAAGCACAAAGATTGGTTTGGCAAAGAAATTTCGAACCAACAGATATTTTTTGACAAATATCATCGTAAGCTTAAAGTACCGTTTGTTGTTTACGCAGATTTCGAGGCATTTTTAAAACCTATATCGTCTTGTGAACCTAAGCCTAGCACGTCGGAATCTTACACACAAAGTGATCCTAAGCCTAGCACATCGAAATCTAACACAAAAAGTGATCCTAAGCCTAGCACATCGAAATCTAACACAAAAAGTGATCCTAAGCCTAGCACATCGAAATCGTACACAAAAAGTGAACCTAAGCCTAAAAAAACGGAATCGTACACAAAAAATGTTCAACAACATGAAGTGTATAGTTTTGGATATTTTATAAAGTGTTCATTTGATGATAGTCTTTCACGCTATCGATCATATACAGGTTCAGATTGTGCTAAAGTATTCATGGAAACTCTTTACAATGATTTAACAAAATTAATAAAATTTATTCACTTTCGGAAACAACCCATTCGATTAAATCAGAGCGATTTAAACAAAATTGGAGCTAATAATAAGTGTTTTGTATGTGATAAAACGTTAGAATCTGAAAGCGTGTTCAGTTATGATTGGACTACGGGAAAATTCCATGGAGTGGCACATAAGGCTTGTAATAATAAATTCAAACCTCAATCGTTTGTACCAGTATTTTTTCATAATCTAAGTAATTACGATGCTCATTTTATTGTAAAAGCATTAAATTTCCGTGAAGGGAAAATCGAGGTTATACCTCAAAATAAAGAAAAATATATTTCCTTTAGCAAGGAACTTAAAATTGATGGAAAATTGTTATCACTTAGATTTGTTGATTCCTTTAGATTCATGTCGAGTAGTTTAGATAAATTAGCCCGAAACCTCCAGGAACACCAATTCCATGAATTAAGGAAACAATACCCTAGATATGAAGATTTTAAACTTCTGAAGCAAAAGGGTATATTTCCATACGAGTTTATGAAATCGAGTAAATCTCTTGAAGCGTTATCGTTGCCTGAAAAATCTGATTTTAACAGTGTCTTAACAGATAGCAGTATAACAGATGAGGATTATCAACATGCGCAAAACGTATGGACCCATTTCAATTGTAAAACGATGTTAGATTATTCTAACTTGTATTTAAAAACAGACGTTCTCTTATTAACCGATGTCTTTGAAAATTTTCGCTCAGTGTGTCTTGATACATACAGCTTAGATCCAGCTCATTATTTTACAGCTCCTGGTCTCAGTTGGGATGCTATGTTAAAAATGACTGGAATTCAACTTGAACTCTTTACAGATTTTGATAAAATTGCGTTTGTTAAAAAAGGGCTTCGAGGTGGTATATCACAGTGTAGTAATCGCTATGCTAAGTCAAATAATTACTATATGTCAGAGTTTGATCCAAATGAACCGTCATCTTATCTTATCTACCTCGATGCTAATAACTTGTATGGTTGGGCGATGTCACAACGTCTTCCTGTTGGTGAATTTGAATGGGTTGACCCAACTACGGACTTTAAACTTTCAAACGATGCTGATTATGGGTACATTTTAGAAGTCGATTTGGAATACCCAGATTCATTGCATGATTCTCACTCAGATCTACCATTTTGTGCTGAACATATAATAGATGAAAGTAAACAAAAAAAATTGATTCCAAATTTGAAAAACAAAATAAAATACGTTATACACTATAGGAATCTTATACAATGTTTAGACAACGGATTAATTTTAACAAAAGTCCATAGAATCTTAAAATTTAAACAAACTAACTGGCTCAAAAAGTATATTGATTTGAACACTACGTTAAGGATATCTGCAGTAACCGATTTCGAAAAAGACTTCTATAAATTAATGAATAATGCAGTTTTTGGAAAAACCATGGAAAATATTGAGAAAAGAGTGGATGTGTATTTACTATCACAGTGGAAAAGTCAAGATCACAAAAAAGGACTTGAAAGTTATATCGCTCGTCCTGAATTCCATAGTATTTCTATTTTTACCGAAAGCTTAGCTGCAGTACAGTTAAAAAAAACTAGACTAGTATACAACAAGCCTATATACTTAGGATTTTGTATATTAGACTTATCAAAAACATTAATGTATGACTTTCATTATGGATATATGCAACAAAAATTCAGGAATAATGTTAAGTTGTTATACACAGATACTGACAGTTTTATTTATCAAATTTTTACAGAAGATTTCTACTCTGATATAAAAAACGACTTGAAAAAACATTTCGATACATCTGACTATGCTCCCAATAATATATACGGTTTTCCATGTATAAACAAAAAAAAATTAGGATATTTCAAAGACGAAAATAAAGGTAAAATTTTAAAAGAATTTGTAGGTTTAAGATCTAAAATGTATGCGTTGAATATCGAGGAAAAAATAGTGGCTAAGGCTAAAGGTGTGAATAAATGTGTCACTACGAAATTTCAGTTGGAAGACTACAAAAATTGTCTAGATAAAAAGAAAAATTTATTAACAGTAATGTACAGATTTCGATCTATAAAACATGTAATTTTTACACAGAAAATCAATAAAATTTCGTTATCTTATTCTGACACGAAAAGATATCTTTGTCAAGAATCATTTGACACCTTAGCTTGGGGTCACTATAAGTTAAAGTAGTGAAATAAATATTAAGCTGAACGATCATAAAAGTTATTGGATCGATTGTGCATTTGTCATTTAATTGTAAAAGTAATATTAATTAAATTGGCTCTTGTTCGTTAGTTGGAGGGATGATAATGTATTTTTATTTTAAGTGTATTGTTTTAATTAATAATCTTTTTTAAATATAAGTTTTCTAATAAACGTATGTGTAATAATTATAGTAATTATTTATTGTTCATAAGGTGTGTCTAAAACAATAAGATGTAGATGTAATATAAAAGATGTAGTTTAGTATGATAGAAATTGTATATATTTTTTGTGACTTAAGTATCTTTTAACAATTGTTTAAATAATTAGAAATAAATATGCTAACAAAAAAAAAATGTTTTTGATTTACTTATAACGTAGTAAATAATTTCGAATAAATATGCATTTTTTGTGTATAAGAAGGAGTGCATATATACACATAATCTTATAATTGGATTTTATTTTCTTGACAGTGTTTAAAGGAGAAAGACCGTTTTCTATAATGTATCATTTTATCCATCCTTTTACAGCAATTATTGCTGGTCCAAGCGGTTGTGGGAAATCAAACTTTGTCACTAACTTTCTGAAAAATGTAGAAAAAATGTGTAATACGGAATTCAGTCAAGTTCTGTGGTGCTATGATGAAATGCAGCCGCTATATAATTTAAATGGAGTCGATTATATTCAAGGCATTCCCGATTTAAGTATGTTTGATGGAAAGCAACCTAAACTACTTATAATCGATGATTTAATGAGAGAATCAGATGGACGCATTGTTGATATTTTTACTAAAGGCAGCCACCATAGAAATTTAAGCGTTTTCTATATAACTCAAAATCTATTTCATCAGGGGAGAGGACAACGTGACATATCTTTGAACACAACATACATTGTTTATTTTAAAAACCCTAGAGACAAAACTCAAATACGGTATTTGTCACGACAAGTTTATCCCGAAAATACAAAATTTGTTGAAGAAGCCTACAAAGATGCAACTACGCCAGCACACGGATATCTGATGATTGATTTGAAACAAAGCACTGATGATATATGCCGTTTTAAAACTAAGTTATTTCCATTTGACAAATGTTGTACAGTATATATTCCGAAAAAAGGGTTTAAATATGTCAGTAATCATTCTGTTCTTGTCAGTTCTAAATGATGTCTGATAGAGTAACCACACATCAACATTTACTTAAAGCTCTACATACGTTAAAACCAAAGTATCGTAAAGCTTTACTTAAAGCATGTGATGAAGATGAAATAAATATTATATGTGAGTGCATTTACAACGTTTTAAGGGGAAAAGTTCCATTAGACAGTACAGAAAAGACCAAGTTACATAAACATAAAAATATATTACGGAAATTAGTTTCTAAGGGTAAACAAAAATTAAGAAAGACTATTATAATTCAAAAGGGTGGTGCGTTTTTACCAATTATACTAGGCGCTGTTTTAAGTAGTTTATTGAGCTCATTAACGTAATTAAAATGGAGAACACGAAGAAAATGATTCTAGTAGAACCAGATTTCATTGAGAAGCTTAAACATGATGACAATGCACCTTTGAATTCCTTATCACGTTTAGATGCAGACATGCAAAAAATATTGAAAAGTAAAATGGGAGATCGTGAAAAATGGGCATTATATTCTCAAGCACTGCAACGTTTTTTGCATTTTACAGAAACAGATCGAAAACCGTTCAAGCTACCAATTATTGTTGATGATATAAAAAAAGTTCATGAAGACTTTGATAAGTATATCGATAAATCTATGGTTAAAAGAGATGAAACTGATTATAATGTGACATTACCAACTCCAAATCCACACGAATATGACGCTGCTAGTACTCCTTCAACTCACACTTACCCTGAACAGTTTACTCCATCACATATCATAAATTTAATTCCAAAAAGTTACCAAAAAAAAGGTTACTCCCTGCTTGATTCTATTTTAAAAAATAAACCGAAGATTTGGTGGAAAGAAGGAGGTGAAATCGTAGTGAATAATCAAGTAATTCCAGAAAGTAATATCACTGATTTGATAAGTGACGTTGTGAGACCCCTCAAACGAAAAACAAAACCCACTGGCTGGAAAGAATTTGCTTCAGTTTTAAATGATATTGGAGTTCCTACATCTTGCATAGGCAATCAATCTAATCTAGAATATATAAATAGTCTGCAGTTTAACAAGGTTCAAGATTCGCCAATATATAAAAACACCAGATCAACATCGACTCAAGTAAAAGAAGCCTCTACGCCAATTTCACACAAAACTCCTGAAGCATCAAAAAAGAAAATCAATTGGGAGAGATGGACCCCTTATTAGATATCAATAGGATTTACTATGATGTTTCTAATCCAGCTGGCTACAGCAGTATTGATAAATTAGCTAAAGCAATGCATGGTCGAATGAACAAAGATGAGGTAAAAAACTGGTTACGGTCTCAGGAAACCTATACGTTACATAAACCAGTTCAAAGACGTTTTACACGAAACAGATACATTCTTTCTAATTATAATGAACTTTGGCAAGTCGATTTAAGTGATATGCGTACATATAGTAAATATAATGATGGATTTAAATACATAATTTGTGTTATTGATGTCTTTAGTAAGTATGCTTTTGCTAGATCCATGAAAAAGAAGGATTCAGAAACAGTTAAGCAATGTTTTGATGATATATTTACCGAAGCTAGAGCAACTCCGCGTCACATTCAATCTGATAAAGGGACTGAATTCGTTTCCAAAGAAGTAAGGAACTATTTTAAGAGTAAAAATATAAACTACTATACAACAAATAATCCTGACATTAAGGCAAGTATTGTAGAACGATTTCAAAGAACATTAAAAATGAAAATGTGGCGCTATTTTACACACAAAAATACTTATAAATACATTGATATTTTACAAGATCTCCTTTATTCATATAATCATAGTTATCATTCTAGTATTAAAATGCGTCCAATAGATGTTAATTTTAACAACATTATGACTGTATGGACTCATTTATACGACACACCAAGAAATATATCAAAAAATAATTATACTTGTAATTTCAATGTCGGTGATCATGTCAGAATAACTAAATATAAACACATATTTCAAAAAGGTTACGAAACCAATTGGAGCGATGAAATCTTTGTTATCGAATCAATAATAAAAAGATTCCCTCATTTTGTTTATACCTTAAAGGACCTACAAGGTGAACCAATCACAGGCACTTTCTATTCTAAAGAACTACAAAAAGTTACTTATAACCCCACCATGACATGTAAAATAGATAAAATAATACGTTCAAGACGAGTTGGTAACAGAAAGGAGGTGCTTGTGAAGTGGAAAGGTTATCCAAATAAATTCAATAGTTGGATATCTGCGTCGAGTTTAGAAGAAATATGAGTGATGATAGTTTTTATTTAACTTTGTTGAGCAACAGCTCAATGCAGTATTATCCCGAAAATACAACAGCAAACTTTCTCACCAAACTCCCAAAGACAATAAAATTAGAAGGAGAATGGGTTGTCGGATTAGTGGAGTTTCATTACCCGTGTTCCTTGTACAACGTTCAGGAACATGAAAACGTACTGTATGTAAAAAAGCACGTATTATTACAAAATGAAAAATCACCTGTTACCGTTGAATATAAGTCTCATATACCGGCAACAACATATGACGACATAGATCACTTTTTATCTGCCTTTAATGAAAACTCATTATTGAAGAACAAGGTTAAATTTAGTTATGACCGAATATCGAAAGTTATCAAGGTGACTTCTTCGCACAAAGAAATTGTTTCCGTACATGCAACGCCAATACTAAACCTTCAGCTAGGTTTCAAACCTAATACGAACCTTATACAATGTCAACTAGGAAAATTTCCTGCTAATTTATATTTAGGCCTACCATCACAATTATTTATATATTCAGACATTGTTCAACCTCAGGTAGTGGGGGATGTTATGACATCGTTAGTAAGAATAATACCGCTTGATCCGACAAAATACATTTATGGAGCATATAAAATGCATAGCTTCTCTCCTGCACATTACATACCTGTTATGCGTAGAGAGTTTGATACAATTGAAATTGATATAAGAATGCATACGGGTGGAAAGGTTCCATTCCAGTTTGGAACCTCATGCGTGAAACTACATTTTCAACGGATAAAATGAATCATAACCGTGAAAATATTCGCTGTCCATATGAACATTATTATTCTCATCAAGCTGGTTCAGGGGTAGGCATTGTATAAAAGGTGTTCCTCACCAACGAGGACATGGCATAGGAAGTTTTTTGGGGGGACTGTTTAGGTCAGTATTTCCTCTGTTATCCAGCGGTTTTAGAACGGTTGGAAAAGAAGCACTAAATGCCGGTGTTGGCATCTTGTCCGACATGATGAATTCACACCCTATTGATGAATCATTAAAGTCTCGTTTTAAGACTGTAAGCAGTAATTTAAAAAGAAAAGCTGATGAAAAAATTGATTCTTTGATGTCAGGGTCCGGGTATAAAATACAACGAAAGAGACAGGAGCGCACCATTACATCAAAAGCAGTGCGACAGAGAGGTACAAAGAAAAATAAAAAATATATAAACGATATTTTTTCTAACTAAAACATGTCATTTTTACATAATCATTCATGCGAATGCGCTAAGTCCGAGTTAGATTTGTTTGCCCTTCCATCAACGCAGACAAGTATAGAAAATGGGCAGTGGATACACTATAAACCTATTTCTTCTCTTAGTGATGATGGTCCTATTGAATTTCAAGTACCAGGATCAGGTGATGACTATATTGACCTGTCTCACACTTTACTGCATATCAAAGCCAAGATATTGAATCAAGATGGTTCTAACATTAAATCGGCAGAAACGCATGTTGCTCCAGTTAATAATTGGTTACATTCACTTTTCAACCAGTTGGATATTTATTTAAATCAAAAACTAGTATCACCGCCTAATAATACATACGCATACCGTGCATATATGGAAACTCTATTAAATTATGGACCGGCAGCAAAACAGTCTCATCTTACATGTGGGTTATGGTACGAAGACACTTCGGGTCATATGAATGCAACTGATGCGACTAATAAAGGTTGGACCAAGAGAGAAACATTTATCGAAAACAGTAAGGAAGTTGAAATGATAGGACACCTACACGGTGATATTTTCAATCAAGAAAAGTTTTTAATAAATGGTGTTGAAGTTCGTGTTAAATTAGTACGATCCAAGGAGTCGTTTAATCTTATGTGTAGTCAAGATAAAAAACTTAAAGTACTTATAATGGATGCAAGTTTAATAATTAGAAGAACAAAAATTAACCCGAGCGTTTTACTTGCACATCAAAAGGTTTTAGCTTCAACGACTGCAAAGTATCCCATCACAAGAGCGGAAGTTAAAGTACTTACAATACCATCAGGTGTGCAAGGGAAATCACTTGATAATATTTTCCTCGGTCAAGTGCCAAAAAGGTGTATTGTGGGTTTTGTTGATAATACGGCATTTAATGGTAGTTTAAAAAGTAATCCTTTTAATTTCCACCACCACGATATGAACTTATTTAGTTTGTACGTTGATGGTCATCAAGTTCCTTCAAAAACATTACAACCATCTTTCAGCAACGGTTTAATGGTTTCAACATATCACACCTTGTTTTCTGGAACGGGTATTCATTTTCTTAATGAAGGGAACTCAATAAGTCGAGAAGACTATGGAAATGGTTATTGTTTGATGTGTTTCGATTTAACACCTGATTTATCAGCAAGTTCTACTTCTCACTGGAATCTTGTTAGACATGGTAGTGTACGGTTAGAAGTTCGATTTGAAAATGCTCTTAGCACAACTGTTAATTGCATTGTTTATGCAGAGTTTGATAATATCATCGAAATAAACAAACATCGAGATGTGACTGTAGATTTTAATAGTTAGATTATATAATATATTAGTGTATATAATAATAGATATATGAAGCACTGTGTCATTAGTTTTTGAACCTTGGTAACGAATTCATCTGTGAATTCAATAAGTAATTTGTAATGGATACCAAGGAATTACAATTATGTATGAAAAAAATCTGTCCCACGATTGAGTCGCATGTTTATCCAGCTAACAGAATACCGGTTTTCATGGACCTTCCGGTTTATATCATAAGCAATTTAGACCCAGATTTTAAACCGGGATCACACTGGGTAGCAATTCATATTGATATGCATGGCAATGGTGAATATTTTGATTCTTTTGGTAGAAAGCCTTCTGGTTATCATAAGTTGTTTTTAAAAAGAAATTCAAAGAAATGGTTTTATAACAATGTATCTATTCAAAATAATTTCACGTCAGTTTGTGGCGAATACTGTTTAGTTTATATATATTTTAAATTTAATGGTAAAACGATGTTTGATTTTTTAAGCTTATTTATAAATAATACCATGTATAATGATTGGGTTGTGAAAAATATGTATAGATCTATTTTTTTGTGTAATAAATAAATATTTTATCAGACAATGTCTTTACTTTCTTTCCTTATTTCTTATTGCAAGTACACAGAAAGGGAATTATACCAGTAAAATACAGGAGAAGTATTAACAAATTTATTAGCTATAACTAATTACACACAAGTCTTTCCTACATTTACACACAATCGTTTCACATAAAAACACATATAAAGACGGTCTTAATTTTAAAACATCTAGCATCTTAATGCATATCACACCATTTTCCCCCACTCCAATCTCCACTCATCGTATTGTGGCACAGGCGACGAACATGTTGTAGCACAGGTGGCGAACGCGTCATAGCATAATGGTTCATATGCATCTTCGCTGATAGATATTGCCGTGTTGTCCATTTCTATGTCTTCCTCTTCATCTTCCCACGTTATCAAAAGAGGGTTTTCAGCATAACTGACGTATAAAGGCGGTGACGCAGGAGAATATCCTTTAGAGCTTTGATTTTGCATCTCAATGTCTTCACAAATTTTAATTAAATCTTCGTCGTATTGCGAATCTTGTAGGTCCATTTTGTGCTCGTTGTTTCGCTTCTAGGGGTGTCAAAAGGGATACGGTATGGTTTTGCTTTGCGTTGTCTATCTATATATAGGCCCAAAAATCGTTTGTTCGTTGGTGGGGGATTTCTACGTGTGGGCGGCGTAAGGGATGATTTATGGCTTTGCTTCGATGAAATATTTTTTACAGTTGTTTTTAGTTGCAATATGTTTAGTAATATTGTAAATTAATTCTTGTGTATTGGAATAATAGTCATCTTCTTCAGTCTGCGTGTAGTATTTGATTCTAGTATTCGCGAATTTCCAGTGCTGATCGCTTGGAACACCTCGCAATTTTTTCATGTCATAGACATCAATTTTTATGAGATGAGTGGCCTTTGAAACGTCATCTACGCGAGAAGATATATAATTTGTACCTCCATTTGTCAACTGGGCAACAGTAGACGAATACTCTGCAGCTTGTTTCTTCGTAGGCTTTTCGAAAAATACATCAATATTGTTGGTTCGTTTTTGGGTACGGATTTTAAGTGGTTTTGAAACTTCAGTTTCATTGTCGCTCACATTGCCATAATAATAATTTTTGAATGTGCACTCAAGAGAATTCTCGTTTGAAATCTAAAACAAAAGAAAACATTTGTGAGACGCTTGATATAAATGGAAACAGGTAGATAATATTTGTGTATAAACAGTCAAATAATGTTGAGCTTACCTCCATTTTAATTCGCTGCAAGTTGTATACTGATTTGCAAAATAAACACTAATGACGAAGAGTACTGTATTGCGATACTTTAAACTACTTGAAGTATACTTTTAGCACTTGACACTGTTTTAAGACAAACACGTTTGAACGAATGGCGGTCCCATCGATTTGAGCTCTCCTTTTATTGTACAACACACACACATGCATACATATGGCGGATAAGACAAAAACCTATTAAATAACCCAAACACCTGTGCGTTGTATGATACGACACGTTGCGACGTGTTTGTAGCCGATCAGTTTTTTAAAATGCTCTATAATTTAATACACAATAAAATACGGGGCCATGACATTTCGTAATAATTAATGATATTTTATTGGTTATCTAAGGCAAAACCCCTATTAAATAAAATAGACACCTGTGGGTTGCAACGTGTTTGTACCTGATCAGTTTTATGAAATGCTCTATAATTGAATACACAATAAAATTCGGGGACCATGACATTTCGTAATAATGAATGATATTTTATGGGTTTTCTAAAAATACTTCTCACGGCCCGCATGTCGCATAAATTTATAATATTATTGCATTCCAAAAGATGTAATTATTACAGCGTGGGAGGCTACAATAAATGGCAAAAACTTTAACCTTAATAAAATAAATCGTTTTAAAGAAATACGTAAGCAACCCCTAATAAACTATTCTACCTCAAAAAAACATGGAGTCACACGCTTGTCAAAACCAAAAAAAAAAATGGACGGGCACACGAAATGTGGCTTTAGTTTATGGCAATACTAAAAATCCACTCCACACAAACAATGACCGCCGCAGAAGCTGTAAACATATATCCATTAAGGATAGAGCAAAAAATATCAAAAAAAATCTGCGCCGCAGGTAGGCGCGGGGGTGCCGCAGAAACAGTAATTAGCTTACTACTGCCAACTAAAACATTCTACGACATGAAAGTTGGCATTTTGAAAATTGGCATTATAAAACACCGACCAAACGTTTAGTTGGTAAGTGTGCGGTTGGCAAATGAAAAAAAAAGATTTGAAAAGTTCGGAAATGAAAATTCGGCGAAATAAAAATCCGCCAAACGTGAGTTGGGAAGTGATAATCGGCCATACCATTTTCGGCGATAAATAAGAGAACCAGCCCCAAACTATAAGCAAAGCTTGTACTATGGGTGCTAGGCGACGATATACATACGTATATAAATAAATACATACTTATACACATAGATTACAACCATTACTCAGGAACAAATATATGTGTTATCACACAAATAAATGCCGTTACCGGGATTCGAAACCAGGACCATCGGCTTCGCAGGCAGGGTCACTACCCACAAGGCCAGACCGTTCGTCGAAAGTGTGAAGGTTCATTTGACAGGCGTACATCAGAACCCCTAGTGTAAATATCATTCGATAGCGTTACGTGACGTATGCGTTTGCGTTAAGTGTCATTTTGTATGGGATTTTGAGTTTCCAAAACCTCCCGCTTGGCGCGCTGTTCAAAATCCCATACAAAAATAGACAACGCAAATGCGAACGCTCGTCACGCTATTGAATGAAATTGACACAAGGGGTTTAGAACACTTATGTGTTCATGGCGCTGTGAGTATGACTAGTTACGACGCCTTTAGGCGTTCTTGGCGTTCAAAAGGTTAAACGTAATATTATAAATAAATAAATATATATTACAGGACAATTTTACACAGATCAATCTAGTCCCACGGTAAGCTCAATAAGGCTTGTTTTGTGGGCACTAAATGAACGACTAATATATAATTAATATAATTATATATAAATGTCGGGGCGTGACTCCAGAAGGACGTATTGCAGCGTGACAGTTCATAGTTTTAGACGCCTGTATACAATTGATTAGCAATGTTTGGCTACTAGCAATGTTTGCTGTTCGGAAGTTGTAACAAAATTCATAACGTAGAGAGTAACGCCATCTATTGGCGTGTTATTGAACTAAGATGTCAGGTAGAAGGCTTTGGAACGTCAAGAGGTTTCTCTTGGGTGAACGTAGGCACGAGTTGGCATTTTTGTCGTTATGTTGGTAGACTGGTCAAGCAGGTTGACCAACTTGACGTTGAGGCGGGAGGACTGGAGCAGCGAGGCTCCGCCGCTGGTGTGTCTTCTTGATCGGACCGCGCTAGAGATCGGACGTACTCGTTAGCCAACCTCGTGCCTAACTCGCCACGTTCCTGAAGGCTTATACCTGAAGGATTATTCTGAAAGCTGATAGAATCCAACGTTCCTTATCCATTTAGCTAAGTGTTTTATTCCAAGTGTTATTTTGATTCTTACGTGTGATTAGAAGCTTACCTTTGTAAAATAAAGAGAATAAGTGTTGTTTTGAAAAGATGTGTCCCGCCTAGTTTGTTGCCGGTCCCAAATAGGGCAAAATCTTCTCGGGTCAGAGGTGTACGGTTGGAGCCGGCCTAGCTTGACTTGAATAAAGACTTGAACGATTCTATGTGGCCTTTTATTTGAGTGCATCCCAATAGCGACTAGATATTTTATCATTTAGTACTGAAATAAAGTAGGCACTAGTATGGTTAACGAGTTCGAATGTTTATTTCATGTACTAGTAGCATACTAATTTAGCTGTGAAGTAATACATTGAGGTACTATGCCCACTGCCGTCGCCCGTGCCTCCGTCATACTTATAAAACATCCATAACTCGGTAATATTTGTGATAAACACATAAATAAATGCTCTTACCAGGATTCGAACCCGGGACCTCCGCTTCGTAGGCAGGATTACCGACTAGGCTAGGAGGCCGTCAAATATTAGAATGATATTATTGTTGAGCATTATTAGTAATGATAGATGTAAACTATTTTGTAATATAAGAGAGTAGAGACTGCACGATCCCACAGTCAAACCGTGTAAACTGTTTTGTGGGACACTGTACTTGTATAAGCTGTATATTTTTATGTTAATAAATAAATAAAATAAAATAAATATTCTCGCCCGTTGTAGGAGCAACTGAGAGATTTACGACTAACCCGTGTCGTAAAGAATTCAGGACGCACCCTTGCCCTCAGTGGCTAATTATGAAAAGCTCTCATGTTTACGATTCAGGGATTGTATGTACCATCAGCCGCAAAAGTGCATGGCGACTTTATCAATGAATTCATTCATAATATTCCTTAGTGAAGAGGTTGAGGAGCAGTCCAAACAGCATACTAATTTAGTATTACTAAACACCATTGCAGATCGATGGCAGTAGCGCTTCTTGGAGCACTAGAACCGTTTGCATTGCTCACTAGGTTATGTATGTTTTTTTTTACTGTTATATATGTATGTATTAATTTTATTGTACTAACGCTAGCTCTAAGTTATTTTTGAAGTGAAAACTTCTTTAGCGGCGCTGAGCACTTTTTGAGGTGGGGAAAAAATGATAAACTCGAGACAGCGTAATGCGTAACGCGTAAGGCGTCTCTCCTCACTTTCTACCGCACGGCGAAAATGTATGCCTGAGCCTGCTGTTTCATGTAGGCGGCGCAGGGCGCTTGCGTGACTTATGTCATGTGTGACGGACAATGTTATTCACCAAAGAACTTTAGTCATAACGTATCATAATCAGGTCAATTATTTAAAGCTGGACTTTTATATTAAGCAATAAAGCTCAATGTTCTAATCTTGTACGGGCTGAAATACGAGGATCTCACAGTTAGATTCTAACTTTATATCACTCCAATATAATTCAATAAAGCTACATCTTGATGAAATCGCAAGTAAAAGTGAACTCTAGTACTGGTGAATAAAACTCAAAATATCATGACCAAATATATTTAGATGCGAGGTCTGCAAGGTAACTTTACAATTTCTATTCGAATTTTAAACAATTAACGCTACAAATTTAAGCTCACTGGCCAGCAATTTCGAAACTAAAGTTTTTCAATAGAAAGGAGGATGGGTCAATTATACATAGTGCTGCAGACATTTTTGACTAGTCATTGAGTTTTCACTTCTGTCGGCACTCCCGGAGTGCAACCAGTTGTTTTTTTTTTGTCAATAACAACTATGGACATTTATGTTTCCGAAATAAATTATTTGAATTGAATTGAATAATTTTTCCGTGCAATTTCGTAGCTCACTGCATGTGTACCGTAGAGTTTCGTATCTTCGCCTGGATTTTGACACTTTTCCTAAAAAATCTCTCAAATTTGAAAGCATTTTAATCCGTTAAGACGAAAAAATGTTTTTTAGTACTCCCAACTATCAGTATACACCACTAAAACTTAGAATTTCATTGGTTAAGTTGGTCATAAATGGCCCCAAAGGCAATAGGCGATGTTTGGGTATTTTTTTCCAATCTTCGCCTATGGCATGCCTTGCCGCTAATACTTACTTTTCAGTGACTTACATGTGTTAAGCCGTATCTCCTTGGAATGTGCTAATATACTATGAACCTTAACTACACCAGACTAGGCATATTTAAAAAAAAAGGGGTAGTAGGCGAAGTTTGGTAACAGTCTGAAGTTGTTTCATACATTTTCTATAATGAAGCTAGGGCTGCCAAAAATTAACCAACATGCCAAATAAAGGGGAGTAATGGTTTATAAGTTAAAAAAAATATTATTTTTAACAAAATTGTATAATTGTTGCAAAATTGTTGTTATTATCGTAATTGCCAGCAAATCAACCTTATTAACACAAAGTGAGACATAAAAATACCTATTTGGTACCTACTCAACATCGGTAAGAGTAGAAATAAACATTTGCATATAGCGTAAACTAAAATAACCAAACATAAGATAATATTTAAATTTGGAAACAAGTAATGTCATCCACCAATGAATTTGGTACAAAAAAATTGTCAACCCTAGGGGTAGGCGAAATTTGGCAACAAGATGGACGCAAAGTACCCTCACCAATGTTTTATCCAATTGTGACTTCTAAACGTAAGCTAGCCGTTAAATAATAGTTTCATATGAAAAAGAAATAGTTATAGGATATAATCATGTAAAAAGTTTATCATTACCGGGTCCAAATCACCGTTTAAAACTGAAGTTAAAACACTGGTTCAAAAAAACGTGTGGTCGGTGTCACGAAAAAACCTCACTAAAGGTCAACTGTGTGAAGTTAGCCGCAGATTGTTCGAAGAATGTTGACACCCGTGAAAAATACTTTATATTTAGCAGTTTTATGTAAGGCTTATATTAGAAATATTTTGATAATGGCAACTTATGTCAAACTAGGCGAAAATAGGTAGCGCAAGCAAAGATACGAAACTCTACGGTACCTAATTGTGAGTAAGTGGACTTTAGGATTTAAAATTATTTTTTAATGACTTATGTATTTTTTTTCGCTACCTACATACCTAAAGTTTGTCTAGAGATTTTATTTCTAACGATACCTACTATATTTATGTACTACTGTTCTGTTGCTGTTTTTATTTTCTGTCTCATTTTTCTTAGTTGTACTTATAAGAATGTTTCAACTACCTATTTTATAACACACAGGGTGTCCACTAACTAATAAGTTCTGGTTCAGAATAGCAGATGGTGCTTCAAAAACCGGCCAAGTGGGAGTCGGACTCGCGCACGAAAAATTCCGTATAATTACGCAAAAAGCAAACAAGAAAATCACATTTGTTGTATGGGAGCCCCGCTCTTTAAATATTTTTTAGTATTTGTTGTTATTGCGGCAACAGAAATACATCATCTGTGAAAAATTCAACTGTCTAGCTATCACCGTTCATGAGATACAGCCTGGTGACAGACAGACAGACGGACAGACAGACGGACAGACAGACAGACGGACAGTGGAGTCTTAGTAATAGGGTCCTGTTTTTGCCCTTTGGGTACGGAACCCTAAAAAAGTATTGCATTACGTCTACGAGTGTCATTTAACGCACCTCATCCACGACCCCAAGATCTTCTCGTCCACCCCTACATGCGTGGACAAGGGTTCTTCGTGTATATTTGGTAGCTATGTTATCCATAGGTAGATTGTGTAGTATGTACGACATATTGTGTTGTGTTGAGTTTTTGTGTTGCAATAAATGGTTTCTTATTCTTATTCTTTATTCTTAATATATCAGTCCTATCATATAGGTACTCAAATCATAGATATATGTAGTGCGGCAGTAACATTCTCGATTCGTTATCGCATCCATCTCGCTGGCTGCAAATTAAGCTGCAACAAGCGAGCGTATCTTGCATACACGTCACCCGCTCTGAGATAGCGGAGCGGTAGGTCATAAGCGGAGCGGAATTATTTATCTTTTTAGCCTATTTGTTTTGATAATGGCATTATTCACGTAAGTGCGAATATTCGTTATAAAATGTTTTATCAATAAGTACCTATTAGGCCCACTTGCACCATTCTACTAACCCGGGATTAAGCGGTTAAACCGTTAACCTAATGTCAAATTGTACTGGTAACCATGGTGACGCCAGGTTTAACCGGTTAACCCCGGGTTAGTGGAATGGTGCAAGTCGGCCTTAGTGTGTTAACTAAGCCGCTGCAACAAGCAAGCGTATCTTGCATACACGTCACCCGCTCTGAGATAGCGGAGCGGTAGGTCATAAGCGGAGCGGAAACATTTTGTCACTTTTCGAGTATTTTAGCCGGTTCGTTTTGATAATGGCACTTTATTTATAGTGCGACATAAAATAGTAGAGAATAAATAAAAAGGATTGAAATAAAAATATCCATACTAAATTGTTGCCATGTTTAAGCATTTTACGTCAAAAATGTGACAGTTAGGAACGTAGGAAGTGGCGCCCTCAATAATTTTCTACAATTTCATGTCGGGCTATATGTAGGAGCTAATAGCCGATATAAAATGTTTTATTGATAAGTACGTATTAGTGTGTTAATTAAGCCGCTGCGCTGCAACGAGCGTATCTTGCATACACGTCACCCGCTTTGAGATAGCGGAGCGGTAGGTCATAAGCGGAGCGGAAATATTTTGTCACTTTTCGAGTATATACTTAGGCAAATAAATTATACCTAATGCAAGTGTCTCTTTCAAAACTTACGAATATTGTGATTTTAATAAAAGCTTGTAAATAAACGTACAATTTATTTGAAACGTCAAATCTCATGCCACTCAATCCGCCATCTTAAGGCTTTCACGCTTACACACGCTTACACGAATGAAATTCAATTTCAGAGGTTCTAGCGCCATTCAGAAGCCTGTTATTTCAGTCATAGTTCACGTTGCAATTGAAATTGAAATTGCTAGTTTAGGGTACTTTCAGTGCAGGTTATTTTTACATTAGCTTCCGTAGAAGGCATTAAAAACCGGACAAGTGCGAGTCGGACTCGCCCACCGAGGGTTCCGTACTTTTTTGTTTTTGTTGTTATAGCGGCAACAGAAATACATCATCTGTGAAAATTTCAACTGCCTAGCTATCACGGTTCGTGAGATACAGCCTGGTGACAGACGGACGGACGGACGGACGGACGGACTGCGGAGTCTTAGTAATAGGGTCCCGTTTTTACCCTTTGGGTACGGAACCCTAAAACTAGGTAACAAGGTAAGTTTAGGTGGGGTATGGGTACCCTGGGGCCAGAGAAAAACTTGTAGAGTAAATAAATACACAGTTAGAGATATTTAAAGTTATTAAACCGGCCAAGTGCGAGTCGGACTCGCGCACGAAGGGTTCCGTACCATTACGCAAAGTTCGGCAAAATAATCACGTTTGTTGTACACGGTGTAACATGAGGAAACCGAATAATTTTAACAGCGTATTCCTGATCATATAAATAAATAAATAAATAAAAATCATTTTATTTCGGATATAAATCCATAGTTGTTAGATATAGACACAAAAATGTCCTATAAACTTATTTGAAATTCGCCTAGTTTTAGAGATAATATTAATTAAAAAAAAACAAGTTTTTATTGTTACATAGTGTAAAAGGCCTTTTTGATGGTAATGTTGCTGCTATGGGACGTAGTCTAAATATCCTTATTGATAGATGTCAAAAAGTGACAAGTAAGACTTTGCAAAACGTAGGTTTTACGAAAAAAAAATGTAAAAATCAATTTTAAGTGACAAGTTTATCAATAACATTTATTTTTTATGTACAAATACATTCAAAAAATTGAAAAAACAAAACAAAAAAAAATTTTTTTTTGGTGTAATTGACTTAAACTCATATTACATTTTTTCCTTCTTTTGACCTCAGAAATGCGTGGTTAAAATTATTCGGTTTCCTCATGTTACACCGTGTATATGCCCCACTTAAATATTTATTATATTCTGTTTTTAGTATTTGTTGTTACCGGCAACAGAAATACATCATCTGTGCAAATTTCGCCTCGTGAACCCTAAAAAACGAAATTAAATGATAATACTAAATGTAAAACTGCATAAATAAAATTAACTTGAAAATACTTACGTAGAAGGACTTTCCTCGTTGGATTGTTAAATTATCATAATAGTTGGAGCTTTTAAAAAAATCTATGGAATTTATTTTTCGCACCTTACTCTTGTATTAATTGCAAAATCTATAATAGTCAAACGAAGAGGCTGAGCTGTGGTTAATATACAATTAATTGTGTAAACATTTTCTATAATATAAATATCAAGGGATGGAAATGAGGCCTATGTTTGTATGGAAAACCGGTCGTCAACTATCTTATTAATGTAATGCTTGGAGCACAAAACATAATATGAGTATAATACCACTGCCAATAGATGGCACTAGTTACGCTCTAAATCGCGCTACAAAAGTTTTAACGCAGTTTCCAAATTCCTTTACCTAAATAAACACAGCCATTCTACAAGTCTAAAGTACCATTAGCAGTAATTTTGGATCTCTGTTGCTTTGTTTCGCACCATCATTCATTCCGGTCCGTACCGTCCGATACATTCTCCAAGTAACATAAATTTAACTTAACACGTCCTGACCGCATACTGGAGATAGGTCAGTAGGCTAGCATGCATCAAATTGATTGCGTAGAGTACCGCTAACGATATTTTAGAATGGACACAGATGTGTCATAGGACCACCCACAGCGACGCAAGTTTTGCGTTGCGTCAATGCAACGTCGGCGCGACGGCAGCAGCGTTTATCGAGCGCCAGAGTCTCACCAGCGTCCACGCAGCGACACGCGACGTCTCTAACGTCTCTCGAACGTCGGCGTCTTGCCAGCGTCTTTTCAGCGCCTGCAACGCAAAAGTTGCGCAAGACGACGACGCTCGAAAGACGCTAGTGCGGGGTGGTCCATATATCTGTCGGCAGACACATCTGTGCCTAATTCTTGCGATTCATCGAGAACGTTTACGTGACCTTTTGCTGTTATAGGCTAATTTAATTCGTTCGTGGTTTGTTTGTCTAAATATTTGTGATATTACCTCTTTCTTTTTTTTTTTTCTTTTCTTTTTCTTTTTTTCTTTCTTTCTTTCTGTTTCTTTCTTCTTTTTTTTCTTTCTGTTTTTTCTTTCTTTCTCTTTTTTCTTTTTTTTTCTTTTTTTTTCTTTTGTTTTTTTTTTTCTTTGTTTCATTTCTTTTGTTTCTTTATGGCAAACGAATGTAACATATACGCAATATAAAAAGCCATTTTTAACGTCATGCATTTCATTTTATTCCACCTTTTTTAGTTGCAACGTATGTTATGTTTGAGGGCGTGCATAACATACACGTATGATCAGAACTTGGTGCTGTTCGATAGTTTGAAAAAGGTTTTGTGGTTAACTTCCGGCTTTTCATTGGTGTATCTTTGACTCCAAGACATTTAAGAGCCCCAAGAGCCTATAAGTTCAGATCTCAAACGCTACAAAAATAATACGTAGGTAGATTTGTTTAGGGACTATTCGTTATGTATGTTCCGTAACATGTATTGTAAACTGTGACGTAACAAAGCGGACCTACTGCGGTTTTCTCCTCTACCGCTTAACTCACAGCTTGTAGAACTTTCGCTAACTTAATACTAAGTTGGCACATGTTTAATGCACCCTGTTTTTACGTGTCGATAATACCCGACACAGAAACGCTCGATGAATATCTTTATGAGAATGAAATTTCCCAGTTGGCACTTTGGAAAGACGTATTGGGACGGTGAAAACTGAATGAAATAAACAAAAACAAACATAATAAAACTTACTAAATAAATAACACATAGGTAAACAATTTGGCCTAAAACGCGATCAACGGGCAAGGTGCCCAGAAGTGTGGCCGTATTTCCTCGCTGTATAGCGATACCAAAGAGAATAGATAGTATAGAGGGGTCCTGTCACAGTAAATTTACTGCCATCTATCGACACACGACTAAAACTCAAAATGAAAACGTATAAAATTATCAAAAAATATATATGGGTAAATGATTTCATTATTTTTATATCATTTTGACCCATGTTCATTCACTGATATCTATGCATATCTATGTGTTAAAATTGTTAAATATGAAACGGTGTCGTCACGCCATCTAGCCGAGCATAGGCCAAAGGTGTGTGCGCCATCTATCCGAGAATGACTTTTTCTTGATTTCCGAGGTTTTTTTCTTAGACTTTATTCATCTTATACGAAGTTACATATGTCTTTGGCGATACTAATTATTATTATTATCTGACCTGTAATTTATATTATCAATAAAATATGAGTATGAGTATGAGTATTATTAATACTTTATTTCAGATAAATTTTATCCATAGAATTGTTAGTTTGGCTTATAACTACGTTAATTACTTAGCTACTACTAATGCGCTGTGCGAAATAGTGGCCAGCCCTCTATTAGGCGCGTCGACAAATATTTATATAGCCTGGCCGCCATGGCTCCAAGGCTTCGACGCCGAACGCCGCAATGTAGCTGGTTCCTAGGGCGGCATATTTCCGGCATTTGAGGCTTTCGGCCGAGGATGCCGCATCGTCAGCGGCAACGTTGGTGCTTGGACAATACCACGGTGTCAACGCAAGTAGCATCCCAAATAGGCATGTGTCGTTCACGAGTGAGTAATTTAAATGAACTGTATCATTTGATTGAACTCACTCACTCTTCAACGCAGTGCAGATTCAAGTCGCTCCTTTCGCTCAGTAACTCATTCTATCTCAGTGTTCCTTGCTCGTTCTTTCCCACTCATGATTCGAATGAGCCGGCCGAGCGAGTGAGTGACTGAGACGTTGCGACTAGGTTTCGGAGCGGTTCGGAAGAATTCGGAGGGTGTCGGGAAAACATGGCGGGATTGTATCGCGTGATTCGCCATCTTGGTCGCACTTCTGTCATCTGATTGATTGACATCTCTCTCTACTCCCTCGTGAACAATATAGCTTACAGATCCACTGAGCGAAATGAACGAAGTGAGCGAAATGAGTGATACATATCACCTCGAGCGAAAGATATGAATCAATCTTTTCAACTCAGTGAAGCGTTTTGCGCATCTCTAATCCCAAACTAGCGACCGACCCATGCTCCAAGGAACCATAGTAAGTTTATCAGTGAAATTATATTTAAGAAAAAAGAGCCGAAATCAGTTACTGCATTTAGAATGATATTTCAGTCTTTTTAGTATGTGAACCGAGTCTTTTAGAACGGGTCACAAAACGACTCATAAGTACGAGTACATGTGTGATTCACCAAAATGTATGAGAGGTCAGTTTTATTTCGCGATTTCGGGGTTGGCATTTGACCCCATAGTAAAAGTTGTTCAGTATGACCTACATATCCACTATTGGAAGGAACTATTGGAAGGGTCAAACATAACAATTTCACCCTGTATAATACTGTAGATTTTTCCACCCCAGTACCCTAGATATTACAAGTTAGTTCATAATTATATAGAACGAATATTCAAACGTACCTTTTATACGTTATAAAACCCCTTTTCATTAAAATAATATTTCTCTTCCAACGTTAAAGTCTTTAAACAAAATTAAGTCTAGCTTCAGTCGTACGTGATAAACCTTTTTTCATTAAAGCGACACGGTTTCCCTCTAAAGATATAATAAACCTTGCGTAGGTAGGTTGCGTACCTCTGTGTTAAAAAATTAACCAACTTCATGTGTTGAGTGTGTGAGGCGTGGAAAGTAGGGATGGGGAAATAATAAACTGGGAAAACATCGATATTGAAAATAATCGAATTTAAACTGTTGTGAGACATACTAACATGTCGCGCGAATGACTGAAAATGCTCAAAAGCACTGGTGGCCTAGCGGTAAGAGCATCCGACTTTCAATCCGGAGGTCGTAGGTTCAAACCCCGGCTCGTACTAATGAGTTTTTCGGAACTTATGTACGAAATATTTGGTATTTACCAGTTGCTTTTCGGTGAAGGAAAACATCGTGAGGAAACCGGACTAATCCCAGTAAGGTCTAGGTCCTCTGGGTTGGAAGGTCAGATGGCAGCCGCTTTCGTAAAACTAGTGCCTACGCCAATTCTTGGGATTAGTTGCCAAGTGGACCCAAGACGACGATGAAGATTATGTAATCATAATCATTCATAATCATTTATTCAATGCATCCATGGTATTTTACATAGGTGTTAAATGTCTAATAAGTACAAACATGGACCCTACTAGGGTGTAGCATTTTACATGTACATATTCTTACCCAGTGGGTGAATATTGGCTTACAACTACAAAAGGAAGACTATCTTAACATTTATCATTATTATAGAAGTTCTATATTGTACTCATCACATTATACCTACATCACATCATTCACATCACATAATCGAGGCTAAGCTTGAGAGAGTAAAGTGTGAAAATTTGATGACTTGAATAATTGTAATACACTATCAGATCTTACTTGGTTGGCGCGGTGACCCAAAATGAGTCTTGGCCTCCAACACAAGAGCACGCCACTTTGATCGGTCCAGAGCGGTATAAGCGGTAATACACTATCTATTCAGTTTTATTTATTCATATGGCAAAATTATACACAAATAGTGACTAATTCAGTAAACGATATATTTAATTTTTTTATCGATATCTACCTGATTTCCCCATCCCTATTAGTTCATTGTAGGCACCTAATTACATTAGTCCCAGTCGGGCGCGAGTATTACGATATTATAATGTACTTCTTTATACTGAACCCTTCTTTGGGGGTCTTGAGGACGAAGTAATTATTTTACGTAGACATTATAATTAGTTTCCAAGTGGACCCAAGACGACGATGTACATCGACGATGATCTATTCAGTTTTATTTATTCGTATGGCAACATTATATACAAATGTAGTAATGTAGTGTAGTCCGCCGGACGGTATCGGCCTGTCAGTTGTTCGGAACTGTCAAAATTTTGTTCTAACTGAAAGGCCGATACCGTCCGGCGGACTGTTAATCAGTGGGCCCCTTTAGCTCTATAATTGGTCATTACCATGAATGATAATTAGGCGTGGTGCACAAATCACGCGAGGTGTTTTCGGCTACTTTTCCCTCCCCCACACAACCTCACGTGTATTTTTTTGAAATGTTGTCATTCGACCTAATTTTAGGATAAATAGTATTGTATATAGAAAATCTTGTTTATTTTTCTATTTTCGTTAAATACACTCGCTATTTTGAAGTGCAGAGTGAAGATTTATGTTTAACGAAACCGAGAAAAAGTATCAACTCATGTGGTAGTTTTTTTTGAGATGATTTGTGCACCCATATTTTTACACTTGACTGCACCTATGTACATCATACATTTTAAGTTTAATTTTAGGTTTGGTCAAAACATGTTTTCTAAGAGAGTGGATATTTATTGAGGATAAAGGATGACTCACGCTAGACCGGGGCCGAGGCATCCGACATGTCATTTTCTATGACGGCTGACCGGTGATCACGTGGTGCTTTCCATAGAAAACGATGCGTCGGAAGCTCCGGCCCCGCCCGGACCCGGTCTAGCGTGAGTCATCCTTAAGGGGTAGCCCTTTTTAAAAAGGATAAGGGTCATGTGGGGTAAAAGTAACATAGATTCCCTACAAGTACCTATTATAACTCTTGCCCCAATATTTCTCTCACTCCATTTAAACTTACCTCTTTTTACAGGCACTTGACTGGATTCCTTACAAAAAATTTCGATTTAATATGGGATTTAGACCCAATTTTAGACCTACAAATTAAAATTAGGAATATTTCCGAGACTACCACGGGTTCCATACACCAACACGGAACCCTAACCCAAACGCACCGACACCCTCGAAGCATCTTATAGACTGAATTACTGAATCAAGTGGTCTGCACCGTGCGGAACACAAAAGGTTCCGTACAGGGGTTCTGTAGGGCGTAATTAGGAACGATAGCAAGTGCGGAATGTAAGTACCGGCAAAGAAAATAGATAGTATAGAGGGTCCTGTCATAGTTAATTTTGTAGTCACAGTAAATTTACTGCCATCTATCGACACACGACTAAAACTCAAAATGAAAACGTATAAACTTATAAAAAAAATGTATATATATGGATAAATGATTTTATTATTTTTATATCATTTTGACCCATGTTCATTCACTGATATCTATGTGTTAAAATTGTTAAATATGAAACGGTGTCGTCACGCCATCTAGCCGACCATAGGCCAAAGGTGTGTGCGCCATCTATCCGAGAATGACTTTTTCTTGATTTCCGAGGCACGTTTTTACCTTAGACTTTATTCATCTTATACGAAGTTACATATGTCTTTGGTACCGGTATAGGTGGGTGAATCAACTTTTTAGTGTTATTTTTTTTGCAAGGGCATTATTCATTGAATAAATTAAGATTAAATACCCATAAACGCGGTACAAACCTCAATTATCTAACAATCGTTTATCTTTATCTGTCATTTTGACATGCATTTGTAAGAAAGGGATAAAACATAATGTAACAAAATCAGACCCGTAAAGTTTTATGAATAAGGGTTTTAATACTAAAAGTTTTACAATGTCCAATAATGCATTTCTATCGCGCGGCGCGCCTTATCACTTCCGTATGCACGCATTACGCTTATCTCAATCAATTTTATACCTTAACACAATGTCGTAAAGTCTATTTTATCGCGAAAGTGCACTGACCGCAACTTTAACAGTGGTTACCTTCGTATGGTTTACAAAAATTACAAGCCAATATATAGAGATCTCTGAGGGATTACCGCGAACCACGTTCGACGTGTTGCCTCACTGTCACACTTACGTAAGAATTTACAAGTGCGACTGAGAGGCAACACGTCGAACGTTTGCGATAGGCCCTCTCATTCCATGGGTGCGCCCCCCAGGGTATTTTTAGGGTTCCGTACCCAAAGGGTAAAACGGGACCCTATTACTAAGACTCCGCTGTCCGTCCGTCCGTCTGTCACCAGGCTGTATCTCACGAACCGTGATAGCTAGACAGTTGAAATTTTCACAGACGATGTATTTCTGTTGCCGCTATAACAACAAATACTAAGAAGTACGGAACCCTCGGTGGGCGAGTCCGACTCGCACTTGTCCGGTTTTTTAATCGATAGCTTACACTCGCCATTAGATATATCGGAGCGACCGAGCTCACAAATATCTGGACACGCCTCTATTGTCAAAGCGTTAGACTGCGTGTTCAGATATTTTTGAGCACCTTGGCCGCTCCGATATATGTGATGGCGTGTGTACCAGGTCCAGGTGTTAACTAATATTATACAGGTCGGAAAAAACTAATGGGCCCTGAAGGTTTCAAGTCACATTTGAAATAAAAAACGCATTGTACGTAAAGGAAACATTCTGGCAGGAAAGGCGCTCTTTTCGGAACGATTTTGACCCTAAACACGTCACCCTGTAGTCAGGTCTCGAGGTCTTACTTATAATGGTTTATTTTGAGGCGTTGCGCTTTAAGGCGAATAATACAGGGTGGTCCTAAGGCCTGATAAAATTGAACTATAGAGGTCTATGTATAGTAGTTATAGTAGTGATTATTATAGGACCATTATAAGATGAGCTCCGTTTAGTGCAGTTGTATATCGTTTTAGTTAAGTGTCTTGATAAGGTTGGTAGTTAACGTAAACCTTAATATGTTAACTGTATATGAGTAGTGGGAAAGTTCAACTTAACTACAGTAATTTGGGTAGAATTTAAGTACAAAAGTACAGAAAGCAGCAAAATTGCATGGACGTGAATGAATGAAACTATTCAAAACAATTGAATAGTTGAACGCTTAAACCGCGATAGATTAGATTAGATTAGATTTCTTTAGGTATTTCAAGATGAGATATACACTATAAATTTGCTACATTCATCAAAATTATGTTTATCTTCTCATCATGATTATAAATAAAAAAATAATAAGATTAATTGTGTCTCCCAATAAGGATCGTCATGTACAAAGAAAAACATGTCAAACAATTGAATATAAACCAAGTTAACATTAAAGTCGATGTCAACGTAAATAATTTGTAACTGTCATTAAAATGTCGAATAAAGATAAAAATATCACAAATGAACAAAAGAACAAAATGTCACGTTTAAAATACAAATCAACAATTTATTAATAAATAAAATTACATATGTCGTTACAAAATCAATTCCATGTACTCATTTACAGAGTACATACAGAGGGTTATCCAACAAAAGGTTTCTCAATTTGCGCTTAAATGTTTCGTCACACGGCTCATTTCTCAGATCGGCAGGTAGGTGCTCGTAGTAAGTCGGGCCGATGACTCGTGGGTTCTTTCTTGAAAGTGCCATGCGACGGGGAACTGTTCTCAGACGCCCTGCAGCTCGAAGCAGTTTGCCCGGAAAGTTAATGCGTGCAAATTGGGATATATTCTGTCTTACATATATCAGTACATCGAACAGGTATTGTGAGTAGTGCGTCATTATACGTTGAGAACCAAAGAGCTCTTTACAAGGGTGCCTGTCTTTCACACCGGCAAGTGTACGTATTGCGCGTTTCTGCATTATCAGAACTCTTTTTGCATCTGTTGAATTGCCCCAGAGCAGTGAGCCGTATGCCATGATAGGGTGGAAATGCGCAAAGTACACCTGTTTAGCTGCTGCTTGATAGTTTGAAGCTTCGGGAAGGACAAAAAATGGTAGCTTTTACGAAAGCGACTGCCATCTGACCTTCCAACCCGCAGGGGAAACTAGGCCTTATTGGGATTAGTCCGGTTTCCTCACGATGTTTTCTTTCACCGAAAAGCGACTGGCAATCAATTGATATTTCGTACATAAGTTCCGAAAAACTCATTGGTACGAGCCCGGTTTGAACCCGCGACCTCCGGACTGACTTCCAGATTGCTCTTACCGCTAGGCCACCATCAGGCTCCTTACAAATCCCTTACTAACACAAAACCATCGCAATGAACGAAATAATTTAAATTCCTCACAGCTGTTGAGTTGCAAGTCGACGATAATTCATCGTTGCGGGACAGGCCGGCAAAAGATATTGCGGGACTGTTAGAAATGTTAAATTATTAGCCTGTTTTAGTTAAAGTGGGTCACCAGAATGTTTAACCCTTAATTTGGCATTTTAAAGTAAAATAATAGGTATTTCATTTTGAGTAGATATGACCTTGCCTGTAATACGTCCAGGCCCCAATTTCACCACGGTGACAGGTGCGACAATTGTAAAATCACTGTTGCTGACGTCACAGGCATCCATGGGCTACGGTTACCACTTACCATCGGGCGGGCCGTATTCCTGTTTGCCACCATCATTGTATTATTTAAAAAATCTTTATTATATCGGAAAAAACAGATATTTCTTTTGCGAAGTTTCTGACAATTGTCAAGATTTAGAAGAATTGTAGGTAATTCTTGTCTTATATGTCGGAATTTCGTGACAATTGTAGTGTTTCTTGTGACAATTGTCATAAACTTAGCAAGAGAAATATCTGTTTTTTTCCGATATAATAAAGTTTTTTTAAATAAAACAATGATGGTGGCAAACAGGAATTCTGCCCGCCCGATGGTAAGCGGTAACCGTAGCCCATGGATGCCTGTGACGTCAGCAACAGTGATGTTTTACAATTGTCGCACCTGTCACCGTGGTGAAATTGGAGCCTGGATTTAAACCCAGGACTCCTGGAACTCCTGGGTTTAAATCTCGGTTTTTTATCTCAAATATCTTCTTTATCTCTCCAACTAGGTGAACTAGGGAACAAATCTAATTATTTTCTGAAATATATTTTAGATTTGTAGTTTTAAGCATCTATTTCAGTCTCCCTCAAATTTATTTTCTTAATCACATACCTATATTTGTTTATGAGATAAGAATGTATTGTACGTATTTAAGTATTCTTATATATGTTACTGTAAAAGCCCGAAGCAGGGCAAAACCTACAACTATTGAATAAGTATCGACATACATGACATGACATATATTAATACTTAAAATTTTGACAAATCGCGTTAATTTACACACTACTAGTCCTGAATTTTTTTTTATTGAGCTTATGGTACAGTGAAATATGTCTAATTTTTTTACAATATTATTATCATTATAGAGTGCACATGCTCGCTTAATAAACATATTTTTAGAATAGTTAGTTCTACTACGTGGGATGGAGAATAAATGTTTGAATCTATGACGACATCGGCGTTCTTTATTACCTGGGACTCTTATACATATGTCTTTTAACAGGCTAGGGGCATCAATATGACTATTTATTATTTTATATAATAGAACAGAATCAACGCAGTCTCTTCGACACTCAAGCGACTGCATTTTATGACATATATAATGAATTGGATACCCCAACTAAAATATAAATGATAAATTCTCTTTCGTGTTAAAATCATAAAAAAAATTTCACCAGTGTCTGATTCTTAAACAACCTTGCTGGTACGAGTAGTGACATTGTAATTGATGGTGGGTTCCTTCTACATCGAGTGGTTTTGTCAATCTAAGGTAAAATGTATCTCCCAAGGCTCCCACACCTCCTGGGATGGAACAAACTCGGATTATACGCATTTAGGGCTAAATGAAGGTATTAAATTGATTTCCAGCTTGCTGGGAATTGATTCCTCAAAACGCTTTTTTTGGATCTAATTTGACTACGTAACTACGTCGAAAATTTAATGGGCCATGCTATAAAACTACAGAATAACTAATAGTAAGTAAAACGTTGTACGATACACGTGCGAAAAGGTAATTCGTAACTCATGTCCATTAAAAACTCTCCCTTAAACCAAAGGGGGTTTGACTTTTGATTTGGTTGGTTTGGTTTGTTTTAAAATTCGCCACTCGTTACGAATTTAATATTTTCCGCACTTGTGTCGTAAATAACTATTATCGTTGTCTAGTACTCATACGTACATAATACTACAGACATAATACTTACTGTGGGAGTAGATAGATCTGTATCTATATATAATTTAGAATTTTACAGTTATACAACTGACCTTCGACACAACCCGCTTCTTTTCAACTTTTTCTCCAATTCATTAAAAAAACAGCCAAGTGCGAGTCGAACTCGCGCACGAAGGGTTCCGTACCATTACGAAAAAAATGGTAAAAAATCACGTTTGTTGTATGGGAGTCCCACTTGAATATTTATTTTATTCTGTTTTTTAGTATTTGTTGTTATAGCAGCAACAGGAATTCATCATCTATGAAAATTTCAACTGTCTAGCTATCACGGTTTATGACTTTTATGAGATACATTGCAGCCTGGTGATAGTCAGACAGACGGACAGATGGACAGAGGAGTCTTAGTAATAGGGTCCCGTTTTTATCCTTCGGGTGCGGAACCCTAAAAAAGGAAATACCTATCAATAACTAAACCGGGCAGACGTCTGGGGTGTAGTATAAGGGCTATATCAAGTGACATTTCAGAGGGTGAAGGGTTCATGTTGCAGGTCGAATGGGTTTAAAGTTATTACCGGTAATAGTAATAAGTAGAATAGAATGCTATACAATGTTGAAATGTGGACATGGAGAAGAATGGAAGGTACAAGCTGGAAAGGGAGGAAAACAAATACGGAAGTATTACATTTGGAACCTACCTAACGCGATTTCGGGGTTGGTCTCATAGTAAAGAGTTGCTCAGTATAAACCCAAAACCTCCCTGGCAAAAACGATATCCGAACGTCGAAGAGGTACAGAGTTGACTACCCCACCGGATAAGGTCTTTATCAGTTTCAACTACATAGTTCTGGTCTGGTTCTATTTTTCCGTTAAAATTTCTTTGTAGTTTTACATGTATGTAAAATGTATAATTATTGGTGCAATAAAGAATATTTACTTACTTACTTACTTACTTACCTGTCCAATGAAAACTTTTATCAGTAGCCCTGTGTCATTTTGTATGGGATTTTGAGTTTCCAAAACGTCCCGCTTGGAGCGCTGTTCAAAATCCCATACAAAAATAGACATAACGCAAACACGAATGGTCGAATGCTCGTCACGCTGTCGAATGAAATTTACACTAGGGATTCAGTTCATATACTTATTCATAGTTTTTTCAAACAATTCCTGGTTTTAACCTTCACCCGCCACAGTCATACATAATCTCTTTATTCATGCACCCACAACAAGCAATAATCAACCTTAAATGTGCTGCAATAGTGATTTAACAACCGCATATCAATTTAAAGCCTAGGGTCGAGCCCTCCTTAGTATTACACAGACACTAGAAATACATACTTAGTTGTAATAGGGTTATAAGAAGTACTTTTTCATCACTTCAATGGTATTATTTTCATCCCAAATATCTGGGAGACCGAGCTTTGCTCGGAAAACATATAAAAACTCAAAATCGCGCGTTTTCCCAGAGATAAGACCTAGCTAGATCGATTTATCGCCGAAAACCCGGATATAGCAAATTTGATTGAAATCGTTAGAGCCGTTTCCGAGATCCCTGAAATATATATATAAATAAATAATCAAGAATTGGTCGTTCAACGGTATATAACGGTAAAGGTTTATTTGACGTTCATAAGCGCATTGTAATATGCCTACTTGAATAAACTATTTTTTATCTTTATCTTATTATTTTAATCGCAATAAGGCCTACTGCCCGATTCGAACTTTATGATACGTCAAATATTTCTTTAAACAAAAACGTCACTTTTGACATGACATAACTAATCCATATCGTATCTAGACGTAATTTATTTATTTATTTATTTACAAATTTAATTCAGGCAACAAGGCCCATATTACAAATACCTTACTGACTAACATACATATGTATTTTATAAACTTAAAACTAAACACTATTTAGTCGACAAAACGGCTAGTCGGCAATATTTGACGTATCTTAAAGTTTGAATCGGGCCGCTAGTTTCCTAGTTGAAAGATCAGTTGTCAGTCACATCCGGATCGGATGACTGTTAATATCGTATCTAGACCTAATATTTGACTTATATTGTTCGAATCAGCCCGATAGTTTTCAATTATTTGGTTGAGTTTAATATGTAAATATAGTGCCTGCGTTACGAGTGATAACAACACTTTATATATGCAGATGAAAAAAAAGAAAATCGAAATTCATGAAAATTTGCTACCTATGCCATTTTACCAAATTTAGCAAAGAATGATCGCATTGTGCATCTGAATGTTCTTAGTGAGTTACCTAGATCCAAGGATCTATATCTACCTACAATCTACATACCTTATATGCGTGTTTGTTCAATAACTGTTTTTTGTATGATTATTTCTGTGTTATCTCCGAAATATAAAATAAATAAATGAATCTAGATTGTACTTAGCCATACGCCGAAGCTAATGGAATTCAATAAACATCTTGTATACGTTTGTAGTATCCATAGTAGTAAATGATTCCTAAAGAAAGCTTTAATAATCCTTTACAGATAATATATTATGAAACGCGGATGATCCTTAATAAAGCTCTTTATGGAGAATATTTAATAAGCTTTATTCTCACGGCAGTAATACCTTATATGTGATTTCAGTTTTTACTTAATTACGCTTAGATTGAAAACCTTATAGCATAGAATAATATAAGTAAAGAAAGAGTGGTTACTCCATACATCAGTTTTCTTACCAAAACGCGCGTTATTTTGTAGGCGACATCTAGCGTCAAGTAGCGGAATACATTAGTACTGCTAATAGACAATAGATGTTGCGGCGAACAAAAACTCTAATGCTCAACAATTTTCAGCTAATATTATAACCGGATTATTCGAAACTATTTTCAACTCCTTCTGCATCTAATTTTAGTTGTATAATGTTTTAGCAGTACATTTTTGGTCAGTAGCGACACTTGTGCCATGTGGTGTCAAGTAACGGTAAGTTCCACTACTTGACGCTAGATGTCGACTACGAAATAACGCGCGTTTTGGTAAGAAAACTGATGTATGGAGTTACCACTCTTTCATTACTTATATTACTTTATGCTTATAGCACTGAAATCATCTGGAGGTTGATTCTGTTTTAAGAATTCGATATGGTTTCGATCATTTTGATATGACCTTGATCGTGTCCACCAATCAGCGGTTGATTCGATTAGAACCTCACGTTTATTGGTGCTGGCGATATTTCATAAAATTTTATTTATTTTACACATAAAATGTAAGCCAGGGACCGTTACCGGTATAAATTAAGTGCAAAAATATACATAAACAACCGAGATACCGAAACTGTATACCGGTTAATTAGTATGAAAAATATACCGATATTCGGTCCCTGATGTAAGCTAAAATGTTTACACCAAAACGTTTACCGTGTAACAATATTAAACATTTTAAATAATAGTACAATAAAGTTATAAATAGACAGATTTATAGGATCGAGAGGATTATACAGTTATTACAAAAATAACAACATAAGTAATTATCAATATTATTAGATAAAGTACAGTCACCTGCAATATTATGTTACTCTTCGAAGGCCGCAAAAATATGTGACACGCTCTTATAGCTCTACAAATAAGATCGGGTCGGATATTTTTGCGGCCTTCGTATTGTAACATATTATTGCAGGTGACTGTACCTACCTAATTATTACACAGATATAACTAAAATGAATGTCAGTATCAGTATAGGTAAATCAATAAAAAAATACATAAAATACGTTTTATTTATGCACAAAGAATGATTCTGGAGTCTCATAATGCATTTGGCTCGTAGGTATATTTATTGGTGCGACTGAGATGCCTGACAACACGACTCAAGTCGTACTCAAAAAAGGAGATGAAAACCACATAAATTTGTGAAAACTGAGTAGGCCTC
The DNA here is from genome assembly GCF_910591565.1 of Cydia splendana. Taxonomy (NCBI): domain Eukaryota; kingdom Metazoa; phylum Arthropoda; class Insecta; order Lepidoptera; family Tortricidae; genus Cydia; species Cydia splendana. The sequence continues at coordinate 11,735,930 of NC_085982.1, read as the reverse complement.
CTGGTAATAAGGTAGTTTAAGTGCAGTACAAGTTTATACAATACATTAATACCGTAAAACCGCCTAACTATAGTATAATACCACAATTATGGTCCGCAAGTTCATTACGTAATTAAGTTTACAGTACATATGGTGCTACTTTACCGCACTAGTGCGATAATTAGCACATTGCGTAGGTAACTGTGACGAAAATGTAAAGGGCGATCGCCACTCGTTTCGAATTTCCTATTTTGCGCACTTGTATCGTTATGTACTAATGTGTAGGTACCTACTTTTGGATTTGTCTGAGTTTCTTTTTTTTAATTAAAAAAAATACTGCCATAGAAATATGACGTTCAACACTTGTGACTGAAGCACGGAAGATATGGTAAGGTAAGGTGAGGTAAGACTAACATAGTTTATTTTGCTCGGGGTAAGACAAACAGTATGAGGATTCCATACAAGTGTTAGTCTAACCCCGGTGATAGTCTTACCCCACCTTACCTTAAATTAAATTAGTAATGTTTTGTTGTTGTAAATAACATTTTTAAGGTCTTGATTTGAGGCTATTCTCGCAAACATTCTAGTATTTACAGTCTAGTTTCATTGTAAAAAAAATTTATAGCTTCTAAAGCTATTAAAAAAAAAAACTTGTACAAATTCGATATATAAACTACAATTTTGTGTTACCGTTTATCCTCAACACCTATTTATATCTCGGTTACCGTATTTAAAGTTTTTTGTATTACACATGTAATTTCCAAATCATGAATGCAAAAAGACGAAAACTTCGAACATGGACAATATAATGGATGTATTCAATTATTTTACTTGTTACTTGGCATGTCCAAAATTGGTTAAACGGTAGGTACAGTGAGCAACATTTATTTCAAGTCAGGGATCGGAACCGGTTTTTTGAAAAATCTTCGAAATAACCATAATATTTCGAATTGTTTTATACTCCAAATGTAGGACTCAGTTTTTAGGTAACGACTTCGTAATTATTAACCCAATTAGAAATGAAATAATAAACAAAGAACGAAAACATACCGTTTTCGTTCCCATTCAAAAAATACCGGTATCCGATCTCTGTTTCAAGTATGATATTGTACTTATATAGCAAAAATATTCGATATGCAATTAATTATCTTTCTGACTTTTTCCGAGTTTTTTTCTTTCATTTATAATAGTATTTAGCTTTAAAATAAAACTAACGATATACAAATTAATGATAGTCACACCAGAATTAGACAACTATTAAATTGAAAACGTGATTTCTTGGTAACTCCAGATACATTTTTGGTAACGCCTTGTGACGTGAAAAATGTCGGTCTAAAGGCCTGTGCACACAGACTGCGTGTGCGTGACGTGCACGTGCGCGTTGTAGTATACAGATCCTTATGAGAGACGGCACACCGCACACCGCTTGCGTGACGTGTGCGGCTCCAACATTTTGGTGCACGGGCACGTGCACGTCACACACACGCAAGCCGGTGTGCACAGGCCTTCAATATTAATTCACCCTTCTACAAGGACAAAGTCACGGGAATGGACTAGTTTTATATAAAACTACGAGTTCACAAATGGCGGCTTTCGCTCATGACTATACATTTTCTTGCCCGTCGTTAGTCGTACATCATTAAGTACTAGAATAACCTGTCACGCTTACAAAGCCTATAGGTCGTTCACAATGCCTAGGCTACCCGAGCTAACCAGTTAAATCTGACCTCTAGATTTTTTAAGTAAGCTTATTGAAATCCGATATTGGCACTCAATACCGAAATTCCGGAATTAATACCGGTATCAACTGTTGAAAAGTTTTATGTTTATAATATGATATTTTTTGTTTGTTGAAATTGGGTTTTAAAAATTTTTTTTAATACCTAATCAGTTACAACGAAAAAAGACAAAAAATTAACAAAAATCGCAGTTTTGCTTAGCTCTTTTCGGTAATAGGGATCAAACCGAATTTATAGTCATCTTTTTGCAATTTATTTTGAGAAAGATTTTTTTCTGGTCTATACAGCACAACCCATAACTTTTGACCGCTATACACATTTGAAAGGTTAAGTCATAATTTCATTATTTTTGTATAAAATATTACTAAAAATATCCTATACCGGAATCCCGATACTTCGATACTGGCCCTCCTAAATTCCGGTATTTCAATATTGTAAGAATCGGTCCGATAATCCGGTTTTCGGGAACGGAATTCCGGTGTTTATTATACATTAACATGGAGCATGTTTTCGTAGAGGCGATAAAAAAAAGTCATAGTTTCATAGAAATCTGACATTTGTGTTGACTTTTTTACTTTTTTGTCATCAAAAAGTCTTTAATACTTAGATTAGACTGGATATAGAATTGTGAGACGAGTCGAAAGAGGACTTTAAAACAGGTTGAGAATAGCATGGCTCACAAAAACTAGATCGCGCCAAGGCCACGTATTGATGTTGGGTAGATTAATTACTTTTAGCTCGATACACGGCATTCTAGACATTCTAGGGTTTATTCTAGGCTAGACTGGGATTATAACAGTGTCTAAATAATGATATTCGTGTTATAATCAAATTTGATTAAATCGAATCAAATATTTATCAATTTAGTTTAGTCTTAAGTTACTGTATGTAAATCATGTCTTAAGTAGGCAACTAATTTCGGTATGTGTACATACCGAAGTAGTTCACCTATTCTTTACTTTCTAAGAATTATATTTTTGACAAAAATATTTCACATTGCTTCGATTCCCAAAAAAAATAAAATAAACGGACATTCAATTAATTCAAATATATGCTTCTGGCTTTAAAATCACACAAAGCTCGTAAAAGTTACAAAAATAGTTTTAATAAATACACAGTAACCTTTTAAGTAATATTTCGAAAATAAAGCAATTAGCGGCCCACAATCATTTAAAAATATCTGTTATGTCACAGATTAGAGATTTTTTTTTTGTGTTTTTGTATCTGTATTTTTTATATGTCTTTCCCATCACGGAACAATGGTGTTCCGGACCTTTGGGAGGCGTGCGCGGAGCCGAAGCCAACACGTAGAGGCCCTTTTGACACTTTAATGAAATGTAAGGGGTACACCGAGCGGATGCTGCCCTTGCCCGTGTCATGGGACGCACGCAGAGGCAGCACCCGCCAGGGTGTAAGGGCTATTGAGAGTTGATGGTATCTAAAATGTGTTGATGGTATCTAAAATGAGTTGATGGTATCTAAAATGTTTTTTATATTATTATTATAGTTTTTTTATGTAATTCGACATTAAGAGACCATATACATCTCTAAGTAATTGTAATACGTTAGTTTGAATTGGTAGTTGCAGTTAGCTGTATTTTATAAAATTGTTGATGTTTGTATTGTTATTATATTTTGCTTGTATGTAAATGTTGATGTGTAAAAGTGCCCTTGTGGCCTATTTGCTGAAGAAATGTTGAAATTTTGAAGTTTTTGAATGATATTCACATTTGAAATAAGAAAAAAAAGCTGAACTGTTTTGTGCATTCTTGTGAGTTCTGGGAATACACACACACAGACACATACTTTATAATTAATACTAACACATTTTAGTGTTAGTAGGTATCTTAGTATATAGTGTTTATTATGAATAATTTTAGTTTTTAATTTTTGTGTAAGTACTAACAAGTTGACTGAAAAAAAAAAACGCACCGTAAAGTTGGGTTACTTTAGCCCTAGAGGGTAACCTTGGCCATTGACATTTACTCGGCTCAGGTTATATTCATCATCATCATCATCTCAGCCATAAGACGTCCACTGCTGAACATAGGCACGTATGGAGGTCCAAGGGGGAGCCCTTGGACCTCCATACGTGCCGGTTGGAAGCGACCCGCATCCAGCGTCTTCCGGCGACCTTAAGAAGATCGTCTGTCCATCTTGTGGGTGGACGTCCTACGCTGCGCTTGCTAGTCCGTGGTCTCCACTCGAGCACTTTTCGACCCCATCGGCCATCTTCTCTGCGTGCAATGTGGCCTGCCCATTGCCACTTCAGCTTGCTAATCCGGTGGGCTATGTCGGTGACTTTAGTTCGTCTACGGATCTCCTCATTTCTGATTCGATCACGTAGAGAAACTCCGAGCATAGCCCTCTCCATAGCTCGTTGAGCGACTTTGAGTTTTGAGATGAGGCCGATAGTGAAAGACCATGTTTCGGAGCCGTAAGTCATCACTGGTAACACACATTGATTAAAGACTTTCGTCTTGAGGCACTGAGGTATGTCGGACGAAAAGACATTACGTAGTTTCCCGAACGCTGCCCAACCGAGTTGGATTCGGCGGTTGACCTCTTTCTCGAAGTTGGACCTACCTAATTGGACTACTTGTCCTAGGTAGATGTACGAGTCAACAACTTCGAGTACCGAGTTCCCAACAGAGACTGGGATGGGCACAACATTGGTATTTGACATAAGTTTCGTCTTGTCCATGTTCATTTTCAAGCCCACCCGTTGTGAAAATCTGTTGAGGTCATCGAGCATCATGCTGAGTTCCTCCATCGACTTTACCATGACTACGATATCGTCGGCAAACCGAAGGTGAGTGATGTATTCGCCGTTGATGTTGATGCCAAGTCCTTCCCATTCCAGGAGCTTGAAGGCGTCTTCCATTACGGCAGTAAACAGTTTCGGAGAGATAACGTCTCCCTGCCCTACGCCTCTTCGCAATGGAATCGCCCTCGTGCTCTGCTCCTGTACTCGGACCGACATGGTGGCGTTACTATACAAACACTTCAACACTTCGATGTACCGATAGTCAATATGGCATCGCTGAAGAGACTCAAGCACCGCCCATGTTTCCACCGAATCGAAGGCTTTCTCATAGTCCACAAACGCTAAGCATAATGGCAAGTTATACTCTTCGGTCTTCTGTATAACTTGCCGCAGCGTATGGATGTGGTCTATGGTACTATAGCCTTTTCGGAAACCGGCTTGTTCGGGAGGCTAGAAGTCATCAAGTCTGTGTTCGAGACGGTTCGTGATGACCCTTGAAAACAGCTTATAGACATGGCTCAGAAGCGTGATGGGTCTGTAGTTCTTCAATAGGTTGTTATCACCTTTTTTGAAGAACAGCACCACCTCGCCTCTATTCCATGTTTCAGGCGTTATGCCCTCGGACAAGACGGAATTAAAGAGCTTCTGGAGGACTTTAAGTACCGGTGTTCCACCCGCTCTCAGAAGCTCCGAAGTGATTCCGTCTTTGCCCGGCGCCTTGTTGTTCTTAAGCTGCTTCAGGGCCATCCTAATCTCGTACAGACTGATGTCCGGGATATCTTCGGTATAATGTCGGGACAGCTTGGCTCTTGGATCTCCTACCAAGCTGTCAACGGGCTTTGCGATCGAAGTGTATAACTGTCCATAGAACCTCTCGATCTCACCTAAAACCTCCGCTTTGCTCGACGCTATGCTGCCATCTTCCCGTTTCAGCTTTGTCAGCTGGCTTTGCCCAATAGACTTGTCCTTTGCGAACACTTTGGAGCCTTGGTTTCGCTCAATAGTCTCTTTAATACGGTTAGTATTAAAGAGACGCAGATCATGTCGTAAGGACTTAGATATACGTCTATTGAGCTGCCTATATGACTCCGCGTCATCGGGAGACTGCAACTGTAGCGAGCGTCGTTCAGCCATGAGGTTTAAGGTTTGCTCGGTCTATTTCTGAGGTCTATCTTTACGGTGGGGTCTAAAAAACTTAGACCCTACTGTGTGGACAGTTTCCACTAGGTTATATTATTGCACTATAATTATGGATATATGCTATGAGGTTGGATTTAGCTAATAACCTTTGACGTTTTTTTGTTTTGTATTAGACCTTTTTAAATGAGGTTTTCATGTGGGTCAAAGTTACCCTCCAATGGGTCAAAGTAACCCGAGTTTATGGCAGTTTTTATATTATTTATAACATAAATTTAGTACCTAGTACCCATATTGATAAATAACGGCATTGATCAGATGGACAAATTATTGATGAAATACATAGTAGGGTAAACCCTCCAGTGAATGAACACCCCCCAGTGAATGAACAAAATCACGTTTTTTGTCTAAAATAAGAAATATAGCAATTTCTACCACTTGTCGTATTTTTTTTCTTATTAACAACTCTATTTCCTATGCAATTTCAACCCCTGCTAAATTTATTTTCGACCAGTTTGAACGTGACTGGCGTTTAAAGTTTACGTATTTCTGGTTTTGAAGTTTTGTATGCAAAAATTATATCCCAGATAAGAACAGTGTACGTTTGGAGCAACATATGAAGTGCTTATTTAATGTTTACCTGTACAAAGTTTGGTTATTTGGTTAGATTAAGAGTTAAACCTTCTACAAATGTACACTTTGTCGACGTATTATGTGATTAAGTCTTTATTTTTTTTAGTTCCAATACTGGCTTATCAAATGTTCTGAAACCAGTAAATGAACGGTGTGTTCATTTACTGGTGTCGTCTAGATATATTTTTTTTTCTAAATTTATGTGTAAACGAATTGGTATTGAGCTTGTTTTTTGTGATCCTGCATAGAAAATGATTCTGATTCTTTCAGCCAGTATTGGAACAAACAAAATTTCTATAGTCCATTTACTGGATTTTTCATGCCTATGTATGAACAATACAACATTTGGGGTGTTCATTTATAAGATTTCTACTAATTCTATGTTTGAACAATGTAACCACGAACAATTCAATGACAAGTTTATTATTTTAAGCATTATTTGCTAATCCTAACTTTTTTCATCAGAATATGCTGATTGTTTCTTGTTTTAAAGATTGATTCTCTTTTTCTTAATAATATGTAATAGGTTCTGGTGAATAACCATCATTTTATTACATTCTAATCTATTTGAAATCAATATGGAGGGGATAAAAATATATGAACGCTTTCGCTATACCTACTAAAATAGAGCTGGAAACGTTTATAGTGTTAAAAATGTTTTTTTAAAGCTGATTAAAAATATCTAAATGATGTTCATTCACTGGATTTTGCGGTGTTCATTCACTAGTTTTTATGTTCATTCATTAGGTTTTTGGGTACTTTTTGATTAATTCTGCTATAACTCAAAAACTATGAAAGTAATAAAAAATCGCAGAAATTACTTTCTTATTTATTAAATGAGGATTCATTAAATTGCAGATAATTATTGAAATTATTAATGAATGCTGAGAAATGATTTTTCAAACTTGGATAATTCCTTAAGTGTTCATTCACTGGAGGTCTTACCCTATTTTGGTGTAATTTAATCTAGTTATACTACTTAAACGGCGTATCTATTCTCAACATTTATGCAATCTGTGGCAACGCTGCAAAAATAATTGCAGGCGCGACAAAATGTCGCACAAATTCATTGCACTCATTTATTTACTCTGTGGCATGTGTGCCTTCCATCTCTCTCTAACCTATGTGGAAGTTACTGCTGTCGCGCTCTCTCAATGCAGAGGTTTCTAATAATAGGTAGAAGTAATGGAGGCGTTTTTTTTATACAAATGGCCTGTCTGCAGCTTGAGGTTTGTAATTTATTCGAATTAATAAGCGAGTATAAAGTGAATTTTTATTTAGTTAGAGTTTTTGAGTAGAAAAGGTTAATAAGTCTAAAATTAAAAATGTAAAAAAAACCCTAAGCTAATAGGGAATATTACGCGAAACTGTGCGTAGAGGGCGTGACTAGGCCAATCACATGGCCTACCGTGAAACACAATCGAAAGTTCGGTTTCTGCCTCTCTATCACTCTTGTCTATTCGATCGATAGAGAGGCATATAAAGAAATTTCGATTTTCGCGTTTCTCGGTAGGCCACCTGTAATGGCTCCTCTACACGAATTTTTTTTTTTTTTTTTTTTTTATTGCCTTGGATTGGCCGGCGTTGGCCATTCGTGTAGAGGAGCCATAAACAAAACGCTTGATGCATCAATGTGATAGTGAAAACTTGTCAGAAAACTGTTTAAGGCCTAGTATGTATAACTTACTCTATGGTTTACTAAACAAATTAGTGCTGCACTCTGGCGGCAGAACATTGCAGTAATACTCCCTATTATAAGATTTAAAACCATTTTATGCCAAAATGCCTTAGATACATAACAATTAAGTGCAAAATATGGGTTCATACAACTTACTCAAAAATATGTCCCATAGTTCTTAATTCGCTGACATAAGAGCTATATACATATTTTTGAGTATGATGAGTGCACCCATATTTTTACACTTGACTGTAGAACATTTTGGAAAAGAGCTGATACTCTTCAAACTGCTGGATTGATTTTTATCAAACATAGCTAAGAACCACCGCAAGAGAACTCGCTTTCACGTAAAAAAGACTGCATCGAAATCGGTCCATCCGTTGGAGAGCTACGATGCCACAGAAAGACATTGGCGTTGGCATAACATTAACACCCCTCCTGCGTCGGTTGAAAATGGACAGTCGTCTAACAAATGAATATCCCGTAATAAATCCTAAAAAGTTTTCAACCAAAAAGAGTATAACCAGGCGGCTTAGCACGGTCGCGTTTTTATCCCTTGTCACCATACCTGTCACGTTCTAACAAGTATGTAAGTGCGAAAGGGACGCGCATAGTGATAGTCGATAAAAATGGAACCGTGCTGAGCCCGCAGGGCTTGGATACCGGTATTTATCGTGCGGCGCGCCATTATGAACCTTGTCTGAATGCACGAAGGTTGATATTGGGCTGAAGCCGCGCGCGTCATTTGACGTCTTTGGCCGTAGTGTAAGTAAGGCCTGAGTGGACGCTCGGAGCGGAACGTTCGGCGGGGCGTGCAGCGGGGCGTCGGGCTCACAAGTAATTTAAGCAGCGTGCACTAAGGCCGCTTCTATACGCTTGCATTTAGCCTTACACTAAGTGTAAGGCCTGAGTGGACGCTCACGTTGGGCGTGCAGCGGGGCGGGGCGTGCGGCGTGCATGTTAAACAAATGCAAACGTATAGGCAGTGTGGGCCGAAACGTTAATGCAATTGAATATTCTTGACCATTAACCAGTACAAATTGAACCGTAAACAGTAACGGACGGTTACAGGTGACGGTTCAATTTGTACTGGTTAATCGTCAATTGCAATTAAGAAGTGTTATATGGGTCAAACAGATCACTGTGTTATGTCTTTCCTGTAGATATACACAAGAGTTAAGGGCTATAAAGGTTAATTTTCTTATTTAACCCTTATCCACGTGAAAAGGTCCTCCTTTTATTTAGAGAACTATGATAAAATCATTGCTTACATGCCCACAAGCTGTTAACTATTGCCCACAGGAGAGAAAACTAGTGTGTTATCGCGAACAGCACATTTTTCTCTCCTGTGGGCTATAGTTAACAGCTTGTGGGCATGTAAGCAATGATTTTATCATTAGTTCTCTAAATAAAAGGAGGACCTTTTCACGTGGATAAGGGTTAAATAAGAACATTAACCTTTATAGCCCTTAACTCTTGTGTATGTCTACAGGAAAGACATAACACAGTGATCTGTTTGACCCATATGCTAATTACTTTTAAGTATTAATCTGTCTTGGATTATATAGGAAGCTATGACGCACTACAACTTTTAATGAAGAGTTGACCTACTTACTTACATGGCTGGCGCGATGACCCAACATGAGTCTTGGTCGTATCGGTCCGGATTTACCACGCGCACCAGTTCACAGGTTTAGGGGTCAGATTCGGATTTTGAAATAGACATCTATAATATTAGACATCTTTTAGACATCATGGTGCTTAGAGGATATAACCAACGGAGACGCCATGTCTAAAATTACAAAATAGTCTGCCATTTTTTGCGGGGGAGGGGCACATCAAATCTATAGGTACGTCATGTCAGATAAACGTCAGTCCATACATATGGTTGACATGTGGTTGACCATTGGCCGCCTATTTTCGACAGAGGGGAACGCCTGTTAATGGCGGCTCCATTGTTAATTACTCCGAGCCAAGATAACGATATGTTTAAGATCTAACCTGTCAAATTTGACATTTGCGCGATTCTGGAGATACTGTTGAACGATTTCCACAGGATATGACTTAGAGATTTAATTCACATCTAATAGATATCTTACTCTACCTAACGTAAAAGTGACATTGGTTGCCCGAATTGCGCTGCAAAAGAGAACTAGTTGATATCTAAACTATAACGTATCTAGAATGGATCTAGTACGTGTCGTCTCTTGTGAATATCTTGAAGTTAGAATACGGCAGTAGGTCTTGTGCACAAATCACGCTAGGTTCGATGGGGGGTGGAGGGTCACAAAAAATCATGACAGACCAACTGGGGGAGGGGGGTATAAGGAGACCTCACGTGTATTTTTCTACAGTGGAGGAAAGAAAAAATACATACCACACAAGTAGATAATTTTTCTCGGTTTTGTTAAACATAAATCTCTTCTCTTCACTTCAAAATAGCGAGTCTATTTTACGAAATTTTGGAGCGTGTGGCTTTGACCGGTCGGATGGAAAAATTTCAAAAAAATACACGTGAGGTTATGTGGGGGAGGATGTAGCAAAAACCTCACCAAATATCTCCAAGGGGGAGGGGCGGGGGTTAAAAGTAGCAGAAACCACCTCGCGTGATTTGTGCACAACCCTTTAGCTGTGCGGGGCAGGAAGAGAATTGTTATTGTTAAAATTAAACTATAAATCCTATTAACTTAAAAGTCACACGAACCTTTTGCCAAATAGCCGCTTCCATACAATCGAACAGGAGCAATCACTACAGCTATTATTACACAGCTTTTCCATAAATTGTAGTAACATATTACACCTTACATTATTATTATTTATTTATTTAATAAAATACAGAGGTATTCTTAAAAATAGTCATAGCCCCGCAAAACTCAACAATGAGTTTGACTGTGGGGTCATCAGTCTCTAGTTATTAACTTAATAACTTATAGTATATAATTTAATTACTACAATATAATTATAGTAGTGTTATTTTAACATAGTTAACATGACACATAATGCTCGGAGTGACGCACTGACGTGCGTAGTAAAACTAGGCAGTAATAAAAAAACCGCGTAAAACTACTTTTTAATACCTTAATTACAAAATACACCGGTTTAGCCCTACGCCTAACGTGTGCGGTGTGAACCTATTCGGAATCATAGTCTAATAAAACATGGTCTTCTCTTCCCAGAGTGACACAAGCCTACGTCACAATAACATTGCCACTTTGTATAGCGCTATTGCATACTATTATATAGCGCTGTCGCATGATGACGTAGGCTTGTGTCAGTCACGTGGTCGGAAGAGAGTACCAGGCGGAGTATATTATTATACCATGTTCGGAATGCACGCAGGTTGATATTAGGCTGTAGCCTGGTATAATAATATACTCCGCCTGGTACTCTCTTCCGACCACGAGACTGACACAAGCCTACGTCATCATGGGACAGCGCTATATGATAATATGCGATAGCGCTATATAAAGTGGCAATGTTATTGTGACGTAGGTTTGTGTCACTCTGGGAAGAGAAGACCATGTTTTATGAGACTATGGTCGGAATGCACGCAGGTTGATATTGGGCTGTAGCCACGCGCGTCAGTTGACGTCGTTGGCGGTCAAAAGGTTAACAGCTCCTGTTACTCGGTGTGCAACTGTACCACACCCTGTTTACTTCTGGCCAGAAATACATTTCTAAAATTCAAAAACTTGTTGTGTAAGTAGGCCTCAAAGACTTTGACAAGTCAATAAAACATTTTTAACGGACATCATATAGTGACTTGAAAAAGACATCGCAAAATTTATAAATACAACAGGCAATACTTTGGTAAACATTAGGTACAGTCACCTGCAATAATATGTTACTCTTCGAAGGCCGCAAAAATATGTGACACGACCTTATAGCTCTACAAATAAGATTGTGTCAGATATTTTTGCGGCCCTCGTTGTAACAGATTATTGGAGGTGACTGTTCATAATAATCATCTTAAAATAAAAATTTTTTTACTTCAAACAAATTATGGTTCTCCAAAAAAATGCAAAAGATGACTAAACTTCAATTAGGATCCTTACTTTATTTAAAATTTGTCAGGACAGCTACCACCAGTTTTGACATTGACAGATACGCTCGCGTCTAAGTAACTTACTTTCTATACATCTCGCTCGTACTCGCATATTAGTGCAAGCGAGATGTATAGAAAGTAATTTACGTAGACGCGAGCGTATCTGTCAATGTTAAAACTGGTGGTAGCCGTACAGGACACAATCAACAGGTTAAGACATACATAATATGCTACCCCAAAATCATTTTTAAATATATAAAAATTTAAGCGTAAAGCGAAGGATAGACAAAGTCGCGGGCAAAAGCAAGCTGTACAGTCGCCATCAGATATATCGGAGCGGCCGAGGTCCTCAAAAATATCTGAAATCGCACTCTAGCGCCTTAACAATAGAGGCGTGTTCAGATATTTGTGAGCGCCTCGACCGCTCCGATATACATTGATGGCGGCTGTATATAAGCACAGGGCGGACACGCCAAACATCAAAAATCATTTGCGTTTATATGTGTGCACGGCACGCCTGTACACGCGTCATTGTGTATGTGTGGGTAAGTCGCTTTACTGAGAGCACGCCAGAAGTCCGTCAGATTCATGTCGCGGGGCGAGGTAATGCGAGTCGGGGCGGGGCGGTGCGTGGCCATTCTGTATGATAATACTATTACTTATTCTGTAACATAAGTTCATGACCGTGTACAGTCCCCATCAGATATATCGGAGCGGCCAAGGTGTTCACAATATCTGAACACGCACTCTAAAGCCCTGACAATAGAGACGTCGTGTTCAGATATTTGTGAGCGCCTTAACCGCTCTGATATATCGGATGGCGGCTGTACAGTCACCTGCAATAATATGTTACTCTTCGAAGGCCGCAAAAATATATGACACGCTCTTAAAGCTCTACAAATAAGACCGTGTCAGATATTTTTGCGGCCTTCGTTGTGTAACAGATTATTGCAGGTGACTGTACATAAGTTCATAACCGTGTACTAACTAGGTTGTTATTATAAAGCTCTTGCACGGAATATAAATTATTTCGCCAAGATCAAAGGAGTGAATTAACGGCGTAGATTCAAAATTTGCTGAAAGTAATTAGTTCTATGTACAGGCTCCAATAATATCTCACGCGACCGAGCGCAAAAATATGTACCTAACTATATTTGCACGGCAAAAGCTTTAAGAGCCCATCAACGTGCACACTAGCGCCACTGCAAAATAATCGTGATTATTAAAATTTAACGAAAGAATCGAAAGATATTCAAAAAAGAGGGCCGCTACGTACTGTATTTTGTATTTAAGTACCTTTTGAATACATCAGTATCTATGCGTCCAAAGATAAAACGGCCGTTTTTGTTTTGAAGTCGGTCTTGTTTTTAAACTAACCTTGTATTGTAGTTCGGGCGATTTTCCGCAACTCGACGTCTTGCGCCTATTTTGCGTGATAGGGGGTGGACTAGTCTTGCCAGCCCAGCTCCTCGAGGAATCCTATCAGACCTTTGATGTTGAGTAGGACCTCGGGGAGGTCACTCGGGGATCCGAGATGTTTTGCCCTGTATGGGGCCAATCCGCTGCATTCCAACACCACGTGAGAGGCTGTTTCTACCTTAAAACTAACCTTAAAACGATGGAAGTTCTTTTTTAGTTGTGATTGATTTCACCCTGCCATGGGATCTGAAAAGTTTACCTACATTGGCTACACTATTAACTCAAACTAAGTCTAGTTCAGTCGATCATGATAAATAATTCACACATGTAATTCATGAAACCTTTTAAAACCTAACACCGGCATTGGCATTAAGCGCAACAGTCAAAGCCCAATTTCACGCGCCGCCGAAATTAAAATTAAAAATAATTTATTCATAGAGCCCCGTCTGTAATGCTCTATGGCAAAGGGCGGGAAAATCTCCCGGCCTGCCAGTACCTAGCTACGCTTCGAGCGCGGTGTACGTGCGTGTGGAATTCAAATTTCGAACACGAATTCGAATCGCGTGAACGTTGACTGTGTGTTTGACGTTTATTTTTTTTATTTGAACTGTTTTCGGCCAGTGTTGTGTTTTGGATTGCATGATTCGTTTTACGGTAAGTTTTTAATGTTTTTTTTTTCAGTTTAGTAATTTTGCAAGTGATGTTTATCGCGGAAGGGTTAATTTATGATGTGATAAATAAAGCACTTGACAGGTCTTTGATGCAACATTGTAATAAAAGTGCATTACATTATTATAATAATACCGCGTTTTAGTACTTTTCAGTGCAGCTTATGTTTCAAGCTCAGCTACCTCGTGTATTAAAATTGAAAACAAAATTTAGTTGAATTTCAAATGATTTTATTTTAGGATTTCAGTTCTTTTTTATTGGATTTGAAATTGATTAAGTATTAAACCTTCCATTAGATTTCTTAAGACTGCAATATGTACTTTTTAGGGTTCCGTTCCAAAGGGTAAAAACGGGACCTTATTACTCAGACTCCGCTGTCCTTCTGTCCGTCTGTCTATCATCAGGCTGTAACTCGAAAACCGTGATAACAGTTGAAATTTTCACGATTTTTGACTTTTTTTCGTTGTTTTTAACGTAATGGTACGGAACCCTTCGTGCGCGAGCCCGACTCGCACTTGGCCGTTTTTATTTATAGTGTTTACATGCATTAAAACTTAACAAATTGTAATACTATACTGTACATTTTATTAAAGTTTATATTATCATTGAGACATGGTATATTTTATAATAATATCAGGATGTCCTGGATTTGGGCAGTTTTTCTTATCTTCAAAAACAACGTCAAAATTTCTTTTAAATGTTTTTTCCATTTCCTTCTCTTTTCTTGTTGTATTTTTTCCTTTAACAGAATTTTTAAGAGGGAACTTGAATAGTAGGATATCATTTAATCTGGCACCTTAATGGGTAAAAGTAATAGTAGGCTTTTTGATGATTTAGATACCCGATGGTAACAGTATTAAAAGTATTGCAATTTCGCTTATCGCGTTTAGCCATCTCGCAACTCTTTTTTTTTAAATTACAGGCGCGATAGATAATTTTTGTCGCGTGACAAGAACTGATTTAGACCTGGCTTAGCCTGTTAGACTAGAATTGCTGTATGACTTGGGTGAGGGGCAGAACCGGTCACCGAGTTAATATTATGGGGAGAAGGTCCTGTATGTTTTTTTTTACTTTTTCACAGGTTTTATCTTGTATTGGGTGAACTACACTATTAGCTAGGGTTAAAGGAATATTATGTAGATACTGATATAAGATAAAGATAAAATACTTTTGATTCAGTAACTTAACGTAAAAGTTAGAACCGCGATAAAAAAAATTACCCTCCCATAGGAAATGGACCAGCCAACATGTATGAAACAGCCATATTTTTTTACGCCATTTCGGGGTTGGTCCTATAGTGAAAGTTGCTCAGTATAATCCCAAAACCTCCCTGACAACGGGAAGGCTCTTATCATGTTTTGGCCACCCTGTATTGTACGTAAACAAAAACTCCATACTTAAGGTGGCCACTGACGAGCCTTCCAACAGTCCAAATAGCGTGGCTGCAATCCAAAATCGGTCCGTGAATGTCAAAAACGTACAATGTTTAATATTAGGATGCCGTCCATTTGGATGAATCCATTGTACTGGCATCCATTTGGGAGGCTCGTCAGTGGCCTGCTTAATAGTTTATTTTAACTCTGTTTCTGCTACAATAACACTAACCAACCACGCATCCTGTACCCTAAACAAACACTAAAAAATGTAACCCTTCAAATAATAAAACTATTACCTTATTTAACCCCCCATTCACAACGGCAAGAGGCCGATCCTGATTTAAAAAAAATGATAAAGTTTTGATCTTTATGATACGATCTTGATACGATCGCAGTGCATCTCATGCACAGTCAACAGCAAAAGCTGGTAAGCGGGCGAGGTGTTCAAAATTACCTTGACACGCTCTTATTCTCTTAACAATAAAGTCGCGTCAAGATCATTTTGAACACCTGGCTCGCTTAGCAACTTCTGCTGCTGACTGCACATCAATGAAATCAGCGTGGGCGCTTATCACGGTTATTATTAGTATATTATATTATATTATAGGTATCATATTATATTATATTATAGGGACATTCTTACACAAATTGACTAAGTCCCATAGTAAGCTCAAGAAAGCTTGTGTTGTGGGTACTCAGACAACGATATATAATAAACAAATACTTAAATACATAGAAAACATCCATTACTCAGGAACAAATATCTGTGTTTATCACCCAGATAAATGCCCTTACCGGGATTCGAACCCAGGACCATCGGCTTCATAGGCAGGGTCACTACCCACTAAACCAGACCGGTCGTCAAACACCACGGTTGAAACTTGAAACGGTTGTGTCATAACAAGATGAAAGATAAAATAAAGCATTCGATTTATTGCAAGCAATAAGTGAATAAGCAAAGCGATTTTTTGATACATTTTCCGCAAAAAAGAAATACTAAAAACCTGATTCTTATAAATCTGCATTTTCTTCCGCTCATTCTACACAGAATTATTACAATATGTTACCGTTTTAGTGTGAACAATGATGCTAAAAATTTGTCCCAAAAATTTTTATGGAAATTTTAGGGGCATTTTTTAGCGTCAGGATTGAATATGCTAGTGATTCCAAGTTGGAAGAACCCAAATAGATCAGGATCTGTGATAATCTTGTTTTCAATATTTTTATTAGAAAACGCTCTTTGGCTTTTGATCGATTCAATTGATTTGAATTGGTTGAAGCAACTTTGCCGGTAATGTATCTATAAAAAAAATATAATTTATTTCAAGCTTTCGCTCATATCACACTTAAGTACATAATATTTACATTATAATATTCGGACGAAATTTGACACACATAAGTTAAAATACTAACATTATAATAAAATTAAATAAAACTAAAATCGCATGCGATTTGTTGCAATGTCTGCAGAGCCCTTTGATAAATGGTTACGACAGAAACGGCCCCCGAATCTCAAATCCCGACGCTAACCAATTTCGTAATTTTAGTCACAGTCCCGGATCCGGACCCACAAAAACAAAATCACTTTTGTTACAATCGCTATTAGTTTGCGAGTAAAGCGCTTGAAAACCAGTAAATATGCCCTCCATGTTTATTTGTTATTGTTAAAAAAAAACAAATTCGAAATTAGTTATTTGTTAAACGGGTATAGATTACGCAAAATAGATACCCGACAAGGTATGTACGTAAAAATTAAGGAGAAAAAAGAACAAAGTTATCTACACCATTATATTTACGCTGGTTTTTTCTAGAAAGAATCTAATGTTTTTTTTTATTTGATTCATATTTTGATAGGCACTTTAAAAAAAGTTCTTTTTTAAGTCATATTTAATTTGCCACACTCTCTTATTCTAAAAATTCATTCACATTTAGTTAAATGAGGGGTTTCAGAAAAAAACTTTTGGGCTATTTCGTTTCATAAGCACGAGGACTACTAATTAAAACAAAAGATAAAAAGTGTGATAGTATGATATCATGAGATTTCATTGAAATTATTACTATTTCAAGTATTTCAACTAACTTCTCGCTTGAAAGTTGTAACAAAATATACCTATAATTGCAACCACTAATATATGGCGCTATAGTCGTTCACGTTCCCATACCTATAGTTGTTACACATCTCAAGGTCATACCCGACTCACAATCTAGCAATCGCAACACATCCAGTAGCCAACACCTGTTGTAGGCCCCGTTCCCATGGTTCCACGAAACCCGTTCTTGGCGTAAAAAAAAACAAAAAACGTTCGCCGAGCGGCCGGGATTCTTATTTCGAAAACAGGTGTTTTTTTAAAAGTCGCTGGTGTTTTTGTTCGATTTATGGGTTTGAGGTTAAAAGTGGCCAGTGTTAAAGATTTGTGGGCTTATTTATGTTTATTACTGCTTAATAACATTAAGAGAGTGTAAGGGTAATATGCATAGTCAGTATGTATTTTTCATATCACTATATGATGTCACTGTAAATGTTGTATTGATTTGTGTTGTGTTGAGTAGAGCCCTTGTAGTCCACATATAGGATACATTTTTGAATTTTACATATTTTTGATACTATGTCGGTGGTGAATACCTAAGTATACAGTATCTTTAGACATGTCACATGCGTGTTGCCGAATTTTAATGACGGTATTCTCGTTACGTTAAGCATTCAATATATACATTTGATGAAAAAGTTACAGCTCTGTTCACAAATACAGTCAAAATTATTATTTAAATAATATTAACATACCTGACCTACCTACTCGTCTGTGAGGTACGGAAAGGTAAAAGGATACCTACCAGGAAATGACAATGTCGCAAAAACGACCGTTATTGTATAACTCATGTTACAATCGATTCATATTCCACTTAGTATTCATTTATAAGATCTTTTGTGTGAACGATACATAACGTGGTCTCGGAACCGGTTTTATCAAAACCCCGAAATGGCCCAATATTTTAAATTATTATATGCTGTTTACGTAGGACTGAATCATTTATTTAGGTACCAACTTTGTATTATTAGATTGTCCCATTAAAAATTAAATAATAAACCAAAGAACGAAAATGAACCTAATTTTACCGGTATTTTTTGTATGAAGAAAAAACCGGTTCCGAGCCTTGGGCCTTACAATAAATAATCTCTATTTCTATATCTATTTATATTCGCTTGAACAGAAACATGTTTGAATGAGGTGAAATTCATTTAAACAATTGCTATACTTAGGGCATACTGAAAACTCCTGGAACGGGCCACTTAGAAAAAAAAAGTCGTCTCATATATCAGAATCCAGAAACTTTCAGTATGGCCCACGTATTTCTCAGAAAACTAAGTACCTAAATATGATATTAACTACTTATAATCCACCCGATACTTCGCGAAGGAAGTTATTAAATGCTTTCAGAAACCTCTTAGGGGTAAAATGAAAAAAAAAAAAATCTATACGGTTTTTTTTTCGCGATTTTGGGGCTCGATCTCTAAGTAAAAGTTGTTCAGTATGAGGTCATATTTGAGTTGAATGTATTACGTGTATCTACACCTAATACATGCACCTCAAAATCATCAAACCATTAGACAAACTACCCGATTCCAACTTTAAGATACGTCAGTTAATAGATCTAAAAATGATATGGATTAGATATGTCAGTGTCAAATGTGAAGTTTCTTCAAACAAAAACGTCACTTTTGACACTGACACATCTAATCCATATCGTTTCTAGATCTATTAATTGACGTATCTTAAAGTTAGAATCGGGCCGAAAGGCATTGCGTATTTTGCCACACATTCTACTGCAAAACTGGCACATCAAAGACTTTTAACCACCAATGTGGGTGTCACAAAGGGATCCTTTTTTAGAGACCTACACAATTCGACCGACATTACAATCTCCTCTACCTTAATTTGTAGTTAATCATAATATTATTAGACTCATCTTCAAAAAGGTAGCGTACCTCGAGGCAACGTTTATCTAAAATATACGACCTCAGTTTCAAAATGTCTTATAACTATGAGAATATTCACTACATTTTAAACTTTAATATTAAGCTGGTAAGGTACATAATCGATTGGAAAATAAAATAGATTTGAGACACTTATTTTTAATAACTTACTTTGCTACTAATAACTATTATATTGGAGCAGATTTATGATTTAAAAATTTATGAAATATAATGTTATTAAGTTATTGTTTCCCGTTTTTGTAATAAATATAAATGATTTGTTCACTTTTCTTCTAATAAATTAAAGAAAGATAACTATTTCTAACCTACTAAGGCCCAAGGTCCTACTTATAGTACTTAATTACTTATTCAGTTTGATGAAATTTAAATCATATTCAATTGGAACAGAGTTGCTTTTGCTTTGTTTCGTTCAGTTTTTGAACAACGCAAAATCAACTCTATTTCATACGCTATAGGTTCAAATTTCAGTGGCTAATTTTGCATTTTGCATTTGTATGACTGGGCCTAAAAATATAATGATAATAATTTTGTTGTGATGCTGATGAATTTAACTTCTACGTATAAAGAATTGCGAAAATTGTAAATCACCATCAGACATATCGGAGCGGCCGAGGTGCTTAAAAATATCTGAACACGCACTCTAACGCTTTGACAATATAGAGGCCTAGCCGCGTAGCCAACATGCCAATCGCTTACGCTTCGTAGCGATCGAAACGCAACTGTCACGTCGCACTAATATGGAAGAGTGATAGAGAGACACAAAGCGTTTAGTTGTCGTAGCGCTAGCGATTGTCACCTTGGCCACAGATTATATAATAGTTCTTACGAACAGATACTTATCTCTCAAAGAAAACGCAAATACCTGCCGGTTTGATACCTACACAATAATACAATGGAGTGACCTTCAGCGCGCCGCTCCCCGCACCGCGCGCACCGGCACAACGCTAGGGTTGCCGACGCGACGCTTAGAAATTTTTATACGTGTGAAGACCGGTGTCTAATTCGATTGATCAAACTAATATTAGAACTTGCCATATAGTATATAACAGCATAGCGTTAAATAACTACATTTAAGCAAGTTAAGTTGCAATAATTTATAGTATTCCGTTTATGCGTTAGGTTAGGGTAGTGTTTGCGAAATACTCATTTTAAAAGGTTATATGTCCCTGCAGTGACCGTAGTGTTTACGCCGTCTTATAAACCACGCAATGAACCCAGAAAGAATTAGTTTTAAAACTTTGTGTAATTTAAAATCAGATATAGATTAATGTTACGCAATAAAGAAAAATAATAGAGAACCCATGATTACAGGCAATTCATTATAAGATAACCAGAGCATAATAAACGAGTACCTATTTTCCGGTGTAAAATTAAGATCTTACTGTCGATAAAATGAATATTTACCAAGTTAGCTACCTATTTCAAATAGATATCTAACTAACTATAGATACATTTGTCGTAATAAACACTACATGTTTAATTAAAGTAATTCAATAGTACCTACGTAGCTTGTAACTATCGTAAACATTGTCAGTGCGGCGCGCGGTGACGTGCGTGCGTGATCGCGTGTGGCAACCAACTGGCTTGCTTTTCTACCGTGAACGGGAGCAGAATCGTAGGTATAAATCCGAGCTCGCGCGGAGAGTTCCATAGGTTCCTGCCTTGGCTAGGCTGGATGTTCAGATATATGTGCGCACCTCAGCCGCTCCGATATATCTGATGGCGACCACGAAGCACTAGAACAAATTAATAAAGCTTTTGATTACATCGGTATTGAAACTGTTTTCGTTCTTAAGAGGAATATAAATAAGAAATTAATCAGTTTTATTTGCTTTTAATTATTGATAAGCGTTCAATCTTCTACAGTTGATACTGATTCTTTAATTAAAAACATGAATTTGATCAAACAATATTTAGGTAATATGGTTCCATCGATACTGTCGATGATTTCGCCACCGTCAAAGTGGATCCACGTGGGATCGAATTAATATTATTTGTAATACATAAACTTCAGCCAGTGTACGGTATAAAAGTATCAAATTATGGCCTCTAGGGCTCTAGCCAGCCACGGTTAGAGGTAGAAATACCAAATGCTCGTAGAGCACGACGTTGTTCGGGAGTTAGGTTATGTGCTCTTGTAAGACGATAGCTGGACTTTAAAAGGACCCGCGTGGGCTACCCAGCGTTGACGCCAGAATGGTGGTTAAACGCGTTTCATGATTAATTTTTCATTATCTGCACACTTTCACATTAATTTACTGCATAAATTGCTATAAATATTACACTTTAAACAACATTAATGAGTAAAAACGAAGAATTGAACCACGAGGCGATGTTACCAATATGGCGGTCGACGAATAACCAAAACATGAATTCGTAATGTAGGTCTTGACACTCCGTCAGTGTCAAAAGTGACATTTCTTCAACCAAACGTCACCTTTGACAATGACAGATCGGTATCGTACCGCTGTCACTTCTTATAATCATTGCTCGGATCGGGCCGCACGTAGGTCTTATAGCCGGTTTAGACTCTCGCGCGAGCCACGAGCCGAGCCGCGAGCCGCGCCACGAGACGTGAGTGTAAACGGTGGGCTCGTGGCTCGTCTCGCGGCTCGTAAGCTCGTCGAGCTAATATAATTTAAACACTAACGGCACGGCATAAGGTTTATAACCGAATGACAAGCCGAACGCGAGTGTGTCGAGGCGAACCACGAGACGCGCCGCGAGCCGAGCCGCGAGCCGCGAGTCTAAACCGGCTATTAAATATCGAGTGTCTATTAAACATAAGTTGTATGCATATTAAGTACATAATTCATTAACTTGATTTATTAAGTAACTACTAAGCCATCGATATCGGAATCGGTATCGGTATCGCTGATTATTTACTTCAAAAATCGGTATCGGTATCGTATCGGCGAAGTCATGTAGTTACATCCCTAGTTTTGCTGTTGACTTTATCTATTTTAAACATCATCATTGAGATATTCAAAATGATCCGAGCACTTTATTGACAATAATAAGAACGTGCGCAGATTAAGACACCTGGCCCGTTAGCTGTTCTGTCGACTCCTATTCTAAGCATTCTAAGAATTAAATACTGACAACCCAGGACCACCTGCGTTGATATTTGATAGGTATTGCTATTTAACAAGGTAATCTCATGTTCAGTCAGCAGCAGAAGTTGCTAAGCGGGCGAGGTGTTCAAAATTACTGACGCGCTCATTCTCTTAACAATAAAGTCGCGTCAAGATCATTTTGAACACCTCGCCCGCTTAGCAACTTCTGCTGTTGACTGTTCAAAGTGATATAGGAATATTCGTACCGATAAAATCAATAAAACCGGCCCAGTGCGAGTCGAACTCGCGCACGAAGGGTTCCGTACCATTACGCAAAAAATGACATAAAATCACGTTTGTTGTATGGGAGCCCCACTTAAATATTTATTTTATTTTGTTTTTAGTATTTGTAGTTATAGCGGCAACAGAAATACATCATCTCTGAAAATTTCAACTGTCTAGCTATCACGGTTCATGAGATACAGCCTGGTGACAGACAGTCGGACAGCGGAGTCTTAGTAATAGGGTCCCGTTTTTACCCTTTGGGTACGGAACCCTAAAAATAGCGAATTAACTATTACTCTACCTTATAAAACAAAGTCCTCCGCCGCGTCTGTCTGTTTGTATGTTTGTTCGCGATAAACTCAAAAACTACTGAACGGATTTTCACGCGGTTTTCACCTATCAATAGAGTGGTTCTTCAGGAAGGTTTAGGTGTATAATTTGTTAAGAGCCCATCAACGTGCACACTAGCGCCACATCAGACTAGTTTTTTTTGTTGCTGGATTCATCAATCTATGCGTTCAAAGTTAAAACGGCCGTTTTTGTTTTGAGTTCATAGATCGACGAAACCAGCAATATAAAAACTAGTCTGATGTATTCAAAACGTACTTAAATGCAAAATACAGTACGTAGCGGCCCCCTTTTTTAAATATATTTCGTTAAATTTAAATAATCACGATTATTTAGCAGTGTCACTAGTGTGCACGTTTATGGGGTCTTAACCAGTGCGTAGGGTCGCTAGTACACATTATAATATTATTATACTTATGCTAAAATCTACCTGTTCATTTTCCTTACTTAATCACGTTGTACCGTACACAAAAGAAAATAAAATCTTCCCTTGTTTTATCCGTACCATACAAAACATTTTAAACCGTTACCATACTATTTCCGAACACCAGATCATTTCAAGTAAACAGTTAACTTATTCTTGAAACATCTGTTTGTGCTTAGCACAGACATATATGTGTATAGAGGACGCATGTGCGCTTCATTTTAAATGGTTGTCCAAAGTAATTTTGAACACAATAACATTTACAGTCAATTTATTTTGTACTGAATACAGACATATTTTTTGAATAGAACTCTGTCTAATCTATGAAAACGGTAAGATGCGATAACAAATATATGAGACGTTTTCAATAATAAAATTCCACATTGTCGCGTACGTTAAGGAGGAAATTTGCTTGTATATTTATCCTGTCAGAGGTAAGCGAGAATGCGGTACCTTTTACTTGAAAACTACTCATAATAAAATTATATTTATAATGTAACGAAATTCCGCTGGTTATTAAGGGGTAAGGTTATAAAGGGGAGTAATGGTTTATAAGTTAAAAAAATAATTATTTTTAATAAAATTGTATAATTTTTGCAAAATTGTTGTTATTATCGTAATTGACAGCAAATCAACCTTATTTACACAAAGTGAGACATAAAAATACCTATTTGGTACCTACTCAACATAATAGCAGAAGTAAACATTTGCATATAGCGTAAACTAAAATAACCAAACATAAGATAATATTTAAATTTGGAAACAAGTAATGTCATCCACCAATAAATGTGGTACTAAAAATTTGTCAACCCTAGGGATAGGCGAAATTTGGCAACAAGATGGACGTAAAGTACCAATGTTTTATCCAATTGTGACTTCTAAACGTAAGCTAGCCATTCAATAATAGTTTCATATGAAAAAAAAAATAGTTATAGGATATAATCATGTAAAAAGTTTATCATTACCGGGTCCAAATCACCGTTTAAAATGAAGTTAAAACACTGGTTAAAAAAACGTGTGGTCGGTGTCACGAAAAAACCTCACTAAAGGTCAACTGTGTGAAGTTAGCCGCAGATTGTTCGAAGAATGTTGACACCCGTAAAAAATACTTTGTATTTAGCAGTTTTATGTAAGGCTTACATTAGAAACATTTTGTTAATGGCAACTTATGTCAAACTAGGCGAAAATAGGTAGCGCAGGCAAAGATACGAAACTCTTACACAAACGTTTATTGCATGGGAATAAAAATTAAAAACCGGACCAGTACGATTCCGACTCGCCCACCGAGGGTTCCGTACTTTTTAGTATTTGTTGTTATAGCAGCAACAGAAATAATCATCTGTGAAAATTTCAACTGTCTAGCTATATTGGTTCATGAGATACAGCCTGGTGACAGACTAAAATCTCCTTATTATGTCCTCCTTATGCTCCTAATGACTCCCTATTTAATTATGAAGAAGCGGAAGCACTATTATGAATCCTACACACACACACACACACACACACACACACACACACACACACACACACACGCGCGCGCGCGCGCGCACGAACGCACGCACGCACGCTTGCACGCACGCACGCACGGACGCACACACACATACACACACATTCACACACACACACAGTTTGTTGGTTTGTGCCCTACTTTCCAATGGAAGAGAGCGGTGTCTCCCGACACAGGTATCTTTGTACTTGATGGGAGATTCCAGCCTTTTATGTTTTGTGTATCAAGTGTTAGCCAAATAAACTATTTTGTATTTTTTTGTATTTGTATAGGGACCTCTTCTGTGATAGAAAGCCACAATTGTATCCTTCCTACTAGTACTATAACCTCACCTTAACTCACCTTATTTAGCTACAATGATTTATGTTTATCTCCTTCTGCGCTCGCAGCTCGTAAACTAAGAATCGAAGCTTCTTTGTATTAGGACGGAAGCTGATACGCGCACCGTATGCGAAGTGGCGTATCTCACCTTAAGAGGAGTAGTAGATACGATCTTTTAGGTTAAGTTTGTAGGGTAGAGACAGAGACAGGTATGAAAATAGATTGATAAGATTCAGATATTTAATATTTTGACTCTTCTATTTTGTTCTGTCAGTGGTATTTCGAATAAAATAACGTGGATCGACAGTAGCGGATGTCCACGGTGGCTAAAACATAGTTGTTTTTCAGCCACCTGTATAAGAAATGGTTATCCACATGAGATAGACATGTTAACCACCATATCCGTACTGTTTGAAAAAACATTTCACAATTAGAGCATTTTTTAGTAAAAAGATGTAAATAGAATCATGAGTACTTAATGGACTTATGGGCATCATTAGCCAAAAATAATGTTTTTTTTTTATTGGTAATCAAAAGTGATGCATTTGTAAATAGACTTCAGTAATTTTAATTCCTTGATTGTTTACTAACAAAAAAATTTAATAATTTAGGAAAATGATCCATCCCACAAAAATCTGTCAATACAAGTTAAACTTTTTGTCAAAAAGAAAACTCATTCGTTTAAATGGCATTTTTTTGAGGATTGACTCTTCTCGCTTAACTACGTCCAATTGTAACCTAATATAATATAAGGCCTTGCAAGACCTTTCATAATTTGTAGGTTGTAGGTATACATATACATCGTAAGCAATTGACACGCTATTGGTAGTTTTAACAATTAGCTGGTCTCTACCGTAGATAGTAAGGCTAACGTCTCTCCTTTATATTCTGTCTGGCTAGAAAACAAAGTTTATCTTTGTACAGTTTATTCATTGTAGGAATATATCTAAATCTAAACAAGAATTCGATATTGAACAAAGAGATGAGATTTCCTTTGATACAATAGATAGCTTCTATCCTAGACTTTGCCTGCGTAAAATGTTGATTTTTGTGATAAAAACTATCCTATGCATTGACATTATGTATATCTAAGAACGGGCCAAACGGGTACTAAGAATGGTGTTAGTTCAGCGGTGTCACTCACGAATTCGAGGCAATCGTGCAGTCTAACGCAACTAGTTGCGACCAATCGCGCGCGTGATGCGAACTCATCAACCAATCGCGTTGTGGCGTTAGACTGCACGTTTGGCTCGAATTCGTGTGCGTGATACTGGCCCCATTCTTATTGCCCGTAAGGTTCTTTAGATATTATGACAATGATCCTGTGTCGGTCCTAATATGGACTTAAATAAGGCATTCCATAAAAAATTCTACTTTGTCGCGAACATGACGCGTATGACAGCTAACTAAACCTGTAAAAAACAGCTATAGACCGACCGCTTAAATGAGTCCTCGCCTGCGCGGTACGGGGGCGACGGGGTAGGACGACTAAAGGCAGCGGGCGGCAGGCTTACGGCGCCCGCACCTTCCCCGCTACCCTTAGTCGTCGTACCCCGTCGCCCCCGTACCGCGCCGGCGAGGACTCATTTAAGCGGTCGGTCTATAACTAATCGTAGTAACCTGTAAAAATGCCGTATTATATGCCGTTGGATTTAAAGCAAAGTTATCACGCCAAATATCGGCTTCTTAACTTTACCAGAAGTATTAACATAGCGTCACGTAATGCCCCTTTTGGGACGGATTATTAGGTACCATTAGGCTCCGCGATAGTTGCGTCATTTAGGGTCTAGATAAATAGTTGTTCAATACTTACGCTATAGAGTTTCCAATTTAGCAAGAACCTTAAATGGCATAACAATCCCGCGTGGTCACTGTACATAGGTTGCTTTAAAACGCTTTATGTGATATTCCTAAAAACGCAGTGTTTTGTGCCTCAAACCGTTTAGCTTCCATCACGGCTATAAATGTCAAACAAAGGCATTCAATCACTGAACTGTCGCAGCACTAGTTTATCCCAAATGGGATCGGATCGGATTGGGAGTTGGTACACTTTTTAAACGAATGGTTATGATTTTGTCCCAGCAACGAGAAGTGAATGAAATGAATTAACAAACGGAATTACACACACAAGCTATTTTAACCTATTAAAAAAAATCCTACAAAAAAATGCAAATTTTTATATAAATATTATATCATACGGGTAAGTGTGGCATAGGGGTGTGGCTAGTTCACATTGGGGCCTATTTACACATTGATTAGTGTCTATCGCGAGTTCAAACATTGGCTACTTGCGTTTAGTGGCAATGGCAAATGTATGATGAACTCACAATATACACTAATGAATGTATACATGCCCAATGTGACAGCCAGCCACACTTACCCGTATTGAACTTACCGTGTTGTATTTTAAAAAGAAAAATAAACGAACTAATCTATAAAATAAAACTAAAAACTAATACTAAATAAAATTAAAATACATCTAAGAAATTGGACCCCTTTGGTATGATGCCGAGGACGCTGGCAGCATTTCCCCGCTGTATTGCGATGCTAATACGTTAGCTCTTGAAAAAGTTGTAGAGCATTAGGACCCCACGGGCCAAGGGTCTCAACCCCAAATGGCATAAAAATATACTCGGGGCCGAGACCCCTGTACTTCTGGGCCGTGTTATTTTAAATTTAGAAAAAAAGGATGTGGTCTACATTCCATAAAATTTTCCTTATAATATCTCACAATAACTATTTTCTTAGATCAATTCATGATTAGTACACAATATTTTTAATCTCTTCTAAGAAGAACATCGACCGAATTCAAAATTCTTTAAAGCTGTAACAGATAAGATACTTCCAAATTTTGGATGATCTTGTTTTGATTGTGCTCGAGCACATTCCTTTTCGATATCAGTAGAAATTATCTCCATTAGGGAGAGGTAAAAACCAGTGGCGTTGGTGATGCGAGACTGAGAAAAGGAAAAATGTGTTTATTTATTTTTGAAGGGTTCCGTGGAAGAAATAGCCACAAAAAACCATGAAAGTATTTTTTAAAGTGAAAACTTCTTTAGCGGCGCTGTGCACTTTTTGCGATGGGGAAAAAATGTTAAACTCGCGACAGCTTAAGACGTAAGACGCTTCGTAAGACGGACACGTGACCTGATCGAAAAACTGTTACAATGTCATTGAGTTTTCACTTCTGCCGGCACTCCCGGATTGCAATCCGTTGTTTATTTAGATATATTCTCATTACATTTAATTTGAACTTAGATAGTAAACTTTTATTTATTTTTGATAAGTATTACAAATAATAAATTAAAAGTCACGCACACTAGAACAAACACAGCATAAATACTAAATACACAATATGTCAAAATTGAATGAATAATTAAATTTTATAACAAAAATCAATTACCTACAACTTAAAATTTAATCACAATCAAAACTTTTGCAATCTTTCGCTCGCTTTAACTGCTAGATACGTGACATAGGTACATCACTCAATAAGCACTGGTGTAGAAGATAAACAAATTGATTCATTATGACATGCTTCTACTCGTATAGAGGCCTAGTAATTAAATTGACATGAAATTAGTTTTTGACAAAAATTTCATTTTTGTTACAAGCTTTTATCGCTGACTGTACTTTTCTTACGACAGACAACTAATACCCATCGAGACAATTCTAAAAACCCCTAACACAATAGGTTGCGTTGTTTCATCACAAGGTGTCTATGGCCACCTCCTGTCTCCATCATCAGATCAGCTCGATGTTACCATAATATTGCATTGTCATCCGATTTATACATGCATGCAAAATTTCAGCTCAATCGGAAACCGGGAAGTGGATCAAATTTAACTTGCAAGATTTGATTACAGACCGACAGACAGACAACGGTCAGGTGAAAGTAAATAAAAGCTTGTAAAAACAGGTATAGTTTTTTGTTGATAATAGTTTTTTTTTGCCTACTTTGGTGTCCCACTGCTGGGCAAAGGCCTCCCCTCGTTGTCTCCACTCGCCTCTGTCATCAGCATTTTCAGAGATTTTTTTTGTCTCAGATAATAGAATAAGATCAATATTTATTAAGACAATAAATACTACAGAAACTAGGTAAATATAAAATAACTTGAGTCTATAGACATTCTTGTATAAGTAAATAATAATATGTACCAAGATCACGAAAATAGATACAGGTTCCTTTGGCCGATTTTTATCTTTTATATTATATTTTATATTTTAATGAACGATTGTAATATCAGCAGTCCAGAGAAAACAATAAATGTCAACACTGTCAATTTAATACCCTATTGGTCTATCTTTAGGTATTTAAAAGAAAGTAAACAAACAATTTGTACATTTTCGGGTAGTCATAACATTTATTGGTTAACAAACCAAATACAAAACAATACACTCCTTTTTAGGGTTCCGTACCCAAAGGGTAGAACGGGACCCTATTACTAAGACTTCGCTGTCCGTCCGTCCGTCCGTCCGTCCGTCTGTCACCAGGCTGTATCTCACGAACCGTGATAGCTAGACAGTTGAAATTTTCACAGATGATGTATTTCTGTTGCCGCTATAACAACAAATACTAAAAACAGAATAAAATAAAGATTTAAATGGGGCTCCCATACAACAAACGTGATTTTTGACCAAAGTTAAGCAACGTCGGGAGTGGTCAGTATTTGGATGGGTGACCGTTTTTTTTTTTGCTTTTTTTTGTTTTTTTTTTGCATTATGGTACGGAACCCTTCGTGCGCGAGTCCGACTCGCACTTGCCCGGTTTTTTTGGGCAGTCGTGTAAAAACCGCCTGGATCAGTCACTGAACGACCTGACTTTAACCTACATTATTTGATCGTGTCATGTTTTCATCTACCCTCAACTAGCTTATGGTGCCATTTGAGGGTAGATTTTGTTTACTTTTATTTAAATACCTAAAGATACAGACTATACGATCAGGCAACGAATTCTCAAAAAAGTTGTACAGGGAAATGCTAGGAACACAGTTTTGATTCTGTAACTTTGTTTGGACTAGAGTCGGACCAAGTCTGCAGCGGATTTGATAGCCCACGCAGTGCAAGTGTCATTTATACGTCATAATTTCATAGAAGTTTGACGTTATAAATAACACGTGCACTGCGTGGGCTATCAAATCCGCTGCAGACTTGATGGACTGACTCTAGTTAGTATCAAGTTTCATTGGCAGCAGCATACTGTCATGCGGGCTATATGCTTTGTCACCTATATACTTTATTTGTGCTCGTCGATTTAAAAGCACCCGTGGGAAGAAAGGGGATGCAGTGGGTGCATGTTAACCCGTCACCATGTGAGTGACATATGCATCTACCCTTTACAATATTTATTTGTCGTTTTGTACTTATGCATAGTAATGGAGCAATTTGGTGTGATATTTTAGACGGTTAGAGAATATGTGAGGGTGATGTTTTTTGATTTATCTGACTTTTTTGGGTCATGTTAGTAGCTCAAATACACTAACATAGTTTCTAGAAAGCAATGAGCAAACCGCATTTTGCTGGACAAAAATTTTTTTCTATACAAAAAAAAAATGACGTCATAACTCCTTTCTTTTTTTATTTTCTTTGTGCCACGGGTCAAATTGATTCAAATAGCCTAAGAAAGATCAATCGTGCCGATTTTCATGCTTTTAACACAATTTGCAGCGTTTTTTGGCGTACCGCTAGCACTAAATGGGTGCTTTCAATGAATCTTACGGAACCCTACTCGGATCGCGGTAAAAACTCAATCCCATGATTATTGCGGTGGCTTCCTATCATAAACTCATCAGTAGCTTCATCTTTTGTTCTTAGAAAAAATAGGTTTAATGCATCTTGGAAACATAAAATCGAAGAAAACTATGAAAAAAATTATTCAATGATAACTAGGTTCTTCTACAAATTCAATATTACCTACTAAGTTTTAAAAAGTGTATTCAATAAAAAGACACGTCAAGATTATTTACCTTTTTGTAATTCTATACTTCGCTATAGTAATATGTTCAATATTTACACTTAATGTCTACAAAACATTAAGGTATTCTTAGATAAAATGTACTT
Organism: Cydia splendana; assembly: GCF_910591565.1. NCBI lineage: Eukaryota > Metazoa > Arthropoda > Insecta > Lepidoptera > Tortricidae > Cydia > Cydia splendana. The sequence continues at coordinate 11,704,493 of NC_085982.1, read as the reverse complement.
AAATAAACAGCACAAGCTTTCCGATTGAATTTTTGTTTTTTATCACCAGCATCACAAACCACTAGAATGAGACCTCTAAGTAATAAATATTTAGAGGTCTCTTTCCGCTTGTATATGAGTGTTTAAGTTTATAGTTCTCACACTAGTAGAATTTAAATTGCAGTTATTTTTGTATTGTCGTCTCATAGTTTTAAGTCAGGTCCCCACTAGAGATGGGTCGCGGGTATTTACCCAATTTACCCACCCAGGTAAATACCCGGTAAATACCCATCTACCCGGTATTTACCCGTATCTACCCAAATGGACGGGTAGATTCATTTCTTGTTGCACATGTCGATTTGTGTTAAAGTGGAGATATAAACCGAGTTAATGGCTGTAATTATTATGTGTCATTTAAAATGTAATGGTTTAGTTGCAGTTGCAGTTGTAACTAAGGAATTTTTAGTACAATTTTGATAAATATTAAAAAAAGGCCGTCATAAGAGTATTTTTTTAGACTTGAGTAAATTATCGTACTTATACGTTGATAATACACATTCCAACTTCGGTCGGCGGGGGGTGTGGTTGGGGTGAGGGGGGCAAAAGTGAACTTTTTCATATTTCTTGGAATTTGTCATTAATATCGAAATGTGTTGTATGTACAAACTAAAGTAGACATAATTTTCTACAAAAAAGGTTATATACATTTTTGTCCTAAAACTAACTGTGTTTGACTTATAAGCTTCACAATTTGGGATACTGCACAATTTTTTTTTATTATCTTTCATAAGTATTCTTTATTTTCATCTTTCTAATGTATATTAAAAGCATTTTAAAACATTTCCGGAAGCCAGGGATTGATTTTACACGATTTTTATAATTGGACTGATATGTTAAAATCGAACTTCACCTCATAGCAACCTTTTCGTAATTAGTTTGAACATACATTTTATGTAACATTATAAAAAAATACTTAAATTAATCTTATTTATACTCACATACCATTAAACACATCAAATTTAGAAGAAAAACGAAAATACCCGCGTATTTACCCGCGGGTAGGTAAATATCGGGTATTTACCGGGTAAATACCCGCTGTCGGGTATTTACCCGGGTAGTTACCCATCTCTAGTCCCCACTGAAAGCCAGCGCCACGGATTGCCGCGGCATTATGCTGAGTGGGGTCCTATTTTAGCGTCCAATGTTTTTTTATGTCTGAATGTCTTTGTTTTCGATCTAGATTATATTTAGATAATAAAAAATCTGTTTACAATATTAATAACAAACTTAGAATAAAAAGTAACCTAAAATAAAAACTACCTACAAAACTAAAACTAATACCTAAAAAAATATAGAACTAACTACAAAACTAAAACTAAACCTAAAAAAAAATACCTAAAAATCTTTGTTTTCTATATGTATGTATGTTGTGGCGTTAAATAAATGTATTTTCTTTCTTTCTTTTTAACTGAATCCCTAGTGTAAATTCCATTAGATAGCGTGACGTGCGTTCGCGTTATTTGTAAGGGATTTTGAACAGCGCGCCAAGCGGGACGTTTTGGAAACTAAAAATCCCATACAAAATGACACTTAACGCAAACGCGTACGTCCGTCACGCTATCGAATGAAATTTACACTAGGAGTACAGACAACACATAAAACCTATAGTTCTTGAATACCAATACTCTTGTATAAATCTTATGTAAATATAAATATGTTCTTGTATAAATAAGATTTTGGCATAAACATTTTTTTTGGTACAAGCTTTTGTTGCTGACTGTACGTTTCTTTCCACAGGCAACTAATACTCATTGAGACAATTCTAAACACCCCAAACACAATTAGGTTGCGTTGTTTTATCACAGAGTTATTATGGCCACCTCCTGTCTCTCATCAGATCAGCTCGATGGTAGCACAATATTGCATTGTCACCCGACTTCTGTCAGTTTCATTGGAAGTCGGGAAGTGGGTCAAATTAAATTAGCAATATTGGACCCGTACAAACATAGTTACATAACTACATACTTGTTTACATAGGTACATTGCAAGTCAAATAAAAGCTTGTAATAAATACCTAAATGTAAACCTGATCCTACTGTCACTCGATACTTCGAGATAACTATGCACCTGGCTTTTTGCTTATAAAATGATTTCATCTGTCAACAGTGGTAACAGTTCTTATGTAACATTGTTATAAATTCTCGTAAGGTTTGGCGTAGGTACCTAATTTAAAACAAATATAATGTCATATAAATTATAGCCAGCTATGTTATATAGCCAAAGAAGTGCTGAATCCACACATAATTATATTTACTAGCTTCTGAAAGCGGTTTTCACCTCAATTATTTTACCACAGATATGCTCCATCGTTTGACTATTAGCTTGTAAAATTTCTAGCTTTTATAATAATAAAAATATCGAAATAATTTAAGGGGCACAGCTCTTAAGTTAATCTACTTACATGAAATTTTGTAAAAATATTTACCATAGTGTAAACATCCAGAGACGAAAAGCACTCATCCATCCTCTTAGAGTTAATTAGAATACCTATTGTACCAAGCTAACCCCTTTAAATACAAAACCCCGGTAATAACAGATCTGATTGAACAGCGCTAACGTTCAAACTCAATTCAAAATCAATGGAATTAGTTGCCAACTCCCATTCAGAGACAATGGCTCCTACGGGATGATTGGCTTCAATCTTTAATGAGATGCAGTGATATATAGGTCACTAGATAAGTTTTGCATTTTAATAGTGAATGGTGCAAAGGCCCTTAGTGTACTTACGTTGACAAAATGTCCCTTACGACATTTGAAATTATATAATTTTGACAAGCAATCTTGTACATTCTAGATCTGTGATATCAGTGATATCACAACCAATAGGTCGTAAATTACCCATTACAAAGAATGCACCTGCACACATTGCAGCAATCTAGGATGTAGGTCTACCTGACGTAAGACCTAGGTTTAGCGCTAATGGATACGAACGACTGTGTGGGCGTAAATGTGTTTACAGGGTATTTTATAGCGTGTAAAGGACGGTTAAAGTAAACTTTAAAGTGATATAGGAGCAATCTTGGGCGTAACTTTGTTCTGTCGGTTTTATGGGGAAGATTAGATACAGTCGGATTAAGGTACCGATTGGATCAGGGATCGGATACCGGTATTTTTTGTATGGGAACGAAAATGGTATTTTTTCGTTTTTTGTTAATTATTTCATTTCTAATTGGGCAATCTAATAATACGAAGTCGTTACCTAAAAACACAACTGAGTCCTACAATTCGAGTATAACATAATCCGAAATATAATAAATGGTTATTTCAAAGTTTTTGCAAAAAACATTGGATTCAAACTACTTGAGCGTTACTATTGCGACGTAACATTGCTGCCGACTGCTTTGCTTCTGCGAATGTCAAAAATCCGGACAGCAACATCGATTCTGACGTTTGCGGCCGCAATACATTCCACGGTAGTATCGCGCTATTCGCGCTGCATTACTGTAGGGTGTAGGAAACGTCAAATATTTCGATAACATGACCTTTTTAGGGTTCCGAACCCAAAGGGTAAAAACGGGACCCAATTACTAAGACTCCACACTGTCCGTCTGTCCGTCCGTCCGTCCGTCCGTCACCAGGCTGTATCTCATGAACCATGATAGCTATACAGTTGAAATTTTCACATTTAATGTATTTCTGTTGCCGCTATAACAACAAATACTAAAAAGTATGGACTCGGTGGGCGAGTCGGACTCGCACTTGTCCGTTTTTTTTTTGTAATTTTTGCATCAATTCAGTCGACAACACTACTGCAGCTGTATTGCAGTGCGTCATTACTGGCAAGGCCCTATACGCGCCGTGTCCAAAACTACCGCCTTTTGCATCTGACCCTTGATGCAACCACTCAGCGAGAGTGTCTCTAGGTGTCAGTCGAGACTCTTCGCTATGAGACCGTTTGCTGACGCGACTATAGGGACAATCAAGATACAAGATACAAGATATTTATTCATAAACAATGTCAATTGTGTTTGAATACATAAGTCAAAAATACAATTTAAATTAAACTAATATTAACATTAACACAATAACAACATTAATAAAAATAAAAGGAATGAATTTGTAATTTCAAAAATCGTCAATATCATATAAACATTTGTCAAGCAAGTATTTTTTTAACCTATGACTAAAAATTTTATGACTAACGAGTCCCTTTAGCTCGATTGGCATTTTGTTAAATAGTCGCACGGCTTGAACTCTGGTAGTATGCTCTACCACCACAAGATGGGGTGTAATAATGGGAGTAATGTTTTTAGTCCTGGTTTTTAGTCTTAAAGCCATTTGCTCATCAGATTCGAAGCGATATCTATGCTTGATTGCATCCGTCAACAGGACTAAAATATAAAGAGCGGGTACTGTTAATATCTCCAAGTTTTTAAAATGCTCTCTACAGCTATCCCATTGTGGAATTCGAACCATAGTTCGTATTGCTCTTTTTTGTGAGACAAAAGCACGTTGAATGTTATATTTATAACTATTGCCCCAAAGCTTAATGCTGTATCTTAACTTAGATTCGACAAGGGCAAAGTAAACCATCTTCAGTTGCTCCAGTGTCAGTTCATCCCTTAAGCAGCGAAGAGCATAACAAGCTGAGCCGAGTGAACTTTCGATTTCACTTAATTCTTCTTTCCAGTTTAAAAGGACGTCAATATGCACACCAAGCATTTTAGCATTTTATTAATCCATGATCGTCGAGTCAACATCCCACATGACGGAAATATCATGAGCCAAGTCTATTTACTTGCTGGATTTGTCCTCGGCTTTCACGAGATTCTCATCATGGGGAATGGTGACGTCGACGAGCACGGCTCGGCGCTGCGATCGGTCTATATGAGCACGATGTCAGGCTTATTGGCGACAATAGTCCTGTCAGTGATGATAGATCGATCCCAATAGAGCGTGGCACGGCCATTTTCTTTTTCTTTATTATTATTAAGTTCGTATAAAAATAAAATCAAAACCGTAACAAAGTTGTTGAATCTGAATCGGCTCCTTTCCCACGAGCATTATTATTAAACCTTTAATAAAGTATGATAAAAATGCTTACGCTTCATAAAGAGGTATTTTCCCTTCTATTCTCGGAATGCCTGCCAAAGATACCGTATTACGTTACATCGTCAATATACATGACTTGCGAAATATGCTTATTAGGTGTGTTGGGGTTATTCAGATAAAGTTTTAGCAAATGATATACATATAGATAGATATCATTAAAACCGGTCATTCACTTAAGAATAATAGGAGCAAGACGACCATAATATACCGGGTGTGGCCTGTAACACGAGCAAATAATTTTATTAAAACATAAATTGTACTCCTCAAACGGTGACACTTTTGTTCAAAAAATTATGAAGTATTTTGACTCCCTATTTTTCATACAAAATAAATATTATCTTCAATGGACGCCATCGCCACGCCATATCAGTGTGATTGACGTTGCTTGTCACGCCTTTAAAGTGTATTAAAAATCAAACCACAATTTATTTTTAAAAGTCGCTGAACAAATGTTGGTCAGTATGAGGAGTACAGCCTACAGTTTAATTTTTTGCTCATATTACAGGCCACACCCGGTATTATTATACTTGGTCAAGCTAATCTTGTCAGTAGCAAAAGGCGGCAAATTTGAAAAATCGCGGGTTAGCAACACTGTTTTGGAATAATTCGCGTGTCGTCTGTGTTTTATCTGTGGAATGTGGATTGTGAATGACAGCCATCTTGTTTGTTTGCATTCTGAATCGTTGCTATTTCAAGAGAAATTTCTGCTGTCACCATTAAATATATTAACTAAGATTGAGCATGAACTTAAGCAAAGTTAAGGTGCCTACAATGTACAATCATGTTCGTTGATCGTAAATATTTGTAATTTTTGAGGTTATGTTAATTACATGTTTTGGTTCGATGTAGGTACATTGCTGAGCATTTCTTAGCGCAAAAACTGCTCTTTGAGTGTTGCCCTACTTCACTTTGCTGTACATTGCTACTGACATACTTTGCTTGACAGACTATAATTTATATTATTTTTCATCATCATTCTCTTGCCCTTGTTCCATTCACTTGGGGTCGGCGCAGCATGTCTTTCTCTTCCACACCTCTCTGTCGCCCGTCATTTCATCATTCACTTGCGTTCGTTTCATATCATCTCTCACACAGTCCATCCACCTTTTCCTCGGTTTTCCTTTCCTCGTACTTCCCTCCACATTCATTCGTAATACCTTTCTCATCACATGACTTTCATCCCTCCGCATCACATGCCCGTACCACGCTAGGCGATTTGCCCTTACTTTTTCTATTATTAATATAATATTATTATTAGTATAATTTATATTATTTTTCATATAATTTATTAATAGCTTCTGCTCCCTACTGATATATATATATATCAAATTTCATCTAAATCGGTTCAGCGTTTAAAGTATGAAGAGGTAAAAGACAGAGAGCGCTACTTTCGCATTTATATATTACACATTTAAAATATTAGTAGGGATTGCGCGCCATACCGGTGGTCCCATACAAATCGATCCAAAATTCATGTATTTTACTAATTTACTAATAAACTACTAAATCAAACTAAACGCTCGCCCCAAGCTCTTGTTAACCGTTCAGTAATGACAGTATTTCTGGCCTAGTCCGTAACATGCAGTAGGGCCGGGGGCGAGTCGCCTAATTGGGTATATCGATAAACCTGTTGTCATTTGTATGTAATGTTAGGGTCTGGATACAGTTTTGATTCGCTTACGCTCATGAATGGGAGCCTCAGAGACGTATTTTAATTTTAATAACAAGTTAAATGTTCATATGAATTTGACCAGATAAATAAAACAACGGGTTGCACTCCGGGAGTGCCGGCAGAAGTGAAAACTCAACGACATTGTAACTCAAAATATTAATAACAGCAGCACTATGTATAATTGAGGTTAACGCCATCTAGCGTTATTTCGTCGCATTACTTGAAACCCCTAAGCACATCACTGTGAGTACTACAGTTATATTAATACCAGTTTGAGGGAAACTCACTAGATGGCATTTAAATCAAACACAACGATATTGTCCGTCACACGTGACGTCACGCAAGCGCCCTGCGCCGCCTAAACGAAACGTACCTTACGCCTTACGCTGTCTCGAGTTTAACATTTTTTCTACACCTCAAAAAGTGCACAGCGCCGCTAAAGAAGTTTTCACTTCAATAACTAATTCTAATTTATAATCTGTCTTTAAAATCAGAATACGCCTGTGAGGGGAGTATAAGTGCGTCTAGGCTAACTTTGCATCGATTTGAATAGAACAAAAGTGGGGTAGTATAATTATAATTGTCATAATTTCATAGAAATTTGACATTATTGCCACTCTTTGTCATTGCAAATGATATGCTGATTTATCTTGGTACGACTTTTCCTGGAGAGTTTGTTGTAGGGAGTCCGGGAATCATAGAAGTCTTAATCTAAATTGGATGTTACTTGGAAAACTAGGTAAAATGTGACGTTTTCAACTAAAAGGTACCACATTGCCGGTCGTCGATAAGGTTGATTTCAAATTGAAGCTTTATGGAAAAAGCACCTTATTGACAACCGACAATAAGTACCCTTTTGGTTGAAAATGGCAACAAATATTAGCATAATTATTCCTATAGGTAAATAACTTGACGATACGAATGGATACAATAGATAGATGAACTAGCCAGTCGTTAGCCAATATGTATTAGTATAGCTTATATGCAAGTCAAAGTAATATAGTTATACCAAGATAAGTCTGCAACAAATTTGATAGCACACTCAGTGCAAGTGTTATTTCTGCGTATGCTATAGAATTCCTTGCAGACTTTTCTTAGTCTAACTCTAACGGCTCGGCCACGACATTTAGCGACGTGCGACGGCGGCAGCGATAACCATAGATGGGAACCAAAAGGTCCGAGTTAAGAACGAGTCTTGTAAAGAGCAATATGAACGCTTACTTACGCGCACCAAAAATATGAAAGTTATGTTCTGTCCTAGACTCGAGGTTGCTGCGCATTCCGTTGCTCATCAAGCCATAACCCTTTATAACAGATTGCCTACTGAACTAAAAATCATTACGGATCACTCGCTGTTTCATAGGGAATTGAAAAGATTTTTATTGAGAAGTTGCTTTTACACAGTGGATGAAAATTATGATAATGTTTAAGATTTAGGATTATCTTTACATTTTATTAAGTGTTTAATAATTTTAGTTTTAAGCCATGTATTTCAAACACAATACCGGTATTGTTTTTTTTGAAATGACTATGATCGCTGTGTCTCTCTCTAACCTATGGTTGTCGCTGCCGCCGTCGCGAGTCGCCGAGCCGTAACAGTCCTTCATAAGCGACAGCGGGCAACAATGCGACCAGACCATCTCATTGCGGTCAGTTCAAGTTTTTAATTATTTATAGCGCAACCATCTTTCTATCGTGGCTGGTTTTGTAAGATCACAGACAAGACATCCTCCAGACTGAGCATAGTAGCTCTACCCCCTCTGCCACAAATATGCGGTAGTTTTACTCCATTTTCGAGTGAAAGTGTCTTTGTGTGACGTCCGTGTCTTTGAACGGACCAATCACGGCACGGGACTCGCTCACCTCGTCTCCCGCACCCTCGTATTTTTGGCAGCATCGGTTTCATGAAATAATTGCTCTAAACCCCGTCTAGAGGATTCTTAGTGTATGTGTAAGATAAGCCCGTATATACTTACTACAAATAGTAAAATATGTAAACGGGAAAAATAGAAAAAAAGTAATTAAGACGCACTTGTTACAATCTAACGACTTTAATTACATATACATTAAGAATCTTAATTAGTATAAGATAGATATGTATATTGTCATGTTATTTTCTCGAACTCCCCATCGGCATACAAACCTCCTCAAGGTTTTGCCCACGATTCTTGTAATAATAATGTACTTTAATTAGCTTATTGTTCTGACACCTAGAGACATTTACACCTCTAAATATTATAGATTTTTTTTTGTGTTTTGTATCTGTATTTTTTATGTAATTCGACATTAAGAGACCATATACATCTCTTAGTAATTGTAATACGTTAGATTGAATTGTTAGTTTTATTTTATAAAATTGTTGATGTTATTATTTTTGCTTGTATGTAAATTCAATGATGACGTGTAAAAGTGCCCTTGTGGCCTATTTGCTGAATAAATGTTGATGTTTGATGTTTGATGTTCAATAAAAAAAAAAAAGGACAAGTACCACAGTTAACTGATAAGTGATATGTATACTTTATTTCAATGATATAAAGTCCATAATTGATCCAACATTGCTGTTAGTATAATTATCCTGGTAAGGACCACTGGACAAAACTATCCTATTTTTAATTTGAACCTTGTCGTATAAAGTAAATAGGGATGAAATTCATTTTGAAAGCAATGAAACAAACCGGACAAGTGCGAGTCGGACTCGCCCACCGAGGGTTTCATTCCGTACTTTTTAGTATTATTTGTGAGCGCGGCAACAGACAAATACATCATCTGTGAAAATTTTAACTGTCTAGCTATCACGGTTCATGAGATACAGACGGACGGATAGACGGACAGTGGAGCCTTAGTAATAGGGTCCCGTTTTTACCATTTGGGTATCTTCTATTTTAAACTGAGTGTAGATTGTAATGCACATGGCGTCTTATGAGGATGATGCATTCCTGTTATCCCTCATTAGGGACATAGGGCTCGCAGAAGAATTCTCCATTTGTCACGATCTTGAGCGGCTTCTTCCAGCTCTCTCCAGCCGAGACCAGTTGAGCCAGCCTCTTTCTCAACTGATCGCCTCCATGTAGTACAAGGCCTCCCCGACCGCCTACTGCCGGCCGCATGCCAGCGGAGACCCTGCTTGGCCAGATGGCTGTCCGGCCTACGGAGTACGTGTCCGATCCAGCGCCATTTCTTTTCGAGGATTTCATATCTTATGAGGATACACATAAATAATAATAAATAAATATTATAGGACATTCTTACACAGATTGACTAAGTCCCACAATAAGCTCAAGAAGGCTTGTGTTGTGAGTACTCAGACAACGATATATATAATATATAAATACTTAAATACATAGAAAACAACCATGACCCGGGAACAAATATCTGTGTCATCACACAAATAAATGCCCTTACTGGGATTCGAACCCAGAAGCATCGGCTTCACAGGCAGGGTCACTATCCGCTAGGCCAGACCGGTCGTCTTATACTAGCGACCCGCCCCGGCTTCACATGGGTTACACAAAACCTTAACAAATTATACACGTAAACCTTCTTTAAGAACTACTCTATTGATAGGTGAAAACCGCATGAAAATCCGTTCAGTAGTTCTTGAGTGTATCGCGAACATACACACAATCAGACAGACGCGGCGGGGGACTTACGGCCCGATTTTAATTTTAAGATACGTCAATTAATAGATCTAGAAATTATATGAATTAGATTTGTCGTTATATATTATATCGTTTCTAGATCTATTAATTGACGTATCTTAAAGTTCGAATCGGGCAGGTTTTATAAGGTGTGTATACTTCAGTATGGACTCAAGGACTTCGGACAGTTGGGAGAAACTTCTGACTTCGGGCCAACTCGGCTCCGTTCGGCTCAGCATTGCTCCGAGCAATTATTGGGGTTGACACAACTTGACGGCCCTTTGCGTGCACGACCAAAGATAAGATAATTACTTGAATTTTGACAACCCTAAATAGTCGAAAGGGATAGTGCCATAAGTTATAAATGGATATCATGATTCAACCCTGAATCGCTGTCAAACTTCGGTTTTGTAGGAAGTGTGTGATAGCCGAGCCGAATATAATAAATAGGTGAGCGCATCGTCTTCACTGGCTTGGCCACCTCGAAAGGATGGGTGAAGATCGGGCAGCCAAAAGGGCCTACTTGGGTCGACCAACTGGGCGCCGTCCTGTTGGTCGTCCTAAATACCGTTGGGCAGATAGAGCGGAGACAGATCTCCGTGAGCTCGGCGTCAGCGAAAGCTGGCGGGATACCGCACTGGACCGATCAAAGTGTAGTGCTCTTGTGTTGGAGGCCAAGACTCATTTTGGGTCATCGCGCCAACCAAGTAAGTGTCCTTTCTGTACATTAGTACTATTACTTATTCTGTGCTTCGGGCTCTATATTTGGGCACAGTAATATTCATGAACAGTTAACTTTGCTTATTGTTTTCTTTTAAGGTATGCGTGTGACATATATTATTAGTTATATTGTCGTATTCGTAGAAATGATATCATTATGAGATGTAAAAGGGAGAAGTGTATTTATTCACGACAGTTGTATACCGGGTGTGGCCTGTAACACGAGCAAATAATTAAAACATAGGTTGTACTCCTCAAACGGTTGCCACTTTTGTTCAACAACTTTTAAAATTTATGAACTATTTAGACTCCTTATTTTTCATACAAAATAAATATTATCTTCAATGGACGCCATCGCCACGCCATATCATTGTGATTGACGTTGCTTGTCACGCCTTAAACATAACAAAATTCGCAATACATTGCGTCTTAGAATAAACTTTAAAGTGTATTAAAAATCAAACCACAAGTTATTTTTAAAAGTCGCTGAACAAATGTTGATCAGTATGAGGAGTACAGCCTACAGTTTAATTTTTTGCTCATATTACAGGCCACACCCGGTATGTCATAAATGTGTCATATATCACATGTCATGTACAGTATAAATAAAAGGAAATAGGTATTTCTAAGAAATACTAGAGTCTGGCCCAAAAATTACCAAGAACTCTAAGGTATATAGGTATTTATATACTCATATCGATGAAAGATATATGAGAGATAACTAATAGACATAACTTTGAACTATGCTTGACCTTACATAATTGTTAAATCCTACTTTATTTTACTTTTTTTTGCTAGCCTACTTATGTTGTCCCACTGCTGGGCAAAGGCCTCTCCCCTTATCTTCCACGGCTCCCGACATGCTGCCCGATTCGAACGTTAAGATACGTCAATTAGATCTAGAAACGATATGGATTAGATATGTCAGTGTCAAATGTGACGTTTCTTCAAACAAAAACGTCACTTTTGTCACTGACACATCTAATCCATATCGTTTCTAGATCTACTAATTGATGTATTTTAAAGTTCGAATCGGGCGGGATGTTGAGAAAGATGTGTGCCTACTGTTTTTTTTTCTAAACACACTTGTATATTAGTTTCACTCATAACTAAATAACAAACTAAACTAACAACTTTATAAGATCTTGCAAGTCGTTTTCAACTTTTTTCTAATAGCCGTATCGATAATATGAAACTTTGTAAGAACCTAACAATACAGTAATAAATATTCTTGCTTTGTAGTGCTAACGCCAAGTTCCAGAACCTGACTCAGAACGCACTGTCTTATTAACTATAATTTCAGCTTATTACCAATATTTTTCTCTTCAACCGGACCAGTTATTTGCGGATAACTGTCATTAACGCACTTAAAGCGGGTTGAGGCACTTTTCTACATTTTTTCTTTGACATGTGTTTTCTGCAGTATTTTTTGCAAACTTGGAAACTGGAAAGGCATGGGTTGATTGTCTGTTGCGTAAGAATCCTCACGCATGCAATGTAAAAATATGGCATTTTTAACTACAAAGGTAAGCTACTATATTTCTAATTTAATAAATTATAACATTAAGAGTCACACGAACATACCCGCCACCATACAATCAAAGTTACGCTCAATATCGCAAGCTGTCAATTATGCACTCATATTTTTACACTTGACTGTACAAAAGGTACTAAATAATGGTACGATTGACGTGGTATGGAAAATACAGCCTAAAATTTCCTAAAAATTCAAGCTTTCAAGAAGAAATAAATTGTTACCATGCTATTCTAAATGACTGTTGCAATAAGTTCTGCCAATTATTTCGCAAACAGCAATTTCCGATTAAACCCAAATAAAACAAACCAGTTATCTTCACAATTTCTTTTATAAATAAAACGTATATTTGCAAGTTAAGGAAGACGTAATAAATGTAGTTCGTTACGTCATTTTTAGGGTTCCGTACCCAAAAGGTAAAACGGGACCCTATTACTAAGACTTCGCTGTCCGTCCGTCCGTCCGTCCGTCCGTCTGTCTGTCACCAGGCTGTATCTCACGAACCGTGATAGCTAGACAGTTGAAATTTTCACAAATGATGTAGTTCTGTTGCCGCTATAACAAAAAATACTAAAAACAGAATACAAAAAAGATTTAAATGGGACTCCCATACAACAAACGTGATTTTTGACTAAAGTTAAGCAACGTCGGGCGTGGTCAGTACTTGGATGGGTGACCGTTTTTTTTTGCATTTTTTTTCCGTTTTTTTTTCATTATGGTACGGAACCCTTCGTGCGCGAGTCCGACTCGCACTTGCCCGGTTTTATTGAAGTACGAAACTATAGGCCGTGTGTACTTTGTGTCATAACATAATAATATTTCTTCACGAACTTGGGCTTATGAACATTCTACTTCTACTTGCGGCTATATTGCACTACACAATGACTTTAAAGTTCATAATACAGTACACATTTACTCGGACTTAAGACATTTTGGATCGTAAGTTATCCGTTACTAATCAACTTTAAGTTTAATTGCCGAAAAATTGATTCAGAATGTTTAAGTTTACCATTTTGATACGGTATTTTGAAGAATTATCGCGGTAACTGGAAAATTTGATGTTTCAACATCTATTAAACCAATTTACTACATTTCAATGTTTTTAAAGTTAGAAACTTCTCCGTAGAAGTAACTAAGAGGTTCTAAATCATAATTATACCTACTTTTGGAATAGACGGGTTATGGTTTAAGTATACTTAAACACAAAAAAACCGGCCAAGTGCGAGTCGAGCACGAAGGGTTCCGTACCATTACGCAAAAAATGACAAAAAAATCACGTTTGTTGAATGGGAGCCCCATTTAAATAATTATTTTATTTTGTTTTTAATATTTGTTATTATAGCGGCAACAGAAATACATCATTTGTGAAAATTTCAACCGTCTAGTAATTATTTAATATGATATGACTTTAAAACTAACCACACCATACCTAATTAAATAATTAAGATATAATATTTGACCCAGTAATCCTTGTATTGTAAAACAAAAGAGTTGTGTACCCATGTCCAGTAGGTCACAAAATGGCGGATAATGGCTATCTTGCATTTCAATCTTTAGTGCAGGAAGTTCGTTACAATGTGATTTTATCTATATTATGATAAATCTCTCTCTCTCCTCAGCATTATTATTCCCATCTGATTGTGGGGTCTGCTTTTCTGGTCTTTTCTCTCCACTTCGCGCGATCGGACGTGTCGTCTACTGAAACGTCGCAGGCCCTCATGTCTTTTGCTATGGTGTCTGCCCATCTCATCTTCGGTCTTCCTCTTCCTCTGGAGCCGACAATGTTCAGATCCATAGCAACATTCCCGATGTAATCGAGAGGTCTTCTTTTTACGTGCCCAAACCATCTCAGTCGGCTTTCTTGTAGCTTATCGGCGATATCACGTACTCCTATATTATGATAAATGGATTCAGAAATAAAAAAGTGAAAATAAATGCACTTTTGGCACAGTTTGCCATATTATGGTTTTGCTTACGACTAACTTGTTATTACAGTAGTATTAGTAAACTTTTTAGTGTACAAAAAGACATATTAAAAATAACATAAATTTAGTAAGAAGTACAAAGGCGAACTTATCTCTTTGGGGATCTCTTTCAGTTAACCTTTGAGTAGATGAGAGGAGAGAGTGAAAAGAGGGTGATTAATTAAGCATAATGTACAACAAGGTACCAGAAAGATAAATGATACTTATAAATATATACAAAATTTATAGGAATTTAAATTTATAAATAAATAATATAGGTAAAGATTTTACACAGATCGACCTAGTCCTCCCACAGTAAGCTAAGTACCTAAATACTTAAGGCTTGTGTTTTGGGTACTAGACGATGATATACTCGTATATTTAATTTTACAAAAAAAACTTTGTTTACTACCTAAACAACCTCTGAATTAAACGGTAAGGACGTAGTTAGATTAGTTTAGTTTAAGTTCGAAAGTTGCGCTCGGTCGCTAGTTTTGCTCTAAAATCATGACGTTGCCAAAATGTTTCAAAACATGTGGTTACCTTTAAAGCTAAAGTTTTTGACCCGATTTCAGTTGATCGTGACAATAGTCTCCTCTTCTTTCAAAGCACGGCTACATAATGAAACCTTTATAACACATATTGAGCAATAAACCAAACTTACTAAACTTATATTCGATATTAATTCATAAACCGGTTTAAGGAATGCTACTTATTATCTATCAATCATTTCAAAATATACAATTCAAAAATCTTACAATCTACTTACAAAATTAAAAAGGCCTTAATCTACACTAACAACTAACAACACAAAAACTATTCACAAAATTCGCCCCGCGCCCCTCCAGATGCAAAGGAGCCCATCACGCTCCCCGCGTTGCCACGTTGAACCGCGATGGACTACCTTTGCATAAGGAACGATCCGGAGCGAGGGTCATGACCAATCTCTCTAAGCATTAAATTATAGTACTTACAGTTCACCGTAAACGTTGTTACTTTTCTATGCTGGCCATATCCATATGGCCATAATATGGTCTTCATTGCAAATTCAAAACTATTTGGCTCCGTACGGAACAAATAAAAACTCAGGCCATATAAGATCGTTGTTAAAGGATGATTCCATAGGGTGTTTGAAATTTCGATTCATTAGGGCCGATACATACGGACTGCAACCCGACTGCAAATTGTATAATTGTATGGGAACTGCACGCCGACGTTGCAGTCGGTTTGCAGTCCGTCTGTACCGGCCCTAAAGGGGCCCACTATTACCAGTCCGCCGACGATATCGGCCTGTCAGTTAGAAGCAAAATTTTATAGCTCCGAACTACTGACAGGTTGATATCGTTCGGCGAGCTGGTAATCTGTGGGGCCCCTTAGGCATCCTACTAAGAAAATAAATTTTATGTGAAGGTCTATAATTTTAACCACAAATGGTATTCATTGAAAATTAACTTATTGCAATGTTATCGTTACGTTAATTGTCTGGTTCTGTTTCGTATTTATTTGACTTGCAGAATTATAATTATTTGAATGTAATTTAGGGAAAAGATCCAACCACTAAAATAAGATTTGTCAATAGAGTTTGAACTTACTGTCAAATAGAGAAGATTCATTTAATTGACAGAAGAGGATGGATCCTTTTCACTAAACTACGTTCAATTTAGGGGCCAAACGCAGCATTATTTTTATTTGTTTGACAAAAACTCCTAAATAAATAAATATTACAAAATTAACTTCTCTAACGGAATCGTCCTAAACCTGTCAAGTTACTAAACTCAAAGGAAATCAACCACTAATCAAGCTTCAACATACCTGTCCCCGACAAAAACTAGTATCTCCTTCCGTATGAACTACTTCTATGACCCTTACGTCACTGTATTATCTATTAAATCACGGGTCTATCTTATTTGGTTCTGGTTTAAACAAGTCCAGTATTACTTGAGCTGCGCTGCGGAGCAAAGCATTAGCAACGACGGGTCTATTTAAAATGGTGACGCCTGCCTTTCAAGTAAGGTCTATCAAAACTGGTCTGGTGAACTTTCTAGTATAAATTGAGCTGTAGTGTGGAGGGGAGTGTTAGGAGAGAAAGGTCAGGGTAAAATGGGGATTTTTTCTAGGGGTCAATAAACTAGTGTGAGCGAGACGACCTTATCAATTATCGATGGGATATGGTGGCGCTTCTTAGGTTACAGGGTGTTTTGAAATTAATTAAAGTTATATGTTAGTCTAACCTAACCTTCCCCAGAGATTCAGGGTTATGTTGTAGCTAAAAGCTAAAGTTAGTTCGATATTTTTATTAACATTGGTGCTTAAAAATCTCACTTGATACATTTTAAAAGACCAAAAACTCAAAACGGGCTTTTTTAGCAAATTATGAAATTAACTGCTACTTTCTTCTTCTTCTTCCTCGCGTTATCCCGGCATTTTGCCACGGCTCATGGGAGCCTGGGGTCCGCTTGACAACTAATCCCATGATTTGACGTAGGTTTTTACGAAAGCGACTGCCATCTGACCTTCCAACCCAGAGGGGAAACTAGGCCTTATTGGGAATTAGTCCGGTTTCCTCACGATGTTTTCCTTCACCGAAAAGCGACTGGCAAATATCAAATGATAACTGCTACTTTATGAATATTATGGAATTATGACACAGTACCTCAGGTAGGTACCTACCGTAGTAATGCGTATAGTTATGAAAAGAATATCGATTTTCTAAATTATAATTTATTTATTTTTTTACATAAAAATTGTGTATAATTTGTTAAGGTTTTGTGTAACCCGTGCGAAGCCGGGGCGGGTCGATAGTTACGAGAAAAATTAAATTAAACATATTATTGTAATTTCGGCAATCTGGAGCACCCCGTGAACGCGCAGCGGTCCATATCCGCACACGCACCTGCCTCCAACCGCCAATCATGAGCTTCTATTTATTTATACCTTTTTTTTTTTCATTCCTTTAATTTTTAATGGCGGCTACTCTTTGTGATGTGATAAAATAATTAAGATATGATAAAAATGATGATGTGAGAATGGTCTACGTTCTATAAAATACATGGTCACAATCATAGCCATTTAGGAGGCAATTAATCCCCTTATTCATAAAACTTTACGGGCCTGCAGCGGTATCATGGTCGCATTATTATCACTTGTCATGTTCACTTTCGCACTTACATACTTTCTAACGTGACAAATGATAAAGAGCCGGCCATCTTAGCCCTTCTGCAGGACTAATGGATGACTTTATCCACGTGACAAAATATCCGTCACTTTTTAACAAAGCGCGAATGAGTGACGGATATCGGTTTTATCACGCTGTCACGTAGATAAGAACAACCATCATATCCGTACTGATTTAGTTAAATTAGGTATGTTTTATCACTTTCTTACAAATACATAAGTCAAAATGACAGATAAAGACAAACGATTCATAGCTGATTCAGGCCAGTAACGCGTTTATGAATAACGCCATATAAATTATAAACGTAAAGTCACCTGCAATAATATGTTACTCTTCGAAGGCCGCAAAAATATCTGACACAATCTTAATGCTCTACAAATAAGATCGTGTCAGATATTTCTGCAGGTTATTGCAGGTGACTGTACCAGTGATAAGGCGCGATTCGGGAAATGAATTAGAGATTCACTAATCTCTAATTCATTTCCCGAATCGGGCCGATAGTGATTAATTAAATATCGACTCAAGTTTTCGATATCGATAGCAAGCGATTAGGTACTAAATGATTATAACAAACATGATTCCTCGTTATCTTTCGCTTTCTTTCTTTTCAAACCATGATATAAATAAGTTGACGCAGCTTTCAGAGTACTCTTATCATGCTTAGTATATATTTGTCTGCTATTTCTACTTTAATTTCAATCATTTTCAGCTACCTCATATCCAGTTAAGTCTGGTCTCTCACCAAGCATGATTTATACAAATTTAAAGATCACGATACGTTGGTCTTTCGAATACTCCAAGCTCCAAATGAAATCACATAGCTTGGAAATTCAGTTCAAATCTCTAACACAAAGAGTCGTAAATACCTTAAGCTTTAATTTTACTTATGACGTTTTGTAACGGAAGATAAATGCACTTCTAACTCTAAGAATAGTTCGGGCAATTGAAATTAATATGGGCAAAGATCTGATGCTCTTAGATGTTGAAATCAATAGTTTAAGGAGGAGAGAGGAGATTAAGGGCCCGATTCGGATTTTGAAATAGACATCTATTAGACATCTTTTAGATATCACCAAGATACGATAACGATATGTTTAAGATCTAACCTGTCAAATTTGACATTTGCGCGATTCTGGAGATACTGTTGAACGATTTCCACAGGATAGGTATGACTTAGAGATCCAATTCACATCTAATAGATATCTTACTCTATCTAACGTAAAAGTGAGATTGGTTGCCCGAATTGCGC
This sequence comes from Cydia splendana, assembly GCF_910591565.1. NCBI lineage: Eukaryota > Metazoa > Arthropoda > Insecta > Lepidoptera > Tortricidae > Cydia > Cydia splendana. The sequence continues at coordinate 11,685,450 of NC_085982.1, read as the reverse complement.
TGAACTAGTTGATATCTAAACTATAACGTATCTAGAATGGATCTAGTACGTGTCGTCTCTTGTGAATATCTTGAAGTTCGAATTTTAGGCAGGCATTGGCAGTTAGTATAGCTAGCGACGGAATAGATAGATTCCTTTAAAACCCCTAATTGAAATTCAGGTTTAGTTAATTTAGTTTAAGTTAAAGCTTTGTATCTGCATCTGATCTAAGCAATCATTTTCATTACCTATTTGTTACATTTATAAGGCATGATGTTACTAACTTAGCATATAATTTCTCCCTGTTTAAATAAGTACCTACAATCTACATCAAATAATTAACTGTTCTCTTTTTTGTGCCAACCATTGCATAAATTTGTTGTGATTCGTGGATATCGTTGATTAGATTATGCATTAAGTTGATTTTAATTGTACTACTAAATGTAACATTATCAAATCATTCTTGGGATTAGTTGTCAAGCGGATCCCAGGCTCCCATTAGCCGGGATAACGCGTGGAAGAAGAAGACTAAATGTAACATTATGTATAGCTGTTTGTTATCTCTAAAATGAATGAAATAAAATAAAATATATATATAGACGAAACTCTTGCTATATTTACATTTAACTTCGAAAAATGGTCCATATGATTAACGATTTTTTAAAACATATCTTTAATTTCCTGCTTTTCAAAAAATATTGGTCACTAAAAATTATAATGGTCTAAAATAAAATTATACCAGTATATGTCAAACTTCTTGGCCAGGCATACATATTATATTATATTTTTATATAATATGTATGCTAGTTTTAAGGTATTTATGTATGGGCCATTAGTTGCCTGAAATAAAGGTTTTCATTCATTCATTACAAATCCACGTGGGGTCATTTTTGAGCTTTAGTCGGACTTCTAACTTCTATACCTAGATAAAGATGACTCACACTAGACCGGCGTCCCACATGTCATTTTCTATGACGGCTGATCGGTGATCACGTGGTGCTTTCAATAGAAAACGGAAGCTCCGGCTCGGCCCCGGTCCGGTCTAGCGTGAGTCGTCCTTTATTCTAGTTCGTTGCGCGTGTTTGGAGCTAAACTCGGGAACTTACAATTAATACTCAAAATACATGATGTTTTTACATAAAAAATATATTTACGAAAGACTAAGTACAATTTCTAGACTTGAATTCTTGTGTGATACTTACCTTACCTACGCCATTTCAAACGCTTTCGACAGAAGTTTACAAGACAATTAGTGCTTTAAATAATGTTTTACTCGACTTAACGTCTGCTGACTTTTGGCCCTGTACTTAAATTTAGATTTTACCGACTTGCTTATCTATAACACAGAATAAGTAATAGTAGATATTATCTTACATAACTGAAACTCCCCATCCGTCTGTGATACCAAGTAATACTTAGGTAAATCTTTACAAGCTCTTTCGTACCGTAAAACGGGGTGAGTAGGTTTCGCGGGGAGAGGTGGGTTATGAATGGGGAGAGAAGGTTTGAGAGGGGGGTGAGAAGGGATTTTAAGGCTACTGCTACAAAAATAATGTATACCAATTTAAAATGGAGCTATAGTAACACGCATAATAAAAAAAATCGATTCAACAATCTTCTAAAATCACCTTTGTATGAAAACTCAAACCTTCACTCCCCATTGATAACCCACCTCTCCCCGCGAAACCTACTCACCCCGTTTTACGGTACGTACAATTTTTTTGCAATTGTATAAGGTTCGGTATGAGCAAAAGAAGCGAAAGTAGCGAAACTCTTCGTTTATGAGTGACTGTGTCTGACTGAGCGAAGTACGTAGAGAAATACAAGAGTTCTTATATGACGGTCTTCCTAACCAACAATTTTATATGCCGCTCTTCCCCATTTATGGACATAACTTATTCTCAGACCGAGGGCAGAAAGTTGTCATTTTACTCCCTTTACCAACTTTAATAATAGAACTGTATCCATTTATTTCCACCGTGCCTTTTGCAAACTTTTTTCTCTAATTACTCGTTCCAATGCAATATAAACTTTAACATCCTGCCAAAAAAGTTTATTTTCTTTTGTTAAGCAACCCAGTTTTCACTACAATGTAATTTGAACTTTGTGCAGTTAAGTTTAAAGTTCTTTTTGGATTGTAATTTTCTTTGCGCCTTTGGCACGAATCCAGGATTCATTCACTTGCAATAATTCCATCAAAGACTGAATTAGGGGATTATCTTTTCAATTTGCTTCATGCATTTAGTTTCACACTGTGCTAAATTGAGATAATTTTAAACTTACGAAACATATGATTTTGCTCTTTACCTCTTTATAGTTAGGAAAGGAATGCAAGATGGATATTTTAAGCAAACGCTAAGTGCGTTTTGGTTATTAGCGTCATGTTTAGCTGTAGTTTAGTTTTATGACTTTGCTCTCTTGGTAGCAAAGTAGAAAACAAAATAAGCATGATATTTAGAGGCTAAACTAACTCTGCACTGCGGCGATAAAGTGTGGTAGCTTCACTATAAACTTCATATTTTCATGTCATAAATTTGACGTTTATGCGCTTTCATTCTATGCTACCAAGTCAGTGCAAAATTACTTATACGTCTTGCCAAAGAGAATAGAGTGTATAGAGACGGATTGTCAAAGTAAATTATGTAGCCACTGTAAATTTATTGCCATCTTTAGACAGAACATAAAACTGTTAGAACGCCATTTGACTTTGATCCTTATTCTTTCACTGACATTTGTGTTAACTTATTAAACTCTCGAGTAAATGGCGTTAATATTAATATTTAGCAAGTTAACACATATCAGTGAAAGAATAACGATCAAAGTCAAATGGCGTCCTAACAATTTTAATCGTCTGTCGAGAGATGGCAGTAAATGTACTGTAGCTACATAATTAACCATTACAGTAACTCTCTATTTCAAATTCTCTTTGGTCTTGCGTTGAATGATAAATTTTAAACAAAAACTAAACTTGTATAATATTAAATATCACATCCGCCATAAAACTCTTTTAATAAAAGCATACCCATTTGTGTTTATGAAGATATCAAATAGTAATAAAATGTATTAAATAATTATTCTAATGTGTATCGTAAAGTAATTCCAAGCTTGCTGAATTACTTTTTAATTATCTTAGAAAGAAAGTGTAATTCATGTTTAATTATGATGTGTTTAGGTTTTTAATGGTAGATTTATAGATTATGCGCCTGCTACATAATGAAGGGCATTAAAATACGAGTGTGAGTTTAAGAAACGAACGTAGTGAGTTTCTTAAATGGACCACACGAGTGTTTTAATGCCTAATTAACCTAATTATGTACCTACAGTTACATGTTTTTACTGGTACGACGGGCATTTTATACGTTTCCTAGCAATATTGCATAGTCATTGCTTAAAAGGTGAATTTGTTTTAACAAAACCTCTTTTTTTAATTCATTCAATGCCATCTAAAATGGAAGAACTTAAGGGTAATATTATAACTTACATAGGTACACAAAACTATTAGTGTATTCGCCGTAAAAAGACTCGTAAAACTATCATATAAAGCGGAGTCAAGTGATATAAGATATATCTATTTAGCAGTTTACGACGCTCAGTATATTTTTACGGGCATTAAAATTTATTTATTAGTTTCGGCGATCAATTTTAAAAATGTTTGTGTAATCCGTTTTTTAGGGTTCCGTACCCAAAGGGTAAAAACGGGACCCTATTACCAAGACTCCACGGTCCGTCTGTCCGTCTGTCCGTCTGTCCGTCTGTCCGTCTGTCCGTCTGTCCGTCTGTCCGTCTGTCCGTCTGTCCGTCTGTCCGTCTGTCCGTCTGTCCGTCTGTCCGTCTGTCCGTCTGTCCGTCTGTCCGTCTGTCCGTCTGTCCGTCTGTCCGTCTGTCCGTCTGTCCGTCTGTTCGTCTGTCCGTCTGTCCGTCTGTCCGTCTGTCCGTCTGTCCGTCTGTCCGTCTGTCCGTCTGTCCGTCTGTCCGTCTGTCCGTCTGTCCGTCTGTCCGTCTGTCCGTCTGTCCGTCTGTCCGTCTGTCCGTCTGTCCGTCTGTCCGTCTGTCCGTCTGTCCGTCTGTCCGTCTGTCCGTCTGTCCAGTCTGTCTGACAGTTGAAATTTTCACAGATGATGTATTTCTGTGGCCGCTAAAACAACAAATACTAAAAAGTACGGAACCCTCGGTGGGCGAGTCCGACTCGCACTTTTCCGGTTTTATTATCACGTTACGGCATTGTACCACTTTTTCAATATAAGGAAATGGTTTTGCCGTGTGACCAAGAGGGAGAAATATCCGTGACTATTTATGTATTTTTTTTATTTTGTATGTACTGCATAAGCTGCGCCCGTAGCAAATGAGGTTTTTAGTCCAATTAAAAGCAAAATAACAGCTACTTTTGTCATAAATTATGAATAGAAATCCTGTAAACAATTTGTTCAAGAAAATTAATCAAAAGAACGTTTATTTTGTAGATAAACTAATTTTATATTTAAGTTTATTCCCTATTCTACCGTACTCTGTAGCTACCAATTTCATCTTCAAGTATTTAGTTATAGCTGGTCAAACAACTTTGTCAGTAGTAGAAGGCGCGAAATTCAAATTTTCTATGGAATGATTACCCTTCGCGCCTACAATTTTTAAATTTGGCGCTTTTGCTACTGACGGAAATGGCTTGACAGACTATATTATGTTTTAATTTCTGCTTGTTTTAAGACGGAAATATAATCGTTTATGCGTTGGCAGTCATTTTATCTTAATACTATATTTGTTGATACACTAATCGATTTTATTCCCTCAGAGGCTCAGACATTTATTAGTAATAAACTCTCATATCCCATAACCTGTTAATTGATGATTCTTATACCTTATTACCATGACATAAGGTTCACCGAAAATCAAGTTATTAGTACAGTCGCCATCAGATATATCGGAGCAGCCAAGGTGCTCACAAATATCTGAACACGCCTCTATTGTCAAGTAGGGATGTACCGACTAGTCGGGAAAGTCGACTATCCGGCCTCATTTGTAGTCGGCGATTAGTCGGAAAAAATGGCCGATTAGTCGGCACTTTATAAGTTAGACAATCAGGGCAAAAAGAAATAAACAGAAAATATTTACCATAAACTTTTCACCTATTTAACCCAAATTCCTATTTAGGGTGCTTACGAAAACTTTTGTTCGAATTATTGACCGTGTGGTCGCTTTCTTATGTCCAATTGTCCGGTTGTCGTATGAATAGCCTTAGGATTTATTTATTTTATTTTTTAGCGTACCGGAAGGCGCAGCGTGGGTAGACCTTTCACAAGGTGCACTGACGACTTGGTTAAGGTCGCGGGAGTCCGCTGGATGCGGGTGGCGCAGGACCGGTCATTGTGGCACTCTTTGGGGGAGGCCTATGTCCAGCAGTGGACGTCCTCTGGCTGATATGATGATGATGATGATGATTTTTTAGCGTTACTATAATATTATTATTATGAATAGCGCGACGCAGGGGGAAAAACGATTGTTTTTTAAATGATCTGAACCGAACTTAAACGAAACTAATGATCTGTCCGATTAGTCGGCTAGTCGGCCAAATCAATAGACGGTACATCACTATTGTCAAGCCGTTAGAGTGCGCGTTCAGATATTTTGGAGCGTCGGCCGCTCCGATGTATCTGGTGATTGTGCCTACATCGGGCAAGCATTTCCTTCGTAGGTAAATAAACTCATAAGCTAGTAACTGGTCTAGTAAATCGTGGACGGTGTAATCAAGAGCAAGCAGGAAGTGGTCTAAGTTATAAAAGAAATTACTTCTCCTTAATTATCATTAAATCATAATTCTGCTATAAATTGTGCCGTTTTTGACCAAAAGGATACAGTCACCTGCAATAATATGGGACACGCTCTTATGGCTCTTCAAATAAGATCATGTCAGATGTTTTTGCGGCCTTCGTTGTGTAACATATTATTGCAGGTAACTGTACTTACTAAACTCATTGTCGATTGTCAATAAAGCGCTATTTCCATAAAGCTTCAATTTGAAATCAACCTCATCGACAACCGACTATGTGGTACCTCTTAAGGCTCATTAAGACGGTGCAAGAACTCGCATGCGAGTTTCATTACATTGCGGTATTTGATTGGTCGGCTGAATTGGATGTAACCAATAGTCCTCAATGTAGGTACCGTAAAACGGGGTCAACAGAAATGGCGGGGTGAATAGAGAAATTTTGAACTTTTTCTTTCAAGTTGTTATATTTAAAAACGTACATCTCTAAAATTAGATTTTTTGGAATCCCTATATAGTAGACTATTTATTCTCGACATTGATACCAAAAGAACTTACTCAAACTGCCTAAAAGTTAGATTTTTTTGACTCTAAAGTAAGGTCTCGCCGAGTTAAGAAATGAAGCCTGTCTGAACTTTGTTCTAGCGGTAAATGTTTTGACATTAACTAAGTAAAAGTTAGCTACCCTGGTAATTTAGTATCTGTAGTACTTAATAATAAATAATATCATTAAATTTATCTATAATAAAGCATTTTTTTGCAAAAAACCAATAACAAGCAAATTTACGTTTTAAAGGGGTCAGTGGACACGCATATGGGGTGAACAGTTACGCCATAGGGGGTGATTAGATACAACAAAGGGGTGTAAAGACAAGTCTTGGGGGGTGGGGGTTTGTGTCAAATAGCTGTTTAACTGTTAAAATATATATACCATTTGCCAATAGAGTATCCACATAATAATGACCAAATTCGATGCCTATGATAACTAAAACTTAATATTTCTATTCACCCCTTTCTTGTGTCTATCGACCACGTTTTAAGGATATGGAGAAAACAGGTAGTTTTCTTTGATTTTCTCTGAATTGGGTTGGTAAAAATTTATTTCACAAATGCAAAATTGAAGAACTAACCAAGACTCAAAAAATGAAATAAAAATTATTACTTTTATCATTTGGAATATTGGCGAAAATCGTCCTTGAAGTTGAAAATCGTGTCTTTTCACCCCGTTTTACGGTAACTAAAATCGCATACGAGTTCGCGCGCCGTCTAAATCAGCCTTTATTCTTTAGTTTTTTATTTATTTATTAATAATCAGTTAATCACACTTAAAAACATATTACCTACATACACCATTTACATCTTAATTGAAAAGGTCACAATTGTATTATGGGCGTTTAGGAATTCATCCCCTAAGATTATAATTAAATTTGAGTATAATTTTAGCAATAAATGATAACGGACGAGTTAGCGTCGTTCTAAATCTGTGGGCTTCATGCCTTCAGTGGGGTGGACTGGTGATGCAGGATATGTCATAAAATAGATACGGGTAAAAATACAGGTAAAAATAAAGCTTATGCTTAAAGATATTGAATTGTGCAATTGAACTGAAAAATATGAGAAGCTGTATTGTAAAGCTGTGTTATATTTAGTTGTTTGTAAGAGCTGATACGATGGCTGATTGTATCTTGGAATATACTGTTACAAAAGCAAATAATTTACGCAATCAATAGTTATTTGTACAACAAGAGATCAAAGTTTGATATTTCTTCGAGTGCTTATTTTGAGTCCCGTGCAAGCGAAAGATTCTATAAGAATCTAATTTAGAATCTTGAGCGTAGTAAGGGATTCAAAAGCGCACGAGATGTAAATAACTTTCATCTCGTGTAGTACACAAAATTTTTCACCCTAAGCAGTGAGAACATACCTAGAGGGACAGAGATAATAGAACCCAAGTATATCGAACTTGTATTAGACCCCGCATGTTGAAATGAGATTTGACTATAAAGATCACTTGAATGACATTTTGTCTCACTCAGTGAGCAAAATGCGATTTTGCTCACTGTTTTTAAGAAGCTAAGTACCCTTGTTCGAGCTGCTGAGGTGAAAATATTATTTCTGTATTCAATACTTCATATGCACATTTTTGACGTTTGGCAGGAAATTTTGTAAGTTGTAGATCTATAGTAAAGACTTTAATTCACGAATAAATGCGCGATTTTTTATAAAGGAAATGTTTTTAAAGTTTATTCTCATGAAGCTAACTGTTGGACTATTGATATATTTTTGCTTGTAAAAAGACTACTTTTATTATTTGCCATGTTATAAAAGCCTTACGAATTTAATTAAAACTTGTTTAATAGAAAACCCAAATAACAACCCGCTACCCGCTCATCCCTAACACCACAACGTAATCACAGCGTACATTCCAAAACAGCAGGTGTTATCGGTATCAGGCCCCACAAACATACCACACCGCCTTATCCCCTTAAAATAAGGTTCATTTTCCAACGCCCGCCTACCGTTAACTTTGTACTTGCTGAAAATTATTGACCTTTTTGTATAAAAAAGCTTAAGTTATTGACAATTCTTTGGCGCTTACGTCGTTTTTAAATGGAGGATAGTTATCGTGGGACTTTGATTTTTTTTCTCTTTTCGATTCATTTGTAATGTATTTTATGTTTTGATACGTATCGCGTATCTCTGGTATGTTATGTTTTCCTGGTGTATATCGTTAATTCGGTTCGGGGAAATTGCTTTAAGATCTATGAAATCTGTATGATATCTATTAGATCTGTGAAGGTGCAATTATTTGTAGGTAAACCTCAATCATCTGATCAATATTGCAGTCCATTGAAAACTGGGTTGGCAGAATATGTAATTGTGTACCCTGTCAGTCAAATTCGATTTTTTTTCCAGTAATTTATTCCCAGCAAGCTGGAAATCGTCTTTACCTTCATTTGGTTCTAAGTTAGTATAACCCGAGTTTGCTCCATTCCAGGAGTTGTGGAAAAAATTACTTACTTATGCTTTTTTCCAGTTTTTTGCTTGCAGTTCAAAAACGGTACGTCCGACGGATATCTGAGGATCAGAAAGGTACCTTAATAAATATGAATCCGTAGTCAAAGATTGTAAAAAATGGCCGTCACTTTAAATTTCTTTTTTTTTGGTATAATCGTCTTAAAATCCGATTTTTTTTCCAGTGTCTGATCCCCAACAACCTTGCTGGTAGTGACATTGTAATTGATGGTGGGTTCCTTATACATCGAGTGGTTTTGTCAATCCATTGGTGTCGAGACACTGGGGCCGTGGGGTCCAAGCGCACATGTTCTTTGTAAAGAACTATGCAAAAAGCTCGTTGATTTTACCGGTGACCATCAGAGAGCTGGCAGCTTTCTCTCGCAGCGCATTAGCATTGCCAAAGAGGGAATGCTGCCAGCATCAAGCACACATTAGCACAATGCCGCGGGGGCCTTATTTAGACGTATTTTAATTTAGATGAGTTTCGTTTATAAATTTAGTTTTAGGTTAAAGTGGGACTGGGCAGGCCATGTACGACGTATGCACCCACAGAGGTGGGCTAAGCCAGCCACGGAGTGGGTGCCACAATGTAAACGCCGGCAAGGTCGGCCTAAGAGGAGATGGCGGGACGACCTGGACACATTTCTCAGCAACGGACGAATGCTACAGTTAATCGGGAGGATTGGAAGTCCAGGGTATAGGCCTTTGCCCAGCACTGGGACACCTTACAGGCTCGTTAAAAAAAACTTATTATAAAGTACTTTTTTTACCCGACTACGGCAACGCAAAAGGAGGGTTATGATTTTGACCGGTATGTTTGTGGGTATGTATGTATGTATGTTTGTTCATCTGTTCCCTCATAACTTCTAAAGTAGGTAGGTACTCAAGATTCATCGATAACATTAGAGTCGATAATGTAAAATTTATCTCTAGCACTGATTTTTACCTCTATCAAACGGTCGTATGGCGATAAATGACGTAACATCAATGGACCACTGGTTTGCCTAGCTCCATTCTAACCTAACTGGTCCTGAACAGTTAGAAGCGACGTTTATCGGCTAATTTCCTCTGAGACCGGCGGTCGTATCTAATTACGAAGTAAATAGCAGGCTCTGATGCACTATAGTGGTCGGGTAACTGCTGCAAATGTCTAGGTTTAGAGTTAGACCTAGCTAAAGGTGAACTGAACTTTAAGATACTTCAATGAATAGATCTAGAAACGATATGGATTAGATGTGTCAGTGTCAAAAAAACCGTTTTTGTTTGAAGTAACGTTTTTGTGTCAGTGGCACATTTGACACTGGCATATCTAATCCATATCGTATCTAGGTCTATTAATTAACGTATCTTAAAGTTCGAATCGGGCTGTCAGTCGAAAATTTAAAGGGCCATAAGTACTGTACAACGTCGTACAATAAAAGTACGAAAAGGTAATTCGCAACTCGTGTCAATTTAAAACAGTCCCTGAATTTCCTACTTTCCGCACTTGAATCGAAAATATCTATTCTCGTTTAGTTAATGTGCATATAAATAGCAAGCGATACTCAGGTACTAGTTAATTTTAACTGCTGTACGTATACGAAGAATCCGGGATTACGGCTACTCGGGCAAAGCTGCTCATAATTTTATCCTCTAGCCGCCCATACGTCAAACCTGCCAAGCAAAATGAAATCTTGATTTTGTTAACACAAAGTTCAAATTAGAATGGAACAGACCTTTTTATAGGTCTCTGGGCGGCTAGAGGATATACTACATACGGACAGGACAGTAAAAAATGTATTTTATCATGGCATTGTTAGAAACAATAGGACTTAACTTTAACTTTTATTGGTTCCTCTCTTTCATTATTATAATGCCGGCTGTACACACTCGTCGAGACACCCAGAAACAGGCCGAGAACGAGTGTGTACATACTGCTTCCTTCTCGTCTCCTTCTCCTTGTTTCGTCTCGCGCCTCTCCGATTGCATCGGAGCGGTGCCGAGACTCTCGGCGAGATGTTCTCGACTAGGGTTACCAGATGACAGGAATTTTCCTGACATGTCAGGAATTTTGGTCGTTTGTCAGGAATGCGGCCGGAATACGAAAATGTCAGGAATTTTAGTGGATTAGCAGATTTTTTTATTATGTACCTAAAAAGGTAGGTACTTTATTCAAAGGTACTTACATAAATCCAAACCAAATTAAATTAATATAAACAATGTATCATATCAAGCATTCATAGATATCGCTTACGGCTAGCCCGACCCTCCCACTTCCCAGTCCCTGATATGAGCGTCAGGAAAAATATTCGCAAATCAGGAATTTTGTTAGGAAATCCCGAATTTGTATCTGGTAACCCTATTCTCGACGAGTGTGTACAGCCCGCATAAAACATTACTTATTTATAAGTACAAATTCGTAATGGTAAGTGTTTTTTTATTGCTTTCTAGGTAGGTACCTATATAAGGCGCAAGTATTTCTCCAAGCATTCATAAGGCGCTCCATTTTTTAAGCCCCGGAGCAAAAAAGGGGTACTTTTTATACATTTGACGCCAATGTCACTCTGTGGCTTTGGCGACAAGGCTCGTGGCGTGCATATATTATGTCACCAGTACGGTTACCATCAGTTTGTCACTGACATAAACGCCGTCGAGAACGTAATTTACTTTCTATACGTCCCGTTTGCACTAATATGCGAGTGCGAGCGAGATGTGTAGAAAGTAAATTACGTTCTCGACGGCGTTTATGTCAGTGACAAACTGATGGTAACCGTACTGGTTATTGTTTTTACGACGGTAGCCGCCGCCGATCGCCTTAGACCAATGTCGTGGCCAGGCCGTAAAGGAGCCATTTGATGGTAGATTTTGTTCACTTTTATTTAAATACCTAAAGATACAGAGTATAATACACAGAATTCTCATAATAAATTATTCTCCATTCTCAGTGGCTATGTGTACAAGCCCTCGTATTTCACGTATGTTATCTCAAACTAATCCGAAACGTGGAAAACTTGTTCTTTAGCGATTTTCCTTTTTAGCATTATTTTCTAAGCTTTTGTGTATTTGAATCTAACTTGTAGTAAAAATCTCCTAAATAACGTTAAGGAAGAATTACGTAAGGCTACATTGTACTACGGAAATACCTACTTAAACAAAAACGGAAGAGGAAAAACTACACATTTGTCTTTTCACCCCTTCTTACTACAGAGAAATCTGGAAAGAGGAAACGAAACGACATTCAGGAATTTCGATTCAGACTCCGCTTGAAAGCTCTACTATGAGTTTTCGATCGAGTTTATAGTGAGTTATCTTTTATTTACAAAAATATTTGGCCAGTACTTTTAGAAAACTGAATACCTAGTGTAAATTTCATTCCATAGCGTGACGAGCGTTCGCGTTTGCGTTATGTCTATTTTTGTATGGGATTTTGAACAGCGCGCCAAGCGGGACGTTTTAGAAACTCAAAATCCCATACAAATAGACACTTAACGCAAACGCACGTCACGTCATGCTATCGAATGAAATTAACACTAGAGGTTTAAGGGGCCCACTAATTACCAGTCCGCCGGACGATATCGGCCTGTCAGTTAAACGCAAAATTTGACAGCTCCGAACAACTGACAGGCTGATATTGTTCGGTGAACTGGTAATCTGTGGGCCCCTTAGGGTAAGGTGGAGTAAGACTAACATAGTTTATTTTGCTCGGGGCCAGACAAACAGTATGAAGATTCCATACTGTTTGTCTTTTTTGTCGTGATTTTAGGCCGCATCCAAATTATGGGAAATTATTTCTCTGCATCTTGGAAACTATTTAAGTAATAAAAAATAACCTAAAAATACTACCTAAAAAACTAAAACTAATACCTAAAAAAAAACTAGAAATCTATATCTAAAGACCCTGGGGCATAGCGCCAAGGATGCTGGCAGCATTTCCTCGCTGAATCGCAACGCCTATTCGTTGAGCGAGGAAGCTGCCAGCTCTTTTGTCTCCAGTGACCTCAACCAGCCGTTTGGCCAAATCGGTAAACAGGCTCTGAGCTCCCGGGCCCCATGGACTGAGGGTCTCGACACCGAAAGCAGGCGTGGCTCACTCCGCGATTTCGTCGCTTTGCTACAGGTAGCTAAAAGTACATCCGTTCGGCCCCAATTTTAGGGTTTGCCATAAGCCGCACGTGGCGCTGTCGCCACCTAGCGGCCATATCTGTGCTGATCGTAACAGACGCGTTTTGTTAGAGAGTGAGTCTTCTGTACCTAGTACTATTATTTATTCTGTGCCGAAAGGAACAAACTTTTAATTGGCGTCGAAACCCCCCGTATTTCTCTAGGCGGCTCGTCTGCTCGTTTGCTGACTATTACATAAAAAAAAAATCTGCCTTTTGAGGGTCTCGGCAGCTTCTCAAATAAATGACTTGTATCGAGAAACTTAGCTTGATCCTTCTAATTCATAGTAGGGCTCCAGTTTTACTTCCTTCCTAAGACCATAAAATGCTGCAGTGAATTCGCCGTCTTTTGCAATAGCTTCATATGATTTATTTTTACTCCACCGTATATAATACGGGTTAAGACATGTTTATACCCTTTAAAGCGTGCATTTTGAGCAAGTTTCCCCTTTTAAGTTTTCGAATATTTCACTTTATGGACTTAAGTTTGGACAAATGTGAATGATATTGAAGTTTAGCGAAAAAGGTAATAAGAAAGTTTTAAATTAAATTTTCTTGGTAAAATATACATATACCTTTCACAGTAGAAACTCACGGTGCTAGTAGAGTCAGACCAAGAAAAGTCTGCAGCGGATTTGATAGCCCACGCAGTGCACGTTTTATTTTAAACGTCAAACTTTATGAAATTATGACGTATAAATAACACTGACACTGCGTGGGCTATCAAATCCGCTGCAGACTTTTCTTGGTCCGACTCTAGATAAATAAGTATCATATGTTTATGTACATTCGAGGATTAAGCAGCTGTTACTTTATTGGGTGTTGCACATAATGCACATTAACCAGTATTTTTACGGGAACTGAAATCCAACTTATTTGAAAGTCTGTTTATTTCAGCCCTAAGTACATCTTTATATGATGAAGAAGAAGGTTTTGAGTTGTAAAATCAAATGAAATCTTTGATTTTGAAGATCCTTTGGTAACAAAGTAGCGATATTTAGTATATAATGACATTTAGTTTCGCTGCTAATTTTCTTAAGCAGTAAATTAGGAACCTAAAGTAATTATCTGTACAAGAGGAGAATAGTAGATTAGTAAGAATTCTTAACAGTGAATCTATAAAGAAAACGAAAGAAAATACTAGTCTCATTAATAATTAAACTACTTAATGTAATTGTTAAAACTGAACCAAGTAAATTGTTCATCAAATCCTTTAGTTTCATTACTTTGCAAGTCACAAAGGATTTTCTACAAACTAGACCTGCAATTTGCAAAAGATTTTTTCAGTTAATAATGGACAAATTTAACTTAGGCTTCTGATTAGGTATACCGGTTACGAAAGTAGGGGTCAGATTATAGTAGTAATAAACTTTTAAGCGTTAAAATGTTCTATAAAGAATAAGAACTAATTTCATTTCATTTCATTTATTTATTTAACCAACTTACATTTACAGCAAATTGCCAAACATGAAAGTTATAGAACTGTTCTATACCCGAGAGCGTATATAATTTAATTTACCCCTTTATTAATTAAATTATATCTACAAAATACTCTTTGTAAATACTGCCGAATCCCCCAAGGCACTATACTCGGCCCCGATCCTTTCAACAAAAAGTGGAACAATATTATCTAACATTAACGTCTTTTTGTTACAGATCCAAGGAACATAATCCATGGCAACATATGGATACATTTGAAGTATGTCACGAAAAACATACACCTGCAATAGAAGTAACGGACATAATGATTGCAAAGAGATAGCGAACGACGAAACAATGAAATCAAGTGTCAGTGTTAAGTCACAGTGTAGAGTGACGAGTAGATGTGCCAATGCGTTGTTCCTGCTGTTGAGGATACAGAAGGTGACTGTGTTGCAGCAATGGACGGTGTTCTGTTTGTTGTTTAGTTGTGTTTGTGCGAGGGAACAGAAGTTTGCTATTGAACCTCAAGATCAGGTTAGTATTTAGATTCAATTAAGGTCATTATGAAGTAGCGCTGGTGGCCTAGCGGTAAGAGCGTGCGACTTTCAATCCGGAGGTCGCGGGTTCAAACCCCGGCTCGTATATATACAAATAAGAGAGTTATTGCCCTACGATGGGCTATGCGCGAGAGGGCTTGGGCTATATTCCCCACACTAGCCCAACGCGGATTGGGGATTTCACAAACACCTTTGAATTTCTTTGCAGATGTATGCAGGTTTCCTCACGATGTTTTCCTACATCGAAAAGTTGGTAAATATCAAATGATATTTCGTACACAATTTCCGGAAAAACTCATTAGTACGATCCAGGATTTGAACTCGCGACCTCCGGATTGAAAGTCGGACGTCATGTCCACTCGTCCACCACCGCTTTCACCGAACTATAAATTATAAACAGATTTTAATAAACGATTGACATTCATCAAAAATCTGTTTATCCGATTTTCGTGTTTTGCAGTTCCAAATAGCTTCAAATCCAAATAGTTGCAGACTTTTCTTGGTCTAACTCTATAAAATTTTGAATTTCGTTAAATGTTTGCGCTATTGCAAAATCTGATGATATTTCAAGTTATTTTTTTACTCAAATTAAATTTGCAAAATTTATTAGTATACCGGGAAGTGAACAGGAAAGTGAAATGGTTTATATATTTGGGTAGAAATTAAATTATTTTATTGAAATTATCTGGAATATTAAAATGTTATTCTATTATAAAAGGAGCAATCCTAACTAATATAAATGCGAAAATAACTCTGTCTGTATGTTACCTCTTCTCGCTTAAACCGCTGAACTAATTTATATGGTATGAAAATAGTTTGAGGCCCAAGGAAGGACATAGGATAGTTATATCAATAATCATCATCATCATCTAGAAAAAATCACGAGCACAATCCTACACTACATAACTACACCTTATAAAAAAGTCCCCCGCCGCGCGTCTGTGTGTATGTATGTTCGCGATAAACTCGAAAACTACAGAACGGATTTTCAAGCGGTTTTCACCCATAAATACCTATAGTGATTCTTGAGGAAGGTTTAGGTGTATAATTGGTTAAGGTTTTGTGTAACCCGTGCGCAGCCGGAGCGGGTCACTAGTTAATTAATATTATGATTGCCGAAGTACATAACTCTTGTCTGTCTGTATGATGTCTATCTCTTCACGCTTAAACCACTAAACTAATTTAGATAAAAATTGAAATGAAGATAGTTTGAAGACTGAGAAAAGGAGTATAGTTTTTCTCAATCATCATCATCTTTAATTGCAGACGAAGTCAAGTGCAGAAGCTTGTATCTATAAAAATCCAATGATTTTGATATAATTTACATCAAAACGGCTTAATAAGTGAAGTCTAGCTGGGTTTCATTTCCGAGAATAAATATTCATTTTGCCGAGTTGCCCACTTTCGCAGAAAATGCCCGTAGCACAGATTCGATGAAACCTTACATTACAGTAATAATTGATGAATTTCGAAGAAGCTCAATGTTTGTTTTTTAGAGAAAGCCTCTCTTGGCTTTTGTCCAGCAGACAAAAATAGGCTAATAAAATAAAATATCATTTATTTCAGGCTTTTAGCCCATAAAACACTGAGACAAATCACACAATACACAATACAAGTACTTAAATGACACAATATCAAATAATATAAATAGGTACAGAACAATATAAAATAAAATAATGAATATAAAATGTCAACAAATAAATTATAAATTACGTAATCTAACTAGAATCTCAGGTACGTCATTTGGTCCAGTTATGGGACACTGGTGTATGCAATGAAATGACAACCAGTGTCACATAAATGGACCGTCAAGCCTGTCGGCGACGACTGCCAGCGGGGCGCTGCCGCTGGCGCGCACACGCCGCGCTGCTGAGGTTGCTCTCTTGCGCGTGGTAGCGTAAAAGCAGTCCACACGCGCCTCCGCGAACATTCCCGAGGCACTGCAACACCTCGGTAAATGCAGCAGCGCCCTCAACGCGTTATTGTATTGAACACGGAGAGCGTTGTATGCCTTCTGTGTGTATTTAACCCACAGGCTGCTCGTGTAAAAAGTGGTACAATATGCACGAAACAGTGTAGTTTTGACGTTAAAAGAGCAACGAGCAAACCTGCGGGCTATTATATTGGCTCTGACTAATAATCGTCTGCACCTACTAGGTGAACTTTGTTCGATCCTCCCTGTTTGATCCCCCTTTTTATCATTTCACTAGAATTACATAAAGCCCGGCCGTTTGCGATTAAACATAATAATATCATGCTTGGAACCATATACTGTATAAAAAAATAAAATTAGTGGCTCTGTGAGCTGTAGACCTCCCTTCACGACGACAGCGCCATACTACAGCGGTGTGATCAATCAACAATTATTAATGGAAGCGAATGTTTGCAAAATACGCCATGATAGTTTTTAGCTAAGCTGACGAAATTCGGCTACTCATTCTCGAGTAAAAACTAAATAGATACCGCCTAAACCAGCAATACAATTTTTCTTTATTTTTATGCCATTACTCTGTAAACATGTCTCAAAAAGAAAAAACCTCTTATAATATCGATACGACTATTTGTTTAGGAGCGAGGTATCACGATCCGCCATATTTAAAAATTTCCAAAAATCGGATCGACAAAAAAATATATTTAATCATAAAATCTGGTCACAAAATTTCACAAGAATCGGTTAAGAATTGCGAAAATGCCCGAGTCAAAACGTAGACCTTCGCTACGCTTCGGTCAATGAAAAGGTATGACTTACTTAACATAGAACAAAATATTGTATGGATTGAGCTGCATCGATATGCATTTTCCGATACGTACCTTAGTTTTTGAGTAAAATTTAGTAAAAAACCAGTAAAGTCATAAAGCAACTAAGTATCTTGGAGTTTACAAGGAACCCTAAAATGCAAATCCGACCAACTAAAGCATGTAATATTGTAAGGAATTTGCAAACATCCATTACAAGGCCCGAATCCTTGCCAATATTATCAACTAAACATTTAGTTGACAGCGCATCGATATAACGGCCATACGGGCCATATTAAAAATTCTTCCCTAGGGATGGAAAAGGATTTTTAGAGAATGAGAAAGGGATTTATGTGAAGTATTTGGCTTATATACGTTATGTGGAGGATAATTTGATTGTATTGGGCTATTTGGTAGGAAAAACGTTGGGTTTTTTATAGTAAAATCAAGGAAAATAAGTCTCATTTCAATGATTTTGGTAAAATTATAAGTATATAAAGAATTTCATCATTCTATAAAGCTTATTATTAGTAAAAAGTATGCATAAAGCAATCCTAAAACTGAAACCGTTAACTTTTCAGGATTTTCATAAAGGTTATCACTATCACTATAGATACATGTAAGTATTGTGATATATTTAGACACAATTATACAACAAACTTAATACAAGTAGCTTATAAAATAAATTAACTAAAACTAAACCTAACAAAAAAAAATTCCTAAAACCTACCTTCTAAGCCTAGGCCCCTCGGCAAGGTGCCCATCGCGCAGGCAGCATTCCCGCGCTGTATAGCGATGGCAATCCTTTGCGCGAGAAAGCTGCCCGCGCGAGAGTCCCCTGTAGCCTCCCTTAACCGCTTACCAAGCTCCTTAAGGAGCCCACGCGCTCCTCTACCCCACGGTCCGAGTGTCTCGACGCCAAAAGCTACGAACTCGTAGTTGGCGCCGAGACAGCTGTATTTATGGGCCTTAGCTCGCTCTCGGGCGTCCGCCGCTGCCCCGGCATTTCTGCTGGTTGCTTGGATGTAGGACGCTGCCAACGTGTCGGCGCAGGTAGCGTCCCACACCAGCGCGCGGCCCATTCTCCATGGGATTAACGACATCCCGTCCGGGCGCTTGCCATCGTCCCGCGCGATCCGGGGCTCCAGAGCTGCGGGGACGCCGGCACTGACAAGAGCCCTTCTAAGGATGTCGTTGAGGGCAGCGTGGCGAGACAGGCGGCCGGCGCCCGAGGAGCAGGAAAGGCCGTGGTGGCCAAGCCGGTCCACTTGGGCCCCACAAGAAGCACAAGTGTGGTCTGTGCATATCTCGATTCCGAGCCGGAGGCCAACGGCTATGCGCAAGGTACCAGGGTCAATTAAAGTACCCGCGTTGGGCGAGGGATAGGCGTGAAGCCAGTGACCCGAGTCTGGTTTGGACACGGCTAAGAGCCTCGCGAGGTCTTTGCCTGAAGATGTTGCCACGAGAGAGTTCAGGGTGGCAACGGAGGCTATTGTGTCCCATGCTCTTTGTTGTGTGGGTTTGGATGGCAAGCTTGGGCTCGATCCAGCCAGCCAAGCATTCGTGGCCTCATCCAAACACGCGATCCCGCAGTTTGTAGCCGTGGAGGCTTTCAGGATTTTACCTGCGAGATCGGACGTGCTATGGATGGAGGACAGGAATGCCGGCAAAGCGACATCTGAAATATTTCGAGTTCCCAAGCCGCCATACCTTACCGGTAAACAGGCCTGGGTCCAAGCCTGCTCGCTAAAATGAACGTTAAGAACGGTCTCAATTTGGCATTTTAGAATGGAGTCTATGGTGTTCATTATATTGGGGAATTTCCAAATGGGACAGCATCGCAGTAGATAAGTAAATTTAGGAAGAAGCAAACAAAATTTTAAAATAAATAGAGCACAGTGACTATTAATTTTGGTAAGGCGGTCCGAATGATTTGTGAATGTTGTAATTGACTTATTGATTAGAGGTGGGATGGCCTCGTCAAAGATAGGCGATCCCAGCAGGTGCAAGCTGTCTTTGGGGGTAATTTTGATATTCGGAGCGACGTTATTGAAGTTTTGGGTGATTTGCGATACTGTGAGCGGGTCCGCCCTGTCGGAGATGTATAGTTCACATTTATTATAATTTAATTCAAGGCCAATATCTCGGAACTGATTTTTAATTTTGACTAGATCAGCCAAGACGGTCTGCGAATCTCCACCTATTGTCCCATCGTCGAGGTACCACACGTTTAATTTTGAATTTAGATTGTGAATTATCGAATTTATAGCCAAACTAAATACTGCTGGCCCAAGAGGGTCACCCTGCTGACAACCAACGGCCGAAAGGATCTCATTGTTTTTGTGAATTAATTTTGAGGGAGAGTGGTAACACTGTAGAAGAAAATTGTAGATTTCCGGAACATGGATTTTTATTTCGTTCAGCAGGGTGTCCCTATTTACGGAATTGAAGGCGTTCTTAACGTCCATCTTTAACAGTACCTCACACATGTCACCCTGAATAAAAGTTCGTACGGCATGAACCGCTGCCTCGCAGCCTCCGCGGGTACCAAAACCGACCTGTACGGGTTCAAAAAGTTTTTGTAATTTAGAGCGCGTTAGCCGAACACAGACTTTTGCAGCTAAACGGCGGAAAGTCGAGCCTATAGCAATAGGGCGCACCCCCGCATCCTTCTTTGTAAGTGCAATAAGATTGGCCCCATAGATGACCGATGTCACGTCCTGGCAAACATCTCCCAACAGCATTAGGTTAACCAATTTTGTGATGCTTGCGGTCAGATGTTCTCCAGCCACACCTGTACAATGACTGGTGAGGTCTATGAGGTGCTGCAGGGAGATGCCGTCCAGGCCGGACGCCGATCCTCTAGGGAAGGACGCGAGAGCTGCCATCACGGCATCCTCTGTGGCGTGCAGACAGGCTGAAGCGTCCGACGGAGGATCTACAAAGGCAGGGGATGAAGGGCCAGGGGGGTGTTTGGCTTGCAGCGCGGCCGCGGTCTCCGGAGTATCGGGTGCGAGAGTATCGTTGGAGAAAAGGAGTCGCGAGGCTCCCTTCAGATCCCCGTCGTGTAGCTTCTCTTCGACTTTTCTAAATAAATCATATTTCTTGCTTTGAGATCGGGATGACCTTGTCGCTGTAGGCAAACAAGGGGCTAGGATGTTATTTTTAATTTTTCTAGTAAGGGAAATATTGTCATGGTCATCATTGGACACATGCAGAATTTTAAAGGAAAATGTTAGTAGGTTTTGCCAAGACTCAAGGTTATTGTTATTCACACAATTGTCTACTGCTGTGGTCAGTGCCTCAGCCACTGCGGACCTAGCACCACGTGGTATTCGTTTAACTAATGGTGTTGATTCTTTAAGCTGTCCGAGAAGAGTCTGAAGCGGAATAGCAGGGTACGATGATGGCGTTGTCGAGTTGATGTTTCGAGAACTATAGATGGTTAGGTTAGGTTCATTTTATGGCAATCCTGAAAAGTTACGCGTTTCTGAACTCAATAAATTATGACTAACGAAACTGCGGAGAAACAATTTACATTATGACTTAAAACATTATGGGAAACAATAGAGACCCGTCCATGACCTCAGGTAATATGCTTACCATTAAACGATCTATATATAAAAACACATATTAATCTATTATTTTCCTAAATTATTTTTTTCAGGTGTCCATTTAAAATTATTCCTCTCTCTTATTTCTGTAAGTAATTTTACTACGAGTAGTAGTAAAAAATGCAAGCATTTCACATTACGGAGCGCACATTAAAGAGCAATAGAAAATCAAACAAATTAAACGAATGTGCTTTAAATTTAAATGCAATTCGCATTCGGGCTCCATCTCAAAGCGATCACGGTTAATGTTCATGGATAACGGTTTATCCGCGGGATAAAAACTAATGAGACGAAAAATAAACAATGCACCCTGAATTCAGAGGACGGACGCAGCCGCGGGCGGTCTACACCAATACGCCAAGATTTTTGATTAAAAAAATAATAAATAAATAAATCAATTATTCAGAAAAATACTCAATTGTATGGCTCCTATACACGATGGCCCAGCGTTGCACCAGCGAGATGGCCATGTGATGGTTGAGAACACGCACTATGGAATGGGCCACGTGTACGTGAACGCACCACGCTGGACCTTCGATGTGCGGACGAAAAACTGACACCGTGGCCATCCCATCGCCATCCCGCCGCGCCATAAGCCATCCGACACCACAACCGCGCAACCCTCTCTACACGCTGGCCCATCGTATAGAGGAGCCATTACATTTTTTTTTCTTCTGCCAAACTGCAGGCTAGTTTGTTGGCAAAGGGACTCCCTTACAACAAAGAGATACAACTTGTTTGGTGACAGTTTTGCATTGATAATTAACAATTAATAAATAAATAAATATTTGGACAATCTTACACAGATTGACATCGAGAAAAATCCAAATTTACATTCTGACATTAAAAAAATGATGTTATGAAAAAGAAATTTTTATGTCGATTTACTGAAACTTATTGCCTAAATTACATTTTTTTTTTCTTCTGCCAAACTGCAGGCTAGTTTGTTGGCAAAGGGACTCCCTTACAACAAAGAGATACAACTTGTTTGGTGACAGTTTTGCATTGATAATTAACAATTAATAAATAAATAAATATTTGGACAATCTTACACAGATTGACATCGAGAAAAATCCAAATTTACATTCTGACATTAAAAAAATGATGTTATGAAAAAGAAATTTTTATGTCGATTTACTGAAACTTATTGCCTAAATTAGGCATTTATTTATGTCCTGGAAAAAGATCTTTGTGAATTCGTAAAAACGATTCTTTGACTGGAGTAAAACAGATATAGCGTCAGACACAGGCAAAATTGCTTTTGGACTTAAATAGTCCCAAAATATTCAGTCTTCTTGGTAGTAATTTTTTTCATAATTAAAATTATATTCTTTGCATAGAAAATCGGTCCTAATTAAAAAATGTCTTACAAGCGTGTATTTTCCCTTAAACCCATTAATTACTCTCTGTTTTTGGCAGCTTTTATATATTTTGAAATATTTAAATATAAGTGACGTCGACCTCCTAATAATTCAACCGAACTGTGAATAATATCTATTTAATAAAACGCCATTCACTGAAGTTGAACAACATAAAATGAAGGCCTGCAATTTTATAAAATCTGTTCTTTTTTTTAAGGTTATGATAACTGTAGGTACGTGTCCTATTTACAGTACAGGATCCTTATCATACGAGAGGATAATATTGAATGTATTTTTACAGAGTGCAGTCGTCGGATCAAGAGTGACGCTACCCTGTCGAGTGGTTAACAAAGTCGGGCAGTTGCAATGGACCAAAGATGACTTTGGACTTGGCACACACCGGCATCTCACCGGCTATGAGAGATACAAGATGGTTGGCAGTGACGAAGAAGGTACGTTTATTCATTCTAATCATTTTAATCGAGTGGTTAACAAAGTCGGGCAGTTGCAATGGACCAAAGATGACTTTGGACTCGGCACACACCGGCATCTCACCGGCTATGAGAGATACAAGATGGTTGGCAGTGACGAAGAAGGTACGTTTATTCATTCTAATCATTTTAATCGAGTGGTTAACAAAGTCGGGCAGTTGCAATGGACCAAAGATGACTTTGGACTTGGCACACACCGGCATCTCACCGGCTATGAGAGATACAAGATGGTTGGCAGTGACGAAGAAGGTACGTTTATTCATTATAATCATTTTAATCGAGTGGTTAACAAAGTCGGGCAGTTGCAATGGACCAAAGATGACTTTGGACTCGGCACACACCGGCATCTCACCGGCTATGAGAGATACAAGATGGTTGGCAGTGACGAAGAAGGTACGTTTATTCATTCTAATCATTTTAACAGTAAAAATTATGAGAAGAATCAAATTTCATGCAGCCGGAACCATAATGGAGGCAGGAGAGGATTGAATACATTAACAGAGACTAACTAAATAGAGTCGCATAAAAGAAATTGACTGAGCAAATATTCCTATACAGGGTGATTCATGAGACGTGAGCAGGACTAATCCTGCATACTCAGTAACTGATAATTGATCGATCACCGTCGTATTTAGGTGAAACAACCACACTTTTTCCTGTTTTTTAACTTTATAGTGAGGGCTTTAATTATCTGCAATCCTGGTCACCCTACAAAGACCTACTTAATAAACCTCTTTAACCGTAATGACAGCATTTTGAATACGAAGAAAATAAACTGTGAAACTTGAGTGAGATACGAGTTTTCAAAAGTAACCAGACCGTGATGAGAGTGATGACATTCAATTTGACACAGAATATCGGTACCAAGTTTAATATTCTAATTTTAGGGTGACCATGCATGTCGTAAATATTTTTTTTTTTCAACACGACTAGAAAATTAACGTGAATCTCACTAATACTGATACGAAACAGTTGCTTATAATTTACGAAATGCGCAGTGGTAGTCCTGCTCACGTCTCCTGATTCACCCTGTATATTCTTAGCAGCGTTATTTTCTAAAAATCCTGAGGTGGATTGTGAGGAAGAAATTGAAAAAGGTACAAAGAATCAGATGAGACGGATGAGACTTGACGTAAAACTCAAAGATATTTTTTAAAAAAGACAATTTTAAGCACATAATCTTGTAAAAACTCATTTATAATAAGTGTTATAAAATGAATATAAAACTAAAATTAACTACAATTAAGACAAATAAAGCTAAAAAAAATAAAAATACCTATCAAAATTTTGCGCCCTTGGTAGGGTACCCATCACGCAGGCAGCGGTCCCGCGCTGGATTGCTATGGCCAATCTTTGCGCGAGAAAGCTGCCTGCGCGAGGGTCATCTGTGGCCTCCCTTAGGCGTTTGCTGAGCGCCTTGTGGAGCCCCCCGAGCCCCCCTACCCCACGGACCTAGTGTCTCGGTATAATTATCTTCTAATAATATTCGATCCTTGTTGCAGGCGACTACTCTTTGGACATCAGAGAGGTGACCTTAGACGATGATGCCCTGTACCAGTGCCAAGTCAGCTCAGGACCTAGAGGTCAGTGAACTTGTTCTAGAATAACAGCAGGGTCAAACAATTTTAGATAAAGGTCTCTTCTGTGGACAATTCAATAAAAGTTAACGGCCCGAATACATAAGTATATTATAATAATATATGCATTTTTATATATAGATTAAATATCACGGTTATCCTATTTGAGTCTCAAGTACTGAAAAAATGTATCACGCCGGTATATAGACGAAGCGTAAAAATATTTTTTTGCGATTTATACAGGAAAGACGTCGTTTTTACTAAAAAAATAGTTTTTACATATATTAAATTTCCACACTTTTTAATCGAGGGCAAATACCATGAAAAAATTACACGGAAATTGGACTATACTTGCCAAAAAACCCCATTTAAAATGAAAAAACACGACTGCGAAAAAGTGAACTGATAAGACAAAAATTTTGGACATTCGTGTAATAAGTAAGTATCTACATCACATCAAAACTATCACAAGCGTGAATTCAAATCAGATGAGAACCACACAAACTTGTCATTTCGAGCCAATTTCAGGAAATCATTAGGCATTTGGCTATGATACACGATATAGAGACTGTTCGGATCAGAGCACAAAGGAGGTTAATACGAACCAGTCTTTGTTTTGCCTCGCTTCGGGCCACCGTGCGTTTGGCAGTATTGACGGGACCATACTTGCTATCAATACCATCCTAGAGATGCAACGGTTAGTTGTTTGGCCAGATACCGGATATTAGGCCAGACCATCGGCCGAATATCCGGTATCCGGCCGCCGAATATTCGGCCTGTGGAACTATACGTACATTTCGGTTTTTCAAGTGCGCATTGTGCAGGTTTTGACCTGTTTCGTAGTGAACGTTCGCGCGGACTCATTTATAGGTTCGAAATGAGTGCACGTGCTAGTGAGTGGAATGTTTAAAATTGTTTTAAAATAATAAACTAGTCGATTAATTATGACCGTCACTGTTTCTTATTCCAATTTTGTTAACTCCGAAATCAAACAATTTTACTATCCAGTATCCGGCCGGATAGTAGGCCACTATCCGGTATCCGGCCGGGTATTAGAATAGGCCGGATAGGTCTGATACCGGATAGTAACCGAATATCCGGTACATATCTAGTTAATACGAACCAGTCTTTGTTTTGCCTCGCTTCGGGCCACCGTGCTTTTGGCAGTATTGACGGGACCATACTTGCTATCAATACTAAGAAGATGAAAGCGAAATGTGAATTTTGCGATTATGCAAAGATAAATTCAACTTAATTTCAGGTTTAATCAGGAACCCTATAATATTTTTCAAACTTGAAGGGTAGGATGACACCTATCATCTCCATATAATTTATAACCTAAAAACGCCAAATTTTGCAAAATTGTATTGAAATGACAGGTGTCATATAATAAAAAAAAAATTTTAATGGTGTAAATTTCATTCGATAGCGTGACGGACGTACGCGTTTGCGTTAAGTCTCCGTTTGTATGTGATTAGAACAGCGCGCCAAGCGGGACGTTTTGGAAACTCGAAATCGAAGTACAGATGAATTTGACATTTTTTGACATTGTATTTAGTATGTTTATTACGCTCTCTGACATTTTATTTTACTGTATTTGAATATTACTTTTAATTGTTATTATGATTATTTGATTGTTTTATATTTTTTAATTATTTTAATGTATTATTATTATTATTGTTTACAATCTGACGGTCTTTTTGTGAATTCATGTTATTTGGACACATTGTGACATTGTTCAATATCATGTAATTTTCAATAAGAATAAAAAATGACCAGACAGATCCGACAAATATTTACGTCTGTGCGTCAGTTTACAATGTTTACATACACTGACGATCCTTCGATTTTCATCTTCAAATCTAAAATCGAAATCTGAAATCATTAGGCTTGTAATAATATATTGTATGAAGTATGAATAATATGCAACTAAATATGGACTTAAATATAATTTTTAGGGTTCCGTACCCAAACGGTAGATCGGGACTCTATTACTAATACTCCGCTGTCCGTTTGTCACCAGCTAAGGCTGTATCTCATGAACCGTGATTGCTAGGCAGTTGAAATTTTCACAGGTGATGTATTTCTGTTGCCGCTATAACAACAAATACTAAAAACAGAATATAATAAATATTTAAGCGGGGCTCCCATACAACTAACGTGATTATTTTGCCGTTTTTTACGTAATGGTACGGAACCCTTCGTGCGCGATTTAAATCTCAGAGATATAATAGTAAATTTCTTTGTATATCGTTTGTCTTTTTGCCCCGTCATTAAATAAATACGTAAAAGTCTCAATAAGTACGTCCCCATACGCGGATAAGAATTTCATAATCATAACTGTTTCATATATCAGAATTCTACTTATAAACCTTGCCATTACAAAATCAACTTTACGCCTTATATTTAAGATTAATAATTCCTTAGCATTTTACTCATCAGGAGCTTTTTACCAAACAAGAGAGTGGACTTTGCACGACCGTTTCAACCGTATCATAGAACCGCTGCTGCAAATAAATGCAACCTTATTAAGTGGTAATAAGACTTGCAATTAATTTTAAAATGGTATAATGATATCTTAACCATATTTATATAATCCAGTTGCATTCCATGTCTATTTAAACTGCAGTATTATTCCCAACCGCAATGAGAACAAATGAGTCCATTCTGAGAGAACTCAAAATCACCAAACGACTCTCAACAATCTGCCAGGAGAGGGCTTTTAGATTCTTTGGGCACATAATGCGGTCGCCACACCACAGCCTCGAACGTGACATCATACTGGGGCAAGTTGAAGGCAAGCGCGCTAGAGGAAGAGCCCCTGCAAGATGGTCGGATTCCATAAAACAAGCATGTGGTTCCATGCAGAGGGCAGCCCACATAGCCCTTGTTCGCGATACATGGAGGGACATAGTTATTGGTCACGATCCTCAGTCATGAGGGAACGACGAAGAAGAAGATTATTCCCAACCGAGTCCTTGGGAAAACCAGCGTATCGTGACATGCAATTACATAAGTTCTCTTTACATGGTAACTATAAGTAATGGCTTTGAGAGATCTCACGATTATTAAAAAAAACTTTTATTTATTATGATGAATGGCCTTACTCATGGCCACAGACTAGCCGAAACGTAGACGTGGCCTACGATGGAGCGAGGTGACTGTTCACTCTTGATTTGAAGGTTGCCGGGTTATGTGAGCATGGAAACATAGACGCCGGCAAGGAATTCCATTCCTTGGCAGTGCGCAAGAAGAAGCAAAGCGCTTCGTAACTGATTTGACAAATATATTGCCTGTTGAATCTGCTCACACAAATTTCACGAGAATCGGTAGAGGAATGCGACTTGTAAATAAATAATAAATATTATAGTACATTCTCGCCCTCATCTCAAAATTCAAAGTCGCTAAGCGAGCTATGGAGAGGGCTATGCTCGGAGTTTCTCTACGTGATCGAATCAGAAATGAGGAGATCCGTAGACGAACTAAGGTCACCGATATAGCCCACCGGATTAGCAAGCTGAAGTGGCAATGGGCAGGCCACATTGCACACAGAGAAGATGGCCGATGGGGTCGAAAAGTGCTCGAGTGGAGACCACCGACTAGCAAGCGCAGCGTAGGATGTCCACCCAGACGACGACGAGGAAGATGGACAGACGACCTTGTTAAGGTCGCCGGAAGACGCTGGATGCGGGTCGCTTCCAACCGGTACGTATGGAGGTCCAAGGGGGAGGCCTATGTTCAGCAGTGGACGTCTTATGGCTGAGATGATGACGATGATAGGACATTCTTACACAGATTAACTAAGTTTTTACAAAAGCGAGATTATTAAAAAAATATAAAACATTAAATTAGCCTAAAAATAATAATACAAACTATATCTAAACTAAATAATAAAGAGATAATGATAAAGATAGTTCAGGACACCATTGTTCAGTCAGCAGCAGAAGTTGCTGAGCGGGCGAGGTGTTCAAAATTACCTTGACGCGCTCTTATTCCCTTAACAATAAAGTCGCGTTAAGGTAATTTTGAACATCTGGCCCGCTTAGCAACTATTGCTGCTGACCGTTCCGTGATGGGTAAAGAGTAAAGACATACAAAGAACAATATCATCTAATATTATTATCTTGGAAGTGCATGAGGCGATTGTCTTGCTAGCATTGGGAACAGCACAAGTAAATATGGCGTGCTCCGTCGATCATAATATTTCAAAGAACTCGGTGAGATACTGTCAACATTATAAATTACATTTTTAATTAAACTGTAAGCTGCAACGAAACGATTGCTTTTTCTACACTTCAGACGATGAAGGAGCAAAACTTAATGTTAGTAGTTCATTGTGTGGTTAAAAAAATATAGGTATAGTTTGGTTTGAATAAAGCGTGTTAAAGAGAAAGTTTTGAAGTAAATGATGTCAAGATTTCTATAGAAACCCAAAAATTACCTTTTTTGCGCTTAAATATACAATATCTGGGAGACCGAGCTTTGCTCGGAAAACAGATAAAAACTCAAAAATGCGCGCTTTTCCAAAGACCTAGCTAGATCGATTTATCGTCCCCGAAAAGCCCCATATAGCAAATTTCATCGAAATCGTTAGAGCCGTTTCCGAGATCCCCGAAATATATAAATAAACAAGAATTGCTCGTTTAAAGGTATTAGATGATAGAATAGACTTGAACTTTTAATCTCCACCGATGAAGAGCTGCCAGGCGTTGTACCCATAAGGATAGTATACCCAACTTTAAAGGCGATCAAGTTTAAAATGGCGCTAGCGAACACCAACTGCACATGCACTTTGTTTATTAAAATGTTACGCTACCCTTTACCACATTTAAGTAACCTTACCACGGGTTTGACACTGACCTGACACTGACATATTCGCTAGCGTGTGCGTAACTTACTTTCTATGCATCTTGCTCATACTAGGAAATTAGTGCGAGCGAGGATGGAAAAGAACGAAGGACTTTTACGCAAAGGGGGAATTGTTTAGGCTACGTACTTTATTAATCACGTTAATATTTCTAACCGTTTTTGAAATAGGTACAGTTTGTTACACATTAATGCAAAAATCTGTATGTTTCAACCCTAGCAAGTAGATCATATTGAATGACATGACATACTTTTTAATCCAGCTTTACGATTATAATAACTCGATTGTCGATCACCTAGATAACACTATCCTTTTCCTTTCAGCTCGGTCTCTAGAAATGTTCCATCCTGTAGAAAGTAAGTTACGCAAACGTTAGCGAATGTCAGTGTCAAACTAGTGGTAAGGCTATATTATATGAATATCATATCAATATGCCCTACTCTGCAAGTATTTATCCTATTTGTTATGATGATGATGATGATGTCCTCCCAGACGTATCAGGCATAGGGGAATCAAAAATTATGCAAAAATGGACCCTATTACTTTGAAACAAAGTTCAAAATCAGGTGGAAAATATATTCCCTCTGCCTTTAAAAGGCAGAGGGAATATATTACGTTACGTTACGTTGAAATCCAAATTTGGTTTTGAAAGCAAAAAAAAAAGCCCTACAATTACACCTATTTGTTACAGATACAACTCGATCAAATTGTTAATTGAAAGACAAATAAACCATAGACCAATTTCCAAACACTCCCAATTCTCACATTTCATATTGTATTGTTTAACCACAGAATCGTGCACTTCAATTTTACCCTTTCAAAACCAAAGTGAGACATCACACCAATAACAACCAAATAGTCCTACATCCGTCCAAATCCTCAGCCACTTACAACCTTGTCCAAGTAAATGTTTTGTTTTTGAATTGTGAAACTTCTCCGCCTTCACAACCAAAGAGTCCCACGTCCATACAAAGTCATAACACTTGGAACCTTGTGGAATTAAGGTGATTTTGTATTGGGAAACCATTTAACGTCTTCCAATCGTGAGTCATCGTTTCTCCCCGCTGTAATAATTTGTATGTCTTTATTTGGTTAACACTTTCAATGCTCGTGGTTTGTGAGAGTATGTACATTTTCTTTGACACATTATTTGAGCATTGACTTAAGAGGGGGGTTAAAAAACCAGGAAATTAGACGAAAAAAAATACTTGCAGCGAAACTTGAGACAGAAGATTTGGCCAATGGCCACCTCGCGGGTTTTTTACCTTTTATCTCAATAACTCTGAAAAACAATAAGTGCAATAAGTGCGAGAGGGATGCATTGTGAGTCGTGTCAAATTAGTATCATAACATAAATAACTAATCAAGTTATGATTAAAAAAAAAAACGGGTTGCACTCCGGGAGTGCCGACAGAAGTGAAAGCTCAATGACTAGTCCAAAATGTCTGCAGCACTATGTATAATTGACCCATCCTCCTTTCTATTGAAAAACTTTAGTTCAAAAATAGCTGGCCAGTGAGCTTGTTTAAAATTCGATATTCAAATTTGTAGCGTTAATTGTTTAAAATTCGAATAGAAATTTTAAAGTTACCTTGCAGACCTCGCATCTAAATATATTTGTCATGATATTTTGAGTTTTATTCACCAGTACTAGAGTTCACTTTTATTAGCGATTTCATCAAGATGTAGCTTTATTGAATTATATTTGAGTGCTTTAAAGTTAGAATGTAACTGTGAGATCCTCGTATTTCAGCCCGTACAAGATTAGAACACTGAGCTTTATTGCTTAATATAAAAGTCCAGTTTTAAATAATTGACCTGATTATGATACGTTATGACTAAAGTTGTTTGGTGAATAAAAACCGGGCAAGTGCGAGTCGGACTCGCGCACGAAGGGTTCCGTACCATAATGCAAAAAAAAAAAAACAAAAAAAAAGCAAAAAAAAAAACGGTCACCCATCCAAATACTGACCACTCCCGACGTTGCTTAACTTTGGTCAAAAATCACGTTTGTTGTATGGGAGCCCCATTTAAATCTTTATTTTATTCTGTTTTTAGTATTTGTTGTTATAGCGGCAACAGAAATACATCATCTGTGAAAATTTCAACTGTCTAGCTATCACGGTTCGTGAGATACAGCCTGGTGACAGACGGACGGACGGACGGACGGACGGACGGACGGACGGACGGACGGACGGACGGACGGACGGACGGACGGACGGACGGACGGACGGACAGCGAAGTCTTAGTAATAGGGTCCCGTTTTACCCTTTGGGTACGGAACCCTAAAAACGAAACAGCAGGCTCAGGCATACGTTTTCGCCGCGCGGTCGAAAGAGAGGGTTACGCGTTACGCGCGCTGTCCCGAGTTTATAATTTTTTCCCCACCTCAAAAAGTGCTCAGCGCCGCTAAAGAAGTTTTCACTTCAAAAAATTAGTATTTCATGCTTAGACATTATTTAGAAAATTATGGGGTTAATATTCTCAGGGTGAAGTTATCATAGGGACCAGATAAAACTCTAATACAGGTCATATTATACGATGTAATGTAACGCAATGAATGTCCTCAAACTATTAGAACTTGAATACAACATATGAAATCAAACTATTCCATATTAATCCTTACCACACGGTATTAAAGTCCCAAATTAAAATTTTCGTGGCAGTGTGATGCTTTTTTGTTTTTCTTCAAAACATGTGTGCACTCTCTTGACAAAAATGTGTCAGTGAACCGCTAATTTGAACTTTATAACGTAATGTTAAGGTTCATTGTCCTTTGCGTGGTTTTTTTATCATCAAGGTTGTCACATATCACTTTACAGCTCAAATGAAAGTGTCTGTGACAGTGGAATGATATGTGACGTTCCACGGGAAAAGGTACCTTATGAGGGTTTCTAGTTTCGGAGATATGAAATGTTTTGTAAAGAGGTGAAAAAATGCTCAATTTTTTTTTATTGTGTGATCTGAAACCTTAATGCGTAACGTTTGTTTACCTGTTTTTATTTTTGTTATAAGTTAGTTATAAGCCTAGTAATGTCGTCTCAGAGTTTAGTAGAAAAGGTACCTTATGGAAAAAAGATTGAAAATTCCCAAAAAAACTAGTCAATACGGGAAAAGAAGTTTGGTAGTTTCTCTACCAATTTCCTGTATTAGCATTCTGCAAAACTAATTTGATAATTTCAGTTCTGGTTGGGGCGCCTCGCAAATATTATGACCGTACATAGACCGACATCACAAATCCAAGTAGTCTGCTATTATACCAAAGTTACTCTCGTCAAGTCTTTCTTAACTAGAATAATCTTCATTTGGTTTGGTCGCATGCAGTAAATCAGCCATTGGTTTGCTGAAAAATGCCAATACCCGACGCATTACCTTATGGAATATCTGAGGTCATTGAACCTCAATGCCGCTTATCTTCAATAGAAACCGAAATATATTATTGATAAGAAATAGACGATTTATACCATTACCAAAATATTATTAGTTTATCCTAACTGTTCCATCATCATCATGCCTCATCATGTAACTTAATCACAAGGTACCTTTTCATTACATACAAATTATTGGTCTTTTTTAAGATTATTATGACGAAGAACTAATTAAATTTGGGGCAGTTTAATGTAAATTCATATTTTCTATTCATAAAAGATAAACTGTAATATGATTGATATTTACTAGTGATGTATTATTAGATTTATTTCCATAAGGTACCTTTTCGTAAATGTATGGAGCAAATACAGTTATTGTTATGTAAGTTTATAGTGGCATAAGGGGTTAAATATAGTATTTAGTTGGGGTTTTAGGATTTATTTCATTTGAATGACAGAATTTCTTTCATATGTGCTCAGAAAAATTGATTGTGTGTGACATTAAAAGTAAAAATATTCAATTTTGTGATTTTATATGAAAAAGTCAGAAAATACATTTTCACCTCTAAATCGGTATTGTTTGTTGCTTAAACTGTCTGTCAGTGTCGTTTTCTAATAGATAAAATTTAAATCTTGAGAGCTCATTGCAATCAATCGTGAAAATGAAATAAAACTTTATTTTCAAGAGATTGGTTAGTATACACATAAATCAGTCGATATCAAAAGTTTCTATTTGCATTACAGAACAAGTCGCAATATTTTTTTAATCTCAGATATATAAGGTATTATTATTTGTAGTCAACTATGTAACTTACTTCAGGAACATAGTTTTTTAGGCGGCT
Organism: Cydia splendana; assembly: GCF_910591565.1. Taxonomy (NCBI): domain Eukaryota; kingdom Metazoa; phylum Arthropoda; class Insecta; order Lepidoptera; family Tortricidae; genus Cydia; species Cydia splendana. The sequence continues at coordinate 11,651,721 of NC_085982.1, read as the reverse complement.
AAACTTAAAACTTCTCTATCGTAAAGTTGCTCATTTCACAACATTATTTTCAAAAAATCATATCTCTGTAACTACGCAACCTAGAAGGTTGATCTTTTGTGTTATCGATAGCTTATTTATTGTAGATTACTGGGGTATGCATAACTCCATACCCGCCATAAGGTACCTTTGACCGTGGGACGTCACATATATTTACGTTTTGTTATGTCGTTTTGTATATTAAGGATAAGGTGCAGGGGGACCATTTCGACTGCGGGATAATTTCATGTAATCGAAATATCTTCCATGTTGTTACATTATTATTTCCTTTATTTAATTTGGGTCTTAGGTTAGGGTTTTACAATGTGAGTATAAAAGTACAATATAAAAACACTTACAAAACATTACAAAAAATATATAAACACATTATTAAAAACCCTAATCTAGGGTGCCGCCGGCAGCGGGGCAGGGGCCGAGCTGCCGGTGGTCAGGGCCGCAGAGTGAGGAACCGACGTACTATACGCGCCGTGTCCAAAATTACCGCCTCCTGCATCTGACCCTCAAAGTGCCTCAATTTTTTCAACATTAACACGCTATAAGTACTAAAAGGCGGAATCGTCATTTATCGCTGCTTCACATCACTATACCATAACCGGGAATGCCACATCACTAATGGTGTCGTCCATCTTGTAGATCGGTTTTGCACGTGAACGGCGTCGCATATTATCTAAGACCTAAACTCTCATAATTGTGATTCCCTAATAAATATTGGTATAATGGTGCTCTGGTGTTTTTACTCTTACAGTACGCTATCGGGAGACGCTAGTGTGTGGTGGCCCTAACGTTCGCTACAATCAATTCCATTCACAGTGCTTGTCCCCTCTCTTGGACAAAAACTTAAAATATAAATAAATAAAATACTCAATTTGTTCAAATTAAGTAAACACATACATAATATATGTATCAACCCTAACGATCTCAATGAAAAATCCAATTGCCAACCCTATTCAATCACCACACATTGTCCCGTCTAATAGAATGTGTCACAGGGTTGTCACAAAATATACACAGATGTGTCACATACGTCCTGTCACAGAATAAAGGGGCCCACTGATTAATAGTCCGCCGGACGGTATCGGCCTGTCAGTTGTTCGGAACTGTCAAAATTTTGTTCTAACTGACAGGCCGATACCGTCCGGCGGACTGTTAATCAGTGGGCCCTTTTAGTTATAGTATTTCATACAGAATAATCACTCGAATGTAGAATGAATATAGGTACAGTCGTGTTCATAAACATGTATACATTTTTTCACCTCATTGCAATGGATTGAGGTGAAGAAGTGTATACATCTTTATGAAGCGTCGGCAGATTGTCTAGAGATCGACAGGATCAAAAATAATCGTACTATGGCAGGTCTAATTATCGTATCACTGCAATGTTCTGCCGCCAGAGTGCAGCACTAAGCTAGCTAGTAACCCAAAGAGTAACTTATACATATTGTGGCTTAACCTCGTAAGTCCCCGTGTACTTGTACAAGACATTAAATTCGAGTTTTGAACTCATATAGAAATAAAAGAAAGTTCCAAATTCAAAATCATAAAAATTGCCCTGGGTCTTACGAGGACTGTTTTTTGACAAGTTTTCACAGACAATAAAATATGACATTGACGCATCAAGGTGGTTAACAAGGGCCTACCGGGAAACGTGAAAATCGAAATTTAGTTATCTGCCTCTTTATCTCTCGAATATGCAAGAGTGATTGAGGTTAGATAACGAATTCGATTTTCTTGTTTCGCGGTAGACCCCCAGATTGTGATGGATAGTGGTAGTGGCGCCCCCTACGTAGAGTTTTGCCTAATATTCCCTATTAGCGTGTGCGATCAAGGTCATATCAAAATGAGATCATATTGTGAAATCTGAATCGAGCTCCAGGGTTAAAAATAACCCTGGAGCCCGGCGGGTTGGTCAACGACACCTTCTCGTAACTCATGAGGCCCTGGTACTTGCTCCGCGCTAAATTTAATTTTTAAACAGTTTTTTTTCGATTTTAGCCACCGTAGCCTATGGAGACTAACAAGTAACACTAAGTGGTTTTCGTAGTCTATGGATGTTCCTATATTAAGGCTGTCACATGCGCGTTTCTGCCTTATGAAGCAATTGTTCCTACAATATAACCTAACATAAATAATTAATTTGAGCTATGGTTTTGTTTCGTCCTCTTGACCGCGGCGAGCTGTGATTGGTCAATTTCATTATACTGACTAAACTGTATCGAAATTAATATTATAGTTGAGTTGGGAGCCCATACATTAAAAGTACCCAAATGCAGTTTGGTATACGAAATCTTAATTCAGGAATTACAGTCGAGGAGCAAAAAAACTCTATTACTTTGCTTTATGAGATCTAAATTACGATGGGACTTACTTTAGGTCTTTTTAGCTTGGTTTCGTTAAAATAAGGCTTTTCTTGAGAATCCTTGAGACTCAAGATTAATTTGGGCTTAGAATGAAGATTGTGTAGTGAAAATAAACGGCCCAATATTTAACTGAGCACTTTAGGTACTCTTTCAACTTTTTTTTATTCAGAAATCTTTTGGACGACAAAGGTGATAAGCAAGAATAAGAATATAATGATTAAATGATGTTACAGAAAAAGTGTTAAATATACCTACAATACATGTATAAAAAGCGGCCAAGTGCGAGTCGGACTCGCCCATGAAGGGTTCCGTATAGTAGCAAGTAACATAATAAAATTGCGGTTACGTATTAAAAAAAACTACTTACTAGTACGGCTACCACCAGTTTTGACATTGACAGATTAACTCGCGTCTACGTAAATTACTTTCTATACATCTCGCTTGCACTAATATGCGAGTACGAGCGAGATGCATAGAAAGTAAGTTACTTAAACGTGAGTGAATATGTCAATCTTAAAACTGGCGGTAGTGCTTTAGATCTCGTTCAAACCAATTTTCGGTGGAAGTTTGCATGGTAATGTACATCATATATTTTTTTTAGTTTTATCATTCTCTTATTTTAGAAGTTACAGCCCCCCCCCCTGTACACACATTTTACCACTTTGGTAGTGTCTCTCGCGCAAACTATTCAGTTTAGAAAAAAATGATGTTCGAAACCTCAATATCATTTTTGAAGACCTATCCATATATAAGATTTTAAGACAGAGATTTGAAGATATCCCACACGTATGGGTTTGATGAAAAAAAAAATTCTTGAGTTTCAGTTCTAAGTATGGGGAATCCCCAAAATTTATTGTTTTTTTTTCTATTTTTGTGTGAAAATCTTAATGCGGTTCACAGAATACATCTACTTACCAAGTTTCAGTTAGTTCTTATAGTTTCGGAAAAAAGTGGCTGTGACATACGGACGGACAGACAGACAGACAGACATGACGAATCCATAAGGGTTCCGTTTTTTACCATTTGGCTACGGAACCCTAAAATTTGTTTAAGTGTCACACCTGAACCTCCGTTTGAACGCATTTCACTTCAAAAGAGCTAAATTACCATAAGAAAAGCCACCCCTAGTAATCAACTCGTAATATTGTCCATGTCCACTTGACCAATCCTTTCATCTTTAAAATAAACATTATCCACAAACAAATAAGGTACAAATTCCTTTAAACAGCCCCCAGCTGTCAAAAGGTTAACTAGACGAGCAAATCTACACCCCTCAAACGACCCCGAGTCAAAAATGAAATATGAAACCGCAGTTTGCCCTTTCACTCCAATTGTCCAAGTGAAGGTCAGAAAGAAACGGAGTGAGGTTTCGGATTTCGTTGTCAAGTTGATGAAAATAGTGAAGCCACAGAACGTAATGAGAAGCCTTGGAATAACTCAAGGGGGAAATCAGGACAGTATCGTTGTGAATTATGCAAAAAAATATTAGTGATGTAGATGTACTGGATGTGACAATAGTTATTTGTACAACAAGAGATCAAAGTTTGATATTTATTCGAGTGCTTATTTTGAGTCCCGTGCAAGCGAAAGATTCTATAATAGATTCACGAGCGTAGCGAGTGAATCTAATGTAGAATCTTGAGCGTAGTAAGGGATTCAAAAGCGTACGAGATGTAAATAACTTTGATCTCGTGTAGTACACAAAATTTTTCACCCTAAGCAGTGAGAACATACCTAGAGGGACAGAGATAATAGAACCCAAGTATATCGAACTTGTATTAGACCCCGCATGTTGAAATGACATTTGACTATAAAGGTCACTTGAATGTCATTTTGTCTCACTCAGTGAGCAAAATGCGATTTTGCTCACTGAGTGTGACAAAATGACTCAGTGAGCAAAATCGCATTTTGCTCACTGTTTTTAAGAAGCAAAGTACCCTTGTTCGAGCTGCTGAGGTGAAAAGATTTTTTTCTCCACAATACTTAGGGTATTTGACTGTATTTAATAGTTACTTGTTTTACAAGGGGGCAAAGTTGTTGTTTAATCGCCCGTGCTAATGTTGATACCCGAGCAAGCGAAAGATTCCAAAATTGAGCCACGAACCTAGCGAGTGGTTTGAAAAATGGAATCTTGAGCGTTGCGAGGGTTTCAAAGCACGAGGGTTAAACAAAATTTTCCCCCGAGTTAAACACAATTTTATTTACCACACCAACCCGAAGCAAATATTAAATGTAAAATATCAAACCAAATCAAATCGAAATGAATATAATTAAATATTTATCATTAAAAAGCATCATTTAAAAGTCAACTCTACCAGAAAACATAAGAAAACAACTCAAAATTTGCATTTGATTACTTTGCCTCACATGTGAATAAAATGCAACTTTGCTATCGGTTTTTGAACAATCAAGAGAGCCTTTACCAGTTGGTGTATTTTTTGATTAAATAAATAAATACCCACAATAGGGTATTTATTTATTTAATCTTTATTGCACATAAGAAAATACACTGTACAAAAGGCGAGCTTAATTCCATAAGGCATTCTCTACCAACCTTTAGGCAAAGCAGATAAGTTGTAGGCGGTGCAAAAACATGTGGCGTAGATGATACAATTAGGTATCTATACGAACACAATACAATGACATATTTATTTGGTGTTTGACTGTATTTAAAATAAATTATTTTACACAATGCATGAAATAAAGCACCAGAATATGAATAGAGAAACGTAGACATCAGTTATTTTAAGACACAATTTCTATTTTAAACCACGTATAAAACTATAAAGAGTAGGTAATTTGATTGTGACGTCACATGCTAGTGTTTTATAGAAATTCCATAGTAGCATAATCGTTTTGACAGTTCGAAAAAAGAAACTGATTTGATTAGTAGTCAAATACCCTATATCTATAGGAACATTAATGAAAAGTTTGAGCTTCAAGGGCTTCTGTTATAAGTTATTAGTTTTCAATAGAAATTGGGGATAAAAGCCAAGACAAATTATTAGGCAGTATAATTTCTAGTTTTATTATTCAATAGAGCTTTGAGATTTTTTGAAATTAAAGTATGATTTCACTTTTTTCAAGAAGTAAATACTTAATCAAATTGAGCCTTGGTTGTTGTAAATTGTTATTCAACGGCCATTTGTTTAATATTGGGAGCATCCAAAATTGTACACATTTTACTCGCATGAATGAATAAGCGATTGATAAATGTGTTTATCTGGAGCATTGCATTGTATGCGAGTGAGACATGGACACTGAGACAAAAAGATAGAAAAAAGTTGGAAGCTTCCGAAATGTGGTGTTGGCGGAGGATGGAAAGGATTAGGTGGACTGAAAGGAAGGCGAATGAAGAGGTCCTGAGTATGATAGGAGAAAAGCGATGCTTATTAAATGCAATAAGAATTAGGAGGGGCATGATGGTAGGACACCTTATACGCCATGACAACTTTTTCCTAAATATCCTGGAAGGCAGGATTGAAAAGATAAAAAGAAGAAGGGGAACCTAGAATTACTTATCTCAGCCAAATAAAAAATAATGCGTCGTATGAGGAAATTAAAAGACTGGCACAAGAAATAAATGATTGGCGATTACTCCACCGACAAGAGAAAAGCTCTTAAGTTATGATGATGATGATGAATTAATAAGCAGGAATCTCTCTCTCTCTTCCTAGCTATCCATCCCACATGGTGGTGGGGTGGGCTTTCCTGCTTAACCTTCTCCACTTCGCCCTGTCTACGCCATCGTCCTCAGATAACTTGCACTCACTCATATCCTTAGCACTACATCCTTCCATCTTGTTCTGGGTCTGCCCCTAGATCTTCGACCTCGGATAGAAAGTTGTAGTGCCAAATTTCCTACGTAGTCAGAAGGCCTTCTTTTTCGTGACCATACCATCGCAGCCTGCTCTCAGGAATAAGCACGTTTAATATTTTCTTACCAATCTATGTGGATAAAATGCAAGATTCTAATTAGTTTTAAAAAAATAAAGAGAGCCTTTAAATAATCTTTCCCTCTATATTCTATTAGTACCTAGTTTCGTCTATTCAAAGCACTATTTAAGAAAAGTCAATTTAGCTCCCCCTACCGGTCAAACTTTAAAACTCAAGATTCTGAGATACGCTCGGACATATCAAAAACGTCGCACAAACTAAGATAAAACTTCCCCAGGTCTGCCACTTCCCCACCACTTTCATCCTTGTTTCACCCCTTGGATGTTTTTCCCCCGCAAATTGCCTCGATAAGAACGAAACTTTATTACCGTATTTAATCTTGGCGAAGTTCGGAATTATGAATGCAGTTTGAAATTTCGAGGTAAGAAAGTTGGAGGCTGATTGTGTTTTAATAATTTGATATGGTAAGGCACCAATAAGGGCCGCTTGCCCCATTAACTAACCCGGGGTTAACCGGTTAAACCTGGAGTTACCATGGTTACCAGTACAATTTGACACTGGGATAACGGTATAACCACTTTACCCGGGTTAGTGGAATGGTGCAAGTGGTGCTAAGTATGTTAGCGGATCACGCTCAATGGTGCAGCGACGCACCCTGAGTCAATGGCCAAATACGTTGACATTTTTTCTTACTGCTGCATAATATCTCCTCCTCCTCAGTCGTTCACTCTTGACAGAGTGGTCGTGGTTGTATGATGAGACGTATCTATCGTGGATAACGCAGCCCTCGCAATGCGCCTCCACTTGCCACGGTCTTCAGCGTTACGGGAACATTGGACTATGGTGGTTTGTGTCGCAGATTTGATCAGGTCTGTCCAGCGCGTAGGTGGCCGACCTCGTGACCACTTGCCTTCCACTCGTCCTTGGACAATGAGACGTTCCATAGAGTTTTGGTTTCGTGTATCGTGCCCGAAGTATTATTATAATATCTATTGTTGATAATTTTCTATATTCACCACTTAGATGGTTGGCAGTCCTCAACTTACGTTTCTGCAGAAACTTCCTGCCTAGCACAGCTAAATTGTAGAATGAATTGTCGCCTGACTTCAAACCTTCAAGAAGAGAGCGTACTTCCACTTTATATGCCGGCAACGCACTTTTAATTCTAACTAAAGGAGAATACTGAAAATAATAAGCAGTTACTTAAATGAATGCAATTTCATTATTGTGCCATTTTGTAAAAAACTTGTAAGAAAAGTTTTTTTTTTAAATGTATAATTAGACCACCTTGTAAGGAGAAAACCGTATCACATTGTTAAACAGAGTTCGCCCCTTGGGTGTTTCGATTCACCTTATCCAGGAAGATAATGGGTTATTTAGTTCAGTTTTCGTTTGTCCTGAGGCTCTTTTCTTGTTGAAGTTAATTTAGTTTATGTGAAAGAAAGTTATCAGTAAGACTGCATTTTAATAACAAAACTTCTGTGAGACACAGACATATTAACCCCTAGCCGCCCAGAGTCCAATAAAAAGGTCTCCTGTTCCATTCTAATGTGAATCTTTGTTTTGACAAATCAAAATCGCATTTTTCTTGGCAAGTTTTGACGTCTGGGCGTCTAAATATAAGGTGCAGCGCGGCAATTTCGACTGCGGGATGATTTCAACTAATCAAAATATCTTCCATGTTTTACATTATTAACTAGAATCACACCACACAACACACACAACACATATTTTTCGCTATCTTAACATATATGGCACTCTAGTTAATGATGTAAAACATGGAAGATGTTTCGATTAGTTGAAATTACCCAGCAGTCGAAATTGCCCCGTTGCACCTTATTGTGAACATTTTTGAACTTAAAATACGTGAGTGACCCGTTCTTAATATATTTAAGAATGCATTTGTTGCGTCATTAAATTTAAAACAACTCGCCTTGACTTCCAAAAGTGGAGGTTTCTGGTTGGACAGATTATTGTTTTTAAAATGGAAAATTGAGTCGCTTAACTTCAAACTCGGGTAAATACATCTGTCAGATTATGCGATTTTGGTATTAAGAAACGGTAATAGGGTAGATATTTGCTGAGAGGGTCGAATGGATTTACCCGAGTTTGAAGTTAAGCTACACAATAGGGGATATTACTGCAATGTTTTGCCGCCAGAGTGCAGCACTACCGACTCAGTAAATTCATAGACTAACTTATACATACTGTGCCTTAAACTGTTTTTTGACAAGTTTTCACAGACATTAAAATATGACATTGATGCATCAAGGCGGTTTGTTAACAAGGGCCGACCGGTAAACGCGAAAATCGAAATTTAGTTATCTGCCTCTTTATCGCTCGAATATGCAAAAGTGATAGAGAGATTAGATAACGAAATTTCGATTTTCTTGTTTCGCGGTAGGCAATGTGTCAATGTGGTTTGTTTACTGTATGTGCCACAAAGGTGCCACCTACGCAGAGCTTTGCCTAATATTCCCTATTGATAGCTTATGTAATGAATCATTCTTTTTCACCTCAGCAGCTCGAACAAGGGTACTTTGCTTCTTAAAAACAAACAAACAAGTCAAAGTCAAAATCGCATTTTGCACACTGAGTGAGACAAAATGACATTCAAGTGACCTTTATAGTCAAATGTCATTTCAACATGCGGGGTCTAATACAAGTTCGATATACTTGGGTTCTATTATCTCTGTCCCTCTAGGTATGTTCTCACTGCTTAGGGTGAAAAATTTTGTGTACTACACGAGATCAAAGTTATTTACATCTCGTGCGCTTTTGAATCTAAACTAGATTCTATTATAGAATCTTTCGCTTGCACGGGACTCAAAATAAGCACTCGAAGAAATATCAAACTTTGATCTCTTGTTGTACAAATAACTATAGTCTCGGCAACCCATCGTGGCTACTTGTAAAGTCCAGCTATCACTTTAGGTACAGTCGCCATCAGATATATAGGAGCGGCCAAGGTGTTCACAATATCTGAACACGCGCTCTAACGCCCTGACAATAGAGGCGTGTTCCGATATTTGTGAGTACCTTGGCCGCTCCGATATATCTGATGGCGACTGTACTAAAATCAACTACCGAATAGGTACAGTCGCCATCAGATATATCGGAGCGGCCAAGGTGCTCACAAATATCGGAACACGCCTCTATTGTCAGGGCGTTAGAGCGCGTGTTCAGATATTGTGAACACCTTGGCCGCTCCTATATATCTGATGGCGACTGTACTTTTGAAGTTGGTGAAATCATTATGTTTTTATTTAAAAGAAGAAAAAGTTATCCGGGAAAATTTATGATAATCGTTATGAATATATGTTCCTCGGTTATAATTTATATTTAATTTATTTAGTTTATACATAATTTTAATAATAGTATGTATAAGTTTTGTTATTGAATAAATTACTTCCATTTGATTATCATTGTTGACATTGTATAATTACGTTTGCATGCTAAATTATTGACGATCATAATGTAAATTCATATAGATTAGCGTAAGAATAATTTATACTGTAATTTATCATTATGAAATAAAAAAACTAAACTAAACTAAACTAATCCATCGAATCCATCGTCAAGTCCGTGCTGCTCTTCGGCTGTGAGACGTGGAGAGTGACAAAAGGGCTGACACACAAGCTACAAGTGTTTGTCAATAAGTCCCTCCGGTCGATCCTCCGCATATTCTGGCCGAAGACTATAAGAAATGAGGATTTGTGGAGTATGTGCCGACAACCTCCGATCGTCCAAGAAGTAGCGCTGCGGAAGTGGAGATGGATCGGTCATACCCTGCGAAGAGGGGATACGAACAACGCCAGTATCGCGTTCGAGTGGCGGCCTCAGGGCGGGAAGCGAGCCCGCAAACGCCCTGTACACACCTGGAGGCGCAGCGTAGAAAACGAGCTGACAGCCGTAGGACTGAGCTGGAACGAGGCCAAGACGGTTGCTCTAGACAGGAAGGCGTGGAAGGATCTTGTGGAGGCCCTATGCACCTCCGGGGTGCCCTAGGACAGACAACAACAACAACAACAAACTAAACTAAACTATAAATGTTTGATATGTAAATATTTAAGTATTATATCTATCATCGTAGTTTATTATCTACAACGCAAGCCTTACTAGTTGATTTGGAAAAAGGTCTCAAAATATTTAATTTATTTATTTAAAGCTGACGAAACAGAGGGCCTACCGCGAACCACGTTCGACGTGTTGCCTCCCTTTCACACTTACGTACTAATTTACAGGTGCGACAGAGAGGCAACACGTCGAACGTGGTTCGCGGTAGGCTCTCAGAGCAATTTACGTTGTCACGAAGCCCCACAACTTTTGTCTGGTCTCACTACACTAGTTAGAATTCTACTTTTTGTTTGGAACAAGTTGCGAGCACCAGCGTTTTTTAAAATCAGTGTTATTAAATAATAAAATAAACAAATAAAACTCATTTATTTCAAGCTACAAGGCTCATAATTGGTTGTAAACAGTTGTATAATATATGTATTCCTAAAATACAGTACAAAAAATATCAAAAATAATCATTTAAAATTCCTCTTAATTAATCTATCTATCTATACATATAATAAAGCTGAAGACGGTCAAAAGTCTGTACATGGAAGATATTTGAAAAAAAGTTGGCTGAGGATACTTAGAATCGATAACAGAACACGTTCCAAAAGTTTTTAGAATTTTTGTCTGTTTGTCTGTTTATCTGTTTGTCTGTTTATTTGAACGCGCATCACGTGAAAACGGCTGAACGGATTTTGATGAAAACTTTACTAATCTGTCGAGAAAATCCCCGGCCAGGTTATAGGCTATAAAAATTCAACCCCTAAAAGGGGGGGTAGCCACAAAACTCGATTGACTTAAGTTTGCCCCTGAATCTTATGGCGCTACTTAGGAAAGAGGGGCAAACTTTTTTCAAATATGTGCTACCACTATTGAGTACCCTGGTAAACTAACAAATGGCGCTGAATTGAATATGTTGTGACATGAATAAGCCACCGAGGAAAGATTTTGCCAAATTAAAACTAAGTTTAGAACAGGGGCTACGGATATCAACAAAAATAATTGAATAATTATGTTGATTTAATAAATTAATAATACAACTAAATTAAACGACAGTAAATTAATTGCCCCTCATTGCACAGTCTTTTGGGGAACTGAGTAAACATTAATTAATAAAGAAAACTAAAAATGAGTTTACATAGTTACATAGTGGTAAAATAAACACACATAATTATCAACACGCGTATAATTGCATAATTATTTAAAATTATTAATTTTCTCCATCATCGTAATTATATCGCACCCATATTAAATCCATATTCATACAAGGTGGGTACTTTGAAAAAAAAAAATATTGACGTCTGTCATTTGCAGTGCCGGATCAACCCTTTTAGGCAAAATAAGCACTTGCTTAGGGACCACGTCTAGAGGACACCAAAACCGTAGGCAAAAAAAAGCGCAGGCTGCATCAGCATTGCAGTCGTCGTGGAGTAGGTACCTACATGAAACTTTAATACATGTAAAAGTACCCATCTAATAACGTCCCATCCCTTCTCTGTATGAAATCCTGGATTCGCGCCTGGTTGGGACTAAAAGTAAAAATGTACAACTGTCTATCAAACTGCGTTTTTTATATCGAAAAATTTTCGCGCTCGCTTCGCTCGCGTTTACAATAACATTATGAGATATGATAAAAGTGACATTCGGGTGGCGACTGCATTAGCATTACTATGTTGCAACGTTGCTGCTGCAGTACTGTCAATTTTCGTGATAAAATGATGTGACTGATTTCCATACTAAAAGTAGAAATGTACTTACAGCTGTCTATCAAATTGCGTTTTCATATCGAAAAATTTTCGCGCTCGCTTCGCTCGCGTTTTCAATAACTTTCTAACATATGGCGACTGCAGCAGTAACGTTGCAACAGAGTAATGCTGCTGCGTCTATTTACCGACCACCTCGAGCTTGGTATCATTTCCAGATAAATCGGGCATGAGGAATTCATTTTTAGACATTAATTGTACAGTTTAATAGAAAAAAATAAAAATATTGACGACCAAATCAAAATCGGTTTGCTATTTTTTTTATTCAACTATACTAAATTAATTCCATACTAAAAGTAGAAATGTACAACTGTCTATCAAATTGCGTTTTCAGATCGAAAAATTTTCGCGCTCGCTTCGCTCGCGTTTTCAATAACTTTCTAAGATATGGCGACTGTAGCAGCATTACTCTGTTGCAACGTTACTGCTGCAGTACTGTCAATTTTTGTGATAAAATGATGTGACTGATTTCCATACTAAAAGTAGAAATGTACAACTGTCTATCAAATTGCGTTTTTATATCGAAAAATTTTCGCGCTCGCTTCGTTCGCTTTTTCAATAACTTTCTAAGATATGGCGACTGCAGCAGCATAACTCGGTTGCAACATTACTGCTGCAACACTGTCAATTTTCGTGATAAAATGATGTGACTGATTTCCATACTAAAAGTAAAAATGTACAACTGTCTATCAAATTGCGTTTTTATATCGAAAAATGTTCGCGCTCGCTTCGCTAGCGTTTTCAATCACTTTCTAAGGTATGACGACTGCAGCAGCATTACTCTGTTGCAACGTTACTGCTGCAGCACTGTCAATTTTCGTGATAAAATGATGTGACTAATTTCCATTCTCAGCTGTACTGCGGCAATGAACGTCACTCAACTAACCAAAAAATTCAATGTAATCTCGATGACCCTAGGGAGAGGGGGCACCATGGTCTATAAATGCTTAGGGCATCATAACGGCACTGGTCGTTTGCGGAGTCAAACAATTTGGGACTCGCATTTAATACGCATTACCATGCCTTCCAGAAAAAAATCTAATCATTCGCGAAAGTCTCGCAACGCATTGTTACAGGGGGCACGTGGTCTTCCTTAGGAGTCTGAAGAAGACCACGGTGAGTGGCGCTCTAGCCAGGTAGGCCGCTTCGCTTTCGCTCACGCGCGTATACCTTACTGTATTGTCCGATATACATCGGACAATACAACATATACTCTGTCGTTTAAATCATGTGTAAAATTTGAATAAGGGCGAAAAAAACTATTGATTTTGGAGTGTAGTTTTATTTAGTGGTACCTAATTGTAAAATATTTTATCTGGACTGCAGTCCTCTAGCATATCCATCCGTCAACTTTACTTCAAGTTCCGCCTCCAGGGGAGAGGGAGAGAAATTAGGATTAGAAATTAGCCGCTTACTGACACTGACCGAATTCCACGCGGGCGGAGCCGCGGGCACAGCTAGTACTATAAATAAACATAAAAAATTAAAATTGAAGTTAAACTATTAAAATTCGTATAAATAAAACAATAAATAATACAATGAATGCTACAAGTTATTGTTTATGTTTTTTATTTCTTCTTTAAATTGGGACTACTATTTTAGTAGCTGGCACAACACGACAGCTGTGTGTCGCTAAACGCCGTTACTTTTGTTTACTTACAAAAATACTGTTTAATTTGACTTAAACAAAAATTAATTTGACTTAAATTTTACTTGAAGCTGGTTTTGTAACTAGAACTACTATTAATGATATGTTTATTTTGGTATTATTCCTTTATTCTAATTGTAATGAATTTCTAGTTATTACTTGAATGCTATTTCATGTTTTTTAACTATGTAATTATATTGAATTTAGTAATTCGTTTTTAGAATATCTGTTGCTATGCCCTGACAGAGTAACCATGCATGCACTTAATAGATGACTTTTTGGTTGACATATATATTGACGACCGGTCTGGCCTAGTGGGAAGCGACCCTGCCTATGAAGCCGATGGTCCCGGGTTCGAATCCTGGTAAGGGCATTTATTTGTATGATGATACAGATATTTGTTCCTGAGTCATGGTTGTTTTCTATGTATTTAAGTATTTATATATTATATATATCGTTGTCTGAGTACCCACAATACAAGCCTTCTTGAGCTTACCGTGGGGCTTAGTCAATTTGTGTAAAATGTCCTATAATATTCATATTCAATATTCAATATTCATATATTTGGTTTACGTTTCTTACCGTTTATGGCTGCCTTCTTCTACCCTTAAGATTTCTAACTTTTTGACTTCATTTAGACTTAAATGACTGCTGTAATATTGGGACGACATTGTCAAAATCGATGTTGCTCTCTGGATATAAGCCTACCTTCTGCCTCTAACTTTAAGATCTTTAGAGTTCTTCTATTCGGCAATTCTTCCATTTGATAATCTTTGATACATTCCCTCATAGAGCTAGACCAAGAAAAGTCTGCAGCGATTTTGATAGCCCACGCAGTGACAGTGTTATTTTAAACGTCAATCTTCTATGAAATTATGACGTATAAATAACACTTGCACTACGTGGGCTATCAAAATCGCTGCAGGCTTTTCTTGGTCTAACTCTAAACATTGTAGCTACATCGTCGTTTTAAATATTTTCATCGCTTACATAGTCTAATAAAACATGGTCTTCTCTTCCCAGAGTGACACAAGCCTACGTCACAATAACATTGCCACTTTATATAGCGCTATCTCATATTATTATATAGCACTGTCGCATGATGACGTAGGCTTGTGTCAGTCACGTGGTCGAAAGAGAGAGCACCGGAGTATATTATTATACCATGATCGCTTATATCTTAGACCACACGAGTACGAACAGAGCAGTAGTGGCGAACAATTTGTGGGTTTGTTTGCTTCGGCCGCGACCCGCGTTCTTGCACTTTATTACTTTGACTTCATTTGGGAGAAGCCTAAACTAATGGCTGTGTTAGTTGACTGAGAAATGGCGTCCGCTGTAAGTATATTTTAGGTTTTGTCCGACCTGTAGGCCAAGCACATGATTGGCATGGACTCTGCCGGGCTAGCACATGATTGGCGCGACAGTATCTCGCCGCGAGATAGACTACCCATCCCTCTTTAATTAATACTGTTAGAAAAAGACGGGTAGTCTATCTTGCGACGAGATACTGTCGCGCCAATCATGTGCTAGCCCGGCACAGTCCGAATAGTTTTTGTACAAATGGATAGTGACGTCAAAAGTGGCCGAATATAGGTAAAGGTACCGTTCGGTTTCACACTGCACTACCGCTGCTGCAGCAGTATTGCAGCGCGACATTACTGTCGACTGCATTGCCGCCGCAAGTGTCTTAAATTCGGGCATCAACATAAATTTTGAATTTGGAAAAGCCTAAACTAATGAAATGAAAATATTTATTTTCAGGCAACTATTGGCCCATAGATAAATACCTTAAAACTAGCATACATATTATAAAATATATCTTAAAACTAAAAACACACAATTATGGCTGCGATGCCGTTCGCAACCCCGCAGTTTCAGGGAGCCGGCCGCCAAACCGCCGGAACTTGACACCCTTCGGCCAAAACTCCTCCTTGGTGAAGGTCGATCATCTAGATGTTCACTTGTTCAGTCGGAACGCTCAGCACAAAAGAATTAAAATTCACACTGTGTCGAGATTCTTCACGACCCTCAGGATGAATCCGGACTTGACACGTACATACTTTACGACATCCTCGACCTTCGTAAGGTAGTGTAATCGGGACACATAATGCAGCGTTGTCGGTGTTGCAGGGCGCAGCAAATGGTAGTTCTTTATGATAGCATTTCCTCTCCGGAAATCCTAATAAATACATAATAAATCCTCTCTTCCATTTTCCGGGCTGCACCAATGTACAAGGTTATTTCCCGAAGAATCTAAATATATTCCAAAATCCAGCTTTGATGATTCATTTGAAGACAAGTCACATGTACCGAAAGTGCAATCCAATTTGAAGTTTAAATCGGAATGCTAAATATGAAATTCTACTCGTATTACCGAGTACGTGGTCAATGAATTTTACTTTGCCTGGAAAAGGGTTAAATCAAATCAAATATTAGTTATAATTATCATAGGTTTTATCTGATCCAAATGTCAGATGGCAGTTGCTTTCGTAAAAAGTAGTACCTACACCGATTCTTGAGATTAGCTGCCAAGTGGACCACGGGCTCACATGACCCGTGGCAAAAAGCGGAACAAAGCCAAACGCTTGTTTCAATAGCTTGGACCAAACAAAAAGTCGAAAGTGTAGCACAAAAGTTGCGCTTTGTGAGAGTGTCAACTGTTCTGTTGTGGACGTTGTGGTAGGTAGCTGCTAAAAGGCACGTGAAAGCGTCTATTTTCACAAGGTTTTGTTCTGCTTATTTTCCTATGTAATTCAACTATGTATATATGTAGATACCTAAATGTAGATTATCTTTAGAATTTACAAACCATGTCTAAATGCGAAGGCCGAGCTCCGCGTAGGACCGAAGGCCCGATGCGTTCAGGTTGTTAGTGCTTTAATACAGAACAAAAGTATAAATGTCTAAGTGCGAAGGCCGAAGGCCAAGCACCGCATAGGCGACTACAATCTTAGATTTTGCTTACTGATAAAGAGCGGAAACAACACAATATTATATAATAACATTCGAGCTGTACGGTTACCATCCGTTTGTCACTGACATAAACGCCGTCGAGAACGTAATTTACTTTCTATACATCCCGTTTGCACTAATATGCGAGTGCCAGCGAGATGTATAGAAAGTAAATTACGTTCTCGACGGCGTTTATGTCAGTGACAAACTGATGGTAACCGTACAGATCTATCATGGAGGCTGGGGATGGAAACTTTATGATGAAAAATCCACATTAAGTCAGGCGTGGCTCACTCCGCGATTTCGTCGCTTTGCAACTGGTAGCTATTCAATTCTTTATTGCAGATAACAGATGATCCATATTAAATTAAAATAATTAAAATTACGTACACAATAATAAAACAATAAATAGGTACACTTAAAAATGATTAAAATAATAAAAATAATAAAATAAAAGTACATCCGTTCCACACCAATTTTTATTTGCCGCCATAGGCCGCGCGTGGCGCTGTCGCCACCTAGCGGCCATATCTGTCCTGATCGTAACAGACGCGTTTTGTTAGAGTGAGTCTTATTTATTATGTGATTAAGTTTAGATCAGAATCATGTAGATGATGATGACCGTTGAAAAAAAGTGCATTCGAGGATAAAATAATGTTTGTGGTAAGAATTGAATTTCATTTAAGGAGGAAAAGGAGCAAACAAATTGCCCGATAGTAAGCACTTACTGTCTCCCTTGGACACCTACAATACCAGAGAGGTTGCAAGTGTGTTTCCGGCCTTTAACAAGGGAGTGCGCTCTTTTCTTTAAGGTTTCAATGTCGTATTTTCTTCATTTTGTTACCCTGTGCTCGTATAAAACTGACATATAATTATGCATTAAGGTTTTCGGTGTGTACAGATGGAGGTTGAAATAAACAAACTTTCAAGCATGTTAAACGTAATCTCTTAATAATGACATTCTAAAACATTCGAAAAACTGTACCTCGTCCTAATCGCTAGTTTTTGCAACTTAAAATGTATGTATTTATGCATGTATGTAAATCGTTTCACTAATTAACTACCTAATACCATGGTATAATAATATACTCCGCCTGGTACTCCATTCCCGTCTTTTCTAGGTCACCTAACTGACACAAGCCTACGTCATCATGCGACAGCGCTATATGATAATATGCGATAGCGCTATATATAGCGGCCATGTTGTTGTGACGTAGGCCTGTGTCACTCTGGGAATAGAAGACCATGTTTTATTAGACTATGCCTAATACAAGGTTTGATGTAACCACATTTTATTTTAGGATATCTAATAATCCACCCGCGTAAAAATATTAAATCCCAAAATGCGTTCATAACCAAATTTTCAATGCAGCATTGATAACGGCACAGTGTAAAAAGTAACAGTGGACCGACGCCGGTGTTTGCGTAAATGCCGACACCGCACAAGAACACAGAAGGGTCACAGACTTTTACACAACTGCCCAAGACTTGACTTACTATAAGACACGCTGTAAGTAGTACCGAGCCACTAACAATGGCGATCTGTGCAGCTCGGGTGGGCGCGACTCACCCCTCGCCCCGCGCACCCCGCACGATTGCCCTGTCTAAACGGCTTCGTCGAATGACTATTGTTTTAAAGACGTTCATAACGCTTGTAATTTGGACCAAACAAAAAGTCGAATTTAAACTGCAGGACGAAACTTTCGACAGTGTCAACTTGTCTGCAGTGGCGGCCGCTAAAAGGCACTGGATTTGTGTAACGTCTATTTTTAGTACTTGTTGGTACAGCAAAGCTGTCAGTTCTAGCTACAAAGTCGTTTGAGCTCTTTGATATCGCTAGTATACACGAGTGCATTTAAGTTTTAAGATTTACCTCCGACGTTTCGAGGACGGCTTTGCCCCCGTGGTCTCAGAGAAGACTCGATAAAGTTGACATCGACATCTAGCCGCCCGAGTTTTTCGAACTACCCGCACGTGTTTTACAATTCAATAATGTGTAATATGGGCCCGACACTATCATGAACATACATCGGGGTTTTCGGTGCGGGAATGTTTTACACTAGCCAAATAACAGGTAAAAACTGTGAAAAACGATACTAATTTAACATTTCTAAGCACATTTGGACCTTACTACCTACTTTTAATTCATAGTTTGGTAATTATTTTACAATAAACAAAGTTATAAATACACGAAATCATTCCCGCACCGAAAACCCCGATGTTGATCATGAATAATGACAATACTTTGAAGGAATGTCATTTTTAGTGATAGGGTAAACCCTCCAGTGAATGAACACCCCCCAGTGATTGAACAAAATCACGTTTTTTGTCTAAAATAAGAAATATAGCAATTTCTACCAATTGTCGTATTTTTTTACTTATTAACGACTCTATTTCCTATGCAATGGCAACCCGCGATAAATTTATTTTCGATCAGTTTGAATGTGACTAGTGTTTGAAGTTTACGTGTTTCTGGTATTGAAGTTTTGTATGGAAAAATTAAATCCCAGATAAGAACAGTGTACGTTTGGAGCAACATATGAAGTGCTTATTTAATGTTTACCTGTACAAATTTACGTTTTTTGGTTAGATTAAGAGTTAAACCTTCAATAAATGTACAGTTTGTCAGCGTATTATGTGATTAAGTCTTTATTTTTTATAGTTCCATTACTGGCTTATCAAATGTTCTGAAACCAGTAAATGAACGGTGTGTTCATTTACTGGTGTCGTCTAGATATATTTTTTTTTCTAAATTTATATGTAAACGAAATGGTATTTAGCTTGTTTTTTGTGATTCTGCATAGAAAACGATTCTGATTCTTTCAGCCAGTATTGGAACAAACCAAATTTCTATAGTCCATTTACTAGATTTTTCATGCCTATGTATGAACAATACAAAATTTGGCATGTTCATTTATTAGATTTCTACTAATTCTATGTATGAACACTGTAACCACGAACAATGCAATAACAAGTTTATTATTTTAAGCATTATTTGCTGAGCCTGACCTTTTTACATCAAAATATGCACGTTATTTCTTGTTTTCAAGATTTATTCTCTTTTTATTATTAATATGTAACAGGTTTCTGTGTTATATGTGAAAAACCATCATTTTATTACATTCTAATATGTTTGAATTAAATATGGAGGGGATATAAAGATATTACCGCTTTCGCTATACCTACTAAAATAGAGCTGGAAACTGTTTTTGTGTTAAAAATGATTTTTTAATGCTGATTAAAAAGATCTAAATAATGTTCATTCACTGGGTTTTGTGGTGTTCATTCACTGGATTTTATGTTCATTCATTAGGTTTTTGGGTAGTTTTTGATACATTTTGCTATTACTCAAAAACTATAAAAGTAATAAATAATCGCAGAAATTACTTTCTTATTTATTAAATGAGGATTCATTAAATTGCAATTCATTATTCCAATTATTAATGAATGCTGAGAAATGATTTTTCAAACTTGGAAAATTGCTTAAGTGTTCATTCACTGGAGGTCTTACCCTAGTGTAGGGATTGTCATGAAGGAATGACGGCAAGTAATGAAGTTTATTTAAAAATATTCCTTCAATGTTGGAGTTATGTCACTGTAATGACACTAGAAACGACATTACTACTGACAGTAGTGAATCGATTAGAATGCTGGAATTAGAAATGACAGAAATAATGACGGAAGATAATGAAGTTATTAAACTATTTTCATATTTTTGAAGTAATGTTAAAATAATGACATTATACTGATAGTGATTGGAGCGCATAAAAATCGTGAAAGTTTAAATCAATGTTATACACAAGTGATATACATTTTAGTGTTACACATACATACATTAGACTCAAAATCAAATTTACACGCTGCAACATTACAGACGGGACAGGCAGGGCAACAAGAACCAGTCAAAAAACGAATCTAAAATGTAGAACGAAAGTTTCGACAGTGTCAACATTTGTGAAACGTCTATTTTTAGCCCTTGTTGTATTGTCAGTTCAAGCTAGAAAGTCTATCGTTTGAGGTCTTTGTTATCGCTATAGTAGACCCAAACCAAACGGACGACTCGGGTCGTAAAACTTCTCATTCACGCTCGCATGGTCGAAGGTAGGGTGAGGGAGATAGTGATATAATCCCCGTCGGTCTTTGTTATGCTAGTGTACGGCCGAGTCCACAAACATCTTTACAAGCCAACGTCACAGACTAAATAATAATACCAAAGACATATGTAACTTCGTATAAGACGAATAAAGTCTAAGGAAAAAACGTGCCTCGGAATTCAAGTAAAAGTCATTCTCGAATAGATGCCGCACACACCTTTAGCCTATCCTCGGCTAGATGGCGTGACGACACCGTTTTATATTTAAGCATTTTAACACATAGATATCCACTCACATGCTTGATATTTTTCAGTGACCTCTATTATTATAATAAAATAAGGGTGACAGCTGGTAGCTACAGTTACCAAAAGCAAGTGAGTGGATATCAGTGAATGAACATGGATCAAAATGATATAAAAATAATAAAATCATTTATCCATATATATACATTTTTTGATAACTTTATACGTTTTCATTTTGAGTTTTAGTCGTGTGTCGATAGATGGCAGTAAATTTACAGTGACTACAAAATTTACAATGACAGGACCCCTCTATACTATCTATTCTTTTTGATAATACTAAGTACAGAAGGTTTACTCTGACGAACTTTTTGTCAGTGTCAAAAAAAAAAATATATTTTTGAAATACTAAAATATTATTGTGAAGATGTTTGTGAACCTATTAATTATAAGTTCATTAACTAAGAAACTTATGTTACTATCCGTAAGTAGAGTCAGACCAAGAATAGTCTGCAGCGGATTTGATAGCCCACGCAGTGCAAGTGTTATTTTAAACGTCAAACTTCTATGAAATTATGACGTATAAATGACACTTGCACTGCGTGTGTTATCAAATCCGCTGCAGACTTTTTTTGGTCCGACTCTAGGTACTATTTATACTGGGACGGCTGATGAAGACCATTTAAAATGATGGTAGTTTTTGCACGCACTGGCAGTAAAACACTATTTTACTTTTTGCACCCGTCAGAAAAACACTGTTTACAGTATTTACACAAACAATAACCTAAACTCGGAACAGCCAATCAGGCCAGCAAACACTTGACAAAAAACAAGGGTAACTCATAAGTCGACTCACGTGCGAGAAATGACTGAGATTACCTCCCATAGCTCTCGCATTGGAGCGCAGCTACCGCCACAGAGGAATATCGAAATTTCTTTATCTTCTTCTTCTACCTAGCGTTATCCCGGCCTTTGCCAGGGTCCGCTTTCCTACTTGCTTTCCTCCACTTTGCGCGATATTGGGCGTCGTCTCGTGTGAGCCCGTTCACGCTCATATTATCTGCCTTCACGACGAGCCATCGCTTTTTTGGTCTGCCTTGGGGTCGGGGGCCATCGTTTATCTGCCTCCCTGTCTCTCGAAAATGCAAGAGCGATGAGAGGCAGATAATGACATTTCTTGTTTCATTTTTCGCGATAGGCTCTGTAAGGTGTGCGACGTTCAAACCGAACGCAAGTTCGAATATATGAAATATAATTATACTTTTTGTTTTCTTTTTTTATTTAACATAATGCATTTATATAATATTAAAATAAAGAATGCAAGTAATTTACCATTTCATATTTACCAATCGATTTCGGTGATAATAACATCGTGATGAAATGCCTATTAAAAAAAAGAAACGCCCATTACTAAAGCCTAGTTTTCTTCCTGGGTTGGAAAACCGATAAAACAAGTACGTGTGATTATGATTACATTACTGATAAAAAACTAGGTTATCTTTTAGCGAGCTGTGTAGTAATTATTTATTACTACAGTTTTTACTGTAGAATTTATTTAAATATCCAATTAGGCGAGCAAAAAGTAACGGGTGCGTTCATAAGTCGACTTATGTGCAAGAAATAGTAGGTGATTACGTCCTATAGATCACGCATTGGATCATTCTATATTTCGGTTGAAAATCCCATCAATTCTAACATCAGTAAACCAATATTTATCAAAAAGGTTTTCGATAACTTTCCTGGAAACCAACCCCTTATGCATTTGGATCTTGGATTTTAGAGTTTCTATTTTATTCCCCTCGAGTTCTGATTTTGAAATTGATTACCACTTTTTAAAGCAATAGCACTCTGTTATTCATAATTTGTCTTTACTGTAAATGAATATTTCCCAGTATTTTACAAATGTATCAAGGAAGTAAAAAGCGGTGGTAGCCGAGTGGATATGACGTCCGACTTTCAATCCGGAGGTCGCGGGTTCAAATCCTGGCTCGTACCAATGAGTTTTTCGGAACTTATGTGCGAAATATCATTTAATATTTACCACTAGCTTTTCGGTGAAGGAAAACATCGTGAGGAAACATCGCATACATCTGCGAAGAAATTCAAAGGTGCATGTGAAGTCCCCAATCCTCATTGGGCTAGCGTGGGGACTATATAGCCCAAGCCCTCTCGCGCATGAGAGGAGGCCTGTGCCCAGCAGTGGGACGTATATAGGCTGAATTATTATCAAGGAAGTATTAAAAATAACTTAGTACCATAGCACTCTCATACTTCATTATTTGTATAATAATAGCCTAGGTGCTTATACCTACATGATATGCATGGTATGATAAACACTCCCGTATTGGCGGTATTGGTTTGTATAGACACCTCAGGAAGTGGCCTGAATTTTACTCACACAAACATTGCAACGAATAGGTAGTTGCCATAGATACTCGTACAAGCTAATGATGATGAATGAACGTGAATTCGAAAAGTCTTAGTGTTCTATCTAGTGCAAGTAATCTGTAGAAATAATCTGGTCCAAGCTTATCTTATTACGAAGTGTCAGATTTTTATAGATTTAAGACCTTGATTGTTTGTTACTTTTGATTGGAGCTAAAAAAATCTAGAAAAAGGTCACATCGAAAAGACCCTAAATCAGTAGCCTGACCACGAGTTTATATCATTTTAAATTTTATAGGTAATTATTTGTTTTATATGGGTGCTTGCCTGAAAAAAAATCATTTTTTTTTTTCACTGACATATTCGCTGGCGTGTGCGTACTGTCTATGCATCTCGTATTAAGTATTTATTTCTTAAAAAAACTGAAATCATATATTATGTTCTTTTGATTTAGTTGAAATGTTTTTCAAAAGATGTGTCACGCCACGCCGAGTTTGTTGCCGGTCCCATGTTTGGATACCCTCCTCCAATTGAGGGGGGATTTAAATCTCCTCGAGGCAGATGTGTAAGGTTAGAGCGGTAGCTTTATTTGACTTTCATAAGCGCATAGTAATATGCCTACTTGAATAATAAACTATCTTTATAGTAAATTAAACAAGTAAACGAGTTTTAAAGCTCTATTGTATAATATAAGCTTTTGATTGCCGAAAATTATTATTCAAATAATAAGGCTTTTATCCCCTATTTCTATTGAAAACTAACTTATCGAAAATAGAAGCTCTAAAACCTCAAACTTTTCATGAATCCTATAGAAACTCTGGCCTAGAGGGTAAATAGCTAAAATCACCCTTTTAAGTACACAAAACTAACTTAGCACTTAATTTCGTTTCCATGTTAAATCCGAACTAAAAGCGTGTCCAGTAAAATATTATAACCTGGGATCTTAAATAGATTAGGCCATAGTGAATGTGCCAGTAGATCAGGTGTGAACATTTTTGGGTTTTATGCTTTGATTTTAGATTTGAATTCGGAAGTTTTGATAAGATACTCACCATAAAGGGCACCACATACCTTGCAACAAATCACATGCCATTTTTAGGGTTCCGTACCCAAAGGCTAAAAACGGGACCCTATTACTAAGACTCCACTGTCCGTCTGTCTGTCTGTCACCAGGCTGTATCTCATGAACCGTGATGGCTAGACAGTTGAAGTTTTCAGAGATAATGTATTTCTGTTGTCGCTATAACTAAAAATACTAAAAAATACGGAACCCTCGGTGTGTGAGTCCGATTGGCACCTGTCCGGTTTTTATACATTGCTGACTATTAAATAGATGCAACAATTTCAAACGATCGATTCCACCTCCAACGGACTACTGTAAAAGCGGGCGGAGCGGCGGAAAGCGCCGAAATTCTAAAACGTAACAAATATAAGAGCCTCGGTAGAGAGTACCATTTTGTACCATTTGGTGTTGAAACTCTAGGTCCATGGGGTCCCAGCGCGCATAAGTTGTTCGCAGAAATCGCGAAGCGTCTGGTTGACGTAACTGGTGACCGAAGAGCTGGCGGCTACCTCGCACAACGTATCAGCATTGCGATACAGCGAGGAAATGCCGCCAGCATCCTTGGTACAATGCCTCAAGGGCCTATTTTAGATTTAAGCTAGTTATTAATTTCGTTTAGTAGTACCACTGTATATATATTGTATGTAAATAAATGTTTTATTTCTCAACGATCGATCAAATGCAACAATTTCAAATCGCATACGATTTGTTGCAAGGTGAGTGAAGCTCTTAAGGTTGCCTTTCCATTGAGGCGGAAACGGTCGGAGATGAGAGGTATCAACCAATAGCATTGGTGCCATTGGTTGTAATCCACATCTCTTCTGCGCTTCACATTACAACCAATACCATTGGTTGATTCTCATCTATCTCCATTTGTCTCCGCCTTAATGTAAAGGAAGCCTTAAGGTTACATTCCTATTATAACTGCAGAAGCGTTAATTTTACAGCTCTATATTGATACGAGCGATGTCACTGCCAATTTCCTTGATAAATTACAATGCTGGAGATTGACAGTGGCATAGCCTGTTTCTCGCTGCTGAAACAAAAAACGTAAAAGTATAAAACTTTACCCTTTAACATAACTTTGCCATTTCCAGATACAGTTTCTTCATTTTCTTCAGAAAGTGTATCTGTAACTACTTTTAAGTTATTTCGCTTTTACTGTAGTTACTGAACTGTGACGCGGTGGGCAAAGTTATGTTAAAGGGTAAAGTTTTATATTTTTATGGTAGCGTTGCACCAGTAATAGTTCGTAGATTTCTAATCACTGTTTGTCAAAATTCTATGTTTAGATGTTCTTACTGTCAAAACATACAGGTTCATCGTATCTAACCCACTGTATGCTTTATCATTTATACCAAGGGTGCGAAACCCCAATATTTGGCCCAACTGTTACGGATTTAAAGCAACTTCCAAACTACACTTTAGTGGCATATGCTCCAGGATTTACTGTCTTTCAGAGGGTTTAAATCGATTCGCAACTACCAGGCCAATTCGAAAGTGGATCTGACATCAAACCGATATCAAAATGATATTTGATTCATATCAGTTAACTGATATTGGAATCATATAAGATATTGGAATCATATAAGATGATATTGGAATCATATAAGAGCCATGGAGTGCACCATACTCGGCACTAAACTGCAAGACCGAGTGAGGAATTTCGAAATCCGACGCCGCACCAAGGTGCGAGACGTGGGTGACGGGATTACTAATATGTTGCATAAAATTTATTGTCATATTTTACTTTCGCATAGCAACCCTTGGCAGAATCATCATTTCGCAGAATTACTTTTTGCATAAGTTTCATGGCATACTGTTGTTCCGCACAATTTTGTAAAGCTGAATAATGCAATGGCATAATGTCAATTTGAAGAATAATCCTATAATCGAATAATTGTTTTGCCAAAAATTGCGTCGCATAATATTTACTTGGCATACTGTCTTTTCGCACAATTTCCTTAGGCAGAATAATTCATTGGCATAGTGTTGATGAGAATAATATTTTCCATACCCTACTCCACCAATGAACACCTACACCAACAGTTCCTATTGAGCTGGGGTCGCAGTTCTAACCTAACCTAACCTACACTTCTGGCAGCAATTCCTTTTGTGTAGGGGTCGCAGTTCTAACCTAACCTAACCTACAGTTCTGGAAGCAATTTTTTTTGTGTAGGGGTCGCAGTTCTAACCTAACCTACAGTTCTGGAAACAGTTTCTTTTGTGTAGGGGTTGCAGTTCTAACCTAACCTAACCTACAGTTCTGGAAGCAGTTTCTTTTGAGTAGGGGTCGCAGTTCTAACCTAACCTACAGTTCTGGAAGCAGTTCCTTTTGTGTAGAGGTCGCAGTTCTAACCTAACCTAACCTACACTTCTGGAAGCAGTTCCTTTTATGTAGGGGTCGCAGTTTTAACCTAACCTAACCTGCACTTCTGGAAGCAGTTCCTTTTGTGTAGGGGTCGCAGTTCTAACCTAACCTATAGTTCTGGCAACAATTTCTTTTATGTAGGGGTCGCAGTTCTAACCTTTTTTTTTTTTTTTTTTTTGTTACCCAGGGGAAATCCGTTATGGATCCCACTGGCCCGGGAGCAGCAAAGTGGGTATGTCCGACTCCCACGGACTAAAACCCCTGGGGTGTTCCGCCGCGTGCTTTGTGGACGGGGTTTCGGGAACTCCAATGTAGACCTCCGATACCCCGCCGGCGTTGCCCTTGCGGGCTCATCTTTTGGGGCTGCTCTAGCAGCCTACTTCGCTGAAGGCACCTCGGAACACTTGAGGGCCTTCCAGCTCGGAACCTCTTCAGGCGAGTGATGAGACTCCCGGCCCATCACCCGCAGGTTCCCGTTAAGGCGGCATCATTCGGGCTGCGTAGGCCCTTCGCCGCCGGCCCGGCCTCCTACGGCGCTGAGGCAGCGAATTCGCATCGTCCTCGCGCATTCTTTCTGCGGCCTCCTTTTGTGTCAGGACGGTGACGCTAAAGGTGGCCACTGCCGCCCATACCTCCTCACTGCTGAGCATGCGGCGTATTAGCGCCGGCAGTGAGAGGTCTCCTCCCACAGCTGCGGACAGGGCAGTGCGAGGCTCCGCCCACGCAGGGCACTCTTCGCGTGTGTGTTGAGCCGTATCCACGGCTCCTCCGGTACAGTGGTGACACGCCGTCGTCGGCTCTCTTCCTAACCTCTCACACAGGTACCAACCGAAGCAGCCGTGCCCCGTCAGAAGCTGCGCGAGATGAAAGGAGGGTGCGCCATGCTTGCGTTCGACCCATTCTTTTAAAACAGGCCGCACAGCAGCCACTAGGTCCCGGCTAGCTCCCGGGATTTCCAGACGCTCTGTCCACTGCTGGTAGAGGACGTCTCGCGCCTCTTCACGCCACTGGCGGACCTCACGAGGGGCGGGCCAGTTCTCCTCCCTCCTTGCTGCTAGCACCCGCCAAAAGACCGCGGATTGAACCTTGGCTTCAAGGTCCCATGGCGGGCTCCCTGCTAGCAGGCCGGCTGCTGCGTGCGAGTTGTCGCGGTACGCTCGAGCCACCCTGAGAGCTATGGCCCGCTGCGGACGGCGCAGTAGGGCCGCACTCCGAGGACTCAGGTTATCCGCCCATATTGGCGCCCCGTAGAGCGCCATTGAGCGCACCACATTCAGATATAGCGTCCTGCAGGCTCCTCCTGGACCGCCTAGATTTGGAAGGATCCGCCCAAGCGCTCCGGCTACAGCCAGCAGTTTTGGAGCCAGGCGTCTGAAGTGCTCCTCAAACTTCCACCTACCGTCGAGAACGAGTCCAAGGTACTTCATCGTCGACCCGGCGGCGATGGAAGTTCCTCCCACAGTTATCTGAGTCCCCTCCGGTGGTTTATTTCGAGGCCCATGGAAAACCAAAACCTCGGATTTATGCAGAGCCACTTCTAAACCTATAGCCTAGCCCGAATCCTGTGGACCACGAGTGCGACTCCGGCTGTGGCCAGGTAAGCGGCCTCCCTGTGGGTCCTGCCACGGGCCGACACGAGAGTGTCATCAGCGTAACACGTGACACTGATCCCCTGCAGATTGGCCCCGCGTAGGACCCAGTCATACCCAATGTTCCACAGGAGCGGCCCCAGCACCGAGCCCTGGGGAACACCGCACGACATCTCCCGTCTCCCCCAGCCGTTCTTGGTTGGAAATATCACAACGCGGCCTGCAAAATAATCCGCCACGATTTTTTGCAAGTATTCGGGCACGTTGTGGTATTTTAGAGCCGCCGTAATTGTTTCCCATCGCAGTTCTAACCTAACCTAACCTATAGTCCTGGCAGCCATTCCTTTTATGTAGGGGTGCAGTTCTAACCTAAGCTAACCCACAATTCTGGAAGCAGTTTCTTTTGAGTAGGGGTCGCAGTTCTAACCTAACCTAACCTACTGTTCTGGAAGCAGGTCCTTTTGTGTAGGGGTCGCAGTTCTAACCTAACCTAACCTACAC
Organism: Cydia splendana; assembly: GCF_910591565.1. NCBI lineage: Eukaryota > Metazoa > Arthropoda > Insecta > Lepidoptera > Tortricidae > Cydia > Cydia splendana. Next base: position 11,622,758 of record NC_085982.1, on the reverse strand, counting down.
TTCTGGAAGCAGTTCCTTTTGTGTAGGGGTCGCAGTTCTAACCTAACCTAACCTATAGTCCTGGCAGCGATTCCTTTTATGTAGGGGTCGCAGTTCTAACCTAACCTGTAGTTCTAGCAGCAATTCCTTTTGTGTAGGTTCAGTCAGCGACATTATTATGCGGTAACAATTTCGGCAGAACTTTTATTCTGCTGCTTAACATTCTGCGAAATTCAAGTCTGCAATATGAGCAATATGCCATAAGAAATTCGGTGGAATGTAATTTATGCTACATACAATTCTGCGTATGTAAAATCGACGATATTAGTATTCTGCTATTCAAAATTCTGCCAAATGAATGTTATGCGACATGACAGTTATGCTAATTATACAATTATGCAAAAGTATCATTCGGTTAAAAATGTTTCTGCGAAACCTGCTATGCGAAGTGTATTTCGGACAATCGATATTATGCAAGATAAAGCCCAACTAACAAAATAGTCGTATAAGAATTGATTTACTCAGCCTGTAATCGTATAACAGCCGAGTTACGGTTGTTGAAGCACCAATATATCGTATAATAGCGGTTAACTCGACAATTTAGCAATTTTCGCTAATTAGTGCTATAATCATGTCGTATAAACGTTTATAGCACTATCTTTTAGCACTTTTATTCCACCTTTTAATAAATGCTGAGTTAGCGCTACTAAATCACTTTTATTCAGCATTATTGTTCTATTAAAATCATATAACAGCTATAGATTAGCTAATTGTCTGAATAAGGCGCTTTAATACAACTGTTACTTAACTCTCTTCTCTGTTGCTATAAAAGCCTATTAAAAGCAATCAAATAACCATTTGGCAACAATGCTGCTGTAACAGCGCGCTTATATTATAATTCGGGTAATGGGGTTCAAACCGCTGTTATAGGAGCTGAAGTGTATTTACAGGTTTTATTCAAAATGTATTCAGCTTAGAGTACTTTTAAAGAGTTTTGAACTACATTAACAGCACAAGTCAGCCATGTTGACGTTTCAATATAGCCCGGTGGCCAACTGCATGAAACCCTACCTGACAAAAAAATAGAATAATCCTACTCTGTAGGGGTAGCTGACTTTTAGTAGCATCAACTGTTCTTGGTCGGCCGCGGCTTAATTTGGAAAATTTTGCGCTAATGGCAAAATAGTGGCACAAAAATTCATAAAAAAAACCCCATCGTATAATAGAATGAAACTTGCATGGTAGGATAGCTGCCTTTGAGGACAGCAAAACAAAACTGGTCAGCTACATCCTGTGTTGGCAGGTTCTTGTGTCCGACCGAATTTGTGGTACCACGTGACAGCTACAATTTACCTCATCGAAAAATAGAATCAAAACAACTGATTGTAATACCTACATTAAATTTGTTGACATATGTCTTGGTCGGCCTCACCTTAGCCTGACAGCGTTTTCACTCCGTCCGCATTAAAAAAAAAGTCAATGGCAGCTATCCTACCATACAAGTGACATTCTATTTTTCAATGAGGTAAATTGTAGCTCACTTGGTACCACAAATTCGGTCGGACACAGGAACCTGCCAACACAGGATGTAGCTGACCACTTTTGTTTTTTTGATGAATATTTGTACCACTTTTTTGCCATTTGCGCAAAATTTGCCAAGTTAAGCCACGGCCGACCAAGAGCAGTTGAAGCTGCTAAAAGTCAGCTACCCCAGAGTAGGATTTTTCAATTTTTTTATCAGGTAGGGTTTCATTCAGTCGGCCATCGGACTATAAATCCATAAACATGGCGACATCATGTGCTATAAGTGTAGCAGTAAACGCAGTTACTCGACTTATAGTCGAATTAATGAGATATAACAGAAACTAGATCGTGTAAGCAAATTTTTACTTATTTTTATTAATATTTTTTTATTGAAATTTAAGAAAATAGGCGGCCCATGAATATATATGAACCAGTGCCTTTGGATTTATCAATAAAGTATTTTTCGCGCTGGGTTTTACTGTATTAAGTGTACTTACAGACAGTAAAAACTTATGTACACAATCACGGTAAAAATAAATGTCATGGATGACAGCAGTAAAAAATACTTAAGTACCTTTTTGTTTTATTAGACACGTGAAGACGATTAGGCCTCAAACTTAATCAAATAATTGAAATATAATCGCTTACCTGAGATCGTTTTTAGCACATATTAGTTGAATAAAAGCATTTACTGCACTCTTACACATTTAAAATGCCGAGTAAAAGCAATCCGGCTACCTTTACGAAACATTTTTGCTGAGAAAAAGCAGTGCGGCTGCTTTTATAGAACACTTTTACTGAGTAATAGTAAATTGCTAATGTTTATAGAACAAATAGTCGAGTAAAAGCACTATCGTTGCTATTAAAACACTAGAAGTGCTTTTATCCACTTTTACTCAACTCTTACAGCATCGATTTGCTTCTTATACAGCGCTTACTCGATTTTTATAACACTTTTAGTCTGTATAAGTGCGCCTTTTCGCGTTGAGTAAACGCTTACAGGACTTTTACTCGACTGTTTTTACACCGTTTATAGCACCAAAAAGCGAAAATAAAAACGTGCTCTCAACTTTTATAGCACATAGATTTGCTAGTTGGGAGGGAAGCCGTGGGTGACGTCATCACCAAGCTTAAATGGAGTTGGGCAGGACATGTTGCTAGGCACAGTGATGGCAGGTTGACGGATTGGTGGTCGCTTTCGGATGAAAGAAGCGCCTGGCGTCCGTTGGCTCGTTGGGTGGATGACATTCGGAAAATCGCGGGGCACTTTTGGATGAGACTAGCCGGGATAAGCTAGCTAGACCAGGACCGGGATAAGTGGCGTACACGAAGAGAGGCCTATGCTCAGCAGTGGGCGACTGAAGGCTAGAATGATGATCAGTTAGCTGTCATTCGCTCGTATACTGATACAAGAACATTCTAATATCGGTTTGACATCAGGGTGCACGTTCGAATTGCCCTGTTGGTTTAAATCGATTCGCAACTACCACGATTATTAGCGAGTATAATATTGAGTTTTAAATACGGATTATATTATTTAATCTTGAACTCTTGTATGGGATATAATTATAACGTCCAATTAATTGCTAAATTGTACTTAAGTAGACAAGAAATGATTACTTTTAAGTTAATTGATTCCATTGTGTTACGTAAATTAGACTCAGGTGGGGTAAATAAAAGACACGGGTAAAAATAAGACTAAGTTTTAATTACAAAAACGAAATCTACTTCATTTCTATCCCATTTAAAAAGAAGCCTTGTGTGTTTCTATATAAATGGAATAGGAATGAAATATAATAAATTTTTGACTGTTTAAAATTTATTTTAAAAATACTCGCATATATACCGCAAAAGTATAAATCTTTGCCATTTAACATAACTTTGTCCACCGCGTCACAGTTCTGTAAAATTGAAATCACACTTTCTTCACTTTTTTCAGAAAGTGTAAGGTAAAAGTTTAACTAGTGATCGACATGCTAATGCCCAATAGATGACACCTTGCTGTCACCTCTATTGACAATGGCTTAAGTTTCAAGACATGTACTGGGACCGCGTCGAGCACCAGTACGAACCTTACATCTGGAGCTACTTTTAAGTTCGAGTCTGTGTGGAAAGAGTAGAGTCGTGGAATGTATTGGTTCCCATACACTTCGCGACTCTTCTCTTTCCGCACAGACTCTAACTTAAAAGTAGCTCCAGATGTACACTTTCTGAAAAATGCGAAGAAAGTGTTATTTTTCTTTTACTGACCGAAGACGCGGTGGGCAAAGTTTTATACTTTTACAGTATATTTTTTTCAAAGAAACCTAACCACCAATTAGCATTTACCAAAGCTACATATATACTTATATGTATAAATTCGCCCATACGTACGCCCCAAACTTTGACATAGGCTTTAGCGTTAACCCCAAAACCCTTTAAAATCTCCATGAAACACTTTGCAAACATAATATTTCCACTCAAAGGCCTAAACTAAACATATCCGGCAAATACACCTAAAACTAACTTCAAAGGAAAAATCGGAAAGCCGGTTAAAAGCAGTGCGATTCTGTGCGAGTTAAAATTTAGTTGGTCAGAACTCAAAGTTAAAAAAACTAGACTTACAGGCGTATACTGATTTTAACAGGTTATGAATATTTTTTGAGTTAGATTAAGTTATATAAGTTTTATTGTATAAGTTAGTGCATATGTACATACATATAATCACGCCTATATCCCGGAGGGGTAGGCAGAGACCACGGATTTCCATTTATAATTATTTTACGTTTATTTGAAAGGTTATGATTTAGTTATAGATCTAATTCATAACCTGTTATTAAAAACAAACAAAGAAACAAAATACGTCATTTAATTTTTATAAGATTTTGCGGTCTTTACGTTGAGTCGACAGTTGAAAGTAGACTTTTTTTTGACCCCCGACGCAATAAGAGGGGTGTTATAAGATCGCCATGTCTATCTGTCTATGGAACCGTGACTTTCAAACGGGTGAACTGATTTGTAAGTTACAGATTGTAACGGTGGTTCTTAGACATGTTTTATCAAAATTGGTTAATCCGTTTGTGGGTTGGGTTTTGATCTAATATATTTTTAAATAATCTGTTCCTAGGGGGTCATCCATTAATTACATCACACGTTTAGGGGGAGGGAGGGGGTCAAGAAAATGTGACATATTGTGACATGGGGGAGGGGGGAGACACAAACTTTGTGACGTCACTTTAAATTCATCAGTAACCGAAAATTTATTTAAATTATTTTATTCGCTGTACATTTAAATAACATGTTTTTAAAACGATAATCGTTTTTATTCGTATAATTTTCTTTCCTAAGCAGTTTTGGGTTATAACATTACTAATATTTATATCGTCAAAAATATTTTGATAAATTATTAATAATACTTACTTAGGTACTTACTTAATTCGATTTGGCGATTTCGTAGAAAAAATGTCACGTCACACTAGGGGGGAGGGGTTTGCCAAATGTGACCAAGTGTGACAAGGAGGGGGGGAGGGGTCAAAAAACCTAGAAATTCGTGTGACGTAATTAATGGATGACCCCTAGAATAAAATACATAAAGACTTCGTCATAAAAATGGAACATTCTATCTAATTACCGTGGAGAATAAAAACTACAGTCTGCCAAAAAAATAGACTTTCAACTTTACCCAAAAACGTTAAAATTTTGTTGCGAACATACACATGTCGAATCTTCTTTAAAAAACCGGGCAAGTGCGAGTCGGACTCGCGCACGAAGGGTTCCGTACCATATAAAAAAAAAAAACAAAAAAAAGCAAAAAAAAAAACGGTCACCCATCCAAGTACTGACCACTCCCGACGTTGCTTAACTTTGGTCAAAAATCACGTTTGTTGTATGGGAGCCCCATTTAAATCTTTATTTTATTCTGTTTTTAGTATTTGTTGTTATAGCGGCAACAGAAATACATCATCTGTGAAAATTTCAACTGTCTAGCTATCACGGTTCGTGAGATACAGCCTGGTGACAGACGGACGGACGGACGGACGGACGGACGGACGGACGGACGGACGGACGGACAGCGGAGTCTTAGTAATAGGGTCCCGTTTTACCCTTTGGGTACGGAACCCTAAAAAAAGATTCTAGTTTATATACAAAACTCAAGTCTGCAAAAACTAGAATCCTTACCATACGCTCTCAGTTCACATTACGTTGCCTAATGGAAAATACGCCAGCATTAGGTTCACAATACGCTGGTGTGCTGAAAAAATCGAGTCACTCACGCTTGCCTAACAAAAAATACACCAGCAGTAGGTTCTCAATACGCTGGTGTGCTGAAAACTCGAGTCACTCACGCTTGCCTAGAGAATACGAGTAGTTGGTACTCGCGTGAAATACGTTTAAAACGGACGGGTTAACTTTTACAGGCCGTAGGGAGTTATGAGTCATTTAGTTTTGCTTTTATGCAAAACTACGGTAATGTTTTTGCGCCGATCACTTGCTGGCTAGATGGGGTATAAAAATATCTGAAGACAGGCTTACACAGATCGACTTAGGGCCACCTGCACCGTCCCACTAACCCGGGGTTCACCGGTTAAACCAGGAGTTACCATGGTTACCAGTAGAATTTGACATGGGTTTAAAGGGTTAACCCCGGGTTAGTGGGATGGTGCAAGTGGCCTTAGGCCCAAACTAAGCAAAGCTTGTATTATAGTTACTATTTAGGCAACGATATACATACTTATATTTTGTGTACACTAACCTTAAGATACATTTTACCAACACAACTATGGATTATGTTAGTCCGAAATAATTAAGTTTTTTATAGTCAAATAGCTCTATCATAAGTATCATAACTCAGGAACAAATTGGTCGTGATGAACATACAAATAAATGCCCTTACCGGATTTGAACCCACGACCTCATGCTTCGTAGTCAGGGTAATTAACTACCGAGTAAAACTATAGCAGTCTGAATGAAAAGGTAAGTAATTACTTCAAATTCGTTTAGGATATTCACGTTTGAGATCAGTACCCTCACCATGAGTTTTACGCGGCCTTAATCGCTAGCAACTGCGTCATTTCAAACGCAGTGCTACTCGCTTGCACCGATGTCAGTACGTGGGAGATGCATTGTGAGTTAGTTTACGCAGTCGCTAGCGAATACGTCAGTGTCAAACTCGTGGTTAAGGTATTGTAGTATTTAGTACATAGTAGTCAAATATGGAGAATCTACTTCAAATACGGAGTCCATTAGAGGTAGTCTGTGAACGGGTCTAAAAATATTATCATAACTAACTTTGCCTACGTTAATGACGTACTAAAATATAATATGCGAAAAAATTAAAATGCATAGTCTTCATGTAAAATTCATGGGTTGGGTACTTACACCATACAATAACAGAACGCTTTTTAGTAGGTACTTAGGGCATACTGAAAATTCCTGGACTGGCCACTTAGAAAAAATAAGTCTTCTCATACATCAGAATCCAGAAATTTTCAGTATGGCCCACGTATAAAGATACTGCTAAATACCGGCCAAGTGCGAGTCGGACTCGCGTTTCTAGGGTTCCGTACATAAGTCCGACTCACGCTTGACTGCACATTTCTAATAGGTTTTCCTGCCATCTATAGGTAAAGAACTATTATGTGTATTTTTTCAAAAGTTTAGACCCAGTAGTTTCGGAGATAAAGGGGGGGATTGTCATTTTCACTCACTGTCACTGCTGGGCAAAGGCCACCAAGTCTTCCGCAACCCCCCATTTAGTGCCTGTTGTTGAGAAAGGTGTCTTGCCTGTTGTTGAGAAAGGTGTCTAGGTCGTCCCGCCATCTCTGTCTGGGCCTGCCGCGTCCGCGCCCATCTTCTGGCATCCACTTGGTAGCTACACTAGCCCATCTGTCTGGATGCATGCGGCAGACGTGACCGGCCCAATCCCATTTGAGCCAACACTAATATAAGTAAAGTTTTAGGGTTCCGTACCTCAAAAGGAAAAATGGAACCCTTATAGGATCAGGATCACTCGTGCGTCTGTCTGTCCGACTTCCCCGTCCCCCTCCCCCCCATTATTGCCGAAACTAATATGTCTAAAATATTGAAAAAAATACACAAAATAGTTCTTTACCTATAGATGACAGGAAAACCTATTAGATATATGCAGTCAAGCGTGAGTCGGACTTAATTACTTAGTTTTTGATCCGACCCCTACGGGTTTTAAAGACATTTCATTCACGTTCGACATAAAACAATACATTGTTAAAAATTGGGTAACGCAACCCTTGGAACGAGAGTTCGACTCGCATTTGACCGGTTTTTTTTAAAAGCAGAAACGTCTGCAAACGATGTCACAAGCTTAGACTTAGGTATTAGGTATTAAAATAACTGGAAGCATTCACTGTCTCGGACGAGACTCGAACGCGCGTCTTTGGATCACCAGCCCAACGCTCTGCCAACTAAGCTACCGAACTATTAGCTGTCATCGAGTAAAGTGTCGCTTTTATTTTATTATAGAAAATATATACATACATACATATAATCACGCTTACTTCCCGGAGGGGTAGACAGAGACCACGGATTTCCACTTTTATTTTTTACATGTTTATGCAAGTAGCTGACGGTCTTTCCACCGCTATACAACCAGCGGACTATTTTTTTCATTCACAATAGCATCTAAACTAACATCTGACAAAGTAACAAGCGGGAGGCGATGCCTGACGATACATATTTGCTCCTGGCCCGCGGTCTATTGCTACGATCCTGACATACCTCTTTCGCTTCCTCCACTTTCATAACATAAATTCCTCATACCCGCTCGCCGGTTTAGGGTGCTCTTGACCTGGCCTTTCTTCAGGATTTCCCCGATCTGGTCAGAGAAAGTCCGCCGAGATCAACCCCTTCCAACTCCCACTTCTACTTCTCCCTACACTCTCTTTGTTAGCCTTCTTTCACTCATTCTTTCCACGTGTCCAAACCATCTCAACATACCTTTCTCAATTTTCGTCACTACATCTACATTCAGTCCACGCTTTTCCCTTATCACACTGTTCCTAATTCTATCTACAAAAAATAAAAGTAAATTAAATTACAGAAATGATATTTCTAAACTAATATAATTTCTATAATAATCTGAACCCTGATTACTCATGTGTAGTTACAGATAATGGCTACTATATTTTAGGGAGGATTATAGATTGGATTATACAGGTTTACTGCAAAGCTATAAGTTTAGGGGTAAGGGCTTTTGGTCCGCGGTGTAAATAATATATTGACAGAGGGTTTCAGATAAAACTAGCTTCTACCTTTCGACTATGTCCGCGTAGATATCTTCAAAAGATGAGATTTTTCCATCTCACTCACACTTGCACAGTAGGGGGAGTGGTCAAGGTATAAATATGGCCGACCATTCTAGACAGGTCATTTTCCGTTGCCGGGCGTCAGACCGTCAACAACTCCTGAGGATGCCTCGTAGAGAGGCGAAACACGTGTCGAGGATTATTCTTTTGGTGGTGGTTTGTTATATTTATTTGCGTATTTATTTTTGCGGTGGGAGGGTGGGGATATTAATTGTATGTAAAAATACGCAAGTAAGTATAACGGGTTAGCACTGATTGACTAGCACGTTAGCTTTTCGCGGATTAGCAAAGTAATATTTTGGTTTTAAATATCTTCAAAAGATTGAACCCTATTTATGCCCATTTGGAAGTTTAATAGTTATTAAAATTTGTTTTTCATCACACCAACTGGTAAACTTGTCCAAGTCTTGATTGTTCAAAAACCGATCGCAAAGTTGCATTTTATTCACATGTGATGCAAAGTAATCAAATGCAAATTTTGAGTTGTTTTCTTATGTTTGCTGGTTGAATTGATTTTTAAATGGTGATTTTGAATGATAAATATTTAAAAACATTCATTTGGATTTGATTTGGTTTGTTTTTGTTTGATATCTTACAGTTAATATTCTCTTTGGGTTGGTATGGTGAAATTTGTTTATAAAAGGGGAAAGGTTTTTTATAACCCTAGCAAGTGAAAGATTTCAAAATTGAACCACGATTCCGAAATTGAACGAGAGTGGTGAAAAGTGAAATCTTGGATGTTGCGAGGGCTTCAAGGCACGAAGTTTTAAAAAACTTTGCATATTGACATTACAATATCTTAAACCTAGTATCTTTAATATTCAAGAGTTTATTAAGTATGTAGCGCAAGGGACTTATTCCCTAGTCTTATATTATAAAACCAGCAGACTAAAGACCCTTTTTCCTCAAACCGACACATACATTACTTATTATTCATACTTATTTAAGCTTATCACATTCCCGTTTACGACGTACCGTAAAATCCTTTATTATTTCACAGTCCGGTAATAAATTAATTAAATACCCATTATACCAATAAAGCTGCTTTAAAATTCCCAATTTCCACTTCGCGCAAATAAGGGTAAACAAAATCGGTTGAAAACCGGTAATACCGGTGGAAACCGGATTCGGACGCGATATAATTGGAGAAGTGTAGTGATTTTACAATTTGTCATATTCACTGTCAGCGACCCGCTAGGGAGGTTTTCTTTTCGTAGGCGCTTTTCGCTACAAACGGGAAAAATCGTGTTATCGGCTATGCTCGTAGCGCGTAGGTTGCGCTTTGCGCTGGCAGTGAATGTGTTAAGAGAATTATCATATCATATTGTATCACTTTCATCAAAACGCGCTGGTGGCCCAGCGGTAAGAGCGTGCGACTTTCAATCCGGAGGTCGCGGGTTCAAACCCCGGCTCATACCAATTTGTTGGACTTAAGTATGTACGAAATATCATTTGATATTTACCAGTAGCTTTTTGGTGAAGGAAAACATCGCGAGGAAACCGGATTAATCCCAATAAGGCCTAGTTTCCCCTCTGGTTTGGAAGGTCAGATGGCAGTCGGTTTCGTAAAAAAAATTCTACGTCACTTCTTGGGATTAGTTGTCAAGCGGCCTCAGGCTCCCACGAGTCGTGGAAAAAATGCCGGATAACGCAAGAAAGAAGAAGTAGAGATTGTGTCAATTTCATGGTTTGTGTCGAGTTGCCTCTCAACACATTTCGCGTGCACCGATCAGCGCGATCGATTATATCTTATCAATATCAAAAACTTTACAGATTTTCATATCAGAATACCGCTAGGACAATTCGTATTAACGTCACACGCAAAACTATCTGTGGGATAAATGGATGGGAAATGCATTACGTTTTATTGTTATTTTGGTCTTAAAATAGTATGGAGAGTAATGGCGGTATAAAATTAAATTAAGTATTGGCATTGCCATTTGCAGTATGCGGATGGAGAATTTAATTTTCCTGTTGCTAAAATAGTGTTAAGTACCGTTCCAATTCAGACATCTAGACAGCGACATCATTTTTGACATATTTATGCATTATAGTTTTTGGCATTGTATGGCAAAGGATCCTTCAGCATATTGCCGAGGCGTGCTCAGGCATGTCGAGGTGTGCTTGTGTATGCCGAGGCATCCCTCAGGCACACTAAGATGTCTTAGATATGCCAAGACGTTCTTAGCATTTCTGGACACCTTGATATGCCTAAGAACGCCTGAGGGCTGTCTCGGCATTCCCAAGCTCACCTCGGCATGCCTGAAGACGCCTCAGCCATATGCCAAAGGATCCCTTGCCGAGCCCTGCCGATAGTGGGCGCTAGGTCTTATACAGGCTGAAATTTTAACCACCATTCATACTTTGCGGGTCATACTGAACAACTTTTACTATGGGACCAATGCTGAAATCGCGAATAAAAATTTGGCTGTCTAATAGAAATCAGAGACATCATATCAGCCGGAATGTATGAAACAGCGAATTTTTTTTGCGATTTCGGCATTGGTCCCTTAATAAAAGTTGTTCAGTGTGACCTGTGACCTATAAGGATACTATGTAGAACGATGAGCGGTGGTTAAAATTTCAGCCTGTATTAAATTTGACGATTTTTTTCTCGCATTGTAGGTTGCGTTATTATACTAGCATTAACATCTATAGACATAACATCTAGCGACCTTCAACAAGGAGGGGGTTTTGGCCGAAGTGTCAATTTCTATGGGCCAATAGTTGCCTGAAAATAAATATTTTCATTTCATTTCATTAACTAAAAATATTTGTCCACAGGCGAACCACCAATAAGGTCACGCTACGCGCGTCTTGTAGTCCTAGTACCTCCGGAACCACCGAAGATACTACAAGGCTCTACGTTACTTGCGGTTGAGGACAGGGAAGTCAACTTGGAGTGTGTGTCGACAGGCGGGAAGCCTGCTGCTGAGGTAATAGTTTATTTATTTTGATGCAAACATTGAAATTAGAAAATAAACTTTTAATGACGAAGGGGTAAAGTCAAAACGACAAAATTTTCTTTAGGTTACGGCATGACGGGCTAGGTGTCCCGGAGTCGCGATATTTTCGAACTTTTTTTCGAGCGATGAAAACGTTAACAATCATAGCAATCAGCAGCAATAGTTGCTAAGGGGACGAGGTGCTCAAAATGATCTTGATGCGACTTTATTGTTAAGAGAATAAGAGGGCATCAAGGTAATTTTGAACACCTCGCCCGCTTAGCAACTTCTGCTTGGGTTCGTAGATTGGGCTGGTACGTCAGAATTACTTTGCATTGTCCCTAAAATTGTAAAATAAAATACAAATAATCAACTTCACTAGATATGAATACCTAGATTATTTATTGAGTTTGATAGTTTGCCAATTTCAAAACAGATATTTTTGTTCAGGTTCAAGAATCTTATTTATTTATTTATTTTAATCTTTATTGCACAATACATGAAGATACAAATGGCGGACTTAATGCCTTAAGGCGTTCTCTACCAGCCAGCAAATGGGCGAATCTTAACAGCGTTAATACGTTAATGAGTAATCTTTTCGGCTCATTTATGTTTTCTTTCTTTTTGTCTTTTACCTTGCGTGATTATTTCTCACTTGATGGTCTCATCGGAAGATCAGCGTCGCCAGCAACATGCTGAGATGAGGCCATTTCGTGACACTTTACTCTCACTATGTCCTTTTTAGGGTTCCGTACCCAAAGGGTAAAACGGGACCCTATTCCTAAGACTTCGCTGTCCGTCCGTCCGTCCGTCCGTCCGTCCGTCTGTCACCAGGCTGTATCTCACGAACCGTGATAGCTAGACAGTTGAAATTTTCACAGATGATGTATTTCTGTTGCCGCTATAACAACAAATACTAAAAACAGAATAAAATAAAGATTTAAATGGGGCTCCCATACAACAAACGTGATTTTTGACCAAAGTTAAGCAACGTCGGGAGTGGTCAGTACTTGGATGGGTGACCGTTTTTTTTTTGCTTTTTTTTAGTTTTTTTTTTTTGCATTATGGTACGGAACCCTTCGTGCGCGAGTCCGACTCGCACTTGCCCGGTTTTTATGTATGTCTATTGTCTGTGTGTTTACGAATAAAAACATTCTAAGCTATACTCTGTACCTTTAGGTATTTAAATAAAAGTAAACAAACAATTTGTACATTTTCGGTAGGTATAACATTTATTGGTTAACCAACCAAATACAAAACCGCCTGGATCTGTCACTAAACGACCTGACTTTAACCTACATTATTTGATCATGTAATGTTTTCATCTACTCTCAACTGGCTTAAGGAGCCATTTGAGGGTACATTTTGTTTACTTTTATTTAAATACCTAAAAATACAGACTGTTTATTTATATCTTTGATATTTCTATAGATAACGTGGGTGGATCACGACGGGGGTGTGATGGTGCAGGGTGTAACGTATACTACAGAACAGATGGCAGATGGTAGCAGGCATGTAGCCAGGTTAGTGATGTCATTAATTATTTAATTATTGTAAAAAAACGTGATCTTGTGCTGGAGGGCAAGACTCACTTTGGGTCGTCGCGCCAGCCAAGTAAGTAAGTAAGGAGTATATTATATCTCCATTGCGTATAAAAATCATTATTTTGGACGCGACCAGATTCGCGATCAGTGGAGTACTGTGAACTAATCTAGCCGTGGGCGTAACCAAATCTGCGAGGCCCTTTTCAATGCCATCCCGAGGTAATAAAAAGGTTGGCTTTGCGAGGCCTCCCTAAGTGCGAGGCCGTGGGCAAGGGACCTGTTCGCCCACGCCTGGCTACACCACTGTCCGCAATCGTACCGCATTTTCACCGAATGCAAGTTTCCTCACCAAGTTTTGACCTCGAATACGTGGGCCATACTAAAAGTTTCTGGATTGTGATAAATGAGACGACTTATTTTTTCTAAGTGGCCAGTTCCACGAATTTTCAGTATGCCCTAAGAACAAATGTTATAAACTTATAATAGGTGGTAAGTTATATATTTAATTGCACAAACGGGTCTACCGCGATATAATTTCATTGTTTTTAACTTAAATTCCGACGTTATCTCCGTTGACATTTGCTGGGACGTCAGTCTTTCTGTGACCACAGCTGATGCAACTCAGCTGAAACGTCGGAATTTAAGGTAAAAACAATGAAATTATATCGCGGTACACCAGTTTGTGTAATTACATATGTGTACAAAACGCGAGAGTTTAAGGTGGTGAGTTAAAAATTATCGGTCTAATTCATATTTTGACCCCAGGTCGGTGCTTCGCCTACGGCCAAGGAGGTTTCACCACAACCAGACATTCACGTGCCAAGCCCAGAACACAGCCGATAGAGCCTACAGAGCCGCTTCAATAAGACTACAGGTTTGTAATTATTATATTAATGGAAAAAACCGGTCAAGTGCGAGTCGGACCTGCCTTCCAAGGGTACATTACCCAATTTTTTATGTCGGACGTGTATGAAATGTCTTTAAAAAACGTAGGGGTCAGATCCAAGTCCTGTTATGTTCATGAATGCTTCCTGTTGGACACAGACAAAATTACATTAAACATTTTGTCGAAATGATCAATAATTTATAACATTTTATAATGAATTAATAATAGTATCAATACTACTGGCGCAGTCGGTAGGTTAAAAAGAGTAAAGGATGACTCACGCTAGAACGGCCCGGGTCCGGGCCGAGGCAGCCAACACTTCGTTTTCTATGAGGGGTGATCACGTGACGCTTTCTAAAGGAAAAGTAGTGTTGGATGCCTCCGCTCAGACCCGGGGCGTTTTAACGTGAGTCATCCTTGAGTCATCCGTGCTACTTCCCAGCACGCGTAGCGACTTTTTCCTGCGAGATAGTAGGGATGCAGAATAAGTGGACATATGCAAGTGTATATGAGTTAAATGACATAGGACCAGCGACAGCATAGTGACTGTATCGCTACTGAATCGCTGCAATAAGTCACCGTGTACTAACGCTTTGCAAAGCCTGTAGAAATATAATATTATTATGTATTCGTACATACCTACTATACTATTCATGAGATATTCATGTTCTAAGAATGACCGTGCAAAGAGCAAACGATGAAAGAAAGAATAAACGTAAAGATAAAACGATATTATACTAACAAAACATAATTAAAGCAAGCCAAGCTAATTTTTTCGCAGCGATAAAGCCATTTTTAACGGAAGAAGTCATTTAGCCAACAGGATATGGCGCAAATTTCAGTTTGCTCCACTCTCCCCATTTTATATAAAAATTATGCAAGCAAGATTAGTGTTGGCAAAAATCGAGTCTAGAGAAATTAGAAGAACTCGATTTATTAATGACTCTGGGTACTTAAAAGACTTACGACTCTTTTGACTCTCAAAAATCCTTTTCTGTGACTTTCTCTTCTTCTTCTTCTTACTGGTGTTATTCCGGTATTTTGCCACGGCTCATGGGAGCCCGGGGTCCGCTTGAAAGCTAATCCCAAGAGTTACTAGTTTTTACGAAATCGACTGCCATCTGACCTTCCAATCCAGAGGGAAAACCAGGCCTTATTAGGGTTAGTGCGGTTTCCTCACGATGTTTTCCTTCACCGAAAAGTGACTGGAAAATTAATAAATCATATTTCGTACAATACATGAGTTCCTAAAAACTCACTGGTACGAGCCGGGGTTTGAACCCGCGACCTCCGGATTGAAAGTCGCAAGCACTAACCGCTAGGCCACCGGCTCTTTTCTCTGACTTTCTTTCTAAATTAAAATAATAAAGATTTGTCGTTAATAAAAAATACTAACAATACTTGTTGATAAAATACTTTGTTTACATGTCTAAATTATAAATTCAGCAACATTCAAATCTTCAATTATGAATGTTTTAAGTGTTGTCATGAATTTTTAAATCCAATTCAATTTTCGTTCCCCACAATACAACTATCATAATTTTAGTTTTAAACTGGATAAAATATGGTGTAGTTGACAAGTATTTGATAAAAAACAGTGTTCAAAAAGGACGCGAGTGTCTACAAAAGACTTATTAAAAAAAAACAAGATACAACATAGTCACTAGGTCAAAAACTATTAAGAGTTAATAGGGAGTATTACTGCAATGTTCTGCCGCTAGAGTGCAGCACTAAGAAGTTAAGTAAACCATAGAGTAACTTATACATACTAGACCTTAAACAGTTTTTTGACAAGTTTTCACAATGACATTTATGCATCAAGGCGGTTTGTTTACAGGTGGCCTACCGCGAAACGCGACAATCGAAATTTCGTTATCTACCTCTCTTTCGATCGAATAGGCAAGAGTGATAGAGAGGCAGAAACCGAACTTTCGATTTTTGTGTTTCGCGGTAGGCTTATTGATTGCGCTTGTGACGCCCTCTACGCAGAGATTTATGCAACTTTTCTGTAAAATTAATGGAATGGAATAGAGCTCAACTTTCTTGCCGGACCCTTATAGGCATTTTTCAAACTTTTACGTCTTCAAAGCTATTTATGTTGTAAGCCTGAGTTAAATGTAGGTAGATCCCAAATCATTAACTTTCGTAAATTAAATGTCCACAGGAAAGACGCCAGTATTCCGAACGTTTTTGACTAGAATCTAACAACTCTTGAGTCAAGTCGAGTCCATGATAAAATAACTTTAATAGACTCGATCAGTCCCAACACTAGCGAGATACGCAAACGAGAAGTTTGGTCATAAAATCTAAAATAAACGCTGGGTTAATCTCCTTATCAAATTATCTCATTTTCGAGAGCCGTTATGGAAATAAAGAGCCCGTGACGGTGTAAGGGGGTCAGCCGGCGATTATTATAGTTACCTTCAGTACCCCTAGCCTCCTAAGTCCTGAGTTCCTTTAAAAAGAACAAATTAAAATCGAATTTTGAACTATAACGGAATCTCAAAGGAATACGGACTACTGTGAAAGCGGGCGGAGCGGCGGAAAGCGCCGAAATTCTAACGTAACAAATATAAGAGCCTCGGTAGAGAGTAACATTTTGTACCATTTGGAGTTGAAACTCTAGGTCCATGGGGTCCCAGCGCGCATAAGTTGTTCGCAGAAATCGCGAAGCGTCTGGTTGACGTAACTGGTGATCGAAGAGCTGGCGGCTACCTCGCACAACGTATCAGCATTGCGATACAGCGAGGAAATGCCGCCAGCATCCTTGGTACAATGCCTCAAGGGCCTATTTTAGATTTAAGCTAGTTATTAATTTAGTTTAGTAGTACCACTGTATATATATTGTATGTAAATAAATGATAAATTAAAGGAATAGAAAAGGTTCCAAATTCAAAACTGCAAAAATGACTCTGGGCCTTAGGAGGCTTGTAAATTTCATTCGATGGCGTGATGTGACGTTCGCGTTTGCGTTAAGTGTCATTTTGTATGGGATTTTGAGTTTCCAAAAAGTCCCGCTTGGCGCGCTGTTCAAAATCCCGTACAAAATGACACATAACGCAAACGTTTGTCATTATCAAGTGAACAATATACACGCACATTGTTTACAACGGATGGAAATAAATAAAAAACTGAGGAAAATATTAAGAATTTAACCTTGCCAAAAAGTTGTTTTACATTTAAGTAAGTAGGGGCCAGATTCGGATTTTGAAATAGACATCTATTAGACATCACCAAGATACGATAACGATATGTTTAAGATCTAACCTGTCAAATTTGACATTAGGCACAGGATATGACTTAGAGATCCAATTCACATCTAATAGATATCTTACTCTATCTAACGTAAAAGTGACATTGGTTGCCCGAATTGCGCTGCAAAAGAGAACTAGTTGATATCTAAACTATAACGTATCTAGAATGGATCTAGTACGTGCCGTCACGTGTGAATATCTTGAAGTTCGAATACGGCAGTAGGTACATTTCGTTGCACGTTTTCTAAGACTCTTTATGCAAATTGGATTTCAAAATGAGTAATTATAAAACTTTTAATGTAAGTATTAGGATAAGTAATAAACAATTCTCGAAGAAAAACATATTTTTAAACTAAACCCCTGCAACAATTTAGTAAGATTGACTGGAAGAGATCCCTTATAGGGATAAGTTCGCCTTTGTACATTTTATATGGTTTGTTTCATTGTAGTTTACTTAAAACCTGTCTTATGTACAATAAAGTGTTTACATACATACATAGCGGTGGTGGCCGAGTGGATATGACGCCCGACTTTCAATCCGGAGGTCGCGGGTTCAAATTCTGGCTCGTACCAATGAGTTTTTCGGAACTTATGTACGAAATATCATTTGATATTTACCGCTAGCTTTTCGGTGAAGGAAAACATCGTGAGGAAACCTGCTTACATCTGCGAAGAAATTCAAAGGTGTATGTGAAGTCCCCAATCCGCATTGGGCTAGCGTGGGGACTATAGCCCAAGCCCTCTCGCGCATGAGAGGAGGTCTGTGCCCAGCAGTGGGACGTATATAGGCTGAATTATTATTATTATTATACATACATAAAATCATAATTATATTTACTGAAATATATGAAGCGCAACTAAAACCCACATGACAATCGGAAAATCCACCGTGATCTGCTGATATACAGAATTTTTGCAACTTCGGCGTCACAGAATTAAAGCTTTTTATATTTCTCTTATTTCCACTTTTCCCCCGCGTCCACTTTATCCTGACCTCCCCTGCCGCAGCATTGCACCATTTAACCTTTGGATCAGGGATAATTTGATACAGTTAGGGGGACCTGGGTACAATTGTTACCCCGAAAAATCGAATCGCTGAGTTTCTACAGACGAAGGAAATTGTGGGTAGTTTTTTTGTTTTGCTCCGTTTTCTTTTGTTTATTGGAGCTTAAGGGTTTTAAGGGTAAGATATGGGCGTGCGTGTAAATTAAATGTGCTCGCAATTATTGTGCGTAAAGATTTCTGAGAAAAAAGAAAATAGTGTGATACGATTTTAGATGAAATAAAAGGTTATTTATGAGCTAGGTACGAAACCTTTCTTATGCAGGTGGTTTTTTTTGTTTCATTTAAACAGGTCAAAAAAAAATGTTCTAATATATTTTTTATCTTGTTTTTTCCTTTACAAACTATAAGTTGCGTAGTATAACGGGTCAGAACTAGTAGGTACCTACGTTATTATATCGCGCAATAGCCAATTCAATATTATTGTCACCAGAAGGATGACTCACGCTAGACCGGGCCGGGGCCGGGCCGAAGCTTCCGGCACTTCGTTTTGTATGGAAAGCACCACGTGATCACCGATCAGCCGTCATAGAAAATGACATGTCGGATGCCTCGGCCCGGGCCAGGCCTAGCGTCATTCTAGATCTGATTCAATAAATTATTTAAAAATAAATACATCGCAGGCGACAGATAATTCCACAGTTTAGCTGTGCGAGACTGGAAGTTAAGGTGGGGCCTAATAAAAAAAACCGGGCAAGTGCGAGTCGGACTCGCGCACGAAGGGTTCCGTACCATAATGCAAAAAAAAAAACAAAAAAAAAGCAAAAAAAAACGGTCACCCATCCAAGTACTGACCACTCCCGACGTTGCTTAACTTCGGTCAAAAATCACGTTTGTTGTATGGGAGCCCCACTTAAATCTTTATTTTATTCTGTTTTTAGTATTTGTTGTTATAGCGGCAACAGAAATACATCATCTGTGAAAATTTCAACTGTCTAGCTATCACGGTTTGTGAGATACAGCCTGGTGACAGACGGACGGACGGACGGACAGCGGAGTCTTAGTAATAGGGTCCCGTTTTACCCTTTGGGTACGGAACCCTAAAAAACCGGACAAGTGCGAGTCGGACTCGCCCACCGAGGGTTCCGTACTTTTTAGTATTTGTTGTTATAGCGGCAACAAAAATACATCATCTGTGAAAATTTCAACTGCCTAGCTATCACGGTTCATGAGATACAGCCTGGTGACAGACGGACGGACGGACGGACGGATGGACGGACGGACGGACAGCGGACTCTTAGAGCTCGTTCCCACTATGTCGGATGTCGTGGCGATTTTTAATCGTATGTCGTTGCCGCTGTTCTCACTATGTCGGATGTCGGATCCGGATTTCAATCGGGTGTCGGCGATACTGTTCCCACTAGTCGTCTGTCGTGCACGATCGCAGCTGGCGTGTATTTTTCGAGTGGGTAGCGAGGCTTAGTACAAGATGAACGTCGACGAAATGTTTGTGGTTTTGTATTATTTGCGAAAGAAACGATTAGAGGCAGTTAAAAAAAGGAGATATTGGGTACACCCAATTCTCAGGGAAAGATTTACCTTAGGAATATTTCAGAATTTGATAGCTGAATTAAGAAGTGATGAAGTGAAATTTTTCAATTATTTTAGAATGTCTATAAGTACATTCAACGATCTACTATCTCGGATATCAG
Source organism: Cydia splendana (assembly GCF_910591565.1). Lineage (NCBI taxonomy): Eukaryota > Metazoa > Arthropoda > Insecta > Lepidoptera > Tortricidae > Cydia > Cydia splendana. Next base: position 11,602,593 of record NC_085982.1, on the reverse strand, counting down.
GATGCATAAACTACAAAAATACAGTATTAAGAGACTGCATTTGCACTGAAGAAAGGCTGTCCATATTTTTAACGTTCCGACATCCGACAAAATGTGAACAGCGCTATATTCACTCGTACGCGAGCGAGACACGACACGATTTTTTTCCGGGCTAGGAGGGCTGGCAAAACGCACGACATTTTATGTCGTATCCGACACAATATCGTTGTCGGACGAGTGTGAACAGCTTCATATAAAATGTTCTGCCAGTGGAACGTACGATTAAAAATCGCCACGACATCCGACATAGTGGGAACGAGCTCTTAGTAATAGGGTCCCGTTTTTACCCTTTGGGTACGGAACCCTTAAAAAGCAAGCAACGGGTTGCACTCTGGGAGTGCCGGCAGAAGTGAAAACTCAATGACATTGTAACAGTTTTTCGATCAGGTCATGTGTCCGTCTTACGTCTTACGAATCTTACGGTCACGTGACCTGTCGCGAGTTTATCATTTTTTCCCCACCTCAAAAAGTGCCCAGCGCCGCTAAAGAAGATTTCACTTAAAAAAAACGAATGTAATAAGGTAAGGTGGCGTAACACTAATATAGTTATTTTGCTCGGGGCAAGACAAACAGTATGATGAGTTCATACAAGTGATAGTCTTATTCCGGTGATAGACTTACCCCACTATATTACCTTATATTCACAGCCAGGCTCCAATTTCACCACGGTGACAGGTGCGACAATTGTAAAACATCACTGTTGCTGACGTCACAGGCATCCAAGGGCTACGGTTACCGCTTACCATCGGGCGGGCCGTATTCCTGTTTGCCACCATCATTGTTTTATTTAAAAAAACTTTATTATACTTATCGGAAAAAAACAGATATTTCTCTTGCTAAGTTTATGACAATTGTCACAAGAAAAACTACAATTGTCACGAAATTCTGACATATAACTCATTACCTGTCAAGAATTACCTACAATTCTTCTAAATCTTGACAATTGTCAGAAACTTCGCAAAAGAAATATCTGTTTTTTTCCGATATAATAAAGTTTTTTTAAATAAAACAATGATGGTGGCAAACAGGAATACGGCCCGCCCGATGGTAAGTGTAACCGTAGCCCATGGATGCCTGTGACGTCAGCAACAGTGATTTTACAATTGTCGCACCTGTGACCGTGGTGAAATTGGGGCCAGATCTTTCCCTATTGAAAGAAATGTACCTACAAAATAACAGTTGCTTACTGCAGTCTACTTGAGTACAATTAATTTCCAGCCCACACAACTGATAGCAACTCTTTTGAAATAAACAAGTCGCTAATCTGTTGTTAGCATCGTATTATTCAGTCGCCATCAGATATATCGGAGCAGTCAAGGCGCTCTCAAATATCTCAACACGCCTCTATTGTCAAGGCGTAAGAGTGCGTGTTCAGATATTGTGAACACCTTGGCCGCTCCGATATATCTGATGACTGTTCATCCAAGAAAGTTGCCTTGTTTGAGACGGACGATAAATTGTCGTTTCTAACCTTTGTTGTGGAAATCTATTTCAAATGTGGTTGTCAGAGAAAACTGAGTTTGAAGTAGCGAAGTTAAAGTCGTAATAATAAACTACTCGTTGTACAATAGTCTATCATATCTATTCTCAAGGAATTAAAAATAGAAAAGACTCAACGTCTATCCACAACATGCTTACAACGAATATTGCGGTATTTTGGCCACGTTGCACGCAGGGATACCAGCAATTTGGACCGCCGTATGGTGACCGGTAAAATCGAGGGGAAAAGGCCTAGGGGTAAAAGTCCCAGACGATGGTCGGACCAAATACGAGTAGCGGAGGAGCTAAAAATACCTGTCAGCGACGCACTCCACCAAGCTACAGAACGGGACCGATGGAGACAACTAGTTGACGGAATCAAACGGAGTCACGATCCTCAGCAATGAGGGACCGATTGAAGTGAGAGAGTACAATAGTCATTTGTTTTACAAGGGAGCAAAGTTGCTGTTTAACTCCTCGTGCTAATATTGATACCCGAGCAAGCGAATAATTCCGAAATTGATCCATGAATGTAGCGAGTTTTCGTCTATAATTAAGTATAAGATTTTTGTCTATAATTATTTTGTAGTTAGTGTCATAGTATTTTGTAGTGTGTTATTTTGTAGCATTATTTTAGTCTCAATTTTTTGTCGTCCAAGAATTTTCAGTTAGAATAGAATAGCTCTTACGACGGTAATTCCGTACTTGCCGTCTAGTTTTCGCCATTTTTCGTAAAACATATTGATCGACCAGGAATTTTAATTTCGCCATAAAATCGTTGAAAGCATTCACACGACCTTCACACACACACTCCACACGAGTTTCATCTAGGTATAGGTAATTATTTTGTAAATTCTGAAAAACACCGTTAAAACCTATTAGGTATTTACTTATAACGATCGTGATTATAAAGATCTTCACTCCAGACTTAAAAGGACTTGTTTTTTTTTTGCGCCGGCTCGTAAATAAAGTCGATTTATTAAAATGTAGACTCAAAGACACTACCTATTTTATTTTCAACACATTCTTGTAGCTCAAGAATTTTCATTTAGCCATCGAATCGTTCACACGGCGGTAATCCCTAACCAATGGAGCTTGCCGTCTAGACGAAGCCCCACTTGTAAGCTAAGCCGGGGGTCCTTGTTGACTAAACACGCCAGTTTTCAATATTGCAATATATTTTGCTATGGCGGCAAGGCGTACGGCACGTTTGATAGCAAGCCATTGCTTGCAACTTGACCGGTCTGGCCTAGTGGGTAGTGACCCTGCCTGTGAAGCCGATGGTCCTGGGTTCGAATCCCGGTAAGGGTATTTATTTGTGTGATGAACACAGATATTTGTTCCTGAGTCATGGGTGTTTTCTATGTATATAAGTATGTATGACGTCACCTAGCACTCATAGTACAAGCTTTGCTTAGTTTGGGGCTAGGTTGATCTGTGTAAGATGTTCCCTAATATTTATTTATTAATTTAACCGCTTTTTGACTGGTTGTTGTAGGGTAGACCGAGGAAAATCGAATCACAGGGTGAATCGGATCATGATGAAATATCTGTTGATATTTGAAATATTGCATTGTTATGAGTGCACTTATATAGCGCTGTACAATTGTACAATTTGTACATGTCTTCTGTCAGTCCTCATTCTCCTCCGTCTATGTACTATAAATGTAAAGAGTCCCACTGATTAACAGTCCGCCGGACGGTATCGGCCTGTCAGTTGTTCGGAACTGTCAAAATTTTGTTCTTAACTGACAGGCCGATACCGTCCGGTGGACTGTTAAGCAGTGCGCCCCTTAAGATAAGAACTTTCTTACCTGATTCGGGTATGAAAAGATGCCTACTTACGCATCCTTTCATACGATTTTCTATCTCCGGATAACTTTTTTCACAAAAATACAGAAACAAAAAAAATAACACTCCACAGCTCCTGTTTGTGGTAGTCGCGTAAAAACATTGAGCCCAAAATCCTTGAAAATGGATTGTAAAAAGAAACACTAACAAAAACTTACGGGTAAATAGACTGGAAGTTGTAGTTTGCCATCAGGTTCAATGTCGATTGCAACTGCAGCTGCGTTGCAGCAGTGGAAAACGTGTCGCTATCAAATTGATAAATTCCAATGCTATCATTGCTTTCGATTAGGACGTTCAATCCGTCATTCATTTTATCAAGAACATTGATAGTAATCCAGTAACTTTTTTGACTTTTATAACGTGGTTCATTTCCGTCTAATCCGGTAGTTCTGATTTTTTGCAGACTTGTTTAGATGTTGGCTCAATGAATAATCCAAGTTTGTGACGTCGAGCGCCGAACGCAACTTAGTCAAAAAACACCGCGAAAATTTCGGATTTTTTTTTAGATTTGGGCGATTATAATCCTAAAAGACTAGTATTTGGTAGTGCTTTCGCGAAACGTTAAAGTAGACTAAATTTGCTACAATACGAGACTAGAATTGTCTCTGTAGATCTAATAGTTTCCTAGATAAAGCTTTTCAAAATTTATATTTTTTTCGAACTTGATGTCACTTTTGTCTCAGGCGATGCCGCTTGACACGATCATTAGTAACATCGTTCGTTTCTTGCTACTTCAACGTCGCGGCAGTGACGCGCCATCGCGCCAACAGCAATACCGCTGCAGTGGCCATCGAAATGTGCCTTATCTATTGTGAGGACGCAGATGTTTGTTCCACTCGTGTTTATTGTTTTAAAAGTTCGCATCTGACAGTATTAGTGGAATGTAAAGTGTGTTGTGGTCGATTTAAGAGGCTTTAAGTTAAAATCAGACGGTTTAGTGCAATTTAGTTAGGAGTTTAATTAAGATACTTTGCAAATTATGGTTGGAGAAGTGAAAAATTACTGATAATTTATATTTTTTGCAAGCTGGTGCAATCGTCAGACCATCGAATTTAAAAGTAAAAACAGGTTACCCCTCTCAACCCCCCTAAATTTCCCCCTAAAATAAGAAAGAAGCGGTTTTGACTTATTTACTTTAGTGGTGGTAATGGCTATAACTGTTCCATATTTTAGGTATCTACGTCAAACGGTCTCTGAGAAAACGCATTTAACTGATTTTCAAGACCAAAGTGATCCGATAAGTGTTCCGTGAACTAAGTTTTGTACGGAAGATTAATAATGAAATAATATCGCGGTATAATCGTTCGTATCATTCAATTTGTGTATTCAACGCGTGATTAAGCTAAATTAATAAAGCCTATTTCTTCACCATTTTGACTTAAGCTGAATAAATATTACCACTACATTATTATTCATGCAAATCGAACGGCTTAAGCCCTTTAAAAATATAGTTTCTCGCTCTACCAGGATTTAGTGCGAATGTTAAGTGCATGCGGTTTCGGCTTAAGCAAGTTTAGGGTTAGTTTTAAGCCTTTAATTTCATACGAGTCTGCAGACGGAGGGTTAAGTGATTTGTTTTAGATTTTAGTTTTATTTGAGTTTCATTTGAAGTATGAAATAAATTTATGATTATGATTATGATTATGGGTTAAACGAATTTAAACTGCCGTGAGTCATACTAATATTAAAGTAATTTTACGGTTTTAAGAAAAGTAAGTTTTTATAAATGCAAAAGTACCAGCAACACAAGTAGATGCAAACAACAGGCGGTCTTATCGCCAAAAGCAATCTCATCCAGACAACCTTAAATTTTTCTAGAAAAAAAACAATGGACAAGCTAGTGAGCGAATACCAGAATTAACAAGCCTTGCATATATTTTTTATTATCATTTCTTTTAAAAATACTCCAGTATACATTTCTCAAATAATTACGTCTGATTATCTGGAACCGACTGAACCGATGTGATTATCCTTCTTAAATTTCAATAATTTCCTCCGGAAATAAATAGGAATATATTTTAAAGCCCTTTGCGGAAGGTTTTCCCAGAAATTGTAGCTTTTCACGATTGCGATCGAGTCCGCACGACAAATCAGACTAAGTACCGTAAAACGGGGTGAGTAGGTTTCGCGGGGAGAGGTGGGTTATGAATGGGGAGAGAAGGTTTGAGAGGGGGGTGAGAAGGGATTTTAAGGTTACTGCTACAAAAATAATGTATTCCAATTTAAAATGGAGCTATAGTCATACGCATAATAAAAAAAAATCGATCCAACCATCTTCCAAAATCACCTTTGTATGAAAACCCCTCTCACCCTTACGTAAACACCCTTATGTAAATTCAATGATGACGTGTAAAAGTGCCCTTGTGGCCTATTTGCTTAATAAATGTTGATGTTTGATGTTTGATGTTTGACCCCAAATACGAGGCACTACGGGATGAGGTGGGTTTTCCTCTTTATCGTGAAAGTTATAAAATGGAACTACCCAAGATAAAATAAAAAATCTAAAACACAAACGTCCGGAACACTTATTATATACACCATTCAGTTTTTATATGTAAAAAAATGTTATAGAGGTTTGAATTTCAGTTTTGACCCTACTCACCCCATTTTACGGTACAATAATTAATGATTATTATATGAAAACATCGCGAGGAAACCGAACTAAATACGTTTGTATGGAGAAGCGATCCGGCCGTCCCCTATCCTATAAAAACGAAACTAAATTGCATTTGTCTTAGCTGTATGAGGGCGGTTAGATTAGGTGATTAATATTTTGACTATTTCTGTTAGAATATGCAATAATTATCATTGTCCTTTGCGTCTATTGCAGACGACTTTTGGTGTTAACACCGGAGAGACACAGACCTTGGTGGCTGAATAGACCAGACATGGCCTTGACAAGAGAGATGTGTAAATATCACGGAACAATCTTACACCAATAAGGATACATCTAAAAAGTCAAATAATGGTGTACTCTTCTTCTTCTTAGTCGGTACACTCTTGCCAGAGTGGTCGTGGTCATCATTGTGAATCTCGATGAGTGATGATCTTGCTAATACGGCACCATTCGTCGCGGACTGCAGCTTTCCGGGTACATTCGTGAACCGAGCACTTAGTTGCGGCCTTGATCTGGTCTGTCCATCTCGTTGGTGATCTACCACGTGGCCTGGTGCCTTCGACCTTTCCCTGCACTACGAGACGCTCTATGGAGTCATTACCACGACGAGAAACATGGCCGAAGAAAGTCAGAATGCGTGACTCCACTGTGGTTGATAGGCGCTGTCTGATGCCAAGTTCTTTTAATATGGAGTATAACGATGTACAATCACACACAAAATTGCTTTCTGTAAGTTCGCCGATATTTATATTGGATTAAATTGCTATAATATTCAATAGGTATATCTGAATGCGCCTGTAACTGTTATGTGGCAGCCTCCGTACGAACAGCTCTTAATATTCATAACGTTCCCTTTCAAGGGAGAAAAGTGCCTGTAATCCTGACTGTAGCGTTGGCAAAATAAAATACACGGTCTTTCCGCTAACATCAGGAATACCGCCAACAAATGGGTTGCTGGGCATCAGACCGTCAACATCTCCTGAAGATGCCTCGTAGAGAGGCGAGACGTATCGAGTATTGTTCTTTTGGTGGTGGTTTGATTTTGTTTTGATTTTTGCGGTGGGAGGGTGGGAACATTAATTGCATGTAAAAAATACGCAAGTAAGTATAACGTGTTAGCACCGATTGACTAACACGTTATCTTTTCGCGGATTAGCAAAGTAATATTTTGGTTTTAATTAGGAACGCGTCAAAAAGCAAACTAGTTTGATATCTTTGCTGGCAGTTCAAACAATGTGAATCTGTCTGATCAGTTGGTTAATGTGTGTATTTATAATATGTCACATTATCTACATAATATACTGGGAATCTATAACAGGTGACCCGGAATACTGCATAAAAAGCTCCTTTCTAGTGGTGCAGGGATGCCTAAGTGGATCTTCAATTAAGACTTATTATTTTAACTTGTGTACAAGATTTATTTGTAAATTTAAGTTAAATTAATACAATACAAATAAGAGTTTGTCGTTCAACGTATTTTGGAAGATTGCCGTTGGTTGCTGTCGGCGGACGTTATATACAAATCCGATCGTTGCCGATCTTCGAATTTCGGACGCAATCGGCCGTCCATGACGTCACATAAGATGCGTTCTGATCAAAAAGTAGGTATTAATACGACATAAATGACGCCATCAAATAAGAATATAATTCACACCTCTTCCTTTTTATATTTTCTATTGGATGTTTTCTCCAAAAAGTATGATAATTTATTGACTTTGTATGCAAACCGTACATAATGTCGAACCAATGACTTGTATTTCGGATTCAACCAAACAATTAGAACGTGATCCACATTTTAAAATTGGAATAATCCTCGTTGCTCGCGATTATTGCGGAAAGTAATCTTTCAAAAATGTTGGGGTTGTAAAAATAATGTTAATTTGTGTGCTTGCATTTTTTTGCTTGAAAAATTCATTTAACATAATAGGTAAGTATTATTTTGTGTCAAATTTCTTTGGCTACAAATAGAAATGATTGAAGAAAATTAAAATGTTTGGTTTGAAAAACGATTTTGTAAAAATAGATATTTTTAATACGGCATTTTTTTTAATCGTTGAATATTTCAATGTGTACGACGATACTTATGTATTTGTTAGGCAGAATCATTAAATAATTTCTGAAAAAAAAACAAGTAAGTAAAATAAATTGAAATAAGTAATTGTTTCGCGAATCACTACTGACTGCCAAAAATTTGCTCCCTTTTCATAATTTCCTACTTTTTTAACTTACTTGTATTATCTTCTCATACCTACATAGATACATGTAGTCACTACTTTGAAAAAATCTCGTATCTCGCACTGCTACTCAAAATTAAAAACGCAGTAAAGGATGACTGACGCTAGACCGGGCCGTATCCGGGCCGGAGCTTCCGGCGCTTACTTTTCTATGTTGACATAACAGGCGATCACGGGATGCTCTTTTTTATTTGGGAAAAGGTAAACATTTGACCACAATCTAACCTGATGGTAAGTGCCGATGCAGTCTAGGATGGAACATGCTTACCTAAAAGACTTCTATTCACTCTCGGTTTGCAGGAAGTGAATTCCACTCCATAGCAGTTCGCATGATGAAGCTGGATTCATAGCGTTTAGTACGAATCAGTGGCAGAGTAACGACGTCAGGGTGAACGTCACGGCGGTGGCAGATCGTAGATTAGATTATTATTATTAGCTTATTAGATTAGCTTTTCATAGAAAATGATGAGCCGGAAGCTCCGGCTCGGACACAGCCCGGTCTAACGTGAGTCGTCCTAACTCGTTATATGCTATACTCTGTTGATCTGTATTGATTAACAGAACAAGATACGAGTTTTTTTCAAAGTAGTCACGATGCTACTCATGTTATATAGCGGAACAAGCGTTGCGTGAACAAGAGATTTCCTTTGGCAGGATTGGTCCTTAGGACCCAAGGATGGATTTAAGAAGTGGAGCCATCGAGATTTTTGATGTAAATTTTTAGGGGGGGGGGGCTCTCAACATGATCTTGGTATCTATATCATTTAAGCTACTAGGCCAAGTTTGGTATCGTTTTCGTATAAATCGGGGATGCCGAATTCATTTCTGATATCATAATGACACCATTCCGAAGTAAAAACACATAAAATATGAAAAAAATACTTTTTTTTTAATTCCTTTTCACGCTTAAACCGCTAAACCAATTTAGTTTAAATTTGGTACAGAGATAGTTTGAGTTCCAGGGAATAACATAGCCTTCTTTAAATCTCAAGAATCATCCTTTAAGGGTGTGAAAAAGGAGGTAGAAATTTGTATGGGGATTCAATAACCGCTGAACCGATTTAGATAAAATTTTGTATAGAGATATTTTGAGTCCCCGGGAAGAACATAGGATAGTTTTATTTAAAAAAAATCTCTTAAAAGTGAAAAGGAAGGTGTAAGATTGTATGGGGAATCAATAACGGCTGAACCGATTTAGATGAAATCTATGTCTACATCTTTGATTTACTTGAAAATGATACAAAACTTGACATAGAACTTAAAACTTAAACAATTATTAACATCAGACGTCGCCGGCGCTTAAAACCCCCCCACCCCCCACCTGCATAAAAAATCTGGGTGGCTCCACTTCTTAAATACATCCTTGGGTCCTAAGGACCAATCCTGCCAAAGGAAATCTCTTGTTCATGCAACGCCGTGGTTGACCTTTTTATGCTCTGAGCACACTCAACTAATAGAGAAACTTATCCACTTTGCACTTTGGGTGACTGGTAGAAAATGCGTTAAGGCATTAAGTCCGCCATTTGCACCTTAATGTATTGTGCAATAAATATTATAATATTATAAATGCGAAAGTGTGTATGACTGTCTGTCTGTCTGTTACCTCTTCACACTTAAACCGCTGAATGGATTTAGTTTAAAGGCATAGACATAGCTTGAGTCCCGGGGAAGGACATAGTATAGTTTTCATGTCGGAAATCATCCCTAATCCCGTGAGAGTGAAAAGGGGGGTGGAATTGAAAGAGCTAATGAAATAATTGGCCAAGCACGAAGTCAAGACTACGGTGTTCAGAGCACCGTTCCCTTTCTCTATACGCCTTACTAACTCTATGTGCTCTATTGTGAAAAAAAAAAAACACAACGACAGTGAAGAACGGAATTCTTAATTTGAATTTTTTCAGATAAACTGCAATAATAAATATGATTCTTACTGGGCACATTGAGATAGTCAATTGGTTGGAAAGCCTGTTCGAACTTTAAACTTATTTGCAATATAATAAGGTTGTATTTTGTAGATCTCTCTCATACTTATAGTAGGCTATTCAGAAAAAAAAATAATATCCCACAAAATTAAGCAAGCAGAATTAAACTTTGTACCAAAGACATAAGTCATAAATTTCAATGCCAAAGTTTTAACTAAGGATCTTTCTCGCTAAAACTACTTCCTAATATGAAATGACCAGTGTAAGCATCAGTTAGCTAGCCCTAAGCAACCAAAGATCAGGCTGCAGTTGAAAAACTAATAAAGATAAAGTTAAGCTGATAATTTTCCCGCCGTCTCCATGCTTCTTTAAGTTGGGTATTGACTGGTCAGCTGCCTGTTAGCTATAGTTTTCGCGAAAATCGCCAGGACAGAGGTGAAAATTTTTGTATGAAAACTTGCAACTTTAAATGCATTTTTTATCGAAACTATTGCACTCTAAAATGAAGTCAAAATCAGTCCATCGACTCAATTTTTTGCAAGCTTTCTAATGGTACCCCACACGACTCTTACAAATAAAAAAAAATTCAGGCTACCCCTCTCAACCCCCTAAATTTCCCCCTAAAATCAGAAATAAGCAGTTTTGACTTATTCACAGTGTTAGTGATGGTACTTTCCATAACTTTTCCAAATTTTAGGTACCTACATCAAACGGTCTTTGAGAAAAACGCATTTAACCGATTTGCACGACCGAAGTGATCGCATAAGAGCACCGTGAACAAAGTTTTGTACGGTGCTCTAAAAATTGCTTAATAATTGAAGTAAGCAATGCGCGAATTGAATGATTGCTATTAGCATTATCCAGGCGCTATACCTACTTTAGCTGCTGTCACTAATTCCACGCAGACGAAATCGCGGGCAAAAGCTAGTAAATAAATAAAAACTAGTGAATTGCAATGGTACCCCAAAATCCATTGAATCTGCTGTTGTAACTCAATTTGCAACTTTGCCACAACAAAATCGGTTTAGATTTAACTGGGAGGGTCCATGGGGCGGCGGCCCGGGAAAATGGGAACTATGTAACAGAATTAATATAGAGTTACTATTGATACTCGACTAAAATAAATATTAACTCATAATTTGCCTTTTTAGAGTTCCGTACAAAGGGTAATAACGGGACCCTATTACTAAGACACCGCGCTGTCCGTCTGTCTGTCACCAGACCGTGTCTCATGAACCGTGATAGCTTAGACAGTTGAAATTTTCACAGATGATGTATTTCTGTTGCCGCTATAACAACAAATATACAAAAAAGTACGGAACCCTCGGTGGGCGACTTCGACTCGTAATTGTCCTGTTTTTTAATTATTAACAAGTAGAAACGTGTGCGAATGATGCTATTAAGCTTAGAATGAATTTAAAAATGGAAAAATTACTGTCTTTGTGAGACTCGAACTCACGGCCTCTGGATCGATACTCCAGCGTTCTGCCATCTGAGTTCAAGTCTCACCCAAGACAGTAATTTTTCCACTTTTAATTTTATAATAAGCTTAATCATTTGTGTCGTCAACACACGTCGTACAAATATATGTGGTGTATACAAATTAAATGACATTGCAATTGTAATATTTTAAATTAAATTATGTAACGGTAATGTAAAATACAATTTTATCGACTTTGACGTATAGTAAGTTTCACTTGTCCTCACACGTTTAAAACGTCAAAATTTCATCCATCAAATTTGAGAATGATCATACCCCAATATAATTATAAATAACACAAAACGAAAAGCCAACACAACTATAGTTTACATACCTACTGCCCCATTTTTCATCACCTGTATAATGCTGTTGAGATATACAATTATACGCGAAGCGTCTGGTTGACGTAACTGGTGACCGAAGAGCTGGCGGCTACCTCGCACAACGTATCAGCATTGCGATACAGCGAGGAAATGCCGCCAGCATCCTTGGTACAATGCCTCAAGGGCCTATTTTAGATTTAAGCTAGTTATTAATTTCGTTTAGTAGTACCACTGTATATATATTGTATGTAAATAAATGTTTTCTGATGTCATTATACATTCTATATAAATTACAATTTCACCCGAGACTATCTTGAAAGTAAACGTTTTCCTCAGCGTAGCTTAATCACAAAATATAATTCACAGAGTTTTAACTAAAGTTTTCAGTAGTTAGGGTAAAGTTAACTATAAGAGGCCCTCATATGAGGTGCCTTTGTATCGTGTGTAGCACAATTTCGACGGAAATATGGTAGTATAATGAAAGGTTACTATGAAATCTCGAATGGTTTTCACTTGTGAGTTCTGGTTATTTTTAGGTTTCGTACCCAAAGGGTAAAAACGGGACTATTACTAAGACTCCGCTGTCCGTCTGTCTGTCACCAGGCTGTATCTCATAGAATAGAATAGAATAGAATAATTTTTATTTATAATAAAATACACATGCACAAAGGTGTCCGGTAAGCCCCAAACTAGGCTGAGCCTGTATCTTGGGGCTTACAAAAGAGTAGGTAACAGTAACTAAACCTAGTTAAAATGATGTGTGAGAGAGGGTGATAAGGCTTATGCTTTTAGGGTGTGTATATGTGTGTGTCTGTGCGTGCGTGTGAGTGTGTGTGTATGTGTGTGTGTGTGTGTAGGTGTGTGTGAGTGAAAGGTGTAGGAGAGCGACTAAGTCAGGACTAGAAGATGACAGACCTAAACATAAGAACATATTATATTTTCCGTATCATTGTAGGATAGGGTCACAAACCATTTTTTGAGTTTAGATTTAACATTTGATAAGGTACATGTTTTTAGATCGATAATTTTGCAAACAGAGTTATATATAAATGGGTGCATATGGGAAGCAGACCTCTTGGCGTGAGATGTATGGACAGCAGGTACCGGGACTCTGTATATACGTCTGCTCATTATGAGGTCTCTTATCGGTAAATTTGTAATACTTTTATGAACTCTACATACTGCGCTGAAAATAAATAATTGTCTGACTCTGAGGATGCCCGTTTCATTATACAGCAAGTCGGTAGGAAATCTAAAAGGTTTTCTTAGCATGACTATGATGACAGCACGCTGCGCACGCTCTAGTTCGAGGAGTGCCGTCTTACCTGCGCTGCCCCAAACTGCAATACAATATTGTATAACAGATTGGCACAGGGCATGGTAGACAACACGAAGGACACTTAGAGGTGAACAGTCCCGCAGCCGTTTCACTAAATAAATAATTTTTCTAACTTTTTTGGATAGACCAGTCAAGTGTTGTTTAAAAGAAAGGTGTTCATCAACGATAAGGCCCAGATACTTGACGGTGCTGCATCTACTTATGGACCCACATGAGCAGATTAAGTTATTTGTATCACAGGAATGTAACTTTAGGTGGTATGTGAGTGGAGCAGAGGAGACTGATGTCTTTGAGAATGGGACGTGATAGCTGCACAGTTGAAACAGTAGCAGTTGAAATTTTCACAGATGATGTATTTCTGTTGCCGCTATAACAAGAAATACTAATACAAAAAAATATATTTAAGTGAGGCTCCCATACAACAAACGTGATTTTATTGCCGTCTTTTGCTTAATGGCATGGAACCCTTCGTGCGCGAGTCCGGCTCGCTATTGTCCGGTTTTTTAATCTTTAAAATTAAAATAGATTTGTTTGGTTAGAAATCAATTTAGGTATCTTTGCCGAAACGACTTTAAGTTACGAAACTCATCTACTGAGCTCATCTATTAAAATTATTGATAACTAGCGACCCGCCCCGGTTTCGCATGGGTAGTTCAACCAATTTACATAAAACCTTAACAAATTATTCACCTGAACCTTCCTCAAGAATCACTCTATTCACAGGTGAAAACCGTATGAAAATCCGTTCAGTAGTTTTTAAGTTTATCGCGAACATACGAACACACAAACAGACAGACGCGCGGGGGACTTTGTTTTATAAGCTGTAGTTAATAATGGGACATGATAATAAAGTGAAAACAAATAAGTATAATGAATAAAATTAAGATTATGTTTTTAGATTAAATTACATGTACCTTTTGCTAAATTAAATTTGCCTTTTACATAATTATTATTACACGTTTAGGGGGGTTCAAGGAAATGTGACATGTTGTGACAGGGGGGAGGGGGGAGTCACAAACTTTGTGACGGCACTTTAACTTTTAGGGATAAGTTCGCCTTTGTACTTCCATTACTGTAATTTATTTTTGTAAACCTGTGTTGTGTACAATAAAGTGATTACTACTACTACTACTATTAACTTATTTAAATTATTTAATTCGCTGTACAGTTAAATAACAAGTTTTTGGAACGATAATCATTTTTATTTGTTTATTTTCTTTCCTAATCAGTTTTGGGTTATAAACTTACTAATATTTGTTTATTCAGAAATATTTTGAGACAATGCTAACAATAGGTTGGTTGTACTACTTAATTACTTTGACACTGCGGGGTCGCGAACTGTATCGCAGTCATAATTGTGTGTTTTTAGTTTTAAGATATATTTTGTAATAATTATGTATGCTAGTTTTAAGGTATTTATCTATGGGCCAATAGTTGCCTGAAAATAAATATTTTCATTTCATTTCATTTAATTCGATTTGCCGATTTCATTGAAAAAATGTGACGTCTCCACACCAGGGGGGAGGGGTTTGCCAAATGTGACCAAGTGTGACAGTGAGGGGGGAGGGGTCAAAAAACCTAGAAATTCGTGTGATGTAATTAATGGACGACCCCTATTTTATTGTAAGTATATTGCAATTCAATTTACATAAAAATTTACCATAAATACTTTGTTGCAGGTCCAATATGCTCCAAAAGTGCGTGTTTTCATCAAATCTGGTGCAGCCACCGGCAGGATACAAGAAGGGGACACCTTAGCAGTCGGTGAGTTAGAACAATACTTTCATATAAATATTTAAATCTTTTGGT